>NC_137822.1:31742893-32367893 GCF_963921795.1 Nannobrachium achirus | reverse complement strand
AGAGGGTATCCGTGTGACATCATCATCATACCCGGAAGTTATGCAGGAACGCCTACTGAGTGGCAAAAAAAACTGCTTTCTGGCCTGAACAGCCCATACATCCAAACAGAAAAGTCCTATCTGATTGCATTAAACAACGTTAAATGACGTTAAACTCACTTTGCCACTCGCTTTGCCACTCGATTTGCCGTACACTTTATGCATGCGCATACCGTCTATTTAGATCAGTGGTTCTCAAAGTAGACCCCTTTATGGGGGTCTAAACTGACCCTTACTAGTCTGTAACTTTGACAGTGTACAAATGGAACCAAATGGACCCTAAGGGGTCCATTTGGTTCCATTTGTACACTGTCAAAGTTAAGGGGAGGCCTTCAAATTTCAAAGTTTGAGAACCCCTGATTTAGATGGTATGAAACTAGATAGGTACACAGATAAAGCACAATAAAAGAAAAAGCAGAGCTAAATAAACCTACCCGTCCGTGAAGAGCCGTCGTAGGGGCAGAGCCAGGGTGGAGTACTGCCCCACCCGTAGGACTGGACACCTGTCCTCCTCCACTGTCATGGAGACGTTGGTGCTGTTGGACACCTGCAGGGACAGCCTGTCCAGGACGTCCACCTCATCTGTGTTTAAAAAAGACAATTCACACGGTCACACATTTTGGGCATATTTGTACCAAAATAGGAACGCCTAGGGTTAATGCCTTCCAAAGCAATGGTTCTCAACCTTTTCAGGCCACGACCCCGATATCAGACAGTCATACATTTCCCAAAAGGAAATTCACGTGTTTGTACTTCAGTCTGACCAGAAGCGCCGATAAATGATATCCCACCACCAGTGATACAGTACTAAAGCTGAATGACCAAAGGGGGGATATTAAAAGCAGAGGCATGAATCCCCTTGCAAATCCAACCTTGAAAGTACCTATGCTGTTCTTATATAGGCCAAAACAGGAGGAAATGACAACCACCTGCAGCAGAGCAACCATAGTCCTCCTCATTCCTATGGTGGCACTTAAGAAAAACCTAGCGCTGTGAAAAGACCACTCTCAGGTGGCATTAAACTGGCGGAAAACAGCTTCAGGGACCATTGCCTCTCAAAGCTCCGAGAAGGCCGACACAGACTCCAGTCCTTTTTTTTTTAAAGTAGTGCTGTGGTGCTGCCCCATACTGCCTGCCATTGTTTCACCCTGCCTCTCATGAGCTCATTTCCTGCCATTGGGTGCAGCCACAGGAGAGCCTTTTTATGCCGCCGTGCGCGGAGAGGCTAAGTGCCATTCGTCATGCCCTGCCCCGCGGTGATGTGTTGTTGTTAAATATTGCATCTGGGGGTCATGAATACAGCTGTTGATCGGCTTTCGGAGAGAGTGAGTCGGTATTGAAAAGCCAGGCGTTGTTCGGGTATTGATTGTAGTCTACAGGTACTCGGGGACCCATTTTAGCTTGTTTCAAAACCCACGCGGGAATTCCACTGTATGTGAGGAGGTGCCCGGGTCTAATTAGGCTAACACAGATGGCGCACTTCAACGTGGCCCCTTTGACCTCAACCCCTACGCAGTGGAGACAGAGGGCATTGAGGATCTAGCAGGGGCCCACATGGGCAGGGTAACTAAGATTGGCAGAACTGTGGCACTAGGTTATTTTACTGCTTTAAAGTATATCACTTTAAATCGTCAGGCACGTGAACACATAGACATCAAAGGGGGCTTGAGCCCCTGCCCTTTTATCCGTCTGTAAAAAGTGCCCTCTCCAGACCATGAATGCAGTTTTTACTATAGTGAAAGAAGGCAAATGCCCCTCTTTCCATGCCATACCTGAAGGCAGCATTCAAGAGAATTGCCTTGTCCAAACTCCTGAACTTGAATGCAGCATCTTATGTTGAAAGAATTGCCCTCTCCAAATCCATGCCGTTACGCCACATCTCCAGTATTGACTTGATTATGCTTAGTTCAGTGTGGTATCAAGCACCGAAAATAGCCAACCTCCAAGCTCACAACGCGTTGCGCTGCGGCGTGTTGTGAGCTTGGAGGTCTGCTATTTTCAATATTTTCACCAAAAGGCCCTTTTAGAGATTTCAGGCCCTGCCTCCCTCACATTCTCTGCACGTCCATGCCCCACATGTTGCACTGTGACGCGCTTTGAGCTTCTACAGTACGTCTGCTAGTTACTTGCGCCAGCAGAGCATGCAAGTACTGCGTTCAGCTGCGTTCAGCTGCGTATGTATACTGTAGGTAGGTTGGTAGCTGTGTGTGTTTAAGCCTGTAGCCCAATCAGGGACCAGCATTTCTGGCAACACCATCATTAACAGCCAATGAGGGACCGGCATTCCTGGTGATGGTGGCGCACAACAAAATGTCTAATTTCTCTATAATGAGATGCCCAAAATGGAGGCCAGGTTTTAAGCGGCTAAAGTAAAAATCACAATGAATGTGAAGTGAGTGGTGCCTTTTATGAGTTCATTTCATTAAGCGTCCTGCGAAGCTTGACCAATGAGCCAAGTGTGGGACAGGACAGACATACAGACATGCACAGACAGACAAAGCCATATGTAGCTGTTAGCACTCCTCGGAAATGTGGGTATAAAATGTGCCTCTGTATTGGGAAATGAGTGCATACAAAGTGCTACTGTTTAATTAATAACTAATAACGTTTAACTTTGTACAGTATATATTGCAATATTTATGTGTTTGTTCTCACATAATCCCACACAAGGAAACGATGTAGCCTACCTTTGGCTCACGGCTTACGTAACACTGCAGTAGTACAGTGGTTCTCAACCTTTTCAGGCCGCGACCCCCAAAATAATCATATTTTAACTGGGGACCCCCCAGTCTACAAGCACTAAGAGTTGTGGTTCTATTGAGAAAATAGACGATCTACTGTATATGCTCACAAGGCGTTGTGAGCATAGATCAGCTATTTTCACAATTTCTGCCTCTAATATTTGCCGATTTGGCCAATGTTTAATAATTTGTCGTTTTAGAGGCATTACTGTCACTTTAGAAACGTGCAGATACCCTCTTTACACTTATACTGTATGTTGCTGTGTTTACTGTTGAGTGAGAAAACAATGTTGCACATTAACCACTCCTCTAGTAGAAACTAGAATAAAACGGTCACACTTGGTTACCCGGGGGAATGGTGCCTAGCCTATCTGGTGTCGTGCTAAGCATTCCAACATACCAGCATTCCAGGGTTCCCGGGGTCCGCCGAGAGACACCGGACCCACTCAGGAGGGGGAACAACAAGGAAGAGAGAAAAAAGGGCATTCAATTTGAATAATGACTCACTTTGCAATTTTATCCTTTCAGTTAGCGGGAGGTACAAGAGGGAGGGAGGGGCAGGCAGGGGGCTCAACGCAGCGGGGAACGGAAATTGGGTAAAACACAGTTTGAAAGCAGCTCTGGAACTACAAGAGAGCTTAATCCGTCTCACAGATGAAGTCCACATGTTGTGATAAGCATCGCCTTAGATTTCACTCGGGTCGCATGGATCCCATATCTGACGAGGAAACCGTGAACTCAGCTGAATCTCTGATGTTTTAATCTAGGCGATCAGTCAGCAAAAACGGCTGTCTTAGATGCTAGATCTAGACACGCTGCCTTCTGGCTTGGATCTGTAATTGCTTGAGTTGTGGTGGGGCCTATAAATGTAATTCGATTTCAGTGGAGAAACGGACAGCTTTGTTATCGCAATTTCTCAAATGATTATTTTAAGATTATAATGGGTGTGAGCAATTGGATTGATTGAAAGCAGTGGGGATTTTTTTAGACCCATGCACCCTGACTGAAAATGTCATTGAATTTGTGAATCTGTTGACAGGCCTTTAGCAGTGATTCCCAGTTTGACGTTCATGACGTTATGGACCCCCATTTGATATGTTTTTCCTTTTTTTTTTTTCATCTCTGGGCCCCACTACTGTAAAAGTGTTAATTAACTCTGCAAGTGTACACACGGAACCAGATGGACATAAGTTTCCATTTGGTTCCATTTGTACTCTCTGCGTTACTGACTGATAAGGGTCCATTTGGTTCCTAACTATCAACCATTTAGCTGCAGACGTCGTGGAATCCACCAAAGGACCCCTGGTGGTCCCCGGAACCCACTTTGAGCACCAGTGGCTTATATAAAGTGGAGCTGAGGTGGAGTTCTGTCATGCTTCCACTTCATACAATCCTGCTTTATCCCAAGATACAGACATAATACAGAGATAACAAGATTATTGAGTCATGTCTCACATTACATAGAATGGTTTTGTAACAGCGCATATGGCTCCAGATACTATAGTGACACTGATATTCTATTATCAGCACCACGCTCACAAACCCCCTCCCTAAAAACATGGCTTCAAGATATCAACTTTAGAACTGTCTATTTTTTTAACTATTTATAACACCCATTCTTGAGAAGTTGACATTTTATTTTATTTTTTTCAGTCCACAGCACAGCCGTAGTGAGAGGTCAAATTATTTTTTCAAGTTGCTTTAGTATTAACTCATCTGGTGCCGATCCCGAACTAGTTCGGCTTTATTTCAATCCAATACAATCTTTTTTTTATTAATTCACTTACCCCGAGCTGCTTGTAGAGTCGTGGGTGGTCCTGGCTCGCTAGCCGCTAGCCAGCTAGCCATTCTACTCTGTCCGACGATATATTCCATTAAAAATGGTTTGAGCTCCCCAATGTTCACCCGATGTTCGGCGCCGCTTCCGATGAGTACACGAGTGTGCCGATCCCGAAGTCGTTCGGCTTTATTTAATTAAATGAATAAAATGATAAGAGGCCTTCTGAAGCCTGGCTTGATTTTTGTAGCTACTAGCCGAAAGCTAACAACGTCCCGGCCGGCCGTAATTTGCGAACGCAATCGCCAATCTCCGCCTAATCCAATGAAAGGCCGCATCTTTAAAGGCTTATATCTCTTTTTTGTGTTTTAGGAAAGCGGCGCGAGGTTTATTTACGGCGAAATCGCCCAAAAATGATCTTTTAGATGACAAAATGGGAATAGCCATTCTGTTAGCATCTTCATCCGGGACATTTCCATGCCGTGCAGGAACGTGAGCACGTCAGGTCCTGGAAGCTGAAGTCCTGGAAGCTAAATCGCTCGCCTATGAGAGATGCGCTGGCATTCCTTGGCCCCTAGAGGGCGCTGGCGCTCAAAGAGTTAAGGGCTTACAAAGTTGATATGTTATGAGACACACCTGAAAGCATTATTGTGTAATGCATTTATTAAAAAGTAGAAAGCTTACCAGAGCTTGGGCAGCTTTCCCACCTTTTTTTATAAACCAGGAAGTAAGACACAGGTCCTCAGGATATAGCTAGGCCTGTTTATGCCTGATTGAATTATGTTTTTGTAGAAAACTGTTCTTTTGGACACAACTTAACGCTTCCAGTGCCAGCCCCTAGAGGGCACCAAAGAATGCCAGACTTTCTCCCATAGGGGACTGCATTAGCATCCGGGGGCTCACGTTGCAGTGACGCGCGTGCTCACGTTCGTGCACGTCATGGAAAGGTCCCGGATGATAATGCTAACAGAATAGCTATTCCCGGAGTGGCAGTGACGAATCATCATGATGATCAATCAGTCATGAGTCATCATCATTCGCACTGACGAATCTCGGAATCTGCCGCGACACAATGCGGGACTGGGTCAGGTTGAAGAGAGAGAGAGGAGACAGGTGTGATGGAAACTGGAAGACAGACAACAAGAAGACGAGCGAGAGAACTATAACTTAGAACAGTAGATTGAAGAAAGAAGTAAGAACATGTTGAAAAGGAAAAAGCCCTCTGGGGCACAGTACAAGAAAAAGAGAAAGGAAGAAGAGGAAAGGCGTGCTAAGGATAAAGGTATTATGCAATTTACTATTATTTAGATTATTAAACTTAGCATTTTGTAGCATCACGTTGTTGTTGATTCATGCATTGCATGCTGTGGCCTAACTGGGGGGATGGGGGCGACCCGGGCGAGTAAAGCAAATCATGGAATGTAAAGTTGACTAAACATTAATATGTGCTGGTGTGATGTATATCTTCTGTTAAATGTTAAATTAAAGAAAGTGCGCTTTTGGCCGCATTGGGGCACAGTCTGGTCGGCAGAACAACAAAGCTAGCGGTGGAACATGATGTAGGCCTAATACATTTAGAGAATACACTTTTAACATAACATTCATTCATCATTTTAGATTCCCTTTTAAAATACCTTGGTGGACCACAAGCACCAACAACCACTGCTGCCTCAAGGCAAAACCCGAGAAAATCTCATATTATTGAACAGTCATCCAAACCGGCCCAAAACCGACTAAATTCACAGCAAAACGCGCAAAAATCGCGGCAAAAACCGCGCGCATGCGCGCAGGAGTGGGGGGGGGGGGGTGCGCATTCGAGAGAGCTCGCCTAGAGCGCCGATTAGACGCGCTACGGCCCTGGGTTGGAATAACGTGTTCCTTCCACGCGCTACCGGGGAAACTCCCCCCTGTCAGGTGATGAGAACTGGCTTGCTCACTCCTCGTGCACTGAAGAAAGCATGAGCTCAGTTAGGGGCTCTACCCTGGTTGGCAGAGGGAGAGCAGCGCCCAGGATTAGACAATTGGCACTGGGTGAAAAATACATTACAAAATCGTGGGATACATTTTTTGAAAAAGTGAAAAACAGTCTTGCTCACTGCCTACATATGCCAATGGTCAATGCCAATGTGCAAGTTCAGACTGACTGGCGAACCCAACCCACTGCGGAAAAATGGATGAGGACAGACCAATGGTCGTTTCATTTCATATTATGTCGATCATTTATATTTACTGTACTGTATAGATATTTATAGAATGTGTTTCCATTTCTCTATCCATAGTGGATTTGACTAAGAACAGATTTACACCGTAGGCCTTTAAAATATATATATACAGTATATAAAAGTGCATACATAAAAAAATCTCTACATACATACATACATACGTATACTGTATTTTATGGAGGGATATATCCATAAAAACGTGGAATAGAGACCTGAACCATTTCCCACAACAACAAAGGAATGCCGCTGGCATTCTCCAGACAAACGTAAGACATGTCAAGGCAGCCTGGATCCTACAAAATCAAAGAACTATAAATATCACTGACATGAATTTGCCGAACTTTGTTGGAAACCCATGTTACAAGTAAAGGAAAGACAACTTTATCTATAATGATGACATTCTTTTTTTGTTGACACCTCATGGCTGCCTGCTTTGCTCCTGCAGGTCGTCCATCAATACACTGACTGTAGAGTACTATAGTCAGGGGCGTCACAAGGGGGGGGGGAGTGGGACTGAGTTACTAGGGCCCAAGGTGGAGGGGCCTTAATTATTTTATACTTTTAGCTAGTGAAAAATAGCAGATCTACAAGCTCACAGCGCGGCAGTGCCGCGCTGCGAGCTTGTAGATCTGCTATTTTTGAAAAGTGCTTCTGGTGGGTCCCTGGAACTAAATATTTTGAGATGGGGGTCCGTGGCCAAATATACATATAATTTTGGGGGTCCTTCACATGAAAAGGTTTGAGCACAACTGAACTGACATATGTTTTTAGGATTTGAAATATTCAGACTTGCACACATTTTCACGATTTTTCAAAAATAGCAGATTTACAATTAAGCTCTGCAAGCTTGTAGATCTGCTATTTTTTCAATAGTTATTGAAGCACAAAATAATGTGTAATAATGCGTTCCCAGTCTAAATAGGTTAAACCCCCTCACCCTATGAAGAACATTCATGGGGGCCCACAGTGAACCCTTGTACCCAGGGCCCAGAATTTGGTGCGACACCCCTGACTAGAGTTTCATGGCCTTTATTAACACATAATAAAAGTATTAACCAGAGGATAGCAGCCTGTTATTGTCTTTGATGAGGAACACATAATAAGCTGTCATATAAGCTCTCCCAGGTGAGCAGCATCTTTAGGAAAGCACCTGGAATTTAACAGAGGCATCGTACAAAGTGTATCCAAGCAAAATTACCCCAAGCAGCAACAGGGACTCCCTCTTTCAAAACCCTGTCCACCTGGGCAAAATGCCGGCAGAAGAGACTCTCCCACCAGCAACACCGATGTTGACTATTTAAGCTTAGCTTAGCTGAGCTGTGTACTGTATTCTGGGCATGTCATAATAGGCGAACATTCGGCAAAGAGATTTGATGTAGCAGGAGCATAAGAAGCGGTCCTACAGTATGGAGAACCCTGGGGGACCCCATTCAGCTATAGCAGTGGTTCTCCAACATTTCCATGTGAAGAATTGATATTTATTTGAAAAGATTTTGGGCCTCCGTAAGAAAAACAGTTTCTCATCTTGCTGTGGATCCCTGGAATCCCCTAAAGGACCCCTTGGAGTCTCCGGACCCCACTTTGGGAACCAGTACAGTACAGTAGGGTTATAAGTTAAGTTAATCAATAGGATGTTTAGCAGCACCCGCGTCAATATGCCGACGGGCCCTTATGCCGACGACCGAACCCTAACCTTAACCCTAACCTCAGTAAAACTAACGCTGGTGAATGCTAACCTGATGAAATGCTAGCCTGCTGACGCTGGTGAGTAGCTAACCTGCCGACGCTGGTGAGTAGCTAACCTGCCGACGGTCATCCTACTCGGACCAAAGGACCTGCGGAACAATGAGTTCTTCCCACACAGCAGACTGTTCTGTTAACTAGAATCAGGTGCTATGTGTCAACAGCCTTTTATATGCACAGTTGACAGTTTTACAGCAAACTTAACATTATGAACTCTTAAACACAATTAATGAGGATGTTTCTTTATTAAACTTAGTGCGCTTGTATCCCAATGATTATAATGCTTTGTAGAGCAAACTTACAGCACATATATTATATGAATGTATGTTGGACATTACGCACAGCTGATGCTAACTGAAATTCATATTAATAATAGCCTGTGGCCTAAGATGCTGGTAAATAGAAACCGTAAAGACAGTAAATACCCTATAATGGCGGGGGGACCAGACTCTTACAATGTGGAAAGCATCGCTAAACCATAATTTATAACCCCGGGAACTGGAAAATGTTCTCACACACTTAAGATCTAAAGCTCCGATGGTCTTAATTAAGACCCACTTACTTGTGCTACAGTGTTCATGAAAGAACATTTTTTCATGTTACGATTCCTTCTTCCCCCGAAGCAAGAGAGAAACCCTGAGAGCATACAGTGCATGTTCATGATGTGCCTTCACCCCTACACCATAATCAAAGCATCAGGCCATTATAGTGAGGTACAGTAGGCAGGGGGTGGGGGGCTGCCAGTCACGCCTGCTCCGTGCCCCTCCACAAAGTGAAACAGATGTTCAATTCCCTGTGACCAACGCCCAGTGGCGTCAGTTCAGCAAAAGCTAAGGTATGGCACCATGACTGGTGTCTTGCACGCGTCCGACACCAGTCATGTTGCCATACTTTAGTAACAGGCATCGTGAATTTATTTTAAGAAGTATGTTACATTTTATTCCCCTGTTGCCACGGTATGGCAACTGCCATACCTTGCCATAGCCAATTGACGCCTCTGCAAACGCCTACATCGTCATCTCTGGAGACACTGTAGAGGACATACTGTACTGTACTGTAATCAGTGGAGGAAAAAAGTACTCAAATGTTTTACTTAAGTAAAAATATCAATACTGCAATGTAGAAACGTTCTGTTACAAGTAAAATGTACTTGAGTAAAGGTACAAAAGTATTGGTATCAAAATGTACTTAAAGCACCAAAAAAGTACAAAAATGTTTGAAAATAGCAGATCTACAGGCTTGTAGATCGACTACTTTCAAATACTGTAGCCAAGAAATAAAAGTGGTATAAAGTGACCTAAGCAAGTAACTAGCAAAGTTTCATGCCAGCAGAGGATTTCTGCAAAAAACGCTCCCTTGTCATTGAAATGCATTGGAGGAACGCGGATTCCACTCTCATAGGTATTTTGGTCTGAGGGCACCCTTAGTATAGCACATTACTCAAGTAAATGTACTTGGCTACTGTCCACCACCAATGTGTTGTGTGTGTGCATGTCAGCATGTGCACTGTGTGGGTGTGAGAGACTGTGACAGAATAAAATGTGTGGGGAGAGAATGAACAGAAGACAGCGCAGAGGGAGTTGTAGCTGAGGACAATCAAAGAAACCCACAACAGATGTAGATAGAGTGACTCCTCATTTAGTTCTGATTCTCCCTCATAAATCTCATCAATTGAGATGCACCCCTGATGACAGGGCAGCAATTTGTTTGATATGTGGCTCACCCCTTGAAGATGACATTCCAGAGGAACATTCCACTGAGGGCCATGTTTATATTCAACAATGAGTATTTCTTTTCTGTATATCATGTTGATTATTATCTTTTCCATCGGGAGTTCGACCTATGGGGCAGTCTCCGTCCGTCCGTCCGTCCGTCCGTCCGTCCGTCCGTCCGAGCGTCTGTCCGTCCGAGCGTCTGTCCGTCCGTCCGAGCTTCCGTCCGTCCGTCCGTCCGTCCTCACACATCAGCTCCCGCTCACACTCACAGCCCGTCCTCACACATCAGCTCCCGCTCACACATCAGCTCCCGCTCAGTCCCTGTCCGTGTCCGCTTGCTCCGTCCGGACACGGACTGTCCGATCAGAGGCTCTTACTGGTGGTTTTACCAGGAATCAGACAAATAACCATGACTTCTGCCACCATATCGTATGTTAATTTTACCATCAAACAACAATGATATATTATGATGGCATGATGAAGTTGCTTTGAAGTTGTTTTGTTAGTCAAAACATGTTAATACTATGAGGAATTAAAGCCTACAGTATTTAAATTATATATTCAAGTGTGGCTTGAACGTTTTGGGGAAAACTACTCCGGAGACGTGCATTTTTCCCCCAGACGGTTTAACCCTCGATAAGAGTGAGTGAGTTGTTTGGTTTAAAATAAAGAAGAAGAAGAAAGTGGCTTGCAATTTAGTTATCAAATAAATAACTGCCAGTCACCCATTGTGCACTACTAGCATTGTTAACACCACAACATCGTTGATGCTACACCTGGCACTGGGCAACTATTTAACATTTAACAAAATTACAGGAATATATATTTACCCGTTATTATCCAAGGGCAATACATATGTTTAAGTGTTCCTTTATGGCAGGATTTTATTGTTTTTGGCAAGCATGGCCGCACGCCGCACAACACATGCTTTATCCACGTTCTGTTTGGCATTGGTATAGTTTTTACGAGGCACAACATATGGGTCTCGGATTGTTCATTAGATTAGACCACAGTAAACGCCAACGTAAATACCACCACTCATCACGCTCTGCACGTATGTCACAGAGAGCGACGGGTGTTGATTCTTATGAGTATTTTCCTTAAATGGATATGACAATGTGTGTGTAGGATCAGTGTAGGTTTGGTTAAGCAGAAAATACCAAAAGACCTTTTGTGGGGGTGCAGGATTCCTCAGGATTAGCACGGAAATACCACAACCATAACGGTAATAGCATTTTAACGTTGTTGTATCTCTAAAGACATGTCTTCGACATGAATCTGTCCCATTTCCCATATTCCCTCCTGATTGCCTACCATTGCCTTCTAAAGTTTGTGTGACCTGACGGTCGCTTATCTCCCGATTAGGGAGTCTTACTGGTTTATTATTATCTTTTTGAATCTCACTCAATGGTGAAATCTCGCTACTACTACGTGTCATCCTTTCGACAACGGAGAGTCGGGAGGGTTAGCGACTCACCCCACGGAGGTTAGGGTTAGGTAACCTCCTCCATATTTGCCTCTGGTTACCCATACGTGTGCAACTTCCTGCTACTCAGATCCTGAGCTGGGCTGACTTCCGGCCCAGAGATATAATGGTTTCTTCCCAGAGTTAGGCTTAGGGTAAGGTTTGGTTTGGGTGTCGAAAAGATGACACGTAGTAACAGCGAAACGCTCCCTCACTCAATATGTAATCATTAAAAGTTTAAACCTGGCATCCTTATTTTGGGCAAGTCATTATAGGCGACAATTTCCCCTCAAACTCTGATGTGTCGCACGTCAGTGAACATAGTTGATCAGCAATTTCTGCTGCACAAAAATGGTGATCAACGAAGTACAAATCAGGTTTAAAATGGTTAAACACACATGATACAAGTACTGTATTATGCTCAGAAAGAGAGTCAGACAGTCAGACACATTCATTAAAAACTTTGGTTGTTGATTCGTTTTAATTTGTGTTTGGCACTTTGTGGTTATTTAATTTTCTTCTTTGTTGAGTTTTGTTGAGATTTCGTTTTTTGGTTCGCAGTCGGGGTCGGTTCTGTGGTTTGTTTGCTTTGACATTCTCTTGATGCTCTTGTGTTTAGTTTGACACAGAGTTTCATCAATAATACGCTTTTGCATCTTTTGTTTGCTGCTTGTAAAACAAGCAAAGCAACGCAACAAACAAATCAAGTTAAGATGAAAAATGACGCAAATCATATGAAGGTGTGGGGCATTGATTGATTGTCTGTACACAGCATGTGGTCCGTGTTGAAAGTGAGACCATGTGCTCAGTAAAAGAATATGCAGGGTTTGGAAGAGTCACATTTTCACTTTTCCTTAACTTTCTTAGCATTTTCAACATGAAATCTGTAGTAACGGATGCAGCCAAGGTATGGACAAATATATCAATGAATATATTAGGACGGACAGACGGACGGACAAGAGCAAAAACATGGTCTCCAACATTAAGCCGTCAGTTATACAGTACAGTAATTTAGCTGAACAGGGAAAGACAGAAACGTATATGTTATCCGTCTAATCTGGCTACTCTGAATAGGTTGTTGTTTGAAACTTTCTGTGGAAGACAAAGCTGTCTGTTGATACATACTGTACACACTGTGTAGCTGCTGGCTACACAAGTCTTGTTTGAAAATGTAGATTATGATCTTTCAATCAACATGCTATATGCAAATCAAACAGACCCAACATCCCATCCAACTTTCTGATTAGCCTCAAGAAACAGACCCGATCTCAACGTTGTGTCATATACTGTCTTTGATTAAAAGATAATTGCTTTGACAGGATCAAGCAGGATATACTTAAACATGTTTAGGGATAACTTTCAACAAAGCGAGCAATTCGAGACCTAAAAAGCTTTGCCACGAGGGGATGACAGGGAAGCTTGGAGCATGCTCTGCCTCTCCCCCCTCACTGCCTGAGAAACCTCAAACATCCAAACACACTCATTCCAGACGCATGAGGCTCTGGCAGCACGAACATGAACACCAGCCCTCAGGGGTGTCGCCCCAAACTCTGGGCCCTGGGTACAAGGATTCACTGAGGGCCCCCCATGAATGTTCTTCATAGGGGGAGGGGGTTTAACCCATTTAGAATGGGAACGTGTTATTATGCGTTATTTTGTCCTTTAACTATTGAAAAATAGTCTGAGTATTTCAAATCCTTCTAAGGTTTTTTGAAAAACCTATGTTTCTATGTCAGTAGTGCTCAAACTTTTTCATGTGAAGGACCCCCAAAATGATATGTATTTGGGCCCGTCTCAAAGTATTTAGTTCCAGGGACCCCCCAGAAGCAAAATTTGAATTACAAATGTTTGCTTAAAAGATACACATATTCAAAGATTTGCACACATTCTCACGACTTTTAAAAAATAGCAGATCTACAAGCTCGCAGCGCGGCACTCGGTGCCGAGCTGTGAGCTTGTATATCTGCTATTTTTCAATAGCTAATGTAGCTAAAGTAATAATTAAGGTCCCCTCCACCTTGGGCCCTATAGTAACTCAGTCCCACTTTTCCCCCCCTTGTGACGCCCCCTGAAGAACACCAGCCCTTTGCGAGTTGAGCGTGGAAGTAATGTGGTCCTGGAACGGATGGCGGTGGAGGGGAAGGAGGCCAAGAGAGAAATGCCATGCAAAACCACTCCAGTCCAGATCCGTGCCATGAATACCAAATCAATCACCAGCCTTTCCCTTAAGCCACGATCCCATAACAACACAAGCTGACCACTGCCCATGCTATATGTCACAATCGTGACATTTTTACTCAGCGGTTATTTGTCGTAATTGTGTTTTTGTCATTGAACATTTGGTAACATATAAATCAAAATGACATTTATGCTTGCCTGTTAGGCTTTGTAAACAAAAATGACCAGGACAAATATCACAAATAACTTTAACAAATAACACATTTTCTGAAATACTACTGTTATTGCGACCGTAGGTCGCATTTACTATCAAAACCTCCACCGGCTGTCCGTCCGTCTGTCCGTCCGTCCGTCTGTCTGTCACACGTCACACGTCACACTTTTGCCCTGCTCATATCTGCTCATATCTCCACAACCGTTGCCCCCATCCATGCCAAATTTTGCACACACACTCCTTACCCGCCAAACTACAACCTCCAAGGACCCCCGGAGCTCCAGGGACCCCCAGGTCCCTGGGGGACCCCCAGGTGTAAAAAATGACCAAATGTGCAAAAATGACCACCCCAACGGGGCTGCTCACGGGGAATTCCTGGGGACCACCCACTCCTGGTGCTCCAGAACGGATGCAAAAGTGGTGGCGCCCCCAGTGGAGGACCCCCTCCACTGCAGCTCACATAAAATGCCGTAACTCGGGCTAGGAGCGTCCGGGAGAGCCGGGCCCGGTACCTATTCGTCCACCAAGGCAACGCAGAGACCCCACCCCTCATTTCTCACATGGCCCTCTTCTAGCGCCACCTTCAGGCCGATTTTTAAAACACATTTTTGGACACTGCTCCTACAGTTTTTGCCCTAAAATCACGCAAATCGCTACACAGTATGTCTACACTCATCCCATCAACATGAATCTGTCCCATATAGCGCCACCTTCAGGCCGATTTTTAAAAACACATTTTTGGACACTGCTCCTACAGATTTTGCCCTAAAATCACGAAAATCACCACACACTATGTCTACACTCATGTCATCAGCATGGATCAGGAAGATTTTGGAAAAACACATTTTTGCCCTATTTGTGGCGATAAGCGACCTACGGTCGCTTATAGATTATTTAGCGATTATGTAATAACTGTTTGTGACACAGCAGGCCTACTCTCCACTCCAATGCACTGTGCTACAGTACCATCAGGTTGGCTCAGATAGCAGAGGAGTGTGTAAGAAGGTAGGCAGACCTTGATTAACCCCCTGGGAAATTCAGTTTCAGCTGCACCCAGAGCCCAGAAGATGTTGGCCAAGTGTTTTGCGCAGGGACACTGGTGACCTTCTGATTAATATCTCTCTGCCACTCACTCAGCTCCACGCTAGGGCATTAACGAAAAAGTCGACAAGTCAACTGAGTCGACTTCAATACACAAGTCGACTCCCACCAGAGAAAGTCGAAAGTCGAAGTTGAAAAAAAAAATCATTTCTATTTTTTTCTAACATAATCTTTGCTCCATGTGTGCGTCTGTACAGCATTCAAACAGTAGGATTGCTTATTGTCAAGGACGGAATGATCCAATATTACAGTGCTACATTACATTTGGTATAACATGGTTCTATTGTGAAAACAGCAGATCTTGTGAGCATGTAGATCGGCTATTTTCACAATTTCTGCGTCTTTATATTTGACAATTTGGACAATGTTTAATTTGTCATTTTAGAGGTATTAAAAAGTCCTTAAATTGGCACTTTAGAAATGTGAAGATACCCTCTATACACTTAAACCTTATGTTGGTTTGTTTACAGTTGAGTGAGAAAACAATGTTGCACATTAAGTTAATCATCTGAGGACCCCCCCCAAAATAATTGGGGGGTCGTGTGTGATGTGATGACGTCATCAAACGATAAAGTCGACTTCAACTCAACTTTTTACTGAGTCGAGTCGACTTGCAAAAATCACAAGTCGTTAATACCCTACTCCACGCCCAACAACACTGGCTTACAGTCTACAAGTAAATACCGTAAGTAGGCTTGGGAACCGATGGTTCCCAAGCCATGTGTCCTACAGTAGGTCAGGAGCCTATCTTAGTTTCTGTAGCATGAGGCGTCTTGATGTACAAGTACATTCCCTGGACATGACGCTAGGAAGTCTCTGGGATCTTATTACCCCATATCCTTCTTTTCAAATCTTTTTTATTCCATTTTCAAATAAGCAAAGCCCAGAGGCGGGTAAACAATCTAAAAAAGATGGATACATCACATGTAGAAAAACAGAGTACATTATTATGAGAGTGAATAAAACCCATCCCCTATCCCCCCTCCCCCCACCCTCAATCCCCAGGACGGTTGAGCTTTCAATAAAACAAAGTAGATAAATAATCAAAACAATAAAGCAGAATAAATAATCAAAGCTTGCTGCGCATTGGGTTGGTCAAACAGGTAAGCGCCACACTACACCGTTTGAGTATTATGGTAGAACATCATATTACCCCATATCCTTGATGCTGCGGATCAAGCAGGGAGACATTGGGTACCATTTTTTATAATATTAATTTGGACAACTTCATAGTTTCCTGGTGAACACTCTAACCACAAGGACACTGAGCTGGCTTCAACTACACAGACCCAAACATCTAACCCAAAATAGCTAAAGGAAAAGGTCTACAAGCTCACAACAGTATCACCAATTCAAAAACCCTCACAACAATAACAATAACTCAATCTTGGCTGCTAAACAATTCTTTTCTTTTCTTTTTTTAGATAAGTTTTTGGAGCTTTTATGACAGGACAGTAGACTGACAGGAAACGGCGAGAGAGATGGGGAGTGACACACATCAAATCTGGTCAGACTTGGGAATCGAACCAGCGACCGGTTGCAGGCTACGCAAAGCCTATGTGGTATGTGCCCGGACCAGTAGGCCAGCGGGCAGCCCCCAGTTTTTGAAAGCTGTTTTTGAGTGTGTGTGTGTGCATGTAAACTGCATGTCCCAGGTCGAACGGTAGCAGAGACATAGCGATAGAGAAGAGCGACAGACAAGGTGCACATCTGCTTAAGGACACTGAGCGGATACTGTATGTCAATGAGTGTCAGTCAAAGCCTCATAGCGTAACGCAAACCATTCCACTGAGACCTTCCACATGCAAATCCTCCCTGTGGGGGATGGGTCGTCTGTTAAGGACATGAGGCAGCCCTGTCAGTCACCAGCAGGGTCGACTAGGGATGCAGGGGGCATCAAGGATCACTGACAGAGGACACAAAGGCTGAATGTTCTCCTTTTCCTCCCCTCTGAACTACATCTCAAACTGCCCACTGGGCTTTATGAGCTAATCACTGGGGCCCGTCCACTGTTTAAAGACAGGCAGGCACGTTTCTACTGTTTCTACTTACCTCCATATGGTATCCACCCATATGGAGAGAACCTCACTGCTCCCAGGAATTTATGAGCATAAAACAGTCAATAAACAATGTTCAATCGATCTGGCAGGTGTTTTTGCTAACTCTTGGTGGCTGGAGGGAGGGTAACGGCTGTATTATAACCATACTGTATGGCAAGGGTCTTCAACAGGGGGTCCTCAGAGTTACTACAGGGGGTCCTCCAAATCTTTGTGTGATAGAAACCTTTTTCTCCTTTTTTATATTAACCACTTCAATCCTAGCGTCCATATTCGTGGGAACGTTAGCCAAAAATAGCAGATCTACAAGCTCACAACGGAGCTTGTAGATCGGCTATTTTCGGCAAAGACGTTTGGTGTAGAGGGGAAAAAGAGCAGACTAAGTACAGAGTGAAAAAGTTATGTATTGACGGTTCAAGTGGTTAAATATTCAAGTGGAATTGACATGAATACAAAATACAATGATGATTGTGCTGAAAAAGTTGTGGGGGTCCCTGCTTCATCTCTCTCTTATCTAAGGGGTCCTTGGGCTGAAAACGTTGAAGACCCCTGCTGTATGGAGAAAATGTGATTGAAGTTGAACCACATAGCAAGATTATAACCCACTGCTGAACAGAGTTGGGAGAAAGCCATTTGTCCTGGAGTTACACTGTAAAACCGCGAGCGTTCATTTAACTCGGAGTGTGCAAATGTAACCAAACAGACCCATCCATTCACCAACGTGACTGTGGGTCTGTATAGGGCCAATTACTCACAACACAGGGGATTTCGCAATTAAGGAAGTGGCAAACAGCAGAGATGCCTACCGCAATAGCAAGTAACCCTAGGGAAAACGATTAGCCTATTCCACCAAGTCCAAAGCAAACTCCCAAGGCTCACACAGGCCACCCCACCCCACCGCCCCGCCCGCCCCGCCCGCCCCACCCTGCCAGGCCTGGCGTACCTCCAGCTGCTCTAATCAGGGGAAGTGGAGCCAGCCGACGCAGGGCGCTGCATTGGGATCCGGTTACTGTAATGGGCCAGGATGGACCAACAGATACCACAATTACTGTGCTCTACAGAGGGAGCGGAGGGACGCAGCTCTAATAGGCCAGATGATTAAAGACTTTGTACCTGCCCCTGCTGGAAACAGGGGCTGATACATAGGGAGAGAGAGACAGAGAGAGAGAGAGAGAGAGAGAGAGAGAGAGAGAGAGAGAGAGAGAGAGACAGAGACAGAGACAGAGACAGAGAGAGAGAGAGGAGGCAATGGAGACAGGGAACCTCTCTGTTCCTAAACATCCCAGTCACTGATCCACAAAGCACTGAGTGATGAGCAAGTCTATTGGCACACTTTGTTCTCAGCTGAACTACAGTATAGGAAACACTTACAGATGTGCAATGAAATACCCTAATGAAAATACCTTGTGTCTGTACTTATTTTAGAGTTCTTAGAGAACTGTTATTTTTATGAGGAGCAGTGAGAAACCAAGAGTCCCAATGATGAGATGCTATGTAACCACTTAAAACTATTATGTTATGATACATTTTTGATGGTATTTGTATAATGATTGATATTTGTTAATAAACACATCTTAAAAAAAAAACAAAAAAAAACTATTATGTTATGTTCAGTGACGCTGCGCCCAAATATATGACAATAGGGCGAGGGACTTGATGTGATGCGAGTTTTTTTTGTTTGTTTTTTTTGTTCATGAGACAGTGCTTGTTGCCAGGCATGGACGCACGCACGCACGCACGCACGCACGCACGCACGCGCACGCACGCGCACACGCACACACACACACACACACACACACACACACACACACACACACACACACCACAACCACCGCTCAGTTCACACGGGTGTGATTTTTACTGTATGTTTACCATTTTACAAATGTTATGTGACATGATTATTATGCCTTGAATAAGGATGCTAAGGTTCATTGGAAAGCTTCAACTTAAATTCACATGACATTAAATCCCATTCGAGTGTACGGAATATACACCCTATGAGGTGAAAAGTCATGTCAAACATGCATCAGAACAAGGTTGAAAATTAGGTTAGGTTGAAAAACAGCATGTTTTTTCTTCAGAAAGTGTCAATCTTAGCAGAGAAAACAGTGAACTCAGATATAACATCTCATCTGTGGCCTATCCGGCTCACTGTTCATATATAAGTGTTTAGAAATGAACCTAAACGCATGTATTCCCACGTATGTATACTGTAGGGCAGACTTGTTAACTAGTGTTATATTATGGTCCCCAAAGAACCATTGTTGGGGTTTTTCAGTGTATGGATAATGATATCACAGCACTCTAATAGCCTGATTTATACTTCATACTACAGTATACCCACATGCTGGAAATAATCGATCTGCAAGCTCACAACGCGTTGCGTCGTGAAGCGCTGTGAGCTTGCAGATCAGGTTATTTTCATACGAAAGGCTTAAAATAAATGAGGCCCCCCGACCTCCTCTGCACCCGGCAGACTGATATGGAAGGAGTCCCAGTGACTGACCGGCTCCTGGCCTGGCAGAGCGACAAAGATCTGGCGCCTGGATGGGCCTCAGCCTCACAAAACCTCCAGCGATTCCTCATCTGGAGAGGCAGGAAACATGTGCGCGTCGGCGGAGCCAACGCACGGTGCCACTGGGGTGTCACAAGGGGGGGAAAAGTGGGACTGAGTTACTAGGACCCAAAGTGGAGGGGGCCTTAATTATTTTATACTTTAGCTATTGAAAAATAGCAGATATACAAGCTCACACACAGCACAGCACCGAGTGACGCGCTGCGAGCTTGTAGATCTGCCATTTTTGAAAAGTTGTGAAAATGTGTGCAAATCTTTGAATATATGTATTTTTTGAGCAAACATTTGTAATTAAAATTTTGCTTCTGGGGGGTCCCTGGAACTAAATGTTTTGAGATGGGGGTCCGTGGTCATCATTTTGGGGGTCATTCATATGAAAAAGTTGGAGCACCACTGACATAGAAACATATGAAAACGTAGAAGGATTTGAAATATTCAAAAACTGCGCTTTGAGCTTGTATATCTGCCTATATCTATCTATTTAAAGCACAAAATAATGCGTTCCCAGTCTAAATGGGTTAAACCCCCTCCCCCTACGAAGAACATTCATGGGGGTCCCCGCAGTGAATCCTTGTACCCAGGGCCCAGAATTTGGTGCGACACCCCCTGGCGATTCCTCATCTTGAGAGGCAGGAAACGTGTGCGCGCCGGCGGAGCCAACGGACGGTGCCACTGGGGCAGTGCTTGTGGAAGAGTGATGGTTAGCAGGGCATGGCTTACCAGGAAGAATAGGCCCCCGAGGCGGTAAAATCATCAGTGTTCGTTTAACTCAAGAGAAGTGTACAAGTGGAAACCAAATTGGTTCCATTTGTATAATCTCCGAGTTAATTCAACACTGGGGACTTTACTGTGTTGGCATAAGGCTGAGAGAACAGAGTTATAGCCGTGGCTCATAAAGTATTATTTCAATACAGACCCACTTACTGTAGTAGCTACACATTCACTTTCTGCAGCTGTGGCAGCTATTAAATGTTGACTGATAGCTTTTTGCCACTGACAATCTGGACATAAATTAATTAATGACAACCAATGTGATGTTTTTTAGTTTTAGGCTCTACATTTGTTCCGCATTTAAAAACGTAAGCCTGATTTATGTTTTGTCATACGACAGTCATGCGCCTAGCCATTTACAAGCTCACAACTGGTTGCATCATGGCTGTGAGCTTGTAGATTGGCTATTTTGTAGGGCTGCAACGATTAAATTGATTAATCGTAATCGAATCAATTATTCACTTAGTTGCCAACTAATTTTGTAATCGTAAGCGAATCGGCAACTAATCACTGGAATTTGTCTTAATACCGTGCAGGAATATAGAGTAAAGAAAAGAAAAGAGTACTGTTACCCTTAGCCTGACAAATGTGTAGCTATTATTTAATCAGTATGCAGTCAGAAAAAGGTATTTATTTTTTGTCTTTTAGCACCCTAATCGGCAGCTGAGCAAAATGTAATAAATGATGTATTTTTTGAATTAATTATTCATCTTTAATGTCTTTTTTGTTAGTTAAAACATGTCTAAAAGAACCTCAAATCTAATGTGTGAGGTAATAGCTAAATAAGTGGCATAATCTGTTTAATCAATGAATCGGTTAAATAATCAACCGATTAATTGATTATAAAAATAATCGCCTAGACAATTTTCTTTTCAACTTTCGCCTATAATGACAAAAAATAGGGATGATAGGGTTAATTGGCCAATGGGCCATTAACCTAATGGCGAATTATTGTAAGTTGCCAATGTTGGTTGTGTATTTAGAGAGACTGGATGTGTCCAGAGGGTCTAATCACACAGCCTGGAGAGTTGAGTTCTCACTTAATTGCGGGTGTAATCCCATCAAAGACAGCCTTAAGAACATTGGAGCTCCTCATTAACAAAGTCATGTTAAACATTATGGCGGTACAAGCTCGCACAAGTGGCGGTCCCAAATCGGATTCAAATAAATCTGTGCATGCATGTTGCTGCGTGTGGTGCTTATTACTCCTGGCAGAACAGTGTGCCCCATTATGCACGTTAACTGTGTATATACTGTACTATGAGACAGCGTGCACAATCTGAAAGAGCTGCTGCAACAGCAACCAATAAGGTCTGAATATGGATAGATGCATTGATGGTAATAAAAGTAAAGATTATTTGAACTGATTGAAGATCAGAAAGGGTCTAGTTCAGGCTCTTCAACAGGGGGACCGGGACCCCTTGGGGGTCCTCAGAGTTACACAGTGGGTCCTCCAAATCTTCCAATCCTTTTTATATTAATAACTTAAACCCTAGCGTCCATATTCTGAGAACTGTAGCCAAAAATAGCAGATCTACAAGCTCACAACGCCTCGCAGCGGCTATTTCTGGCAAAGAGGTTTGGTGTAGAAAGGAAAAAGAGTGAAAGGTCAAGTCAAAACACAAATTGACATGAATCCAAAATACACTGATGATTGTGCTGTCAAACGACAAAACTATGGAATCTATGAAAAGGTCATGGGGGTCCCTGCTTCATCTCTCTCTCTCAACTAAGGGGTCCCTAGCCTGAAAACGTTGAAGACCCCTGGTCTAGGTGTCACACTGTCTGCTCCTCCATCCACTCTAGCCATGGCCTGTGATTTCTACACAAAAGATGTGAGTAAAGCCTTTAGAAATGCAGTTTAGTATACAGGTCAATTCTCTGCTGTTTGGAACAACAAGACAAAAAAGAACCGAAAAGCCCTGTAAAAAGCTTAACAAGATGCCAAAATAAAATTGAGGAGCGCAGTAATATTATTATTAGAAAACAGAAGCTGCATGAAAGCCAAGCTCATACAGTAATTGATTAACAGTTCCAGAAGCCTGAGCTGAACCTTCCCGTTTCTCATTTAATTTCCCTCCTTGGATAGAATAATATTTAAGTCAGACCCGAGGGCACAGGTAATCCAAAACCTTTAGCATTCTTTCTCCACACCTTTACAGTATGTTGTTTCTCTGCGGCAGACATTTCTGAGAAATGACTGTGCTTGTGGCCTTGCCCACGCTTTCAACACGCCTGCTTCCTAACCAAAGGAACAATGCTTGAGCTTTCTCAAGACCATTTTCCTTTTGTGAGGGGGAAATTTGAACAGCACCAGTCAACACTTGCCCAGATCTGCTTCTGAACTCAACAGTTTAAGGATATTCATCATCATCAGAGGACAATAAGGGAAGTGGAAGGAGAGATACATGTAGGTAGAGTAGCGGTACATGCCCACAGGTCCATTTCTCTCTGGCTTTCTACAGGAATGAATAGCACCAATTAGATGGCAGTGCAGCGCATCAAAGCAACGAAGGCATGGGTGTGACATTATGTCAAACATTCTCTATGTAAGACGTTTTATTTAACGTCTGGAGTTAGAGTGAAATAGGGTGGAACCCCTTTTGTATCCAAACTTCACTCATCTGAAATAAGGAATCTTGCCCTTGGAAGGAATTGAACACGTGACGCCAAGGAAAACACCTACAGGGAATGCTATAGCCATCGATATACCTTCATTGCAAACAAACTTTCATTCAATCTAGCAGTTCAGCTGTATTTTTGTTTTAATTAAATGAAAACAGAGGTATGGAATTTGAGATGCCATAGAGAGCCAAATAAGATAAGCATAGATCAGTGTGGCATTACCTTCCACTCATCAATGGACAACTAACAGCTAATAGGAAAGGTGAGCTTTAAAGGGGGCATTCCAGGTTATCCATCAGGGTTCTGTTCCATCTAGCCCTACAGTATGTTCCCCTGTGCATGGCATAAACCTCTTCATTTTACTAAGGATCACATCAGTGTGGGAGCAGTTGTGACTAAAACCATATCCCGTTTGAAATTCTTAATCTCTTAAGCCTGATTTATACTTACATCGTATGACGGTGTCATGCGGCGAATATACATTGTAGACCTGCTATTTTCACGGTAAATTAAGCATATAGGCCTAGGTTCTTTTGAGCAGTGGTTCTCAACCTGTGGGTCGGGACCCCCAGAGGGGTCCTCAAATTATTTTGGGGGGTCCGCAGATGTTAAGCTAAATGTTAACATTGTTTTCTCACTCAACAGTAAACAAACCAACATAAAGTTTAAGTGTATAGAGGGTATACTGCACATTTCTAAACTGACAATTTAAGGACTTTGAAGACCTTTTTAGTAGGCTACCTCTGGTCAAACATTGGTCAAATTGTCAAATATTAGAGGCTGACATTGTGAAAATAGCAGATCTACATGCTCACAATGCCTCGCAACTACAATTCCAAGTGCTTGTGCAGGGTTGGGGGTCCCCAGTTAAAATATGCTTATTTTGGGGGTCACAGCCTGAAAAGGTTGAGGACCACTGCTTTTGAGAACTCTCACCTACAGTATGACAAATAGGGACGCCAGGGTTAATGGGCAGCATGACAAGCACGTACTTATACAGCTGGTGAAAGCTCTATGTGCAGCTGAAAAATGTTTACACTGTCCACAAAAAAAGAAAATATAAAAGCTGTAGAGAACACTGCTTTGTTCATTGGTGTTCGTTGCGAGGTGGCGTCCATATCCATGTAAGAAAGCAAATTAAACTAGAAGCAGTGCTCTTCCGAGCACAGGTCTCCACCAGGCCGTGCGTCCTGGTGGTGCTACTGTATAATAGGCCAATGTAAAAAGGGTGGCATATGTTCTTCACCTTAGATCTTTCATGGCAATCGGACGCTGCATGCATGATTTCAAGCATTGTGTTCCAAAAATGTGTTTTGCTAAAGTCTACCTGCTGGTGGCGCTATAACAGGACAATGTTAAAAAGGTAGCATTTGTTGACCTAGTGGGAATATGTGTGGCAAATGTCACGGTAATCGCAAGCTGCGTTGATGATTTGAGGCATTTTGTTAAAAAACGGAGCAATCCTGCAAACTTTGGAAGCTAATATTAGCCAATCAGGATGGAATATGAAATATCAGACGGATCGGACTTGATCACATGACTATAGAGATACTGTGTACCGATTTGCATGATTTTTGGATAAAATCTCAAGGAGTAATATCCAAAAAGGTGTTTTACATAAGTCGGCCCAAAGGTGGCACTATAAAAGGCTGATGTGAAAAATGCAGGGCAAAGGTTTATCCTTAGCCTCTAGGGAGTGCGCTTACAAAGTTTGAAACTGATCGGTGGAGTTATAGGTAAAACCACAAATCGGGCTGTTATAGCGCCACCATGAGGCTGATTAAAAAAAAAATTATTTGAGGCATTTTGTTCAAAACGGCTCAATCCCACAAACTTTGGAAGCCAATCTTAGCCAATCAGGATGGAATATGCAAAATCGGACAGATCCGTGTCGATCACATGACTGTCGAGATATTGCCTACCGATTTGTAGGATTTTTGGACAAAATCTGTAAGAGTAGTGCACAGAAATGTGTTTAGCAAACATCGGCCACTAGTTGGCGCTAGAAAAGGCCCATTTGAAAAAATTAGGGCAGAGGTTCTAGATTGGCATCCAGGGAATGTGTGTGCTCACTTTGGCAGCGACCGGGGACAACGGCGACTGAGATTTGGCGCTCACAAACTGCGAGGACGCACGGACGCACGGACGGACGCACAGACGGAGAGGAAAACATACTCTCCCCCATGCCTTCGGCTGGTGGAGACAACAACAAAAAAAACTCCAAGGCACTCAATCTCAAAGTTGCAACATTTAAAAGCTGTTATTAAATTGGCTGTACCATTATGGGTTTTGACTAAATTTTACAGCCAATTTAAGAAAGGCTTTTAAACTTTGTAACTTGGAGACTGAGTAACTTGTTTATTTGTCTGCTTTAGTAGCTTAAATCAATGACGTGTACACGTTTAACGAAATAAGAGGTATTCTCGGAATGGGAGATCTCAGTTAAAAACCAAACAAGCAGGGCTGTTTTCACAGATGTAGAATCTGACAGCCTTGTCTATACATTAACCATAGAGAAGGTGTTTAATTCCCATTGAGCCTGCAGTTCTTGACACACACAGACACACACACACACACACACACACACACACACACACACACACACAGGTGCAACGCACGTCTGTGGGACATGGTGTACAGCCCTGCACCGCTCACATGCAAGCTGCGGAACAGATGAGGACGGGTCAGAGGTCATACCGGACATGAACCGTCCCATCTGGAGAAGTGAAGTGCACTGACAGACTGTCAGATCCCAAAGCTGGGCCATCTGACCCTGGGACATAAACAGCACCTGTGTTGAACTACTGGCCTTCTACACACAGGGTTCCCCAATAGGCGGCCCACGGGCCATTTGCGGCCCGCGGGGGGCTACTGTCTGGCCCACACCAACCCCAGTAATAATGGTGGTATAAGAGCAGCAACAACACTAGTATATCGTCGTTGTCAGGTGGAAATCTCGTATCTCCAAATTTGTACGTTCTTTCACAAATCATACAAGGCCGTCGCTCAAAAGTAGTTTAAATCATTTTTAAAATGATGAATTCAAAACGAACGGTTTTGGACATACATGATTTTCACCCGACAATGACGAAAACTGTCGCTTGAGTAGCGGGAACGCCACCGTCGCCCCCTGCAATGTTGTGGCCTTCGGCTTGGTACCCTAGACATAATTCGGCCCTTGGGGAAAACTAATTGGGGAACCCTGATGTATGACATCACTGTCACCCCGTCAGCCAAGACATTTAAGCTATTAACCCTCCTCTATGATTAGAAATGGGCTGCTGTGTGTCTCTGTCTGTGCCATGCCTTCGTGCAAAAGGCAGAAAAACCCAAATTAGGAATATAAAAGTCACAGGCGCACTAGTAGTCTACAAACAGTGGTTCCCAAACCTTTTAGGCTGTGACCCAAAAGATTTCATTCAATGTCTCCCCTGTCTCCCAAACTAATGAAAATTGCAGATCTACCAGATCACAACGGGTCGCAACGAACGGCTATTTGCACTACTTCTAAAACATTTGTCTTTGAATGTAGGGAATTTCTTTTACATTTTTTCTATTTACAGTATGTATTAATTATTTAGAAAAATCATTGAATTATTTTGTAATTCATGAAAAGGTTAGCATTTTTTTGGATTCAAAAAAGGTTTTTGAAATAATAATCAAAAACAAAAAGTAGGAAACATAAAATAAAGGCATATTCACTCGTCACGCGAACCACAAAAATTGATCCGCGACCCACAAATGGGTCCCGACCCAGTATTTTGGAGACAGCGGTTTACAACACGCCCGCCTCACTCGGAGGTCCAGTGAATAATGGCAACACAACAAAAGTAGAGAGATCCACCCTCCTGACAGATCATTGAACTCTGACAGTTACAAATGTATAAATGAACACGGAGAGGGTTTTACCGTGTATTCAACAGGGTTAAAGGGTACACATTATTGTGTATCATTATTTTATGCTTTAACTATTGAAAAATCGCAGATATACAAGCTCACAGCGCGGCACCGAGTGCCGCGCTGCGAGCTTGTAGATCTGCTATTTTTGAAAAATCGTGAAAATTAGAATTTTGACCGGATTCTATAAGTGTCTTTTGAATCCTTTTAAGGTTTTTTGAAAAACCTATGTTTCTATGTCAGCAATCTGGCCAGCCATCGTCAAAGAAAAGGTCCTTTTCACTTAACTGGAGCTCAGTTAGTCTGTTCTTGAGAGACTGCTATGTCAGTGGTTCTCAAACCTTTTCATGTGAAGGACCCCAAACTGATACTTATTTGACCATGGACCCCCATCTCAAAATATTTAGTTCCAGGGACCACCCTGAAGCAAAATTTGATTTACAAACGTTCGTTTTGAAAATACATAAAGATTTGCACACATTTTCACGACTTTTTCAAAAATAGCAGATCTACAAGCTCGCAGCGCTGCACTCGGTGCCGCGCTGTGAGCTTGTATATCTGCTATTTTTCAATGGTTAAAGCATTCAATAATTATAGGCCTAAATGGGTTAAAGGAATCGCCATGAGAAACTCTTTCACCATGAGTTGAGCCACATTTCTGGTATTTTCCGTCTGGTGTTCGGCACTAAAGGTTACTTAAAGGCATGACATGGATAATTAGCTTCTGAACCGCTGAAAGTCAGGAATGCGCGCGCAGTTCCTTGCGATGACATGCTCATTAGGGCCACCTAATTGATTGCTTTCCACTCTGTTCATGCTCTGGCCATCTTTGTTGCCGTTCCAAGACCAAAGGGAACACTATGAAAAGGCCAGATGAAAAGGCTGTGGTAGCTGAACATGCAGACACAACATGAGGTATACAACCTTTGTGTTGCACATGTGAAACATAGCCGTTTGGGGAAAGACAAATTACTACTCTAATAATGGCAAGGTGGTTCCCAGAGCATCTGCTAAATGCCTAAATCAGGGGTCTTCAAAGTTTTCAGGCCAAGGACCTCTTAGTTGAGAGAGAGATGAAGCAAGGACCCCCACAACCTTTTTATAGATTCCATATAGTTTCATCGTTTGACAGCACAATCATCAGTGTATTTTGGATTCATGTCAATTTGTGTTTTCAGATATTTAACCACTTGAACCGTCGTCAATACTTAACATAAACTTGACCTTTCACTCTGTAATTAGTCGGCTGTTTTTCCCCTCTACACCAAACCTCTATGCCGAAAATAGCCGATCTACGAGCTCACAACGCCTTTTGGCTAAAGTTCTCAAAATAAGGACACTAGGGTTCAAGTGGTTAATATAAAAAAAGAAGAAAAACGTTTCTATCACACAAAGATTTGGAGAACCCCCTGTAGTAACTCTGAGGACCCCCTAGGAGTCCCGGAGCCCCTGTTGAAGACCCTTGATCTACACTAGAATGATGTACAGTATGACTCCCTATTTCGGCAAGGTTTCAGCCCGATCCGACCCCAATTGACTTCCATTTTTGTACTTCAAAGAAATATGAAACGTATGGGGGGGAAAAAACAGATCCGTGGCCTACTGGCAGGCAGTGTGCACAAAAAATGTGGCACTGATCAGTCTAATGTTTTGCGAGATAAACCCCAGACAAGCAGACACACACACAGCACGCACGCACACACACACACACACGCGCACACGCGCACACGCACACACACACGCACACACACACACACATGCAGATATAGGCCCATATTCCAGACACCTCGCCTCTTAGCTCCGCTCCATTAAAAAGCAGGAAAGGGTGGGGAGGGAAGAGCTGTCTGTGGATTTGTGTTTTACATCAGATGAGGAAAGCAGAGAAGGATTGGATGGCTGAGGGAGTTGGAGAGCCAGGTAATGAGCCTGTTGGAACACTCACTCGCTCAGAAACGAGCGAACTGTGAGGGTGATGGGGTGTGGGACGAGACACTGGGTGTGTTGGACTGTGGACAAAACCTCCAGATCCCTGCATCCACCCACATGTTTAATGCTGTGAAAACCTTGCGTTCATTTAACAAAGGGTGTAATATAATTGACCCTTATGGGAAACTCAGTTTTTTTTTACAGTGTCTCACATTGAAGTAAAAGATTAAACTCTATTGCCATACGTAACAATGAGTGGGATATTAATCCAAGTGGGCAAACCCTGTTTCAACAATTTTAGGCGTCTCTTATGAGTGTTAACTGGATTAATTTCTATTCTGTTGCTTGTTAAATGTATTACAAGAAACCTATAAAGGCACTGGATTACATCAGTGGTTCTCAACCTTTTCAGGGCGCGACCCCTAAAAAAAACATGGGACCCCCCCACCCTGACGAGCACTAAGAGTTGAGGCATTACATTTTGTATAACACAGTTCTATTGTGAAAATAGTAGATCGTTGTGAGCATGTAGATCGGCTATTTTCACAATTTCTGCTTCTAATATTTGACAATTTGGCCAATGTTTAATTTGTAATTTTAGAGGTATTAAAAAGCCCTTAAATTGTCACTTTAGAAATGTGCTATACACTTAAACCTTATGTTGGTTTGTTTACTTTTGAATGAGAAAACAATGTTGCACATCATGCTAATCGTCTGGGGACATCGCAAAATAATTTGGGGACCCCCCTGGGGGTCCCGACCCACAGGTTGAGAACCACTGGATGACATAAATAGAACAGTAGAACTAGTACGCCTGGCTATAGCTCACAGAATTGTATTCTATAGCCGTGTTTCATGTTTTCTCAACGTTATCATTCTGACTAGTGGACCTTCCCTTCAAGTTCAAACATGAATCTGTTACTCAACAGACGAATCTTATCGGAATCCAAGCCTGGTGTCTGTCTTCAACTGTCACCTGTGGCAAAGGCACCTGATTTAAGTCATGCCTTATGTGAGAAAACTCTAGAGCTGTTGTTGGGTGCAGCGGTGCAGATAGAGTGATCCTATGGAAACATACACAGTGATGTATGTATTACACTGTGGCTCAGAGTTTAAGGCCACGTCCACACTGATACACTTTCATGTTAAAACACTGTCCACACAAGCGTGTAAAAATGTAAAAAGAAAACATCAGATCTACACGCTCATAAGGCATGATGTGATGCGTTGTGAGCTTGTAGATTATAACATGTGTGTGCTGCATTATTTTGTTACTTGTAGATTATTATTTTTTTTTGTTGGTCATTCCTAAGCCAAGCAGTGGTTCCTTATGGAGACACAAAGAGTCTCCTCAAATTATTGGCTTAAGAATGCGATAAAAACAAAAACATAACCATGAATTGAAGTCTCCTTGGGGTGAGTAATCCATTCCATAGGGGGGGGGAAGAGGTCATTTTGGGGGTGAACTATCCCTTTAAGTGGTGAACGTGAATTTAGAAATCTGCCTGGAAGCTTAACCGCTCAAGCATCCGTATTCTGCGGGAAACGGTGCCAGGTGCAGATCTACAAGCTCACAGTGAGTCACAGCGTGAATATATTCATTGTAGTGTAAAAAAAACCCTGAAAAGCCACTGGTACAGAACCCATAGAACCCTAAGGGATCCTCAACCAAGTATAGTAGTTTAAAAGGTTTTATAACCATGGTGTTTCTGGGGAAAGTCCACCATAAAAGGATAACACACAGAGCGGCATGCCAGAAAGATGACAGATAAAAATGTAGCACACACACGTTATGAGCTGTGAAATGCTTAGATGATTGATGTCAAGAAAAAGGTGTAATTTTACATCCTCAAACAGTATCAAACGTGTGCTTCAATTAAACTTCAGATACTGCAAAGGACCACAGGCTGAGTGGCACAATGAGACTGACAAACAGTCAAAAAAACAGCAAAATGTGAATGTTGTATAGCAACCGTATTGTTTGTGCAATAATTCAATTTGTGCAATGAAATTGTTATTAACTCATTGAATGCCATTTCAAGATGGCCCCCAAGTACCAGACTGCCACTATCCTAGATTTCTAGTGCACGGATCAATTTTTAGTGCACGGATCGTGCACGCCCATGCACCATATATGCATCATATGTGTAGTACTTTTTAACAGCTTTCAAACAAAAAAATCCGCTTGGAAATCCGTTCAGGCCTTCATGAGTTACAAGCCTTCAAAGTCAGACAAAACAAACACTGCCACCTTCCTAAATTTCGAGTGCACGGATCAATCTTTTGTGCACGGATCGTGCACGCCCATGCACCATATATGCATCATATGTGTAGTACTTTTTAAAAGCTTTCAAACAAAAAAATACGCTTGGAAATCCGTTCAGGTCTTCATGAGTTACAAGCCTTCAAAGTCAGACAAAACAGCCATTTTTGACATTTTGAAAGATGTGTTTGTTATGGGGTTAAACATGCAATTTCACAATTGTGATCATGCCTAATACATTTGAGGCATTTTTAGAAATTTTTTTATAAAAAAAAATTTTGAATTTTTTTTTTTTTTTTTTTTTTTTTTCTTTCAAAATGGCTTCCAACTCGGGAAACTCGGGCTGTGGCAGCCTGGGAGTACTGCAATAACTCGTGAAACTCGTGCCTTGGCAGTCAATGAGTTTTTAAAAGCAGGTTTTATAATATATAAAAAAACAATAACTCACTCCAGGCATCATCATTTTAAAAAAAAGTCTTTTTTCCACCCATCCAGAATAAAACGCAATCCCAGAGAAATGGGTCAGTCTCCAGGGTGGATGCAACACTTACAGTATAACAAAATAATGTTATGTGTTTTAAAGTAAAAACACATTAGTGTGGATCAATTCAAATCTAGTTTTTTAGTACAAGTAAAAGTGTTAATCACTGTTGCTCTCAAAAGACTTTAGAGGGCCACATTTAACAAACAAACAAACAACCCCTCACGTCCTTAGCGCCCCGGGAAGGATCACAAAATGTGCCATTTTGTTTAGATTTATCATAACATGTGTCTGTTCCCCATGTCTCTGGCTCATTAACAGCTAAACGAAACATGTATTCCAGTTTATCACCATCCAGTACACTAGCTGGCCCTCCCGTGACCTGAAAAGTCTTCTCTATAGTCTCATATAGCACTGCCCTGTCTAGTTAAGGTCATCCTTATCATAAAGTCCATGCTGAACGGGGTAAGAAAACACCATAGTTATGCTGACAAAGACATTTAAGTGCTTGTAAAAAACTCTTGTAAAACTTTTACAAGGCTTGCCCAGCGCTGGCTGTCGGCCTACAACTGCCACAATGGTGACCCCAATAAGCACGTTGAGATGTGTGGGTTACTTCTTCAGGGCTCTTGTAAAACGAAGACTACTACAATAAAAGGTTGTTCCTATACGGAGGACTTTCTAAAGGATAATTTATGTCCATTGCAATTTTTTTAATGAATTGGTTGAAATCAGCCGAATCAGTTCAAAGTAGATCACTAATGAAGAGTATGATGAATAATAAATCAGCCATACACACCTCAACAACCCTGTTGCCCTTTTGAGGTCGAGCTTAGTATCAGTCGCAGCCCTAGTCGTCTGATACAGACTAGAGCAGGGGTCTTCAACGTTTTCAGGCCAAGGACCCCTTAGTTAAGAGAGAGATAAAGCAGGGACCCCCACAACCTTTTCATAGATTCCATGTAGTTTCATTGTTTGACAGCACAGTCATCAGTGTATTTCGGATTCACGTCAATTTGTGTTTTCAGATATTTAACCACTTGAACCGTCAATACTAATAAACTTGACCTTTCACTCTGTACTTAGTCTGCTCTTTTTCCCCTCTACACCAAAGCTCTTTGTCGAAAATAGACGATCTACAAGCTCACAACGCCTTGCAGCGCGAGGCGTTGTGAGCTTGTAGATCTGCTATTTTTGGCTAAAGTTCTCCGAATATGGATGCTAGGGTTCAAATGGTTGATATAAAAAAGGAGAAAAATATATAATATATTTTTTTCCCATAAAGATTTGGAGGACCCCCTGTAGTAACTCTGAGGACCCCCTAGAGGTCCCGGGCACCCTGTTGAAGACCCTCAGACAACAGCGTAATAACAAGGGCACACAGTCACAGCCTGGCAGAGGGTTGTACAGTCCGGACAGCCCGAGAACATCAGTGCATGTGAGCTTGTATCTCTGTCCAGGACATTTACAATGAACATTGCGTCAGCAAAGCTTGCAGGCTTATTGTTAAAGACCCTAGCCATCTCAACCACCACGTCGTGGCAAGTGGCCTCGTAGCCACAAAGCTACTGGCAGTAGATTGCTACTGTAAATAGACCACAACCACCCAGGACAATCAGGTTTATGAAAGACCAAAACATAAAGAAAAGGTTATACCACCAATTACCATGGGGACTGCCACAGGTACAGTAAAGTAACTGAAGCTTTTATTTAAATGAAATAGATGTTTATAACTTTAGGAGTGCAGCCCGCACTGAATACAAAACACTGATGCTGACCTTCAAAGCAGCCAAAGTACAGCTCCTCCATACCTCCAAAACCTGATCAACCCCTACAACCCCACCCGTTCACTCAGATCAGCCAACACAGGGATGCTGACAGAACCCTCGCTAAAAAACCCAGGTTTTTTACTGATTAGGTGCATGGTCTACCTATGTTATTGTTTTTCTAGATTGATATTCCTATGCATTTGTTATATTGTTGTTGATGTACTGACATATTATCTTGCATATTATAGTGATGTATTACCTGCTTACTGTAAGTCACTTTGGATTAAAAGTGTCTGCTAAATGCCTAAACTGTAAACTGTAAACTTGCACACGGCATCTCCAAGCACCCCAAGTGAGCTAGGACCAACAACCTTCAAACTTTATTATCCTGTTTTACTATTGCAGCAGTCCTTTGATTATTCCCTTTGTTCATTATTTATTATCGCTGCTGCAACAACGTTTGAGGGACATCAGAACAAAACAATATTTGACTCTCATGTAGTCATACACAGGATGTAACGATTAAAACTCGCGAACCTATTGACTCTTGAAAGCGGCGGACGATGGGAAGTTTCCTTGATGTCTGTCAGCACCACGTGGAGCACAATGCATTACATCAGTCTCACTTCATCTTCAGAGATGAGAGTGACACAGCTGGCCTATGGGAAAATGCGCTATGCTTGCACAACTACAGAAGACTGGCTGGGTGGACATCAGCCAGAGAGAGACGAACAAAGGACCCAGATGACTGTTACTAATAGGTGACAATAACGACGGCAATTTATGAAAATGACACTGCCAGCAAGACATCCATCTAGGCCTGTCACAATTATTACATAATCGTCTAATCATCACAATTATTTGACATAATCGTAATTATTTTGACATAATCGTCATAATCGTTTACATGTTGAAAAATGTTCATATATTTTCAAATATTTAAGAAAAATAGTGGAAATAGCCTATCTATAAGCTCACAACATGTCTCGATGCAACGCATTGTGAGCTTGTAGATCGTCTATATCAAAGTATAAAGTCAAATATGTCAGTATTTTAATTTCTTTGTATATTTAGGTTATGTGTCATATCTGCCATGTGCAACTTCAAAGTCTACATAAGCTCACAACGTGTCTCGATGCAACGCATTGTTTCTTTGTATATTTAGGTTATGTGTCATATCTGCCATGTGCAACTTCAAAGTCTAAAAGTCATAACAGAAATGTAATTGTCAACAACAAAAACACAATTAAAAACACAATTATTTGAGTAACAATTAATTGTCATGTTAAATGTCATAATCGTGACAGCCCTACAGTACATCCATCCAAAGCATCACTAGGGGGCCATTTGGCATGACCTGAGTATACGAAACAGTAACATATTACTTTAGGAAGACAACATATGTAGCACTGACTGTTATGGACAATTTATTTGGTTTTTTACCTCTGTTTAAAATTGTTCTTTATTGTTGATACTTTTTATTTTTTTTCGCTGTACACAATAATCAGTACTTTTTCCTTTTCATACTTTTACCTGCAACTTTGTAACCTTAACTGCTGTGCCGCCTCTGGGCGACTGAATTTTTCCTTTGTGGGATAATAAAGGTATCTAATTACTACAGTATCTATCAACAGTATCTAACTATATCCACCAGTGATAGAAAAATGTACTTTGTAAATTGAACCACAGACTGTCAAAGACAAAAGATAATTGACTATATTATTCACCCAGCGGCCATTTTGCTCTCACGTCATATTTGCGGGTTGTGCAGAAACGGGGTGGCATTATTTCATTAACTTGATAGAGAAATGGCTGCCGTGTGAATATGGTGAATGTACTACACAGTTCTCAGTGTTCATTTATCCATTTGCAACTCTGACTGAGAGTGTACAACTGCAATCAAATTCCCATTAGAATTAAGATGTTCCCCGTACGTCTAAACATTGCTCGTTGCACATCTCTTTTCTCTTGTTGGCATCGTTCATGGGATCTCCGTGTGAGGCGACCGTGGAGACTACCAGCGTAGCTGTGACTTTTATATTGATAATGAAAGAGCCTTGGCCTTTGCATGAAGACATGGCACGGAGCAATAACACACCAGCCCTTTTCTAATTACAGAGGAAGGTTAACAGCTTAAATGTGTTGGCTCCGAGGGTGACAATGATGCCATAGTTGGCAGTCCACGGAGCATATCTTGTATCCGGCGGCAGGTAGCTTTTAGATGGTGATCTAACTGTAATGGCTCCATGTTAATGAAAGGGTATGAGAGGTCCCTACCAGAAGAAGAGCTGCTTCACACATGACTTTTCTTCATGACAACAGAGGCCCACAACAACAAACCAACCAACACGCATCAACACATGGCAGGCTTGTGTTCAAACTCGACTCACACAAAGGAGAATAAGTGCACATTATGTGCACAGACATAAACTCTCTTTTCCTCGCTCTTTCTTCTATCACACACACACACACAGACACACACATGGAAAATCTGTTACATACCCAAATGCATAGTAAAACACAATCTGTAAAAATTCCTGGTTGGGGGCGAACTGTTTTGATTAAAATGACACATCGCTGGTCCCTGCCATGGAAGGAGACCAGTGAAAGACAGATAGTCGCCCCCCCACCACCACTACCACCACCCGCGAGTCAAACACCTCCAGGGCCTTTAACAGACTTTGAGCTGGCTGGCTGGCAGGAATAAATGCAGCCCTGGGAATGCGATATGCCGGGCCTTGGACTGGGACTTCAACACAAATCAATCACGTAAACGAGTCAACGAAAGCGATAGCAGGCTTAGCGGGTCCCGACACTGGCTCGCACTGGGGAATTTCTGAGGGTACAGCACAGTTCATGTTAAGAAAAGAAAGGGGAACATGCATAAGGAAAAATAATAATCAATTGAATTTGCGCACTTTCGGTCTAGCTGTCCCACCCGTAACTCACACGAGTTGAGTTTGTCATAATAGGTTTAGCCTGATTTATACTTGGTTGCGCATGGTCTCAGTCGCCTTGAAAATAGCAGATCTGCAAGGTCGCAACGCATCACAGCGTGACACGGTGTGAGCTTGTAGATCTGCCATTTCCAGCGCCAGACATCAGCGCGCCACTAAGTATAAGCGCACGCACACGCACGCACACGCACACACACACACACACACACACACACACACACACACACACACACACACACACACACACACACACACACACACACAGAGATCTGAAAGTGTTCTCAACAGAATGGGGGACATTTACAAACATGTCAAACGCTGTTCATTTCAAAACATTGGCGACTTTGCCAAATTCAGTGTTTATTTTGGCAGGTTTTCAAGTATCAGGAATAGTTTTCCATTACATTATGTCAAAGAATGTGTCAAAACAAAATAACATTCACAACCAAGCTGTAAATTATTATGGAAATCGAATTTTAACATTTTAAACATCGTATTTCCTTGGCTCGACCTCGACGATTATGCACAGTAAAATCTAATTTAACTTTTGTAATTTAACTCTGAAAAGGTTAAATCAAACGTGTTGTTTTTAAGCCTCTGCTTGCAACAGCTGTGGCCGGAGGCATTCTGTTTCTGGGTCGTCCATATATGCACGTTCAAGGTCAAAGGACAAGGTCGCTGTGTGACCTCACGTCAGTCCCAACATGGTGAATGTGATATCTCAGGAACGCCTTGAGGCAGGGGTCTTCAACCTTTTCAGGCCAAGGACCCCTTAGTTGAGATAGAGATGAAGCAGGGACCCCACAAACTTTTCATAGATTCCATATAGTTTCATCGTTTGACAGCAAAATCATTAGTGTATTTTGGATTCATGTCCGTTTGTGTTTTCAGATATTTAACCACTTGAACCATCAATATTTAGTAAACTTGACCTTTCACTGTGTACTTAGCCTGCTCTTTTCCCCCTCTACACCAAACCTCTTTGCCGAAAATAGCCGATCTACAAGCTCACAACGCCTCGCGCTACGTGGCATTGTGAGCTTGTAGATCTGCTTTTTTTGGCTAAAGTTCTCAGGATATGGACACTAGGGTTCAAGTGCATGCATATAAAAAAGGAGAAAAAATGTTGTAGATCTGCTTTTTTTGGCTAAAGTTCTCAGGAGATGGACACTAGGGTTCAAGTGCATGCATATAAAAAAGGAGAAAAAATGTTTCTATCACACAAAGATTTGGCAGACCCCCTGTAGTAATTCTGAGGACCCCCTAGGGGTCCCGGTCCCCCCATTGAAAACCCTTGCCTTAAGGGAATATCATGACATCTGAAATCCACTTGGAATCAAGGATGAACTGATTAGAAGTAGGTGGCCAAAGGTCAATGTCACAGTGACCTCACAAATCATGTTCATTAAATACCACCAACGTCTTCATTCATACTGTACCATCGTCTGTCCAGACTAGTATTATCTATCTATAAATGCGAGAAGTCTCTGCGTGTGTGTCTGTCTGTCTGTCTGTGTGTCTGTAATCCGCGTATCTCGAGAACCGTTTGTCCCACCGGCTTCAGATTCGGCACGCGCGTTCCCCGCCGCGGCACGGAGTGCAGTGCCGGGTCTCGACCCGACCCGACGCGCGGTTTTCCCGAACCGGTGCGAAACGTTCGGAATCTCCTTATGCGGGGTTGATTGTTGACATCAGGCTGTTCCGGAGGAAATCGGCGAAAGCTCTGACTCATTGTGACATCACTTCATAAAAGGCTCTGACATCACGTACGCCACATGAGTCAACAAAAAATCTCTGTGAGTGTGTATGTATGTATGTAATCCGCGTATCTCGAGAACCGTTCGTCCCACGGGCACGCGCGTTCTCCATATATGGGCATAAAATGAATGCCCCCATATATGGGCATAAAATGGATTGCAGACAGACAGATACAGATATCTCCATATATGGACATAAATGGACAGAGGCAAACAGATGGTCAAAGATCTCCATATATGGGCATAAAATGGACGCAGACAGACAGATACAGATATCTCCATATATGGGCATAAATGGACACAGGCAAACAGATGTTCAAAACGGGTCCTATGACAACAGGTATAATGGGGTTTGCATTAAAGGGCGGGGCATTCATTCCCTATTTACATCGTTCCCGAGTTAGCCAGGTCGCCGACTAGACGCTGGGCCGCCCGAAGGGCGGCCCAGCTTCTAGTTATTTTAATGAATGAATGTAATTTTTAATAGGAAATAATGATAATGAACTTTATTTGTATAGCACCTTTAATACATACAATGTAGCCCAAAGTGCTTTACATACAAGAGATACGAAATATGAAATAAAATAAAAACAGAAACAGTAGAGTTAGATAATAGAAAGAATAAGTCATTGAGGGCAAAAAGAATAACAATAACAAATAAAAAAAAAGAAATACAAACATATTTCACACCAACACGTGTAAAATATGTTTTAAAAGAAAAATCTACATTTCCAGCCGATCCTGCTGAGCAGTAAACATGACCCACTGAGAGGCTATGGGGAAGAAATGAATGGCATGTTTAAGACTGAAGGGACAGCAGGCGTGCTGCAGTTTATTTTCCCATCCTGATGATGTCACACAAGGGTCAGCGGAAAGGCAGTTGGTCGATGGAAAGGTATTTTTTTGGTGGTGGATAATATAATAATAATATAGAGTGTGTACCTGTGTAATAGGGCATTAATGACTTGTAGTCGACAACAGGGGACAAAAAACGAAACCCTGTGCTTAATTCCATTGAAAAAACACAGTTGGAAAATGAGAGAATCATTCTGTCCTTGACAATAAACAATCCTACTGTTTGAATGCTGTACACAAGCACACACAATGCAAAAATGATGAATAAAATATGTTTTAGCTTGTTTTTAGTTTTTAGTTTGTTTTTTCAACTTTCGACTTTCCCTTGTGGAAGTCGACTTGTGTACTGAAGTGGACTGAGTCGACTTGTCGACCTTTTGGTTAATGCCCTACAGTGTAATATGTGAATGCATGTCGTGCGGGTGTGCATGCACGTTTGTGTACAGCAGTGGTTCTCAAACGTTTTAATTTCAAGGACCCCCATAACTCTGAGAGTGTAAGATTGTACACTCAGAGTTAGACTTGTAAGGGTTCATTTGGAACCACCCTAAACTAAAGGAACCCTGAGGGTCTCTGGTCCCCACTTTGAGAACCATTGGTGTACAGCATACTGTAGTAAAGTATGTAGTATGTATGTTTGTCCAAACACTGCAAAAGCCTCAGTGACATTACACTACTCCAGTATGCATACTACATTTATTTGTGGAATTAAAAATGCATGCCTGATTGCCCGTGCACTCGTGAATTTGCAAGAATTGAAAAACTAGTTTCTGTCCAGGTGAAAAGAATGTGTCCACTAATGGAAAGAAAGTGTGAGCTCTGCCATGCCTGCGTATCGGCGTGCACGTGTGTCTAGTCTACCCAGTATGAAACAACATTGCATCACCTGGCATGTATTTTGCGGAACACAAGCATATTAGGGCAGTTCCACATGTCACAGCTGCAGCAGTTAAAAAACCCAGCGCCCGGCCCCTACCTTTCGTCTCTTTAATGGGGAATTAGACTATTACGATTCCCACTGGGACAGTGGGTGCCAAGTACGTGCAGACCAGTGGTGGAAATGCCACAATACAGAAATACTCTTACAATCAGGTAGCAAGAAAATGGCAAGAACATGTATGCTTTCTCTGGAAGGGAACACACACTCCAATGAAGGACCAAGGACTCACTTAATGCTTCATAATTTTGTATTTATTTTGCACGACGTGTTTCGTCGTGTTGGCTTCATAGCACCTGACGAAGCCAACAAGGTAGCCAACGTAACACGTCCTGTAAAATATTTTCTTGTATACCGAAATACTCTCGTTGCAAGTAAAAGGCCTGTATTCAAAATGTTATGTGAGTAAAAGTACAAAAGTATTGGCATTAAAATGTACTTATAGTACCAAAGTAAAAGTAATTTTGGAATTTTTCGAAAATGGCAGATCTATAAGCTAACAACACGCTGCGTCGCACCGCATTGTGAGCTTATAGATCTGCAATTTTCGAATAGCCTATAAAATAGTTTAAATGGTTAATGTATGTATTATCCAAATCTGCAAATTAATAGTGAACTACAGATGTCAAATAATTGTAATCCAGTAAAAAGTACAATATTTGCCTTTGAGATGTAGAGGTATACAGTCAAGTATTGAAAATTGGAAAAGGTCTCCCTTCCTAACTTAGACTTACGGAACCATTGCTGTATTGACTTTGACCTCTAAGGAACAATTGCTGTATTGACTTTGACCTCTATAAGGACCTTCCAGGAAGAGTGCTCATGTGCGCCTTGCGGTGACACGCTTCCTTGTTTCTTCTTTTTTTCGCACTGAGTTTTGACACTGCACTATTAGGTTGTTAGTGTTGGTAGTTTCTGAGTATTTTTGCTTTGTTTAACATTGACAGTGAGATACTTGTTTGCACTAACTAGCATTGACTGCTATGGTCTCTTTTGCAAGACACTTTATGTATATATTCTTATATATTATTCGCCCCCTCTATTGATGCACCTTCTCCTTATTGGTACTGTACTGCTCTTGTCTTTGTTTTGTTTTTTTCCCTCTTATCTATCTTTCTTACGTCTCTGTAACTTTGTAAATAACTGTATACTGCTGTGCTACTACTGGACAACTAAATTTCCCCCTTGGGATAATAAAGGTATCTATCTATCTATCTATCTAAGTCAAGTAAAAGTATCTCAAAGTTAAGTACACGTGTTAGAGTAAATGTTACTTTCCACCACTGATGCAAACCCTGCTATTACAAGTAGAAACCAATCTGCACTGGTCTTTGTAGCATACTGCACGCATGCCAAGACTGAAGCTCCTCAACCGCACTCATGCTAGGTGCTGTTCTTGGACACCTGGGCTCCTAATTTGCTTGGAATTGTTAAGACGCTGTGTTGTTTCTCTTTCCCTTTTTGGTCTGGTTGACGAGCAAACCCATATTATAGTCAAGTCAAAGTGTTTAGGGAAAAACAGGCATAGCAGCTGAGTTAAAAGAAAACAGTCCTCCATATAAATGTTTCTAGTAAAGTAGTTGAAAGCTGCAGCTAGTAACCACTGCACTTGATGAGTTTGTTACCATCTGCTTGTTTGTATAAACATCACGCAGCGGGGACGAGACAGGCGATTTTAACATTTGCGAGCTACAAAGAATGTAGTACAGAGAAAATAGATGGATACAATTACAATGTGTCAACACTTCCATTGTTAATGAAACTGCAAACAACACAGTTCAAGACGTTTACTCCCCCCAAACCCCGCCAGGCCGCAAATAGGGTTACGTCTTTTTCTGTTACAAGCAGCCATGTTCTTTTGTAGACCGCCTTCCCTCGTGCATCTGAGAGATGTAAGAACACACTACAGTCAGAGTACAAAGTACAAACAGCGGGAAGGTAAGCCCGTGGCCTTAATCTTTCTCATTTTTATTTCCCCTTTAACACCGGCCATCTGAACGCGTCCCTGTCTGCACAATATCAACCCACAGGACCTGGACATCTGGTTCCACTCGCACCTATAAAGAGACTCTACACCAGGTCCAACATGTGGTTTGTTCCCCCACCACCACCACCACCACACCACCACCACTCCTCCATCCTGGTCCTGTTCACACGGGGCTGACCGCAGGCTGTGACCCGCTCCACATACACCCAGTACACAGTATACAGGACCGCTGGGCCCGGTCTGCGGCTAGACCGCATGCAAAGGTTTACACCAGTGGGTTTTTTTTCCAAAACTTTTTTGGCTTCAGTACGGTCCCCTTTTCCTGATTTCTGGAACAAACCCTTTATCCGACTATACATGTTGCTTAGAATACAATATATCTAGCATATGGTTGCTGTCAGGCAGAAACCTCATATCTCCATATTTTAACTATTTTTTCTTTATAGATTAATAATGCCCTACTTTGCCATACTACAGTGTCAAACAAAAGTAGGGAAAACAGGGGGTGCCCGCTGGCCTAATGGTCTAGGCGCATACCACATACTGGATGATGCCTGCTGGCGTTGGCGGTTCGATTCCCGATCCGGACGACCTTTGCCACATGTCATTCTTCTTTCATATCGCATCATATAAGAACTGTGTTCCAAAGATAAACAAATGCTCTCCCCATTTCCTGTCGGTCTACTATATCCTGTCAAATAAAGGCATAAAACAAATCTTTTAAAAAGAAAAGATCTGCTTTGTAGGGCTACTGAAAAGTAGCCCTTTTGGATATACTGTATAAGGTATCCACCCTTTGGTATGAATGAACAATAACCTACCTTTTGAAGAACATATCAAAGAACAAATATGAAAAGGAGTGAAAGACTTGAAATTAGAGCATCCTGAGCACATTTACAGCTATATTGTTAGTATATGCCTTGCCCCTTATCCCTAAACTTCTTTGCCTTTTTATACTACCGGTATTTAGATTTTTCTATACTTCAAATAGAGCAACAAAGTTTGACGTCATTTACACATCCCACCTGGTTCCTGTTTTTTCCCCCCCATTCTGAATTCCCATAGACTTCTTTCATATCGCATCATATAAGAACTGTGTTCCAAAGATAAACAAATGCTCTCAGCGGTTTGACTCTTATGGATATGAAGAATCAACTGATGGTGAGAAAACGCTAATGTTACTGTCGCCGAATTAGTTACATTTTCACCAGAAACAGACTGTATCAAATATTAGTGACTGACTATCATAAACCATACAGAGCCACTTCCCCGACAATATCGCGGAGACCATTTGTTTATTTTTGCTTCTTTGTCCAGTATTTCCACTTTCTCATGTACCCCCTGTAGTACCTCCGCGTACCCCTAGGGGTGCATGTACCCCCATTTGAGAACCACTGGGTTACGCTGTTTAAGTAAATGTCTCTTCTTCTTACTGTACATTTCCTCTTCTTACAATTCTTTTAAAAGACTTTCAAACGTACAAAAAAGAAAAGAAAAATCTGAATTCTTTTTTTTAAAACAATCACAAAAATGCATACTGTATTTTGACACTGAGAGACACCAAACCTCTCTGACGTCTCCAGCTGAAAAAGGGTTTGGGAACCAACCCCGGCCTGCACTACGCTATAAGGTGTCTAATGCGCTCCAGAGAGCTACGCTACGTCCGTTGCCGAGCGAAACACTGAGGCAGGCGAGGAGGAGGTTCACGTTTCATTGGAAGCAGATGTCATGGGTTATAGATCTGCCGTTATATTGGTGATGACATCACAGGCTCAACCTGCTGGCAGAGCGTGAGTGGATCATCACCATGTCTGCTGCGCAGTGTTTGATCCACTTACAGAGGGAACAGGGGTGTCGCACCACATTCTGGGCCCTGGGTACTTTAAAGGGGCACTCCACCACTTTTCAACCTATGTTCATATAATTGGTCCTCACTCAAAAATAGCTTTTTTTTTTTCTCAGAGGAGGGCTGTGGGCAGGTCAGAAACCCAATCCAGCTTATAGAAACTGCAGGCTTTCTATTCCTGAAAAGTTACAATTTTAAAGTGGAAGCCATTGTTCTCGCGAAAAAAATATTGATTACATTTTATTTTTGGAAAATGATGATGTCAAAAGACGATGGATTCTGAACTTCCCACAGCTCTCCTAGGAGACTTGGACTGAGTAGAATTTTTTTTTGATATTTTATCATGAACATTAGTGAGGACCTATTATATGAAGACAGGTTGAAAAGTGGTGAACTACTCCTTTAACTATTGAAAAATAGCAGATCTACAAGCTCACAGCGCGGCACCGAGTGCCGCGCTGTGAGCTTGTATATCTGCTATTTTTGAAAAATCATTAACATTTGTGCAAGTCTTTGAATATTTCAAATCCTATTGTTTCTATGTCAGTGGTGCTCAAACCTTTGATGTGAAGCACCCCCAAAATAATATGTACAGTATTTGGCCACGGACCACCATCTCAAAATATTTAGTTCCAGGGGACCCCCAGAAGCAAAATTTGAGTTACAAATGTTCGCTTAAAAAACACATCATATTCAAAGATTTGCACACATTTTCACGACTTTTCGAAAATAGCAGATCTACAAGCTCGCAGCGCGGCTCTGGGTACAAGGATGTTTCTATGTCAGTGGTGCTCAAACTTTTTCATGTGAAGGACCCCAAAATGATATGTATTTGGCCACAGACCCCCATCTCAAAATATTTAGTTGCAGGGACCCCCCCAGAAGCAAAGTTTCGCTTAAAAAATACATATATTCAAAGATTTGCACAACTTTTCACAACTTAAAAAAATAGCAGATCTCACTCGGTGCCACGCTGTGGGCTTGTATACATGCTATTTCCAATAGCTAAAGTACAAAATAATTCCAGGCCTCTCCACCTTGGGCCCTAGTAACTCAGTCCCACTTTTCCCCCCCTTGTGACGCCCCTGATGTCTGCCGCGCTGCGTTTGATCCGGTTACAGAGGGAAGCTTGATGATGTGACACGCAAGTGTTAATGAAACCCGCCAAGATGAGCGGAAATGAAGGCGATTCTCATGCGCTGTAAAAATCGAAAAGCTTTACCTCATAGACCTATAATACCTGGATTAAGTTACCTTTTGTTGGACTACAGAATGTGGTTTAACCTTACATGTGCTCATACCCTACGCCAGGGGTCTTCAACAGGGGGTCCGGGACCCCTAGGGGGTCCTCAGAGTTACTACAGGGGGTCCTCCAAATCTTTGAGTGATACTTTTTATATACTTATATATACTTTCTTCTCCTTTTTTATATTAACCACTTGAACCCTAGCGTCCATAATATATTCTGAGAACTAAAATAGCAGATGTACAAGCTCACAACGCCTCGCACTGCGAGGTGTTGTGAGCTTGTTTATCGGCTATTTTCTGAAAAGAGGTTTGGTGTAGAGGGGAAAAGAGCAGATTAAGTACAGAGTGAAAGGTGAAGTTTATTGAGTTTTGACGGTTCAAGTGGTTAAATATCTGAAAACACAAATTGACATGAATCCAAAATACACTGATGATTGTGCAGTCAAACATTGAAACTATATGGAATCTTTGATAAGGTTGTGGGGGTCCCAGCTTCAACTCTCTCTCAACTAACGGGTCCTTGGCCTGAAAACGTTGAAGAACCCTGGACTAAAGTATGTGGTTTAACCTTACATGTGCTCATACCCTATGCCTTAATCTCATGTACAACAACACGCAGATATTCTTTCTGCACCTCAATGTCTAGACTCTATATCATGAACGGTACCAGCTGTTACGCTCATGGACCATACTGTATGTCTATAACCTCATGTACGTCCTGTATGCCATTATTGTTTTCGTACACGATGCCACGTAAGGGAGCACTCGTTTTTCGGTGGCGCGCCGTCTCAAGCAGACGTGAGACACTGCCGAGCGAGTTAAAGCGAGCGAGTCGGCGTGTAGAGCGTTGCGAAGTCCGCTTAAGCTGACTCAGCGCCATCTGAGTTGTGTCCCGATAGGGACAGAATAGTAAATCTGCGCCCCCCCCCAACTTTCGGCACCTCCGCGCGGTGTTAATTTAAATCTGAGAGTGTACAAATGCACACATTTGTCCTTGTGTCAAAACAGCAGTTTGAATTAATCACACGGAATAAACGCTCCTAGTGTGTAAGGAGCTTCACGATACACATGGACAAATTCACACTTTAACAGTTTAATTTCTTCATAATCCTTCCCCTTTCTCAGATATAAAGAGAGAGATGTGTGCAGTTGTGTTTCAATCTGTCACCAACCCATTTTCTTTTGTCATTTCAACATAATAGTTCAACAGCTGTGCTAAGGTTACATGTCTCACATTTCAGTCAGTCTACAGTGCTGCATGAAGCATGCGGAAAAGACTCTTGGAAGTCGCTAACCACTTCAGCCTGTACGTAGCCGACCAAGGTCCCCCGGAGATCTATACTTGATCTGGCCCTTTTTCCCCCTCTACACACCACATCTCTTTGCCAAAAACAGCTGGTCTACAAGCTTAAAACATGTTGCAAAGTGGCACGATGTGAAAATGTAGATGTGCTAGAACCATATAGACCCCCCCACACACACTCTCTGTAATTAAGTTTGACAAAAAGGTCAAACAGTTAGTAGGTGATGGATCTCTCCCAGAGCCTTTGGTCTTGCACTGCCAGCCAAGGGCCTTAATGCACCTCAGTCACCTCAGCCACCTCAGTGCTGTCACCACCACTCAGAGTTTATTAACACATTATATCGTAAGGAGAAGGGGTTACTGGACGATTTCCACTTCCAAAGCCAAGGTCATACTGTATAAGCACAGATCTAAGTTCCACTATGCATGCGACAGTGTGTGTGTCCAACGATATTCTTTTGAAACAGTTCAGAGCTATACTGTCGCCCAGATGTTGTGCATGCAGTGCTCTTGTGATACACATCTCAGGGGTCAGGGGCCACAGGCAGGTATTCCACACATGATGAGGAGTCAGATTTCACAGCTACAGCATGGCCAGGCTGGATAAAAGCAACTATGGATGGATGAAACCAGTGGTGGAAAAAGTACTCACATTTTTTACTTAACAGTTTGCCAGCCGAAATAGAATGGTTGTTGGTAGATTAGCTGTGAAATTTCTATTATTGTATTGTGATCTGAGACATAATATTATGTTTATAAACATGAGCCCGCCACCACTCCTTCTTGGACCGCACCGTTGTTGTTGTTGTTTCTTTTTTTCCCCCCACCAGGTCATTAGCTCACCGTGATTATCTGGATCTCCGTTGGGATAGAGTGGTAGTTTTGGCCGAGCATCGATCTCCCCGTGCGTTTCGCGTGCGCGATCCGTGCGCATAATAATCCATGCATATAATCCAAGAATGACTGAACAGTCGATGTGACCATTTTGGCTAGCTTAGCCCTTAGCACTCCAGCTATGATAATGTTATCCTCCAGACAGTAAACGGACGGTGTCAAGGAAGCATGAAGAAGGAAAGGCCATGACGTCACCTCTGCTTCATGTCAGAGCAGCCATGAGCTATCGATGGACGAGCGGTGACTAGGGAAGGTTAGACGATCGCCGATTTTCGGATAAAAATCTTTTATTTCAGTTTTAATGACCCAGTACGGGAAAAGACGACGCGGCTGAGACTCCTTGCTCAGATGTCCGATATATTCCGGTTTTAATATTAAGGGGCTCCCCGTGGCTTGGAAAGGGTTAAAGGACGAATTTGCCACTTTTCAACCTATCTTCATATAATAGGTATAATAGCACAATTTTAAAATCGCGGTAAAGTGTCGCCGTGAAAACAATCAGCTCTCTGCTTCCATGGGGCAGTTTTCATGTCATTCTGAGATAAAGCCGTTCTTATGTTTCAAAGTAGAATGTAAAGCATGATAAGTCCTTCCGTGATGTCTTCCCCAGAGGGGCTGCCTGCATTGAGTGGGTGACGTAATGCACTAGGGTCATTCAAAGGGCAGCTCCAGTCTCAAAAAGTTAACTGTTTGTTGCCACGTCTGTGAACGATATAACTTCCTGTGGCAGGGGGACACCTAGTGGCCATAACTCGTCCCTGAACGAGTTTGGCTCCCCAGGTGTTAATATAGCAACTTTTCAGGAAATCCTGAATTTCCTATTAGCTTGGATTCCCCATCGATGATGTCACAAGATGATGGGTTTCTGACCTGCCCACAGCCCTCCTCTGAGACACAGACCAAGTAGAAAAAGATTATGCCAGTTTATCATGAACATTTAGTGAGGACCAATTATATGAAGATAGGTTGAAAAGTGGTGAAGTCTTCCTTTAAGTGAAAGTATCAATACTGCAATATAAAAATACAAATGAAAGTCTGGAATGCGCTGTAGCGCTTACTCAAGATCGGAGCTTCCGTCCCCCAGACTGTATGACGGAAGCGTTTGAACATTGTGGGAGTCAACAGTCTGGGACGTGCTGGGCCTGCCCGGGAAAAAGAGTTGTAGAGGCCCTCATTTTTATTATTTTTTAGTTATATTTTGTCGTTGTCGGTTGGAAACCTTATATGTCCAAAACCGTTTGTTTTGTATTTGTCATTTTAAAAATGATTTAAACTAGTGAAAACAGCCGATCTACAAGAACACAACGCCTCGCGGTGCGAGGCGTTGTGTGCTTGTAGATCTGCTGTTTTCACTACTTTTGTATGATGAAGCAGGGCTTTGCTTTAAAAAAAAATTGTAAAAAATTACAAATTTCAAACTTGGAGATATAAGGTTTCTGCCCGACTTTGCTGGCCGCACAGCCCCCAAAATGGAACGAAGGCCGACATTTTATTGTTAATTTTTTTCCTAATGGCCGGCCTGGACCGGCCGGGAATGAACCGGCCGTTCGGGAGTTGCCCCGCTTTTTCCCAATGGCCAGCACGTCCCTGCACGAGACTACTTCCCATCTCTCTCCCCATCTCTCTCCCCTTTTCCTGTCAACCTACTATTACATCATTAAAAAAGGCGGCATGCTAGGGTTTCACACATGCTTCACGACAGAAGCATGTGCACGCAGTATCGTTTTAATTGCGGAGGTCTTACAGTACCCTAGTGATTGGCAGGATCAGCACGAAAGGCTGATTCCACTTTTTGGCCCAGCTGTTGTCAACCCCAGGGATTAGCACAGAGCAGAATAGGGATAGGCTCAGAGAGGCGTCAATTGGGTATGGCAAGCTATGGCAGCTGCCATACCTTGGCTACAGGGGAAAACAAATACAATGTACTTCTTAAAATAAATTAATCGTGCCTGTTGCTAAGGTATGGCAACATGACTGGTGTCTTGTACGCGCGCGAGGGCGCGTGTGCAAGACACCAGTCATGTTGCCATACCTTAGCTTTTTCTGAACTGACGCCACTGCTGCCTTTAAACGCCATGTGTTTCATCTACAGTACAGTATGTCCCCGCCTGGTTTGCGGTGGAGTTGGGTGCAGGACAGCACAGGATGTCCAACTGAGCATGTATTGTCTCTGCTGGCGCCAAGTGAGAGACAAAGAGGTTTTCTCTCTCATGGGACCTTGTTTTTAATGTGTCCTGTCTGTGGATGCGTACTGCTTACAATGAGGAGAGCGGTGGCCCTGCCTCCAGCTGGTGATTGAGACAAGGAGGCGGTGGTTGTCACTGGGAGGCTATGCAGCCCCGTTCATGACACCGAAAAAGTCCTATCCAATTGTATTAACCTATTTAGGCCTAGAATGATTTAATGCTTTAACTATTGAAAAATAGCAGATCTACAACCGACTGCCGTGCTGCAAGCTTGTAGATCTGCTATTTTTGAAAAATCTTTAAATCTTTTGCAATATAATATCTTTGAATATATCTTTTTTTAAAGCGAACATTTGTAACTCAAATCTTTGCTTCCTGGGGGTCCCTGGAACAACATATTCTGAGATGGGAATCCGCGGCCAAAAACATGTAATTTTGGGGGTCCTTGACATGAAAAGGTTTGATTTAGAAGACATTTATAGAATCGGGTCAATATATTCAAAGACTTGCACACATTTGATATATTTTTCAAAAATAGCAGATCTACAAGCTTGCAGTGAGCTTGTATATCTGCTATTTTTCAATAGTTAAAGCATAAAATAATGGTTAAAGTGGTTCAAATCTAACTTGCGTTCCCGGTCTAAATATCTTAAACAAAATGACAGCTTGGGTTATCCTATTTGTCTCTGTCAAGACTTTGCATATGAAAAAAGAATCCATGTTATGACGTTATGAGCAAATTTCTTGTCAAACACTTTGCAGCCGTGATTCTTTCCAAGTGTTCCAGTTGGGAAGCACTCATTTTAAATGACTCAACGAACGAAGGTCCTGCGTACCACCTGTTTTAAAATTGCACTTGCACATAATAATTATGCAGGATGTTGAATGATTTAAAACGGGCGTAACTTCATAATCTGAACAGTGACGACAAAGCTGCTCTCTCAAACTTTTACATTTCATGGACCACCATAACTGTAAGGGTCCATTTGGAACCCCCTATAGGAATCGTTAAAGTGAACCGTTATGGAATCGGACCGTTATGAGGAGATCGTTAAAATCCTAAAGCAGTGGTTCTCAAACTTGTGGTCGGGACCCCCAAGTGGGGTCCCCAAATTATTTTGTGTGGTCCCCAGATGATTAGCTTAATGTCATTTTCTTTTCTCACCCAACAGTAAACAAACCAACACACAGTATAAGTGTATACAGGGTATCTGTACATAGCCTAGCACAGCCAGACAATCCACCCATGTTAAAACAAGGGGGGGTTAGCTGCATTAGTATATAGTCTGGCCAAGCCAGGCTAATCTGTACATTTATAAAGTGACAATTCAAGGACTTTCAAGACCGTTTTAATACCAATCTGTCAAATATTAAGTAAGCAAGAGGCAAACATTGTGAAAATAACCGATCTACCAGCTCACAACGCCTTACGTTGCGAGGCGTTGTGAGCATGTAGATTGGCAATTTTTCTCCTCTGAGTGAGTTTATAACAGTGTTCCAGGTAGAACACCTTGGTTCACCCTTCCTCATCCCAAGTTTTTGCCATCTCCGCTAAATAGGCTCTATGAACATTAACACAATCCTTCCTTACTTGCATGGAGCTAATTATGGATTCCACCACCCACAGACCCGCCCTACCTGTACCTGTGTCTGATTGGCTTCCTGGCAGAGCATAGTTTCATTGAGGTTAAGGTTAGGTTTAGGCATAGTTTTACTGAGGTTAATGTTAGGGTCAAGCTTAGGCATAGTTTTAATAAGGTTATGGTTAGAATTAAGGTTAGGGTTAGGCTGCAAAAAAAAGAACTTCTGGGAACTCAGATTAGGGTTGGGCATACCTGCAAAAAGGCTGGGAAGGAAGAACTGTCAATCACAGCAGCGACTACTGGCCAATAACAGCGGGTCTTCCTAGAACTGTGGGGTCCATAGGGACCTCCATGTTACTCTGCCCTTTGAAATGTAGTTGGGAGGAGGGTGCCTGGGAAACCCTGTACTGAATCAGGTTAGCAGCTCATGGGTGACCATGCCTTTACTGTCACAGCCCGTCTAGACTGGGGACCAGCTTACCTGACTTTCGCCAGATGGTGGCAGCATTGCGTTGCATTGCTTTACCATCTGGGCTCGGTCCGCCAGCGTTGATAACACTCGTAAAGTCCCGGGCCGGACCAATCAGCGGCAGCTATGGGCGGGCTCTGAGCGGCTCTGAGCCAATAGAGTGACGTTGCCTGAGTGCATGACGTTGCCTGTCTGCAACGTCATGCAGACAGGCCAATATGAGTGGTTGGAGTTGGCACTCCCAGACTGTGATAGAAACGGCCACATCCAATCACCTGCTACAGAAATTCAAAAAATGGCCCGCCCCTTACATAGAGTCTGGCCGAGAGATCCCAGATGTAAGGCAGAGCGTTACGCACTGCTGCAACTATCTGGCGAAAGTCAGGTTAGGGACCAGCACTTCCCCATCAGATCTGCCCCTCCATTCATTCTTCAACTTAAGGTACAATTTCTGTCGACTCGATCTGTGTCTCAGATGAGGGCTGTGGACAGTTCCGAAACCTGACATTTTTTTACTACCTCCTCGTCTGTACAGCACTTTTGTTTAATGAGTTTTTAAATGTGCTTTATAAATAAATGTAAGTTCTAAGTTCTAACACTAATAAAGACACCTTCTTTTATTGTATACTGTAATTAAATGTGTTGGCTGTCTGTGTGGTTTGGGTTCCTTATACACGTTTTGGATCAGTGTCTCAGCTAAAACTGACACTAGCTTGCAATTACTTTCTGAGGAATGTCATCTCTTATTTAATAAACCGTATTTGGATTCTTAAATGGTGCTGTAGTGGCTTAGACAGGATGATTCTGGGCTGGATTTCAAGCCTTATGAGAGATGAGAGTCAGGGTGCATAAACATAGAGAGACAATGACTTTCCTTGGCTAAACCACATCAAACCAGAGCCAACCACAAGTCAGGAACATAAATCAATTCTACAGGGAGTATTTAAAAAACTATGGAAAATGGATGCTATTCATAAACCCTCAGTCAAACATTACCTTTATGTGTGTACTCTATTCAAGGTTCAAATATGCATTAAATAATTCTTGCACAACCGTTCACGATAAATTATCTGGGCGGTATGGGTTACCTTTCTTACTTGGCCCCCATCTCTTATCTGCAAAGAGTGTTATTTGAACTTTCATGGTTAAATTAAAGGTACAGAAGGTAAGTGATTTTATTTTGTTAAACTAGGTGTTAAAGAGCTCTATATTCTGATAGTACTCATTGCTATAGAACATGTATTTTCCGTTTATTGAAGAGCTGGAGAGATACAGGGAGACCCCTGTGACTGAACAAACTCCATAGCAATGATTACTTATTCTAGCTTTAACACTGAGGATGCGAGTTACAGTAAAGGGCTTTGCACACAGGACCGCTGCGTTTCTTTCCGTTTGCTGCATGATTAAAACACATTGGATTTGGTGTGCAAGGCTGTGCAGAATCCACACTGCGGATACGAAGAGGAGTCATAAAAGGAGTCAATGAGTTTTTACCGCATGCGACAAGACGCACAAATCGAACGGAGTTCGATCGGGAAAAAAACGCACAGCCGTCCGCAGCCACCTGCCGCATGGCAAATTCGGAGCCGGTGTGCATGAGGTCATAGAGAATCATTGTTTTCTTTAAAAAAATGAAATTGTCCGTTTTCTTCCGTGCGAGAAAAACGCCTCTGTGTGCAAAGGGCTTTACACAGATGATTTTGCAGTGTACTCATTTTGGCAGTCCAAATTTCCCACCACAGCCAATAGGCTCACAGGACCAGCATACAGAGATGTGAGGTCACATCTACCACATCATTCATCACAGTCACTTTTGACAAAAGGGCTCGTGAAAATAACTTTCTAGCTTATTCCCGCTAAATATCTGTTTGTTTGGGATAATCTTACATTAGGTCATTTTAAACCAACTACCACTCACTGATGCTTTTATTGGGGGAGGGCGGGTCGTTCATTGTAACAACAGGATTTACAATGGTCCAGGTGAGCCCAGTTATTTTCTATTACAGGGCATGAGGGCAATAAAAGTGTTTAATGAGTAACCACCTCACAAGGCCTGATTATATGGCAGCCTAGTGAGATTATTATCTCAACATTACATAATCACCAGCCTATTCAATGAAAATCGGCACTTGTTTAACCCATTTATGCCTAGAATTATTGAAGGCTTTAACCAGTGAAAAATAGCAGATATACAAGCTCACAGCGCGGCACCGAGTGCCGCGCTGCGAGCTTGTAGATCTGCTATTTTTGAAAAAGTCGTGAAAATGTGTGCAAATCTTTGAATATATCTATTTTCAAAGCGAACGTTTGTAACTCAAATTTTGCTTCTGGGTGGTCCCTGGAACTAGATATTTTGAGATGGGGGGGTCCCTGGCCAAATAAATATCATTTTGGGGGGTCCTTCACATGAAAAGGTTTGAGAACCACTGACATAGTAGTCTCTCAAGAACAGACTAACTGAGCTCCATTTAAGTGAAAAGGACCTTTTCTTTGACGATGGCTGGCCAGATTGCTGACATAGAAACATAAGATTTTTCAAAAAATCTTAGAAGGATTCAAAAGACACTTATAGAATCGGGTCAAAATTCTAACTTTCACGATTTTTCAAAAAATATCTGCTATTTTTCAATAGTTAAAGCATAGAATAATGGTACACAATAATGTGTACCCCGTTCTGAATGGGTTGTTAAAGAAGGCTTTCACGCTTGGCCTTCCACGGAGGCTCCAGGGACTCGTTCTCAAAACACGCAGTGAAAACACACTGAACAGGGGGAACGCGTGGGGCTGGATTCAATCATCAACACGCCCTGAGGTTTTGTCTGTCACTTTTAACAGTCTAATGCCGGCCCTCGCGGGGGTCCCTGATGTCACCATCTATTTATGGGTGCTCATCATAGGGTTATAGGGTACTGTATGTACAGTACATGGAAGCTGCATACAGGCTCCGTGTGGCTTCCGAGAACACATACAGTATACAATTAGTGTAAAATCACTTATATGCCGATTTATTACCCGGCCTGTTTGGATTCTTGATTCTGATTGGTCGAGCGCTGAAATCAGAGGTCTGTTATCACCCGATAACAGACCGCTCCGCTCTATAACAGACCGCTGCCTAATCAAAGACTCAGAGCACCTGCTGCAGTCAAGTTGCACTGCGTGAACCTTGTGCTGTAGCCAACATGTCAGCCATGTAAACAACCACACAGCGACATTTACAACTAAACGTTGATCTCAAGAATGTTTTTAAAAATATTTTAAGCGAGAAATAGAGGACGTAGTATCAGAAAATGGATTCTATCTAATCAGCACTTCCTTGTTTTCCAAGGCGACCGTGTCGCGCTGGGAGGACGCCCAGCGCAACACTTGTGGAACACTTCCAGCCGTCTGTAAACAAGGAAATACTTTGTTTTGTTTTTAGTTTTGAGTCAAATTATTACTTTTATTTAGTAGCCGGGTAATAAGCGGGATAATGAATGGCTCCTTGGTGAATGACGACAGATAACTTCCCTTCGGACTGATAACTCCCCTCGGCTAGCGCCTCGGGGAGTTATCAGTCCGTCGGTCAGTTATCTGTCGTCATTCACCGCGGAGCCATTCATTATCCCTTACATATCGTTTGGCTTACCAATTGAAACATTTTTTAAACCCATTTATCAGTATTTTTTTTTTTATGCTGCACTTTGTTTCCCAAACAGTGGGAAACAAAACAGTTTTTTGGTTTCCTACATTTAGTTTTTAATTATTATTATACATTAAATAGAGGGGGGGGGGGGGGGGGGGGGGAATACGTCAAAATAGCAGATCTACAAGCTCACAACACTTTGTGATGCGATGTGTTGTGAGCTTGTAGATCTGCTATTTTCACTAGTTTAGGTGCCGGCCGGGGAGATCAAATGTATCTTTTAGGAGAAGTGTGGGAACCACTGCTGTACAGTTCTGTGCAGACGACGATAACCAGGCTTGGATTTGCTGGGGGGCCATGGATCTGATTTTCATATCCCCTCTATTGTCATTCATTTTTATGACAGGTGTTAATATGTTCTATCAGGCACGTACACACATAGACATCAAAGAGGGCTTGAGCCCCTGCCCTTTTATCCGCCTGTAAAAAGTGCCATCTCCAGACCATGAATGCAATTTCTACAAGAAATGCAAATGCCCTCTCCATGCCATACCTGGCTGAAGGCAGCATTCAAGAGAATTGCCTCGTCCAAACTCTCCTGAATTTAAATGCAGCATCTCATGTTGAAAGAATTGCAGCGCGACGTGTTGTGAGCTTGGAGGTCTGCTATTTTCAATGTTTTCTCCAAAAGGTCCTTTTAGAAATTTCAGCCCCTGCCTCTCTAACAGTCTCTGCACATCCCTGTGTTCTATCCCGGCTTCTGGAAAAATAAATAAATGAACGCTCGGACTCTGAGGGCTCTAAAGCGACAGATGCTTCATTGCACCAAATAACTCTGTGAGATCAATCTTAATCCCCATTTCTGGTCAGACGGAATTAAATGCATGCATTTCCTTCTGGGAAACATAGACTGTCTGATATGTTTGATGTCAATAATAGAACAATCTGAACACAAAATCCCTCATATAAACATGTCCATTGGAAGAGAAACATTCCGATCCGGCGTGATCGGACGGAATTTTCATTCTGATTGAGAGGGGTGGTGTAAACTTTAAAACCTTTTGATATTCAGATCAACAGGAAAACATCAGCATGTAAACACTTATTCTGATCGCTCCTCTCTGCTTGGTTGGTCTTTGGTTGGAGAATCGACAGAAACAAACCCCAGTCTGAACCACAATGCAGGGGCGTCAATTGGGTATGGCAGGGGTATGCAGCTGCCATACCCTGGGTCCAGGGGTGAAAATAAAAGTTACTTTTAAATATAAATCCATGAATGTCTCTTTGTCTATCTATGCTGGTTATTATGTTGTGAAATTACAGTAAAATAACTACAAATGCAAAATGTAACAAAATGGTATATTCCCAGGTTCCGCAGGTCAGCTGCACAGGTGCAATGCATTATTGTTAATTGTGGCACGTTTACTAACATGCCAAGTTGAGCTGCACTTGAACAACCGTTCCAGGCTGCCATATCCAGCCCAAGAAACCATAGAAACCCGTCTAAAAAAAAGGACAAAACTCGTTTTTTTTTTTTCAGACATTGTGAAAATAGCAGATCTACATGCTCACAGAGGCGTTGTGAGCATGTAGATCGGCTATTTTCACAATAGAAGTGTGTTATCCAAAATGTAATGCCTCTTCTCCATGAGGACTCTCATCTTTGCCATACCCTAGCTTTTGCTGAACTGACGCCACTGCCACAATGTGCATGTCAACAGTAATATTACCATTCAAATGCTTTGAGGCGCGTAAACAAGGATTACTATCATTCAGCCGTCCTTGTAAACAGCTAGGTTGGAACCTCCGATCCGAATTATTTCACTCTAAATCAGGGATCTTCAACGTTTTCAGGCCAAGGACCCCTTAGTTGAGAGAGAGATGAAGGACCCCCCACAACCTTTTCATAGATTCCATTCCATATACTGTACGGTAGTGTCATCGTTTGAGAGCACAATCATCTGTATTTTGGATTCATGTCAATTTGTGTTTTCAGATATAACCACTTGAACCGTAAATACTTATAAAACTTGACCTTTCACTCTGTACTTATTCTGCTCTTTTCCCCCTCTACACCAAAGGTTGTTGCCGAAAATAGACGTTCTACAAGCTCACAACGCCTTGCAGCGCGAGGTGTTGTGAGCTTGTAGATCTGCTATTTTTGTCAAGTGGTTAATATAAAAAAGGAGAAAAAAGGTTTCTATCACACACATATTTGGAGGACCCCCTGTAGTAATGATAATGATAATGATGATATGATAGTTACCTACTCCTCCCGCGAGGGAAATTCGGGTACCGCAGCCCAACCCAGCTGCTTTTTTTTCAGCTTAACCCAGCTGAACCCAGTGCAGCCCACAAGGAGCACAAGGGGGGGAGCAGTGATAGCTGCAGCGGGGAATCGTACCTGCGACCTCTGGGGTCTCCGGAGTCCTAGGTATGGACACTAACCACTCAGCCATCACTGCTCTAACTCTGAGGACCCCCTGTTGATGCTCTAAATGAATAAGTATTGTCCATGAAAACGCGGCAATGTGATGTAGTCTTCACTCTTCAGACTTGACATGCTGGGCATTGTTTGATGCCCAAGCTTGGATTTGAGCAAGACATGGAGAATTCACTTGGGGAAATGAAAGAGAAACTGCTCAGAAAGACAAGTAATGAGAACTAAATTATAAAGCCATGGTTTGTCTGGGGACACCAAAGTCATGTGAGCAACATGACAATGAATGAATAATGTTGGGATTTGAATTAATCAGCTTGGAACAATCGGATCATCAGACACTTTGGATTGAATAGCTAAGCTGTCAATTAATTTTGGACATTCTCCATGCATCCTGCCAATCAGTAAGTCCAGATATTCCCAGATTAATGTAACATGTTACATGTAGCCTGTGAATCGAATATGAAATTCTACTGTATGTGTATTTACAAAAAGCTGTGTCCAGTAGTTCTGAATATTCAATTCTAAATCCCATAACTAGGTATTATCTAAAGCAGTGATCCTCAACCTTTTCAGGCCGTGACCCCAGGCCGCTATAATCATATCTTAACTGGGGACCCCCCTACCCTGACGATCACTAAGAGTTGAGGCATTACATTTTGTATAACACAGTTCTGTTGTGAAAATAGCAGATCTACATGCTCACAACGCCTCGTGTTGCGAGGCGTTGTGAGCATGTAGATCTGCTATTTTCACAATTTCTGCCTCTAATATTTGACAATATGGCCAATGTTTAATTTGACATTTCAGAGGTATTGAAAATTCCTTAAATCCCCCCCCCCCCCCCCCCCCCCCCCACTGATCTAAAAGTGTACATACTTGAGCTGTGTTTAGTGTTTGCAGCACCCTCTGGTGGACACATTTACAAACCTAGCTACCATTCTTACATGGATGGGAGTTAAAAAGTATCACTGGTGATTTTGCAGTGTACAATAGGAAGTCTAGAGGAATCCAATGATTACGCCAAATTTTCCCACCACAGCCAATGAGATTACAGGACCAGCAGAGACGGCGATATGAGGTCACGTCTACCACACCATTCATCACAGTCACCACAAACAAGTTTGATGGCAGTCGGCCAATTACATTTTAAGTTGTGTACAAAAAGACATTTTGGCCTAAAAGCCTTTAGACACCAGTGACTAATAAGGAACGCAAAAATGTGAAATACATTTTTGCAGGCAATTGCAGCACATATTTTGCATAAAAAATGTTCATATCATTGATGCCTCATTCATACAGGTTGATGCTTTTATTTGCAGTGTGCAAGCTCTAAAAAGTTGACCTTGTTCCTGAGTAAAATTACATTGCTTTATAGTCTCTGCTATTTTTGAGCGGTGCTCCTGGAAGGAGCTAAGCTCCAACATCTGGCTTTGTCAGGGACATGAAGCGTGGCCTACATCTGGCCTACATTTTGGCACAAAGCGCTCAAAGTTTGTTGGGTCACATTGGCCAAGCTTCGCAGGATGCTTGGTGAGTTATCTATTGATTACTCACTCCAGACTTGAGTTTAATAATATTTTTAGTTTTTTGTCGCATTCCTAAGACAATAATTTGATTACAGTAAACTTACCCTGACAGTTTCCCCATCCAGTGCCATGCATGTGGGTCCCCTCCGGTGCCATGCATTTGGGTCCCCATCCGGAATCAATGGGGGTAAATTTACTATAATCACATTTTTGTCTTAGGAATGCGACAAATACAAAAAGATACGATTGAACTCAAGTCTCTATATGGCATGAGTAATCAATAGATTAATCAATAGATTAGATCATTTTGGGGGTGAACTACTCCTTTAATGAAATTAACGAATAAATACCACCGCTTATTTCACACTGGGTGTGATTTTTATTGAATGTTTGCCTATTTTCGCCAGTGGGAGGGGCATGGGGTCAACAACATCAGTATGAGATTCCTCCTGCAATCCGCCTGCTACATTACATAATATGCAACATATCATGTTGACATCTTGGCCTGAGGGTGCATGGCACAAAGGGGAAGGGTCACATCAGGTGAATGGGTTTTAATTGCGAGTGAGCCGTCATCTTCAAAAGATACTAAATAGTTGGCATGTAATGCGGCTGCCGTGACATGTATACATTCTTTAAATCTGTTCAGTTGCTCTCTGGGTGGACTATGTTGAGTAAAAATAGTCTCTTAAATGCCCAATAAATAAATGCCGGCCACTAATGGAAGCACTGGAATCCTATTGCGTCATTGCGGCAAGTGCTTACCCCACCCCCATAGGAACATTGAAGAAAAGAAAAGAAAAGAAAAGAAAAGAAAAGAAAAGAAAAGGGAAAATTAAGTAGATTGATTCTATACTTTAAGCATGAGCACATGTTGCTGTAATGAGAGGAGGGATAAAGTCAAGGCTCACATTGACTACAAAGCCTTTGATCCCATGAGAGCAAACTGACTGAGGCTATTGAGTATAATTGCGACCGTCAGGTCGCAGTTACTATGAAATCCTCCACAGCCTGTCTGTTAGTCAGTCCCTCCCTCCATCTGTCCGTCACGCCACACTTTTGGCCCTACTCTTATCTCCGGCACCGTTACCCCTATCCATGCCAAACTTTGCACACACACTCCTTGGCTGGCAAACCACAACCTCCACCCCTGATTTCTCACATGCTCCTCTTCTAGCGCCACCATGAGGTTGCTTTTTGCAGACAACATTAACACAACGCTCAAGTTACACATTTGCTCCACCTACATACTAACATATCTTCTACTACTTGAACACGACCCTGTTACAACTAAAACCCAGCATTCTCTGGCCCTACCTTCATTTGCCACGCACATCCCCATACACCCAGGAACCAATGCCACTCTGCCAATTTGTGTATACATGCGACCTGCTTATCGCTTATCTCCCGATTAGGGAGCCTTACTGGTACCAGTAGAACAGCCATTCCCAACCTGGTGGGCCATGGCCGTGGGGGTATTTGCAAGTGTGCCCCCGAATAATTGGCAAAACAATATGATTTCAATGATAACATAACAATAATCCTGAGTGATAATTGGACTCTAATAGTGTAACAAATTGGCCTATACATTTACATGTCTCTGAAGTTAAATGAACTATCATGACATTTTTGAGTGATGAGTGACATACTGTACAGCATGATTTGCCACTGATACGAATCCAACAGCCTACATAGCCTACAGTGACACAGCATTGTCTGCAAGTACCTTTCAGTGATGCAAAGCTTCAATAGTTTAGTCTGACCATAGAGTATATCATAACCATTGCTTACTCATTAACATAACATTAAAACTGAAATCAGTTTTATGTCATCCCCAGGCAGAGAGACTCACAAACACTCAACTAACCAGTGGTGGAAAAGTACTTCAAATTCAACTACTAATTCAAAACCTATACTTAAGTAAAAGTACAAAAGTATTGTCATAAAAATGTACTCAAAAGTAGAAAGTATTATACAGACAGGTAGAGGTCTGTTTTATCTAACAGCATATCATCAGTGTCAGCCAATATAGTAGTTCTATACCATCAAATGAGATCAGTAGCCAGGCAAATAATCCACCTGTCAATAGTGACTGATACCGTGCTAAACCAGTGATGATTGCGTGCATATTTCTTATAGGATCTGGAAATATTCAAGATGTGATGTAGCCTATAATATGCACCAGACTGTACAGGCTACAGTCAAAACGATGACACTTTGAAGATGCATGCATATTCTGAATAATATGTCACTGATTGCCACTCTGAATTGCTTTCAACAGTGGTTCTCAAAATGGGGTCCAGGGACCCTCAGGGGGTCGATGAGGATGTTCCAGGGGGTCTCCAGATTTTTTTTTCTTAAATTATTGCTTCAAAATCAGTTTAACCACTTTAAACTTTAATCTACAAGCTCACAAGGCAGAGACACACTGTGAGTCTGTTGATCTGCTTTTCAACAACAAAACTTTAGAAATGTGGTAAAAATTTGAGCAAACACAAATCTTGTAGGGCATTTATTCCTAAACTGGCATAAACATTTCCGTGACCAAAGCTACTTGTTTTTTTTTTTTACATGAAACATTTTTTAAACCCACTGGCTGGCTTAGTTTTGTAGCAATAAAACAATATAGTAAAAAAAATGTATTCTTATTATTAATGTATGCATTTCTTGTATTGTGGTACAGCCAACCACAACTGAATAAAAGTGTCATATTAAAGAGCCTTTCACAATTCGCATATACAGTCTGTCTTGTCATCATTCTTCTTACCTGAAGGCAACATACCGGACCCAGACTCCCCCGCCACATCCATCCATCCATCATCCTCTGAGGCAGAGCTCACCATCCTCATCCTCATCACCATCAGCCCCAGGAGGCAGACTGTCCAGTTGATCCAGCAGCGTAGCACCATCTTCACTGCTGCAGTTAATTAACCTCTAATTAAATGACCAACGACCAACCATTAATTAACACAGCTTTAGGCAACGATACAAAGCATTGGCTTCAAGTCCTGTCCTTTGGGGTCCCTCAATCTCTAAAGAAATGTAAAAAAAGAAAAAAGAAAAAGAAATGCTATAAAGTTTGTAAACAATCAAAAGTAGGTCTATATGGTATCCGTGAAACAGCCTACTGTAGCTACAGACTGACTGAGCACTGCTGTGGACTAACTTCTCATCCTAATAGTCCTGTGTATCCAATGAGCAGGGCAGTGAGTGAGGACATCAGCAGTGGAGCACCTTCTCTCCTCCAGCCAGGCAGCCACTCAGCCAGCAATGTGGAGTCAGAGAGAAACGCACGCCCTGTTCATTCCATCTCTACACCAATAGAAATCAGGTAGCAGTAAAAAGCCTATTAATCCGTAGTACAACAGCGTCGCGTGTCGAAAATCGTAATTTATCTTCAAGCTAAATCATAACTCTTGTAGAGGTCGCTTATAATGGGAAGGAGAGTAACGTCCCAATACAAGCGACCTCTACAAGAGTTATGATTTAAGGACGGCTACTTCAAGCTAAAAGGTCCCCTATCTACTGTATCAAAAGTAATTACTGTAAGCAATTAATGACTTTCCCCGCTAAGTATATGTATGTTGATGTTGTTGTTGTTGTTGTTTTTTTTTTTTTTTTTTTTCAACCAGCATGGTAGCCTACAAGTACAACACAACACAACACAACACAACCCAAACCTTGTTAAAGTGTGCATATCGCACTTTAAAATCAGTGCACCCCCCCACCCCCCACTATCAAAATTGTCTAGTAGCCCCACTGATTTGATTTGACCTAATGCGGTATTACACTACCTAGTCAATAGATGGCGCTCATGCGCTGCGATACTAGGAACAGAAGGTTGCCAGTTATTTTCCAGTGTGTGTGTGTGTGTGTGTGTGTGTGTGTGTGTGTGTGTGTGTGTGTGTGTGTGTGTGTGTGTGTGTGTGTGTGTGTGTGTGTGTGTGTGTGTGTGTGAGAGTGAGTGAGTGAGTGAGTGAGTGAGTGAGTGAGTGAGTGAGTAGCCTATTAACATTCATTAATTTGAAAGGATAATGTCAGGAATGACTGAATGCAGTACAGGCTTTAGATATGCATTTGCAACATTTTTGGTGGAGTGTGGTTGGTTTGAGTGTAGTAGGCTAATAGGCTATGTTTGTGTTTAGGTAAAAATACAGGTACAAACTACATTTGTTTTGTTTTATGTTTATATGATTTTCTGATTCGTTATACTCTGAAGTTTCCAAAAATGTATAGTTTTACAAATCCCCCGAAGATTTGAACGAACCTTCATGTTTTGACTAAATTGAACCACATGTGCATTCTAGCCTGTCTACTTGCTGCCACCCAGATAACCCCTATATGTCAGGGGTCTTCAACAGGGGGTCCGGGACCCCTAAGGGGTCCTCAGAGTTACTACAGGGGGCCGCCAAATCTTTGTGTGATATGATCATGTTTTTTACATTAAAGCTATACTGTGTAAGTTGCTCAACTAGTGGTCAGTAGCGTCCGCGTCTTTCAGCCGTTTTTCGCCGCGGACCGGGCCTCACACCCCCGCGTCACCCCCGCGTCTGCCTCCACCTCGCCGAGATCTATCTTTAGAGGGGTCCCTGGTTCCTGTGCGTTCAGGCATTCCGGAGAAACGGAGTGTTTCACCCGAGTATAGATAGAGACACACGGGCGCCTACAAATATGGCCGCCCTATTGTGATAGCTAGCGACCCCACTTCAAGATGCGCTGTGATTGGCCGGCAGTGTATAACCCTCGCTGTGATTGGCCGGTAGTGTATGATGACGTAATTTTTGCGCGAAAACCGGACCCCGGTCGCGTGATTATGGGTCCAACTGGGAAAGATGGATAACCACGCCCCGGACTCATTTTTGAAGCTTGTGATTGGCTGAACCGGACGTAGGGAGCGCTCCGTTGTAGTCACTTGGACCGCGCGAGGTGCACCAAAACCCAATTATCATGGCGTTTATCGTGCGCTTGCCCAGGCCTTACGGCCTGGGCATAAATATAACGATTGCATTCACCACGGCTTCGTAACTCGCGCGGCACTCCGCCGGCCGCGCGGCCCTGGCCCGCTCTTCGCGGCCACTCGCGCCTGCGGCGCTCGGGGGCGAAGAGCAGGACCAAGGTCCGCTGGCCTTCGCGCCGCTTGCAATGTCGTGGACAATAACTGTGAAAACGAGCGCTCTATGCCGTTTCCATCCATCTTTCCCAGTTGGATCCATAATCACGCACCCCGGTCAGGATCATAGAAAACATATAAAGAGAAGGCTTCAGAAGCTGAAAATAACGGAGTGGGTGTTCTAAAACTTTAGCGATTTAAGAGTTAGGACAATTTTAAGATTTGTTTTATAAAAAAAGTTACATGGTACAACTTTAACGAGGGAAAAGAATTGCAGACTAACGTATTTGACCCAAGTGGTTAAATGTCTGAAAATACACATTTAAAACATGATTGCTGTCAAACAAGTCTAAGCTAAATTATGTGGTGAGGGTCCCTGCTTCATCTCTCTCTCAGCTAAGGGCCAGGTGGGTATCCCACCTGTCTGTATGAACATGGTTCCTCAGGTATGCAGTGACATCTTGAGCACCTCGATATCTTGTGTAGCAGCGCCCTGCAGCACAATATACAAAACACAACACTATTATTAAACATCCTATTGTTTTAACTATAAATGTCCATGTCATTACAGTTCTCAAATAGTGTCCATCCAGAAACTTGGTGAAATGTCTCACACTAGTTGCCACAGCTCACCTTGAAGTCATTGTCAACTGCATGGTTACAGTGGGAATACTGACTGAAAACGCAGCTCTGCTTATACTAACTCTACTGTTTTTTTAACACGGTTACTATCCTGGCTGATATACTGTCTCTAAATCTGGTGAGGTGACAGTTACCAGAACATCTACAGTAGCACATGTACAGACTTCACCTTCTCACTCTAGTTTTGATATTCTGACCTGTCTCCCTTCCTCCTCCTTTAGTCCCATCCCTGTCTCACCTGACCCTGTCAATGTGATGTGATTGGTGTGGGGGGAAGAAAAACCTTTAACAATGATTTGATTGGTTCTCACACTTAAAGAGTCATCCTTGTCTCACCCTCAGACCTCCTCCAGGGTGTGTTTACATCCTCTCCTGTTGTTCCTCCCTTTGTCTTATTACAAAATGTTGTTACAGTTTACAGTCTAGGCATTTAGCAGACACTTGTAATCCAAAGCGACTTACAATAAGCAGATAATTACTTTTGATACCAAGTAATAAGTAAGAAATATCTTAAAGAGGTGGTGCCATAGTTTTGTACTTTTTTCTGTTTTGTACCTGTCTGATATAATGACATCATAATATCATCCCCTCCCCTTTTTACTATTCAACAACACTGTGGGTGAGGCTAACTTCAGCTGGGTCGCCACCCACCAGGCATACTTAACGAACATGGTGAATGTGGCTGTAGCCTCGCGTAGCCAGGCTTACTCATCTGCGAAGAGAAAAGCCTGGTGACAATATAAGGCAGAAACCATTCTAGGAGGTGGGGCTGAATTTTTCCCGGAAGCTGTATTTTTTTCACAAGTGCGGTGTTCCAGCAAACGTATTCCCTGCACGAAAAACTCTGGTCTACGTCTCCTGCTCCGTCGGTTGCGCTCGCAATAAACAATATACAAACAAAAACATTGATTCAAGCAATGTTACACCTATTAGGCTGGACTCACACATATGCGTGAAACATCTTCTCCGTATCGTCTGAGAATGGCCACTGCGGGGGCGCCGTACTAATGCATTGTCAATGGAAAGTTGTTTGGCTTTTTGTCGTTGCCTTGTCTCTAGCTCAACCACAGTCTGTCTTTTGGCCAAGAGACACGGCAACGACAAAACACCAAACAACCTTCCATTGACAATGCATTAGTACGGCGCTCCCAGTGGCCATTCTCAGACGATACAGAGAAGATGTTTCACGCATATGTGTGTGGGGCGCCTTAGGCGCCGTACAGACATCTGCGTCACGCATCATCATCTTATCGTCTGCATTCTCAATGCAAGGTTGTTTGGTGTTTTGTCGTTGCCGTGTCTCTTCAAGAGCGTACAGGCTGCGGTTGAGCTAGAGACACGGCAACGACAAAAAACCAAACAACCTTCCATTGACAATGCATTAGTACGGCGCCCCCAGTGGCCATTCTCAGACGATAAGATGATGATGCGTGACGCACGTGTGAGCGCGGCCTTAAGAGCGAGTTAAGAGCTACAATCTATTTTAGTTTTTTTGCTGGGGAATGTAAACAGACCCGCACCGCATGACGTAACGTCCGTTAAATGCAGACTTCCGCTAGAAATATTGGAACCAACCGGAAGGCATATTGTCTACAGGGTGATGTGGCTGTATAAAAACATAATTTTAACACTTTACACGTTTTGATGAAAACAAATCTTCCTCCAAGTATAATCATAATACCTCATGATTATGTTGTATGGAGGAAAAAAAGAAAATCACGGCACAATGTCTTTAAAGGAGTAAAGAGTAACACTACCTACTGTACAGTGGCCAACCAAAATGGAATTTGAATGGAAAAGGGTCAACATATAGTATTTCCGTAAATCATATCTCTTTATTCAAGGACTTATTCGTAGAAATGACAGTGGAATTGACAGTCAAGTAACAGAGCAGGCAGCAAGGAGTTCAGCCTCGTCCAGAGCCTCCTCTAGAGAATCCTCCACGTTGGTGCTTCAACAAACTGTTTCAAAATGTTATTCAAGTGCACCGTTCTTTTATTTACCTGAACCAGATACATGATGTGTATTAGATGATGATAAAATACAACCGCAAAACAGATTGTATAAATCATGAACTGTGCGAAGATGTGTCAAACACATTCCATTTTTTGTTTTCTTTTTTGTACACATGCAAAAGGTTTTTGTTTATTTACTTTTTTTTTGTTATAACATGCAAACATGACATGTACGGGGAATAGTCACAGTAGAAATCGATGGGAGAAGGTAGAGACACAAAATGGTGCAACTTCAAATTCGGCACCCTGTTCAAGTAGGGTGTATAGGTTAGTTTATAGGATGTAAAGGATCAGAATACAGGGGCTGTTTTAAATGGTATGGACTTGCACAGATCTGTCCTCCAATTCAAATGTACTGGGACAATAGAGACTAATGGACATCTAACAGTATCACTCTATTATGGTACCTTTTGCCAAGAACATAGGGCTATGCCCACAATGTAGCTATGGACCTTATTGCTTCAAATTCTAAAGTATTATCGTTTAGACCAGCCATCAAATAGTTTGTACAATATGAATACTAGGAAGTAAAACAAATATAAAATGTGAATTCTGATTAATACACAAACTAATTGACAAACCTGGGGAAATGACTCAATGTTTTAGTTGTCCCTATACAGTATGTCCTGGATGGGTGGGTTGGCACATGGCACATTTTAACAAACACTACACAGTACAATCCTCATTCGTTTAACTCTGAGAGTGTACAAATGGAACCAAATGGACCTGTCCATTTCTTCTTCATTTTTTTTACAGTGTGTACCTGATGCAGTCTAGTACTCCAAGTGCATTAAACAAACAAAATGATTTGCAAATACAATTCGATCCAGGTATAAAGAACACAGTTATACATTTTTTCAATCTGGGTAGAAGTCATGCACACTTGCCAACCTGAAAATGCTCCATTTCACATATACTAATTTTAGACCGCTGTGCCTTGATGTGTCTTTCCAACAACTGTACATAATACAACACATTTAAAACGTACACGTCCCCATACGTAAATGATGTAAAATTTGGTCACAATCATGCTAAATGCCTGAATCTGGAGTTTCCAGAGGGTAAAAAGCTACAGGGCAGATGGAGTGTTGTCTTGTTGCATAGCCCTACTTTAAGTCAACAGTCAACAGCAACAAGAACTCTTTATTTTCGGTTTGAATACACAAATGTATCCTAAATGCAAACCTCCATACAACACCCATATGGCATAATTAATTTCCCTATACTTCCAAACTATGAAATAGAAGATTATTTATGTGTTTTTTTTTTTGGACATAGTCAAAGATTGTTGGTGTCAAATGGTCTTTGTTGACTACAAATGGCATTTCCCCCTTTCACACTCCGTGTCTACCATGTCACGCAGACGCTTACCATACACCCTTAAGCAAAAGTACACACAAACACGCGCACACACACACACACACACACACACACACACACACACACACACACACACACACACACACACACACACACACACACACACACACACACACACACACACACACACACACACGGAAAGTTCAAGATCCTGGCATGCACTACACTGCTCACTTGGTATCTGTGACTCTGACTTCCCTTCCAAGATTCTCATTACAAGAATCTCTTTTGCATTCTGCCCCTATAGACTCAAGGGCTTCGTTTCAAACCAAAACACGAAATGAATCACTTTTCAATGCAACGCTCACCCTTTCACCTATTTACAGCCATATACTGCATATTGATCTGTATGTTGAATCACGTTACAGGTATGTCAGGTACTGTCGGGTACAGTATTTGTATATACTGTATCTCTTGGGCGACAATTTGCCACTTACAAATCTGTCCTGTCCTGTCCTGTCCTGTCCTGTCCGAAACCAACCTTAATACACCTTGAAAGAGAGGCACTTAGTATTCAGCCACATGACGTCAGAAAGCATTGATCTAACCCTTGTATGCACTCTGAATACGGTCATTTACATCGGTTACAATTTACAAAAAATACATGAACATCATGAAAATAGAGTAAAACTGCTGCTGTCCCATTTCTAAATCGACTAGAGACTTAGGTTTGTCCTGTGCTCAGCTTGAGAGAACAGCAGCAGTTTAGTGATGTATCTACATAAACATCTACTTGTATCCATTTCATTTGGAACTGGTGAAAATTATGATAACCGTGTGGTTCCTCTTTAGAAAGTGTTGTTCTGAAAATATTTGATGAAGAGAGGATTGTAATTTGGCAGTAGTGCATTTGTCATCATCCGCAAGGTAACCAACAGCAGCAAAAAAATGATCAAAACCATTTGACATGATCAGAAACACACAGGTTGGACACGGATGGAGGGGTTAAAACACAGTTCACAGTCTTTATCCGACCCCCGCTTGAAGTGGCAGGAGGTTTTGGCTTTGTTGCTGCTAAAGCAATCATTTCACTGGCAGAGGAAACTTATTCACAGGGTCTTGTTCACATGTGCTCTGTGTTCTGCACATACTGTACATGTACAGTACCATCAAAATAAACTAAAATTTCAGTGCAAGAAAGGGGATAGAAAAAGGTCATCTTTATCCATAGAGTCGTTTGTATAAAAAGCAGAATATAACACTACAAAACTGGAATGTTTTCTTTTTCCTCATTTTTTTCCCCCCTCTTGCCAACGCTATGCAGTGCCTTCTTTCTAGATTAGCTCTTCCTGTCACGTCACTATTGGCAGCCTATCAGCATACCTTTCAGCACAATGGCATCATATTGTCAAGCTAACAGCGTGACACCTCGTGACGCCCAGTAGAAATGAGCCTTAACCCTGTACATCGCTGATCACGTGGCCTTTCCACAGATAACACAGACGCTTTCCAGGTGCATTTTGGCCGCGTTAGCACCAATCTTCCTCGTCCTGCTCCCTGAGACTCCCTGTTCCTCTAGTGCCGGACCCAGACGCCGCGTTCACCCCCAGGGTGAAGTGGTACCCGTTCGGCACCCCGCCGGCCCGACCCTGCGCGCCGGGTGCCGCTGTGGGAGAAGCAGCCACGTGCGAGGCGGAGGACGGCGTGGTAGAGACAGTGGTCCTGGGCGAACGTCCTCCTGCCCCGTGGGTGCTGACCGCGTCCTGGAAGTCCTCCGTGTCCTCGAGGATGCTCCGCTGAGCGCCGTCCTGCGTCTGGGGGTTGGGGTCAGAGCCTATAAAGGTGACCGGCATTGGGGACTCATTGTGGGCCCTGAGAAGGCGGTTGTGCTCAGAGAGGCCGCTGCGGCTGAGGCGAGACTGGTTCCCCATGGTGCTGCTGGTGGTGGTGGTGACGACACCGGACTGCACCGGCGAGGAGTTGGCAGTCTTGTAGGCCACAGCTGGGCGAGGGGTGAGGGGCGTCTGGGGAAGTTGCCTCCGACAGCGAGCAGGTGTGCCGGAGACGGTGGTCAGCACTACAGGGTTACCTTTGACCACGCTGATCCCCTGCTGAGAACAAACATACGTGATGATGAGTGACTACTACACTGCAACGTTTAGTGATAGCTGGACTGTAGAACTTGACCCTTTAATGTAAATTGTTTCCCAACCTCGAACCGTAATGTTTTGATTTATACTTTAATTATTTGAATCTCCATTTTGCGGTTTCGCTTTGTTTTTGTGATGGCAGATTGAAAAGTTGAGTTGAGTTCTGGAATTTTAAGAGGGCTTATGGTGTTGCCATTCATATTTACAGTACATACAGCCTATCCCTCTGAAACACTTATGAGCAAATATGTTTAATCCCAGGGAAACCCAACCTGCCACCCAAAATCGCTAAGAAAATAACCGATAGTTGCAGTGCATCGAAGCGCGCCTCACATGTCTGAGGAATCCAGAGTCCTGGCCTTCCCCCGGGGAGGTGGATCGGCTGGGGCCGGCTGACTTGGCGTGGCACTGCTCCCTGCTGCCGTAGCGCTCACAGGAGTAGAAGCGCTGCTTCTCTCCCGCAGACGAGTGGTGTCTCCTCTCGTGAGATCGACCGCGGCTCCGCTCTCTCGCTCGCTCTCTAGACAAGCCTTCGGCTGAAGGATCGGTCAGCAAACCTGGGAGAGAGATTAAGGAGGGCAACACAACAAGTTCAACTCAATACGGACGGCGGCTGGCCGCTCAGGAGGTAGAGTGTCTGCTTGGGAAATGGAAGGTTTGAGCTCCGGCCCCCCTGGGTTAGTGTCGAAGTGTAATTGAGCGAGACACTGAACCCCTGATTGCTCCCGATGAGCAGGTTGCATGGTTTCCTCCTCTGTTGGTGTGTGAACGGGTGAATGTAATAATGCACATGGTACAGTAAACGCTTTGGATACAGTAAGCTATAATACTGTACTGTAAATGCACCAATTGTATACACTAACTAACTGCTTTCTTCCCCCCCCCCCCCCCCCCCCCCCCTCCAAATCACATACTGTATCTTCACCAAAAACAGGCCTTAATTTTCAGGCCTGTTGAGAACTACTGTATAATGTTCGCCCTAGATTGCTGTATTGGGGAAGGACTTGTTTTTATACTCAGCAGCAGTCATGTGGAATTGGTTACCTGCGATCCTTAAGTCAATCAGCTACACTAACAGAAGTACTTTTATTTTTACTCCACTACAATTATTTGAAAACTTAACGCACATTAACCAATATTAAGCTCTGTTTTACACTTTGTCTTTTCAAAAATTGCCGGCTCACAACACATCTCATTGCGACGTGTTGTGAGCCAGTAGATCAGCTATTATCAAAAGAAAAAAGATTACTTGGAAAGGGGACTTCTTCCACCATTGTGTTCAATACAGTACAGTACAGTACAGTACAGTACAGTACAGTACAGTAGCATAAAAGCAAGCACTGAGTTCACTATATATACTTCAATGCTGGAAACAGAAAAACTACCAATTTTCAGATTAACACTACGCTAACAGAAACACTTCACTTCATTACATCACTCTCTTCATGTGTCCTCTCCTCTCTGTTCTAGCACTCTTCTAGCTTCAGAGAGGGGGTCTGCTGAATGTTCTGCTGTGCTGCTAAGGCGCACACATAAATCCCCAGGCTAAGGTCTGTCCGTGGGGGCCTTTCATCTGGCCAATAAAGCCCAGCTGCTGCCCTCCAGCCCTAAGTCAAAAAACACGTCGCCGTCAGCCATCGCCGTCTAATGGCTCTAGCAGATGACCCAGAATGCTACACTGCAATGAATGATCATCTTTGCAAGGAACTAATTTAATCATCCATTCTGTCTTGAAGTCTTACTAACAGTATACCATTATGTGTGTATATCTTGCACGGTGAAATTCCACTGTATTCAATCTACACTACCACCTATACTAGGGGTCGTCAAAGTTTTTCAGGCCAAGGGCTCAGTAGCTGAGAGAGCGATGAAGCAGGGACCGCTACTACATATTGGATTCGTGTTAAATGTGTGTTTTCCCTACACCCAAAGGTGGACAGATCCTGTAGAATTGTCCATATTCATGCATCGGGCTACTTTCTTTTTCGTTGCTACGTACATGTCTGTGCATGTGACTGTGGATGTGTGCATGTGTTTCTGTGAGAGTGGAAGTGCAAAGGTTAAAGTGTTAACAGTACAGTATGTGAAACATGGCAAAGCTACTATCCTGTTCCTTAGCTTTCTTGCTAAATCCGCTGTATTTACAACATTACATTGTATGTGTGTGTTCATTCAAAATGCGCTGTCAAATAAAAGTCTAAATAAATCAAGTGCTTACATTGCATTCACAAGTACTGTAGCAACAAAAGGAGGCATTTTAACCACATTCATTCATTCCTGTTTGTGAGTGGCCAGTCTGGCCACCCAATCACCTATTGGGGTGCTTAAGTTAGTCTGCATTGCATAACGGTTTCTCCCATGGTAAGGGTACAAAGGGGACGACCTCTGCAAATAAAACAGAATAAAAAGGTCAAATCCCCAGCAAAGCAGATTTTCCTTTGGCAGCTCATAACTTTGGTAGTGAGAGGGAAAGCCTGACATAAAAGAAAGTCCCTGGTTTTAACTCCTCTGGGGAAGAGCCACAGAAAAAGCCCTTTGATACATAACCCGATCATGTACCCTTAATCCTAAGGAATTTCTACCCTGATGTGACAGAGTCCAAGTGACTTGGAACAGGAGACAGGTCCATATTGTATCTACACAGTATGTCTGTGTATAAGAAATGATTCAGTACCAGTACCATGAATGTTCAGCTAAAACCCAGAATTAACTGTTTGAGTTTGAGTTTTGCAGGGCCTTCCGACAAGTGTCATGCTATATTTTAATAGATTTAAAAGTAAAAACTAAATATTTGTCCAAATGCATTGATTAAGCATTAGCTGCCCATGAGTTCATAATGTTTGTGGTCTTTCAAACAAAGTGGCAAATTATTCTTTATCGAATAAAAGCCTTAAAGTTGTGACCCATAGGCATCTGTACACTAGCCTGCAAGCGTCCGACTTTTCACACACTACGTTTCACTTAGTTTAGGGAAAGAGTCTGAACCTTCTGACGGAGATTCTACTTCAGCGGGGGCGGGCTAAAGCCTATTGACGTCACACACACACGCGCGCACGCACGCACGCACGCGCGTGCGCTTAGAGCCCCCGATGGCGACGTGGCGTGACATTGCAAAAATACGTTATTTCTTATAACATATTATATGATTGCATTTTTACGAAATGGTATTAAAACGTAATGAAGCGGCACTATTGTATAGTTTATTAAAATAATTCGAGTCGAGTCTGACTCCGCCATGACAGTTTTCACGGACCAATCAGAGTCCACTAGCGACTCACGTGGGCAGAAGAGCACCAATCAGAGTCCACTAGGGACTCTCACGTGGACAGAAGAGCTCTGAAGGGAGGGGGCTGGGGGGGGGGGGCTGGGACCGGACTAGCCTACCACGTGCCCCAAGTCTAAAGCCCTGATTGGCCCATTCAATTCGCCCGCTCCTCGGGCGAGCTGAAATAAAATAAATAATCTCCGGGGTCAGTCCACACTACACACCACCCACCAACAGGGGGTGGTAATGTGCGGACTGATTTATGAGGCTATCTGTTCACCCCCTGGACATGACGCTAATACACTATGTTGCAGGGACCCCAATCCAATCAATTTTGGATTGTTGTTGTTATTTAAGAATAATAGCTGTATTTTGATGTTTATTGCTTAATATGATTAATAGTAGGTATAGTGTGAGCGTAAAAGAAGAAGAAAAAAATAATAATCAAAGAAATGTCATCAGTCCAACCTATCTCACCGGCAGTGCTGGCAGGATGCACAGAGTCAGGCCTGTCCAGAGACTTCTGTTTCTTGTCCTTGTCTTTGTCCCTGCGTCGGTGACAGCGGTGGTGGTGGTGATGGTGGTGTCCTCTGTCCTGGCACTGGACCTGGGACTGGCCTGGACGCTCCAGGGTGAACTCGCTCAGATCCACCTCCTGGGGGCGCTGAGGGGTCAGCGAGGAGGCGGAGCGCCTGATGGGGCTGAGGTCAACGATTGGCTGAGAGAGGAGCAGAGCGGTTAACGACCGGGAGTAAAACATAGAATAGAGTGCAGAGGCTATGAGGTGGCAACACCGGACCTTAAAGGATACCGCTCTTCTTTAACATCTGGTTCCATGGACATAATCCATACTAGTATCCCACCGTATTCCATTGTGAAATCTTGCCGTTATGTGAAGTTACAGGGATGATATAGTGCAGTGGTTCTTCTCAAAGTTATTAATTTCAAGGTAGCCCCAGTTTGGTATGGATTCGTCCTTCATTGAGAGAGTAGAAATGTATACATTTGTAAACTCTCAGAGTTAGGGTCCAACTCTCAATCATTTTGCTGGGAACCCCCTAGAACCCCTTTAAGGACCTGTGGAGTCCTTGAGGGGGCTGCACATATCTGTCGTCTTTAGCCGTTTAATTAATTAATTGGTACATTTTTGGTGTATATATATATTTTTTGCCAGGTTTTGATAATGATGGATTAAGTTTATGAAACCAAATGCAGAGAAAAAACTGAAAAAGAACTAAAGGCAGCATCCTTTAAGCACAGAGGACATGATAGATCCAAGCCACTATCACTGGACCACCACACTGTTCACAACACAACAAAAGAGGCATAGCTTGAGGACAGCACTCTTTTCGACTTGAGACCGACATTCACCTCACTCTTCTTCAGACTCAGATGTGACAGGGTGGGAGGATGTTCACAGTACTGTTCTTAAACTCAACAGTCAGACTATGCTCAGAGCTACTCAGTACACCATTCAATAAAAAAATAAACAGTTAAACATACAAGTCTGTAACTGTGAACTAGCAGGTGCTTCACCTCTGCTAGCAAACTAAGAATGAGTTGGGTGTTGTTGACAATGGCCTTTGTAACTTTTACGTTTAGCTTACAGAGAACAAAAAGGTGTTCTGTACAGTGTCAGTATATACTTTATACTAGGGGTCTTCAACAGGGGGTCCGGGACCGCTAGCGGGTCCTCAGAGTTACAACAGGGGGTCCTCCAAATCTTTGTGTGATAGAAATAATGTTCTCCTTTTTTATATTAGCCACTTGAATCCTAGCATCCTTATCCTGAGAACTTTAGCCAAAAATAGCAGATCTACAAGAGTTTGTAGATCCGCTATTTTCGGCAAAGACGTTTGGCGCAGAGGGGAAAAAGAGCAGACTAAGTACAGAGTGAAATGCCAAGTTAAGTATTGACAATTCAAGTGGTTAAATACGTATCTGAAAATACAAATTGATATGAATCCAAAATACAATGATCATTGTGCTGTCAAACAGTGAAACTGTGGAATCTATGAACAAGTTGTGGGGGTCCCTGCTTCATCTCTCCATCTCAACTAAGGAGTCCTTGGCCTGAAAACGTTGAAGACCCTGCTTTATACTGTACGCACTGTAAACATGTATTACTGTAGGTCTGTCTGTCTTTGAGGACATTGTCTCTACCCCACCTGATTCTTATTGGACTGGCCAGTGCTACTTGCATGATTAACACAAGTGCTAGTTACCACTGTAGGTAAAACAGACTGATTGGTCACTGGAACAGCAGCTGTGCTATGGCGCCACCCGCTGGTAACATTCCAGCTCATCTACAGTAGCCCAGTTGGCACCAAGCATTATGATCTAACTCATTCTTGTATAAATGTTTTGAAGCATCAATCAAGATGGTACTAAAATGGACAGAGATAAATAACCATACGAAAAAGTGATAAGCTTATGGTAAAGCACTAAATGTACTGGTGTTTAAGTTGCAATCCCTCTCTTTTACATACAATCTGCTGATGAGGCTATTCTTCCAGGGCCAATGACACAGTCCAGCCAGCAGTTATAGCCAGTAGTTTGAATAACAAACACTACAAAATATCATCTTAACAGCTCATTTAATCTTGAACACAGTCTTAAAATATGACTCCAAAAGGACTGTACGTAATATTCTGTTTCTTTCCATTGCATATCAGACAATATTTTGAAGACAGAACCGTGCTTACCAATTTCACTTCATTCAAGAGTGTGCTTAGGTAGTGTATAGGAAGGACAATGTGGTGGATGCCTGTATTTTTAAATCCATATATTACACTATGAACGCAACATTCAATTAACCCCAAATTTGAATGATATTTTTTGGGACACTTATTTTCCCCAGCGGATTCCTTTGTTCCCGATGGCTGTAAATGTTTTCTTACTCCAATTACATTTCTTTCCACTTGTTTTGAGAAGACTGAATACAAGACTGAGTCAGTTGTTGAGATAGTTTTTTTACATTACAGTTTTACAAAGAAAGTATAGTCAATACAAAGCAGGCCAACAACAGTACTGTTCTGGCCAGCTTTTCACAACCCCCCAGCCCAAACACACACCCACCCACACCCACACACATACATTACACACACACACTCCACTCGACAATGCACTGACGTGTATAACAACACACACAAACAACAACATACACTTGACGAAAAGCATAGCACTACTCCAAAAGGACATAGTGCTTCCCATAACCTGGATATATACAGTACATGTACGAATAATTCATCTAATCTAACTAAGAAGGTTCACACGTTGTGTGCAGAGTGGCTAGAACCCATTTGTGACCAAAGTCCATTGTCATTGAAGGTAAGGTGTGTGTGTGTGTGTGTGTGTGTGTGTGTGTGTGTGTGTGTGTGTGTGTGTGTGTGTGTGTGTGTGTGTGTGTGTGTGTGCGTGCGTGCCTGAGTGTGCGTGCGTGCTGTGAGCGTGCACGTGAACTCTGCACTGGGATGAGAGGGCACATGGAAGCTAACAAATATGGGGACATAGAGGGTAGAAAGGGAGAAGAGAAGACAAGAGGGCAGAAGAAAGAAAGAAAGAAAGAAAGAAAGAAAGAAAGAAACCACACAGGGTGGATGAGAACCTGACAACAGAAAGAGAGCGAGAGAGAGAGAGAGAGAGAGAGAGAGAGAGAAAGAATAAGATAGGCGGTACAACAGGTGGTACATACTGCCAGGTGGGTCCCAGGGGCGTGGCGAGGGTGGCTCCGCTATCAGACAGCACACACAGGAGGGGAGGTGGGCAAAAGTTAGCCAGGTGTCAAAATTAGGAGAGGGGAAGCATAGAAGTGGATGGTAGAAGTGGATGGGCAAAGACGCAGAGGAGGCTGAGAAATGGGACTGACTGGAACATGAAGAGGTGATGGTTTGAGAGAGACTGGAAATTGACAAAGAGTGTGCAAAGAGGACTTGTGACCTGCTGAGAGAGAGAGTGCACCGTTTCAAACAGACAGACAGACAGACAGACTGACAGACAGACAGATATGCACCGTTTCAAACAGACAGACAGACACAGAAGGATGGATGAACGGACACAGACAGACAGACAGACAGACAGGACAGAGAAGCTAGACAGGCACACGTGGTTAAACAATTGGCCCCCAAAAATATGCTGGGAGGAAGAGATATACCCCCATAAATAGCCATGGATAGATAGCAAAATGACATAGAAAGAAATGAGCAAAATGTGATTAGTTATGATAAATGCTATTTGAATATAAAGTGTGTATTAGGTTTCAGCCAGGGTTAATGTGACTGTTGAAGATAGATGGCGTTACAGATAGATATTAGTACAATGGTACTTTGCATTTCAAGACAGAGAAATCACAGTTCCAAAGTTAATACTTTTGTGTAATTAAGTTGTCCTGTCAGTTCATAACAGTCTTAACTTGCACAATATTGTCTTATCAACGTGTAAGTTCCACTGGAAATGTTAAGATCTTGTTAGACAGGAATAATAGACCTTCACTGAGAACTGGGACAATATCGTTTCTGGAAGTCAATGAAGAATACAAAATATTTCTAGTAAATTTGATCATATGATTTAGTGATTATTAGCCATTTTCTTTTTGGAGGATTTTAGAAAAATAAAACATGACCATAATGAAGATTGCCTGGGGGAGTGTAACACATGCATAGCCCATACCAGCACAAAGCATTAACCCATTTAGGCCTAGGATTATTGACCGCTTTAACAATTGAAAAATAGCAGATATACAAGCTCACAGCGCGCTGCGAGCTTGTAGACCTGCTATTTTTGAAAAATCATGATATTTCTTTGCAAGTCTTTGAAATATCTATTTAAAAGCGAACATTTGTAACTCAAATATTTGCTTCTGGGTGGTCCCTGGAACAACATATTTTGAGATAGGGGTCCGCGGGCAAATACCTGTAATTTTGGGGGTCCTTGACATGAAAAAGTTTGAGAACAGCATGATTTAGAAGAAGGATTTGGAAGTCGGGTCAAAGATCGGGTCAAATATATTCAAAGACTTGCACTCATTTTCACGATTTTTCAAAAATAGCAGATCTACAAGCTCGCAGCGCGGCACTCGGTGCCGCGCTGTGAGCTTGTATATCTGCTATTTTTCAATAGTTAAAGCATAAAATAATGGTTAAAGTGGTTCAAATCTAACGCGACTCGCTTTCCAGGTATTTGAGAGTTAACTTTGTCCCAAGGCCCTTCCCCACCTCTCTCTCCTTCCATTTCCTGTCTCTCTCCACTATCTATCGCTATCAAATAAAGGCTTTAAAATGCCTCCAAAAATATATATAGGCCTACAGTATGTGAAAAGATAAGACGACAAATAGCATACAAAAACCTGGACTCAATTATTTGTGATCCTTTGTCAGCACACATTTTGTTAACACTTGGGGAGCCAAACTCGTTCAGGGACGAGTTATGGCCACTAGGTGTCCCCCTGCCACAGGAAGTTATCTCGTTCACAGACGAGGCAACAAACAGTTAACCTTTTGAGCCTGCAGCTGCCCTTTGAATGACCCTAGTCCATTACGTCACCCAGTCAGTGCAGGCAGCCCCTCGGTGGAAGACATCACGGAAGGACTTAACATTGCTTTAGATTCTACTTTGAAACATAAGAACGGCTTTATCTAAGAATGAGTTGAAAACAGCCCCATGGAAGCAGAGAGCTGATTGTTTTCACGGCGACACTTTACCGCGATTTTACCGCGATTTTTGGATTTTAGTTTCGCAAGCGTTTGTAAACAAATGGATTATCCTCCTCAATCTTCTCTGGACACGCACGTGCACACGCACGAAGCTTGCGAGGCACGTCAAAACAAAGCGTAAGTCAATGGTGGCAGCAGCAACAGCTATAAATGTTATAAACCTTAGCAGCCCATGTGTTAAAGGACAACTTTGTTTTTTTACTACAAGGGTTCATATTTTAGAAAAGAAAATATGAGCGTTAAAATGTTTTCATTTACTTCTTTCTATCGTTTCAGTGATTTTAACGATTTTGATTCGCATGAATGCCCCAGGCTGGGGGCAAAGTGGCTAAATATGTATTTTTAGACACAATAAGCCCATTCCCAAGATGCACCACAATCTTTCATGGGCAGATGTGCTTTATGGGGGCTGGTGTAAATAATAACAATGAAATTGTCGGCTTATTGGGCTTAAAAAGACATATTTATGCCACATGTTGGGGGCATGCATGCAAATCAAAATCGTTAAAATCACTAAAACAAAAGAAAGAAGTAAATGAAAACATTTTGACACTCATCTTTTCTTTTCTCTAATGATTATCTAAAATATGAACCCTTGTTGTCCGCTAATACAACAAGTTTGATATATATCTGGTATTTGTTAGGTCTTCACTGCTAATCAAAGGTTCTTGTTCTATAAATATTGTCCATGTGTTAAACCTGAGAGGGCACAGACAGCCATGTGTGCTGATGTGAGCTGAGAGAGTGCGTTCTGCGTTTTAGTAAAATCATTAGTATCAATGTAACTCTGAAAAGTGTACAAAGGTAACCCTTTGGTTACATTTGCACACTCTTAACAGTGGGAGTTTGCTTTCTCCTGCAAGCTAAGGCAGGAGGCGGGCAACAGCGTGTAATGTAAAGCTTACATAGTACTCAGTGCTGAGTCGGGGCATGGAGGCAGCTCTGCCGTGGCCCTCTAGGCTCGGATAGCCCTCGCTATCTGAAGCGGTCTCCACTGGCTTCATCTCCACTGATTCCTGGAACGGCAATAAACAAAGTGTTAAATCACAGCAGATATATCACTGCAACTGTGTGATATACAGCTCTTGAAGAATGGGGAAATAACTGCCAGAGTTTGAATTGGAATTCAGAGTAACAATTGCAGGTATTTGATTTGGCAGTGTGCATTAGTTAGGATTGTTTGACTACCTGAGTTTTGGTACTCTATGGCTTTTTTATTAACCCAGAACCTTCCATAGCCTGAAACTTTCCAGTTTCCGTTATTATAGCCCGATCCACCTCCACCCTTGAAGGGTGAGGTACATACTGTAGCCAATAGTCAAAGCTCACAACACATCACAATGCAACACGCTGTGTGCTTAAAACAATTAAATTAAATAAAAGTAGTAAAAGTAAGTTCCCAGAATTTAGGGTTAATATAGTAGGATTAAAATAAACTCCTGAGCAAGGCCCAAATTAGGTTCTGAAAATCTTATCTAGAACTTGTGAAATACATTTCAATCCATGGCATGACATGGTTCACTAAGTTATTGTAGTCAAAAAGAGTCATTTGATTGTTTGTCAACCTGAGGTTTGGGGCAGGGTTTGGTACAGTATGGTACATTGTTTACCTGACATTTGATACAGTATACCACATCTTATTTGTTTACCTGAGCTTTGGTACAGTATGGCACATCCTCTGACTGGCCTCTCTGAAGATTCCTCCTGGTTCTGGGTCTCTGGGCTGCCTGAGACACATCCCCTGACTGGGAATGTTTTATGGCACTTCTCTGGCTTAGGCTGCACACAAAGACAACACAATATATATATATATTTTTTTAGATTTGTTTTTGGGCTTTTTGCCTTTATTTGATAGGATAGTAGGCTGACAGGAAATGGGGAGAGAGATGGGGAATGACATGTGGCAAAGGTCGTCCGGATCGGGAATCGAACCGTCGACGCCGCAGGCATCATAGCCTTGTATGTGGTATGCGCCTTGACCACTAGGCCAGCAGGCGCCCGACAACACAATATTACACCAGTAAGACTCCCTAATCGGGAGATAAGCGACCGTAGGTGGCTTATCTCCACAAATAGGGCAAAAATTTGTTTTTCCCAAATCTTCCTGATCCATGTTGATGACATGAGTGTAGACATGCTGTGTAGTGATATTCGTGATTTTAGGGCAAAAACTGTAGGAGCAGTGTCCAAAAATGTGTTTTAAAAATCGGCCTGAAGGTGGCGCTAGAATAGGGCCATGTGAGAAATGAGGGGTGGGGTGTCCGCGTTGCCTTGGCGGACGAATAGGTACCGGCCCCGGCTCTCCCGGACGCTCCTAGCCCGAGTTACGGCATTTTATGTGCGCTGCAGTGGCAGGGCCCAGGGGGTCCTCCACTGCGGGCGCCACCACTTTTGCATCCGTTCTGGAGCACCAGGAGTCGGTGGTCCCCGGGAATTCCCCGTGAGCAGCCCCGTTGGGGTGGTCATTTGGTCATTTTTATGATGATGATCACCACTGATGTAAATGAAAGAGATAATGAATGCTGCTGGTGCTGGCCCGGGTGGCCACTCACTTTGCACCCCCATTGGTGAGGGAGGCGCTGGGGGTGATGGTGCTGATGGTGGTGGTGAGGAGCTCAGCCTGAGGCTCTGGTTCAGGCTGAGAGCAGGGCGGAGGCTTGGAGGAGTTGGAGAGCGGTGGCACCACCTCGTGGAGGTGAGTTAAGGGCAGCATGGGTCGGAAGAAGTTCTTGCTCTGCGGGGAAACAATTCAAACAAAGGACTAGGGCTGTCACAATTATGACATAATTGTCTAATCGCGATTATTTGACATAATCGTGATAATTTTTCATAATCGTCATAATCGTTTCCATGTTGAAAAATCTTCATATATATATATTTTTTTTTAAGTAAAAAAATAGTGGAAATAGCCAATCTACAAGCTCACAACACGTCTATCAATGTTCTTTTTTAAGTATAAAGTTGTCAAATATGTCAGTAATTTCTTTGTATATTTAGGTTATGTGTCAAATCTACCATGTGCAATTTGAAAGCCTAAAAGCAGAGCAGAAATGTAATTGTCAACGACAAAAACACAATTAAATCGTTAAATCGACAATTAATCGTCATGTAAAATGTTATAATTGTGACAGCCCTACAAAGGACAAAATGGATAGTACATCTTCTTTATTGGATTTTCTTTCTTTTATTGAACCAGCTGTACCACTGTACCACCAGCTGTACCAGTGTACCACTGGTACACAACGTTCAACAATATCACCTTTGGGGGTTATTAGAATAATGTAACAACCGTTAATCATTAAAGATTCCATATTGGAGGTCACTAACTAAGTTAAAGGAGTAGTTCATCCCCAAAATAATGACTTTTTATTTATCTCACCCCATGGAGACAATAATGTTTTAGTTTTTTGTCGCATTCCTAAGACAAAAAATATTTTTTTTGTGTCTCCATCCGGAATCAATGGGGGCTAGGGGGTGGGGTTAAAATGTATTATAATCAAATTATTGTCTTAGGAATGCGACAAAAAACCCACTCCATGGGGCGAGTAATCGATAGGAAAAAAATCATTTTGGGGGTGAACTACTTCTTTAAGCCGGGGCAAGCCATACCTTAGGTCCTGAGGGCTCCTGCTGTTGAAGCTTCTTGGCTCGGTTCTGTTTGTAGTAGTCAAAGATCATCAGAGCAGCGTAGACCTTCCCCACGGTCAGCTCATTGTCTGGAGGACCACACAGGGACAGACAGGAGGGTGAAGGCTGTGCAAGGAGTCAATTCTCTTTATGGCCACTAGATGGCAGAGAATGAGCCTGTAAACAAAGATTGTTGCTGATGTTGTTTGGTCTGATGTGGGTGTATTGCTTGTATTGAGAAAAAAGAAATGCTGATATTTGTTCCAAGCTTCATACCCTGTATAAACAACAACATGTGACATAGCTCTGTTTACACAATGCTGTACCCCCTCCAACTGTATATATATGTTCCCCATTTTCAACTGTTTTTATTATATTTTGAAACTTGCTTTGGCAATGTAAACGTATGTTCTCTCATGCCAATAAAGCTCTTTTGAATTGAACAATTAAAAATTGGGTGTGCGCTGTAAACTACCACACAACGATGTATAAGAGAGCTGGTATAAGAGAGATGTTTGTGTGCACGCACGCACACACGCACACGCACACACACACACGCACACGCACACGCACACACACACACACACACACACACAGGATATCTACGTTTGTGCGGTGTCACCAGGAGATCTATGGTCTTCTGTTGAAGACTCGGCCACACTCGGTTTATCTCCCTTTTCAGGTCAACGTCACACAGCTGCTGGGCCAGAACTCCTATAAGGGAGGTTGAACAGAGGAACATACAGTATAGTATAGTGTCCTGTCAAATGTACAAGAGAATCGCCTCTCTCTGCCCCATTAACCCCACCGTCCAGAAAAACACACACGGTAAAGGTTGGAATCTCCAGGGTTCAATTTGTAAAAGAAACTTAAGCCCTATATACCTGTCTTCAACAGGGGGTCTGGGACCCCTAGGGGGTCCTCAGAGTTACTACAGGGGGGCCACCAAATCTTTGTGTGATATGATCATGTTTTCTTTTTACAATAACCAATTGAACCCTAGCCTAACCTATTCTGAGTGGAACATTAGCCAAAAATAGCAGATCTACAAGCTCACAACGCCTCGCGCTGCGAGGCGTTGTGAGCTTGTAGATCGGCTATTTCTGGCAAAGAGGTTTGGTGCAGAGGGAAAAGAAGAGCAGACTAAGTATTGACGGTTCAAGTGGTTAAATGTCCAAAAAATACACATTAATCCAACATACACTGATGACAGTGCTGTCAAACAAGTCTAAGAAATATCTGCAACACAATTGTGTACAATATAGACTATAGTGGGGGTCCCTGCTTCATCTCTCTCTCTCTCAGCAAAGGGGTCCTTGGCCTGAAAACGTTGAAGACCCCTGCCCTAATACTTCACGTTGCTCCCAGCAAATGGAACCCTGGTTGGAATGTCTCACCAGATGCCAGCTTGATCTCCAGGGCTGTGCGGATCAGAGCCATCAGTGTGGAAGTGAAGTGCACTGAGTTGTCATCAGCGATGGGCATGTTCATTTTGACCAATCGCTGCGAGGAACAGAAAGCCACGGGATAAAATCATTAAAGCACTTTAAGCCAAGCGTTGTGCGTCTCCTATTCTGGGTCATGTCGTTGTAGGCAAACGTTCTGCGGAAATAGCCGAACATTCGCAGATCTACAGTATGTCCTCACGGCGTGTTGTGAGATTTGGAAGTATAAACCCCTGAGGGACCCTATTCAATTAAGTATATAGGGCAGGGTTCCCCAATAGGCGGCCTGCGGGCCATTTGCGGCCCGCGGGGGGCTACTGTCTGGCCCACACCAACCCCAGTAATAATGGTGGTATAAGAGCAGCAACAACACTAGTATATCGTCGTTGTCGGGTGGAAATCTCGTATCTCCAAATTTGTACGTTCTTTCGCAAATCATACAAGGCCGTCGCACAAAAGTAGTGAAAGCAGCAGATCTACAAGCACACAACGCCTCGCGGTGCGAGGCGTTGTGTGCTTGTAAATCGGCTGTTTTCACTAGTTTAAATAATTTAATAAATGATAAATGCAAAACGAACGGTTTTGGACATACAAGATTTTCACCCGACAACGACAATATCTGAACTGTCGCTGGAGTAGCGGGAACGCCGGCGTCGCCCCCTGCAATGTTGTGGCCCTCGGCTCGGTACCCTAGACATAATTCGGCCCTTGGGGAAAACTAATTGGGGAACCATGATATAGGGTTTAACTGGTTAAGACACATGTTACTGTATATAAAAAGTATATACTATATACTATATTCAAATATTCTGTAATAGTTTTGAACATTGCTTTTACGTTTGTGAAAATGTCCACCTGTAAATGACATGCCCCAAAAAGAGACACCAGGTTGAAAGTGGTTGAACTGCTCAACAGAGACGGGGGAGTTCTGTGTGCCGGCACAACGACACTTCATTACAGGCTAAAGCAACTGTGCAAAGGTCTCATTGTGTTAAAACCCATTTTGTTCAGTCCGAATTGATAGATTAAATATACAGTACATTATAGAAAAGCTTCCAAATTCTCCGAAATTAGCCCTATTCACGGCCCGCCCACTCAGCAAATTTCTCAGCAACTTCCTGGTGCTGACGTCAGTTTTGAAGGGGAAATTAATACAGAAATAGCTGGACCTAAAGCCAACAAATCATTATTTCGAACGGTAAAGTAAATTATAATGCTTTGTGCCTTTTACTATCTTGTGTTCTTGGTCATGCTAGCCGTATTTTATACTTTACTATTCGGAAATTGCATAAAATGTGCGATTTCTGTGTTAACTCTATGGGCTTTTAGCAGGGTTTTACCCTTCAAAACGTGACTTCAGCACCAGGGGGATGCTGAGTGGGCGGGCCGTAAATGGGACTAATCAGGCCGTAGGGGCTTCATTACTGATGTTTTAGTATAAATCAAATAAATAGTGTTGATTGTGCCTCCACATTTGATGTTTTTTCTTTTTTTTTTTTACATTGTTTTTCAGTTGAGCACACAGAAGAGCTTTTCCGGGAACACAAGCCACCCCCACTGGTGAACATCCACAGTAAACAGAGCGCTTGGCCTCGTGTATCCATAAGAGCTGTCTCTTTCAGACGGTGAAAACACATTCATGTGGGAAGAGCTGCTCTAAAGCCTGGTTCTTACTTCATTTGAAAACATGCCATTTTTGCTGTGCAAGGATGAGTCGCACAACACGTTTTCGCAGAAGCATAAATTAGGCTTTAGTTGCTGCTGCCTGTTGCTATGACTGCAGAAAAGTTATTTTTGTTAACCCTATTTTTTCTCCCCAATTTGCAGCTTCTTGGTGTGAGTAGCATGAGAGGTTACTAGCCATCATACCATTGCTAAGTTGCAGAATTATGTAGTACAATTACTAACAATGCAAAATAGTACTCTCAATACCTCAGTAGTAGTTATTTCTTAAACACAACTGACTAAGTGTTAATTAGTAATTATACTGTACTTATATGCCAGCATATACATCCATGAGTGGAAACACTATGAATCATATGCTGTACCATAATAAAAATTGTGCAAAGTGTAGGAGTTATGTTTGTAAGGCATTTGGCACTCTCTTTCCATACACAGAAAAAAACTTTACTTTTTTTTTACACACAAACACTTAATAGGGAGCAAGAGGCACATTAATGCATGCAGAGCAACACACACATCTGGGAAGCTGCCTGTACACAGTAAAAGCCATCTGTAGACTCTGTAGGAGACATTGAGACAAGCAGCTTCATGTGCACGTATCGCCACTGTCGGGCAGAAACCTTGTATCTCCAGGTATCAAATTTGTTATGTTTTTCGTAAAGTAAAGCCCTGCTTCATCATACAAGGCTGTCGCACAAAACTAGTGAAAATAGGCTATCTACAAGCACACCTTGCGGTGCTTGTAGATTTTTGTAGGCTATTTTCACTAGTTTAATTCGTTTTTCACAATGATAAATACAAAACAAATGGTTATGGACATACAAGGTTTCCACCCGACAACAACGGGATATAGTAAGGGTGAATTCAGACAAACATCACACACGCACGCACGCACGCACGCACGCACGCACGCACGCACGCACGCACGCACGCACACACACACACACACACACACACACACACACACACACACACACACACACACACACACACACACACACACACACACACACACACACACACACACACACACACACACACACACACACACTCCCACGCATATTCATATATAATGCGCATGTCTGCACAAACATACACGCAGCGAGAGCAATGACAAGAATGGGAAGGGAGGGCAATGAATTCCCCAGAGAGAGAGAGAGAGAGAGAGAGAGAGAGAGAGAGAGAGAGAGAGAGAGAGAGAGAGAGAGAGAAGGAGCGTTTAGGGAGGACTGTAGCGCCACACACAAGAATGTAAAATATGAGGGGTTGAAACAGTGACGAGGGGCATGCAGAGTAAAATCCTCAGTGTTCATTTAACCCTTTTGTAACTCTGAGAGTTTACAAATGGAACCAAATGGACCCTTAACACCTATAAGAAGAACTGTGTTCATTACGAGTGAGTATAGCACGTGTGAAGGTCTCCACGAGTGGTAAAACCAAAGAATTAGATGGACTAAAAAGATGAAACCGAAAGCAAAACGCTACTAGACTTACTCCAGTGCATTGCTGTTCTCTGTGGCTGTCCTCACATCTTTCCCTGTCCATTCATCTCGCAAAAGCACAAGTTAGATTTGGAGATTCAGACTTGGGTCCTTGCTCACCGTGTCAATATTGATTCATTTCACATTTAAAACGGCTAGATTAAAACTTTATTTGCAACTGAATGACCTCCACTGAATCAGTAAAGGTCTGTCTGCCTGCCTGCCTGTCTGTCTATCCCTAACATGCAGCTTGGGGATCCATAACACTTATTGCTATGGGATACCTCAGAACCACTGCATCTTCATATGGAACAAACGCACCACAGAGGCCCTCATGGATCCATTACTTTCTCCATGGGTGTCGCACCAAATTCTGGGCCCTGGGTACAAGGATTCACTGCGGGCCCCCCATGAATGTTCTTCATAGGGGGAGGGGGTTTAACCCATTTAGACGCATTATTACACATTATTTTGTGCTTTAACTATTGAAACCGAGTGCCGCGCTGTGAGCCTGTAGATCTGCTATTTATAATTAGGGCCCCTCCACCTTTGGCCCAGGTAACTGAGTCCCACTTTCCCCCCCCTTGTGACACCCCTGTACACGTTTGTTTCTATGATTCAACGTGACACAAGGAACGATGTTATTGAATCCATTTTCAATCAGAAACTATAGCTGTCTGCCGAACATAAATTTGTTTTCCTGCTATGATAACCTCTTTTTCTTTTGTTCAATACTACCAAGATAGTGGTTTCAAGAACTATTTTTCTGAATATATTCCCTTTGAGGCCAGGTGGACGAGCATGTGCAGTACGCTACACCAACCATAACCGATCAATTTGTAAAAAGAACAGAGGGGGACACATTTCTTATCCACTTAAGCCCTATATACTTCTTTGTACAATAGCAAAAATAGCCGAGCTACAGTATAATTTAGCTATATATTACAAGCTCACGACGCGCCAGCAATGGGGTTATATCAAAAGAAGATGCATCTTCACCCCAGCAAATCGACCACTGAAGACAACTATTACGATAACTATATACTGTAGTGTATAGTTTTTTGTTTATTGGCTTTTATGAATAGGTAATTTTAAACTTGTTCTACCTCTAGTGGATGGATCTAACCACAAGTATAATGACAATGGAAACGAAATTGTTGGGATCACTTTTAGTGCAATTTGAAACACAACCAATCAAAAAGTATCTGAATTTACCAGGCACATTCAACACATCACTGTCGTTCAACACGTTTACAGGACGTTATCAATCATTCATCAGCGTGGATGCTTATCATTACAGTTATCTTTATACCTCTCGTTCTTGGTGAGGGCGGCCCTCGAAACTCTGAGAGTTCTTTTAAGTGTGACAAAAGCAGGCTAAGACCAGTGTGTGCCACAGGTGAACAGAAAGAGCAAGATGACAGACAGCACACATTGACTGTGACATATCTGACAGAAGCCGGGAGGCGTGTAAGGCTGTGTGTCCACCAAAGCGTGTTTTCTCAGATGAAAACCCAAGGCGCTCATCTAAAACGTGCATCCAAACCCCCAGAGTTGGAGGGAAAAAAAGAAAAAAACGTGCACAGAGCAGCACAGAATAATGCTCAGCACCTCGCTACGTTGCTATTTCCAGCACAGAATAAATCAATGGAACCTTTTCATGAGAGACGAGATCAGTATTGTTAAAGTGTTTCAAAAATATTAAAAATGTTTCACATTTTGAAAGATGTTTAGAAATTAGCAGATCTGCAGATCTAAAAAGTCTGCTATCGGAAGATCTGCTATCTAAAAGATCTGCTGTCTAAAGATCTGCTATCTAAAATATCTACCATCTAAAGATCTGAAATCTAAAGATCTGATATCTAAAAGATCTGTTATCTAAAAGCTCAATGCATAGACATGTTGAGCTTTTAGTTAGACTATTCTCAAATACAGTAGCTGATGTATGTAGGGTTAAAGTGGTTAAACTATTGTTTATGCTATGTTAACTTAAAACATTTAGCTGGAGCCCCCCTGGAACCCCCTCAAGGGGGTCCGGGGAGAACCGCTGGCATAAATATGTGACGCCCCTGTTGAAAATAATTCCAAACATACGCTGCGCTCAGGAGAAGAAACAAAAACCCTGCTTTGGTGGACATGGTCCCTAAGACAGGTGGGAGAAAGGAAGCGACAGCAACTGCAGAATGAACCAACTGAACAGGAGGAGAGACAGGGTGGGTGGGAAACTTTGGGGGCTTGCGGGAGCAGACAAGATGAACGAGGAGTGATTCTACCTTGTAGGCGATTCGCGGCGGACATTTCTTTCCCAAACCGAGAGGAGGGGACATGTGGCGCAGCATCTCGTACATATCGCGGTACACCAATCGGCCACTGTCCATCCCCCAGCGGGAAAAGATGGTGGAGGAAGACACCGTGGGGGAAAGAGAGGATGGAGAGTACCGGAGGGGTGCAAGAACCAGGGAGGAGATGGGGGTTAGAGAATGAATGAACACACAAAACAAACCAAAAGAATCACCCAAAAGAAAATGGAGAGGGGGAGGAAAAAAAAGAGGAGAACAGAAATCTGTGTTAATAAGATGTCTAGGCTCCTGTGGGGATCAATGCCATGCCATGCCATGCCATCCCAGGCTGGCATTGAGAGGACATGGAGGGATCACAGGTGGTGGTAGTGGTGGTACGGGGAGTGAGCGCTACAGAGCAGGATTCCCTGGAGAGAGACATGCTGAATGGCTGGGATCCTGAATGAAAGGGCATGGCTCCGGTGTTGAGATGCCCTTTGGTCGTGACGGTTAACCGCGTTCACTGGTGGAAACAAAGCGTGCGATGGATAAACAGCCATTTCAAGGCTGTCACCGTGTTGCTGGATACTGTAGGCCTGCACCAATTACATCTGACTAACTACGAAGGGGCTTGCGTTCTAGATTGATATCGCGCCATTGTTTCCGTCAGTTGCCACGGTTACCCGCCAGTTGGTTAGTAGAGGAGAAATTGGTTTGAGTACACAGCAGAATCCCAAGTGTCAATACGCTCCAGTGGTGGAAAGTAAAGTACTTGTACTTTTCCCATTTTCAATACTTTTACTTATACTACACTACAGTTATTTGAAAACTTTAGTTACTAGTTTCTTAGTTGATTTTAATCAGTAACCACTTTATTGTCAGGTTATTCAAAAATAGCTGATCTACAAGGTCAAAACGGCCATGATGCGACGATTGTGAGCTTGTAGATGTACTGCATTTTCTAAAAGGTTTGACACATTTTTTAACACTTTGAGTACTTTTTCTTTGTTGGGCTACATTAATGCCAAAACCTTTGCACTTTTACTCAAGTACATTTATGAATACAGGGACGTTTACTTGTAACAGAGTATGCTGGTATTGCTAATCTTAGTACTTCTTCCACCACTAAGTGCCAATGGACGCTCAGAGCTGTGACTGACACTCAGGGATTAGGACTACAGGTACATGTATGTCTTGATCATTCACATTCCAGATCCACTACAGTGCCTTTTTCTTTTGGGGAACAAAGGGCACTGTGTGGGAGTGCAAACCTTGTAGGCAACTCTATTCGGGCACTTCTTCCCCAGGCCGAGGGGAGGCGAAATAAAACGCAACAATTTGTACATATCCTGATAGCATATCCTCCCGCTGTAAGAGAGGAAAACATTATGTAAATAACACACGCGCACTCACTCACTCACTCACTCACTCACACACTCACACACTCACTCACTCACTCACTCACTCACTCACTCACTCACTCACTCACACACTCACTCACTCACTCACACTCACTCACTCACTCACTCACTCACTCACACACTCACTCACTCACTCACTCACACACTCACACACACACACGCACACCAATTCATCATCAAACATAATCCCACTGACAAAAACCTCCGTGATCATGAAATGATAAAATGCAGGCCTACTGTACACACACACACACAAAAAAAGAAAAACATAGTATGCATAACCATAAACTGTAGCAGCTGAGAATATCTCTGGCATTTATGTAGGAGGTTGATCTCAGAGGAGGTAAATAAATAATAAAGAATACCTCCCCCGCGTGCTCTTTTCAGGTGACGGCACTTCCATATATTTTCCCATCTTACACCTCTGCTGGAATCATGAGTCACTGGCATGGCTCCCATAGCACAGGCTTCATTAAAACTTTATGAGCCTTACATAAACCCAGACTGTCAGCTCCAGTCAGTGCTTCTCAAACTTTTTCTTTTAATTTAAAGGATCCCCCTATAACTCTGAGAGCGTGCAAATAGAACCAAATGAACCCGTTGGGGTCCATTTGGTTCCATTTGTACACTCTCAGAGCTGGTACAGCAGATTTAAATAAAAACAGACGGGGGAGGAACACTTTCTTAACCAACGACGACACATAGCGAAAATAGCAGTTCTATAAGCTCACCAGAGACGAGAGAAGAGGAGGAAGCATTGCGAGCGTATAGATTTGCTATTTCTTTTTGCTATTTTTGAATAATAAATTTGTAAAAAAAATAAAAGATTCTTGAAAAGTTTGGAAATTTTGACATAGCGACATCAGGGTTAATGTGGAAAAGCATTTGTAATCATAAATACCAAAATACATCAGACAGTCTATATTTGTACTATGTTTTTAATTCAGTAATTCAGTCTGACTAGAAACGGGGATAAAAACATATCCCCACAGGCCTTAACCCATTTAGGCCTGAACACATTATGACGCAATATTTTATGCTTTAAATATAAAAAAATAGCAGATATACAAGCTCACAGCGCGGCACCGAGTGCCGTGCTGCGAGCTTGTAGATCTGCTATTTTTGAAAAATCGTGAAAATTAGAATTTTGACCCGATTCTATAAGTGTCTTTTGAATCCTTCTAAGGTTTTTTTTGAAAAACCTATGTTTCTATGTCAGCAACCTGGCCAGCCATCGTCAAAGAAAAGGTCCTTTTCATTTAACTGGAGCTCAGTTAGTCTGTTCTTGAGAGACTACTACCATGTCAGTGGTTCTCAAACCTTTTCATGTGAAGGACCCCCAAAATGATATTTATTTGGCCACGGACCCCCATTTCAAAATATGTAGTTCCAGGGACCACCCAGAAGCAAAATTTGAGTTACAAACGTGCGCTTTGAAAATACATATATTCAAAGATTTGCACACATTTTCACGACTTTTTCAAAAATAGCAGATCTACAAGCTCGCAGCGCGGCACTCGGTGCCGCGCTGTGAGCTTGTATATCTGCTATTTTTTAATAGTTAAAGCATTCACAAATTTTAGGCCTAAATGGGTTAAAAAATGAGTGACCAGAGGATGGATTTTTTTCCCCCCCTCCCCAATCCCACCAGGTATAGAAGTAGAAAAAAATACTGTAGTTTCCTTGTCACAGAGACAGACAGGAGGGGCCTCACAAGCTGTCGGCTTAGCGCCAAGCAGAACCGAGCGAAGCGCTGGATTTACATGCCTCAGTCGGGCCGAGCGGACTCCTACTGGCTGGACCCGAGCTTAGCGTCACTCACGCTCGGCTGCTTAAAGTCTAGATCCCTTCCTTCTCAGGATGTCACAGAGTCATCCTGCCGGAACTCGAACATCATTTTCTCAGAGAGATTGCTTCTCTCTCAGCGCCCCTGTGATCAGGGGTGTCGCACCAAAATAATGCTGGGCCCTGGGTACAGGGATTCACTGTGGGGCCCCTGTTGCTTTAACTATTGAAAAATAGCAGATATACAAGCTCACAGCGAGCTTGTAGATCTGCTATTTTTGAAATATCGTGAAAATCTGCTTCTACGTTTTTTTGAAAAACCTATGTTTCTATGTCAGTGGTGCTCAAACTTTTTCATGTGAAGGACCCCCAAAATGATATGTATCTGGCCACGGAGCCCATCTCAAAATACTTAGTTCCAGAGACCCCCCCAGAAGCAAAATTTGTTTTCACAAATGTTCGCCAAAAAAAAAAAAAACATATATTCAGATCAAGATTTGCTCACCTTTTCACGATTTTTCAAAAATAGCAGATCTACAAGCTCGCAGCGCGGCACTCGGTGCCGCGCTGTGAGCTTGTAAATCTGCTATTTTTCAATAGTATAATATAAAATCATTCCAGGCCCCTCCACCTTGTGCCCTTGTAACTCAGTCCCACTCCCCCCCCCCCTTGTGACGCCCCTGACTGTGATCCCCAAAGCCTCCTCGCGCCCCTCAGCCTTCCAACCCCCCCCCCCCCCCCCCCCCCCTTATCCACCTGCTCCGACACCATCATACATATTAAGGCCCTTTCCCACGTCGGCGCGATGCGATAACGATAAAAAAAAGATTTCTCCATTGAAGTGGGTGAGAGTGGATGGTAGTGTCCACACCACAACACATTGACCTGAACGCCGACATGTCGTTATCGTTATCGGACGCAGTGGGAAAGGGACTTTAGGTGCACAACAGTTAATGGACCAAATTAACCAACTTTAATTTTTTTTTTTAAATCTATTTTTGCGTTTTTTCGTGAGTTGTGTGAAAAACTTGCAGCTCTAATTCAGTGGTTCTCAACCTTTTCAGGCCGCGACCATCAAAATAATCATATTTTAACTGGGGACCCCCACCCTTACGAGCACTAAGAGTTGAGGCATTACATTTTTTATAACACGGTTCTATTGTGAAAATAACAGATCTACATATAGATCAGCTATTTTCACAATTTCTGCCTCTAATATTTGACATTTTCGCCAATGTTTAATTTGTCATTTTAGAGGTGTTAAAAAGTCCTTAAATTGTCACTGTGGAAATGGGCAGATACCCTCTATCTATACACTTTAACTTTATGTTGGTTTGTTTACTGTTGTGTGAGAAAACAATGTTGCACATTAAGTTAATCATCTGGGGACCCCCCCAAAATAATTTGGGGACCCCCCTGGGGGTCCCGACCCACAGGTTGAGAACCACTGCTCTAATACATGTCCAGCTGGCCTGCATCCTGGTTCAACTACACCTGACACAGATCAGGGTGGTACTGTATATACCTGACCCAGATACACAAGCGTAATTTGTATAGGGTTGGTGGGTTTAATAAACCCAAGGGCCCCCCTACTGGTGACAGTATTATAAATTCATAGGCTATTATATCGCCGTTGTCGGGTGAAAACCTTGTTTGTCCAAAACCGTTCATTTTGCATTTTGCATTTTAAAAATGATTTAAACTAGTGAAAACAGCAGATCTACAAGCAGATCTGCTGTTTTCACTACTTTTGTGCGACGGCCTTGTACGATGAAGCAGGGCTTTGCTTTGCGAAAGAACATACAAATTTGAAACTTGGAGATATGAGGTTTACACCCGACAACGACGATATGTATTTTGTCATTTCCAATATATTAGGGGTCTCTAATCTCCTAATCTATGGGCCTCCCTCACAGCAGTACAGGGCCCTTTTGATCTGAAAACCCATGCAGAATAAGATTGGCACTGTGCCCACTGTGCCCACTGTGCCCACACTCACCAGGCAGCCGGGTCGTACTCTGCCCACACCCGGATGAACTCGTCCAGGTGGTGAGGCCCCAGGATGGAGGCGTCCCTGGTCAGGTACTCAAAGTTGTCCATTATGACGGCCACAAACAGATTCAGCATCTGGAAAAGTCACGTTTAACACTGCTGTCAACATTCCATTGTTTCTAGGAGACACCAGCGTCGGAAATCTGTCAAGGACTGGTCCTGTGATTTGCTAAATTAGCCACGGACAGGCAGGCAGGCAGGCAGGCAGGCAGGTACGCACGCAAGCAAGTACGCACGCAAGCAAGTGCGCGCGCGTCCACACACACAGGAGGCATACAGTACAGTACAGGGAAAAAGAGCTTGTGGAAAACATTTGTGTGGGCTAGGTAACGTAACAGCTGTTTCTTTGATTGTTTAAGTAATTTCCCAGAGTAACAGCTAAGCTAATAGCTACAGGTACAAACAGGATGTTCACAAAGGATGTTCAGGACATTGTAAGAACATGAACGCTAGCGTCCCAATTTTGGCCATGTCATCACAGGTGAACATTCTGTGCAGATTGGCTATTTGCGGCTACCCCTGGGTGACCCTAGTCAACCCAAATATAAGAGGGTTTTTTAAGTGGTTACTTAAATAATCAAAGCTTCAACTGCAGTGGTACTTTTTAGCTCGAGACCTAAAAGAGAAATTAGACGTTTGCCGGGACCCAGACTATAGTGAAAACAACAGGTTTTCTAATGTATGGAATGTCTTTGATTTTTCTCTGATTTCTTCGTGAAATTATTGAATAAATAAATAAATTAATAATACTCATAGAAATGTGTTTTTAATTCATGAAAATGTTTGCTTTTTTTGATAATGTTTTTTGTTTAATGTTTTGAAATAACTATAATTCGAAACAAAGTGTAGTAAACAAAAAATGAAGGGACCCTCAAAAATGGGTCCGCGACCTACAAATGGGTCCCGACCCAATGTTTGGGAACCAGTGATCTACTGCAGTGGTTCTCATTCTCAAAGCGGATTCCAGGGACTCTGTGGGTTACTTTAGGGGGGTCTAAATGGACCCATACAAGTCTGTACCTCTGACAGTTTACAAATGGAAATGGATGTCAGAGTTAAGGGGAGACCTTGAAATGTGCATGTTTGGGAACCAGTGATCTACTGTATACTGACCAGGAAGGAGCAGAGGAAGATGAAGGAGACAAAGTAGAAGTAGGCGAAGTCGCTTCCACACTCCTTCCCCGTAGAGCCTGAGAGCTTATCACATGGCTGATTACTGAGACACGCCAGCATGATATCATGCCACGCTTCGCCTGTCATACTCCTGAGGGACGTACACACACACACGCACGCGCACACACACACACACACACACACACACACACACACACACACACACGAATCACTCAAATTATTAAAATACTGTATATGAACGAACACACAAGATACTACTATGTGTAGCAGGAAATGGTGTGTGTAGTTATTGCATTATATGATGATATTAGAAATAAGAACAGTACACAGCATGATCCTGCTGTGTCCATTTGTGTTAAATTAACAAGTGTTTTTAACAAGTGCTAAAACACCTCACGCGCTAGGAACAACAGACACACCGTTTGTTATTTTTCTTTAATTTCGAGGTTGCTAATTTATTTTTTACGCCTTTTTTATGATTTTACTCTTACAGTATGTACCTGTACACAAGATGTACATTAACAAAAAAAGAAACAATTTAACTCTGAAAGTGTAAAAACAAGAGAATAATGCAGTTCATAATTACCTGAAGAGGAGAATCAAAGCCTGAAAGAAGGTCTGGAAGTTGTTGTGGCGATTGATGGCTGTGTCCATATTCAGCTCAATGTTCCCAAACACCTGAGGACCATGGACATTAACTGTTAACCACCCTATATCCTCATAATTCTGGGTATGGGAAATAGACGAACGTTCTGCAGTAGCTCAAGTTCACAATGCGCCACGGTTGTATAGATCGACTATTTTCGTCAAAGAGATTTGTGTAGAGGGGAAAAAAGGACCTGGCCAAGTACAGAACCCTGGAGGCCCCATGCCAATGAAGTACACAATATTGGGTTTAAAGGGCCTACACCATGCTTTTAAAACTATATTTTTTGTATAAATATATGCTCAAAATTGAGTCTTAGACAGGTCTTAACCCCCAACACACACCCTGACCATTCCTCTTGTTTCTTATAGCTGTGCTATTATTAGGCCCTGCAGCTGCAATACCAAAACGGCCTTTGTTTGCTCAGTGGCGCATCTAGTGGGGTTTTTCCACCCTCCCCCTCCCCCCCTCTCCAACGTTGTCGACAACAAATAATGTAATATTGGGCCAATACAAAAATAGGATAATGTTCCAGCTCTGATTATAGTCTACTGTAGGCCTATGTTGTATGATATAAGCCTACTGTCAAATCCTCTTCCTCCTGGTTGGAGGCTTGGAGCGTTTTCATCTGCAGCGCAGCGGGCAGCAGCGGCCCCGTGTAGCCGTGGATAGAGAGAGGAGAGGCGGGGTGTGGAGCTCTTTCTAGCCGGAGATAGTGAAGGGAGAGGCGGGGTGGCCAGCTCTCTATAGCCGGGGACAGCGATAGAAGAGGCGGCGTGTAGCCGTGGATAGAGAGAGGAGAGGCGGGGTGTGGAGCTCTTTCTAGCCGGGGACAGTGATTAAGCTCTCTATAGCCGGGGAGAGTGAAGGGAGGACCGGGACAGTCTGCTTGAGCTGCTTGTCGCGGCCAGGACCGCCGCTCTGTCCACCGGGTCGGAGCTGCTTGTCGCGGCCGGGACCGCCGCTGTCCACCGGGTCGGAGCTGCTTGTCGCGACCGGGGCCGCCGCTCTGTCCACCGGGTCGGAGCTGCGGCGGTCCCGGCCGCGACAAGCAGCTACTTGGTTAAGAAATCGCGGTGGATTCGGCCACCGCGGCTCGCTCCCACCCGGCCACCGCGGCGAGCTCCGCGGCTCGCTCCCACCCGGCCACCGCGAGCTCCCACCCGGCCACCGCGGAAAATTTAGGCCCAGGCTTCAGAAGGCCTCGGATCATTAAAAATAGGTCTTTTGTTTCCTTGTTAGAAGGGACGAAGCTTGGGTCCTCGCAGTCTATAACGTCACATTTATAGTGCAATCCAGGAACGTTAAGACTTCTCCTTGGACATGTTGATAGCAAAAATGTTCATAGAATAAAAGTGAGTGAGAGCACTGAGTGAGCAGCCCCAGAACAGTAAGCCAGCTGCAGATGGAAGTGGAGGCTAAGCAAATTAGAAACAAATGAGGGGCTGGGTTTAGAAGAGTAGCTCTGGTTTTTACCTGAAGGGCGGGGGGGGGGGGGGGGGGGGGGGACGAGAGTGACGTCACTCTCGTCAACTCTCAGAACAGCACTGTTCTGAGAACCCGTGGAAAGCTTTTCATCTCTGTCTGCCCAAAACCAGAGAAAGACACAACGGTCAGAAATAGGACTTTGTGAGGATAGAAGGTGCCAGTGGGACCCCAAAAAAAGGTTTTAAAATAGAAAAAGTGAAAATTCATGGTGTAGGTCCTTTAATTAGTTAAATAAATGTAGATGGATGCAGCGTTTTGCATCACAACGCACTGTGAGCTTGTAGAATAGGTATTTTCGGCACACATCATCGCCATATGAGTATGACGGATAATACATTAAGCATTAAATGCTTTTAACACAGGGAGCAATTGGTGTACCTAGTAATTCATTTTCAGTGAAAGGCAAGCAGGCTGGTAGGGACTGGGAGTCACGAGCAGTCTGACAGGCGGAATGACAAGCCAGCACGACCTTGTTAAATTGTCACGTTTGTGTGGGTGCCTGTGTTGCGCACACGCCTGCTCGCGCCAAGAGTTGAACTGTGTTGACCTTTTTTTCATTTTTGGAGTATAGTACGACAGCGCGGATCTAAGAGAGAACGCAGGTGTAGTGTCGCTCCCCGTGTGAAAAGCCATTTTGTTTTGCTTCCAAACTCTCTAGCAGAGCAATATTTTGAATATATGTGTCCCAATCTCCCCAGGAGCCAGTCATTGCAATTTTTTTCATTTTCATTTTTTCATTTCATTTGAAAGCTGGGGATCATAGCTACAAAATGATATATTGGTTGTGGAGATTGACCCAACAGTTTTGAAGATATGGCTTATAGAATGATGCCATGCTGAAATAGTACTTTTGAGATATTCAAGTTTTAAATAAATTTCTAACCTGCAATGACCTGACTCCGCCACATGGGGAGCAATCTTCAATTCAATCTTCAATTCAAAGAAGCTTTATTGGCATGAGAACACAAACGTTTACACAGTGGTGGAAAAAGTACCAACATTTTATAATAAAGTAAAGTATCAATTCTGCAATGTAGAATCACTCTGTTACAAGTAAAAGTCCAGAATAAAAAATGTACTTGAGTAAAAGTACAAAAGTATTGGTATCCAAATGTACTTAAAGTACCAAAAGTAAAAGTACAAAATGTTTGAAAATAGCAGATCTACAAGCTCACAACGCGTCGCACCGCAATGCGTTGTGAGCTTGTAGATCGTCTATTTTCAAATAGCCTTGGTATAACATAGGGCTAAAGTGGTTTATGTATGTTTTAAACTTTAGTTATTGCTCTCTAAAAAGATAATGCCACAACAGCATCTCAAGCATTATTGGGCTAAATGTAAAGACGCTACAGTGCGCCAACCGTGAAGCAGTTTAACCAATTTGCTACATACGTCTACACAAACGGTCAGATTACAAAGATAAATTGCTTAGTGAAGGCTCACAGATGTCACCATAGGGTACGCTCCAGCAGAATGTCCCGTAATGATCGTATTATTTAATGAGGAGCATTTTAATCCGATCGGTCGTCGTTTCCTTAAAAAGGTATTAATGTATCTAAGTGCAGTACACCTCGCAACCGATGGGGTCGCATGGCTGAAAAACAACAGAAAATGGCATCTGATCGGATTAAAATGCAGTTTATTAAACAATACGAAAGATACGGGTAATTCTGCTTGAGCGTACCATACTGTGACATCTGTGAGACTTCAGTAAGCACGTTATCTTTGAAATATGAAGGTTTTTGTAGACGTACGTAGCAAATAGGATTAACTGCTCAACACGAGGTTGAAGTGAACCTATTACGTGTGCAACAGGGCTAACTGTGCTAAATGTAGCATAATCAGTGTTTGTGTAACTTCAGCCAGAAGGATTATTTGACCTGATAATAAAACACAATCTACAGGCTTAACCGCCTCGCGTTGTGAGCTTGTAGAAGAGAGCAACAATAGAGTTGGGTCACGTTTTATTTGTTTATAGCCTGCAGCTAGCGCTGCAGCTAGCGCTAGCTAACGCTAGCTAGCGTTAGCCGTTAGCCACTCATAGCCAGTCAACCAGAATAGTCTACTCTAAAGTCAACTTTCCGACGGCGAGGTGAACGATTGCATTCCATCCATGTTTTCTTGGCTGTCAATTTATTGTCCAAAAAAACAAACACCCTGAACGTTAGAATTAGATAGTTTAGGACGACACTGATCTATTCAATGCTAAGCTAACTCAGTGACAAAGGAAGCTTCCGCACCGGAGCATACGTCACAGACGTCTCCAGGCCGCTCCAGGATCATTTCACCAGCGTAGAAGAAGAAACAGCGGAAGTCAAGAACGGCGGAAGAATAATAAATAATAATACACAAAATCATACATTACGTGGTTAATAATTGTTCATTTGGAACACACGTGGCATTAAATTAATGGGATAAATACTGTGGGTTGCTTCGCTAAGTAATGGAGTCCCGATATTACCGCATTTGGCTACAAACGGCTAACAAAGGCTGGCTAGTTAGCATTTTAGCTAATATAAACTGGGAGGACTAACAGAATTATGTACCGATCTCTCACATTAATTAAAAAAAGTCTTATTTACATGCAGAGTTAAGCTCTGGCGTTTAAGTGAAATGTAGCCTAGATATTATGAGATGCTGTTGTGGCATAAAAAAAAAAAGAGCAAAAAAAAAAAAAAAAATCATTTTGGCTACAGGGAATAATGACAGTCCCCGAGATGACTAGCTGCTGGGGGTGCTGGGACACATATTGTTGAATTCGGAACGATTTGGACAAATGAGGTTGCCACCCGACAGAAACTATATCCTGTATGTACCGGTATGTGCTTTGCTTGTGTGTGTTTCTATGAGTAATAGAGAGAGAGAAAGAGCAAGTGCGAAACAGAGTCACTATCGGTGTGTGTATGTGTAAACACACATGCACACATGTGTGACTTAGCAGCAACACAATGTGATGTCCCTTACTCTATAATGCCCTGAAGGTCCTCTCTCTGTTATTCATTATGTCCACAGGCTAGGCTACACAGCTGGCCTGGCCTCCGGCATTAACACGTCCCTGTGCATGGGAACCCATTGGCAATTAAGTAAGGAGGACCATCCGTCCATTGTTGTTTTTGACAGCAAATTTTGATTTAGTTTTAGTCAGTCTTTTGAATAAAATGTCATTTAGTCATAATTTAGTTTTAGTCTTATTTTAGTCGACTAGTCGGTTTTAGGCGACTAAATCTACAGTTGATTTAGTCAACTGAAATGTATTTTGGCAGGCCTTGATGACATTGTAATGGCTGATCTTACACTTGGTTGTGTGCTGAAAATAGCCGATCAACGCGCTGTGAGCGTTGTGAGCTTGTAGATCTGCTATTTTCAGCACGCAACACCTGAGAGCAACCAAACATAAAATGACTCTCTTCTCCACTAGTACCTCCCTAACGTTTTAGTCTAGTTTTTATTTTGTTGACGAAATTGTCAATATATTTAGTCTTAGTTTTAGTCATCACAGCTTACTTTTTATTTCGTTTTTATTTAGTTTTCGTCAGTGAAAAAAACGTCATGTGCTTAGTACCACAGGTCTATACAAAGTCTGTGATAACACTTTCATTGGAAACGCAGTCAGTCCATAAATGCTGGGGCACTAAGCATCTATGAAGAAAGGACACCATTAGCAACAAACTCAGATTTGATCGATCCAAATATTTTCATCTATCTATCAGTCAATAGATAGATGGCTATTTTCAAAAATATGTTTCACCTATAATGTAACTATGAGAGGATTATTAATCGATTTATATTTATCAATTTGTCTTTTAATTTCTTTTTAATAATTGATTAAATCGATTAGTTCAATTAGCCCCTATCCATTCATCATCATATTGTAGCTGTGAATGTGTTTTCCTGTCATTTTAGAGTTTCAAAACTAGCAGATATACAAGCTCACGGTGTGCCACTTTGTGGCGCACTGCGAGCTTGTACAGTACATCTGCTACTTTTGAACTCTTTTGAAGAATCTAGAACGTGTGAGAACTAGTGATTGGAGGCCGTCATTGGGCCTCCCCAATGACGGCCAGTGATGCAGTGCTTCACTGCATCACTGGCCTCTTTCCTGATGACAGGAGATGATTGCTGTTCATGTTGGCACTCACCTGCATGCCAATGATGGCATAGATGAAGAACAGCATGGCGATGAGGAGACAGACATAAGGCAGAGCCTGGGAACAAACGAGTAAATAAGGATTATATCGGAGATAGACACAGTATATATCGTCGTTGTCCGATGAAAACCTTGCATGTCCAAAACCGTTCGTTTTGCAAAATCATTTTAAAAATGATTTAAACTAGTGAAAACAGCCAATCTACAATAGGGTGACCATACGTCCTCTTTTGCCCGGACATGTCCTCTTTTAGGGGGCTGTCCGGCCGGTCCGGGGGGGTTTTATAAATTCCTTCAAATGTCCGGGGTTTCGCGCATATCACAGTTTAAGCACGGACATTTACAATGCACGTTCAATGGTTCTTTTGGAAACACACTGTGAGAGGCGCTAACCCCGGAACGTGTATTATTCATACTACTCTCTGCCTGCGATCCCTCCCTCCCTCAGCCTGTCTCGCTTTCAGATCAGAGGCAGAGCAGAGCAGAGCTCTGCAGCAGATCGCGCAGCGCAGGGCCAAACGAACTGCAAACGCTATTAATGCTCACTCCCTCAGCAACTGTGTTTACATTGGTGAAGGAATCTTGCCTGCTACTCCCTCAATCCTGGTCTAAAAATGACGGGAGACGGCTCTACGGATGCGTATCGGCGAGGCGAAGGTGCTCGCGACGACCGCGGCTTTCAATCACTGATGAAATGCACAAAAAGTGCGAGTGACCAACATTGAGAAGCAGAGCGTTCTGTCAGCAAAGCTGGTAGTCTTCTGTGTCCATTTAGGCATTTACAATTATAAAAGTTCTGCTTCAAGCCCATAACACTGCAAAGTAGCTCAGGGGCGGTGACGTTTCAATATTCAAATGGGTGCTCGTTTTTGACCCCGCCCCGCCCCCCCCCTCCCCCCCCGCCCTCCCCCCCCGCCCCCGCCCCCGCCCGCCTGCCTGCCTGCTCGGCCAGCCGCTTAGACAAAATGATAATGACCATTGCTATGTTTGGCCACTAGAGGGCACTGAAAACCCACAACGCTAATATGTTCCCCATTTTCAGCAGTTTTGTGACACTTTGGTATCATGCCAATAAAGCTCCTTTGAATTTAATTGAAAACCAATGAAACAGAGCAGCCTGAATTAAAAATGCAGACAGGCCTATACTTGAGTAACTGTAAATGTACAAACGTATTGGTATCAAAATATCCCATTTCATGTCAGCAAAAGAAAAGGCATTTTTTTTTCCATCATTGAGTACTTTATTTACAGTTTGCCAATAGTACAGTGGTACGATAACGATGTCATAAAATGAATGCACTGTAGGAATTTTTTATGACACACGAGCAATCATGACTTTTCAGCAATCAGTGTGTTTCAACATCTTAACACAGTAATTAATGCATGATATTGCACCTACATTAACATGCTACAAGCAGAAACAGACCTTTTTTTCCCAAGATCTTTGTCTATTTTAATTGTGGAGGAACATGTTTTTTTTTTTTATGTAATATTTTCTGTGTAAAAAGAAAAAGAGAAAAAAAACCCTAATAAATATTGTCAAAAAAAATGTGGATGAAACATCTCTCCCTCCCTGATCGCGGTCTGTCACCTTCACTGTGCCTGCTGCAGTGCCTCATTCACATAGGGAGCAGCAAAGCTAAAGTTTAGCTTGCTTGGTCAATGTTATCTCAATGGAAACCAGCTTTAAAGCTTTCAAAGCTTTGTTCTGTGTATCTCCTGTATCTTTAAAGCTGGTTTCCATTGAGATAACATTGACCAAGCAAGCAAAACTTTAGCTTTGCTGCTCCCTATGTGAATGAGGCATAAGAACAGTTCAGTTGAGATTTTTTTTTTATTATTTTGGAGGTGGGGGTAGAATACTGTAGAGCTACATGGCTACATCACACAGAGTAGACATACAGCCAGGATGTGGAGGCGGGCTATGACGCTGGGTGACGCCCTCGAAAGGGACAAAGCCGACGTGTGATATCGGCCGAGTGCCAGGAATGCGGTTTGGCCAGTTTGGGGCGAACGACTGAGAATCAATGGGCTCTCATAACAGTACGCTCAAGCACTCACGCGCCCCCTATGTTCCCGCCGCTGAAGTAGCTTACAAGACAGTCTGTGCGAGGTGAGAGCTCTTCTGCTAACTAAATTGACAGAATCTTTTCTACAACCTTGTAAAGCAGAAGATACGGCGGTTTGAATAATGGGTTACCTCTCTTTTATTTAGTTACAAAGCTGAACGTTCATACAGGAGCCAAAAGGCATACTTTATCAGTGGATCTCTAGCCTATTAATAGATTTGTAAAGGGTCCAATTGGAACCCCCTCAAAATTGAATACATAATAGGCTATTAGTGGTATAGGGCATAATTGAGCGGTAAACTAGTAATAGAAAAAAGAAAATTGGGGGAAAAATTATATATATATATATATATATATATGTGCCGGGTAGAGTGTCCTCTTTTTGGATTTTCAGAATATGGTCACCCTAATCTACAAGCACACAACGCCTCGCGGTGTGAGGCGTTGTGTGCTTGTAGATCTGCTGTTTTCGCTACTTTTGTGCGACGGCCTTGTCTGACGAAGAAGGACTTTGCTTTGCGAAAAAACGTACAAATTTGAAACTTGGAGATACAAGGTTTCCACCCGACAACGACCATATACTGTATTGTTGCTGTCGCCTGTTGGGCAGAAACCTGATATCTCCATATATATTTTATATTATGTCATAAAATACTTTATTAGACAAGTGAAAATAGCAGATCTATAAGCTCATGAGCTTGTAGATTGTCCATTTTCAGCATTTTAATAAACGAAAAACATGATAATAATAATTTTAAAAAGGAACAGAACAGCGACGATAATATTGTAGATCAGCCCCACATCTTATTACCCATAAAGGCCTACCTACAGTACAGTATATATTGTACATAAGGCTACATGCTGTAATATTTGTCCATCAATAGATGAAATTCCTCATTCATCCACTGTAGATTGACTTTACATATTTATCCATTCTACTGGTAACAGAGTGTTCACTGGTACTTTCACTGCAACCGTAGGTCCCAATGAAGGTATGTGAACGGTCACAGCTTGTCTGTATGTATGTCATCAATATCAAGCCCATATCTAACAGGTCTTATATGGGAATGCCCATATACAGTATGGAGGCCACATCGGCCACATACCACACTAACGGCTGGTTGGGCTGGTATGGGCATAACAAATAACTTAAACTGAGTAAGTATGTTTGGGCTCTCACAGCATATCTCCATACAGTACATGGATCTCCATATATGGGTACCAGGGGTCTCCATATATGGGTAACAGGGGTCTCCATATATGGTTAACTGGTCCGATATACATCACTGACCAGATGGCCAAGGGCAAGGTCTTACTAGTTACTGTATATTATTTATACTTAATTCCTGTTAATAGCTGTACTGTACATTATGCAAATCCCGGTCAGTCCAAGTGCAGACAGCCAGACCAGACCTTACTTTTATCTCCTTTTGCATCTCATTTCTACTTCCTGTATTCTTATCTTTAGTTTTGGAGCTTACACTAGATTACAGTATTTCTCTACTCTCATCTGTCCGTTGTTTCCTACAGTACTGCTACAGCAGGAGAACTGAATTTCCTTCATAGGATCAATAAGGTTATTTATATCCGTCTGTCTGTCTGTCTGTCTGTCTGTCTGTCTGTCTGTCTGTCTGTCTGTCTAAAGTAATTTCCATCCATCATCCCGGAATAACTGTATTGTTTATTTATACGAAAAATTAAGATCCTTCTGGGTTTATTCTATCAATCATTAACTTCCATTCTTATGACGAATGAGCACTTTTATTATACCAAATGTAATTTTCCGCTTTTGACACCGAGTTGGTAAAACCTCTGACGTCAAAGCCAGAGTAGTGTAAATTCCCTCAGCCGTGTCCTTTTGGTGTTTTCTCGTCATTTCTGTCAACTTTCTACAGGGAGTCCTAGAGAGAGAGAGAGCTGTGTGCAGCAGTCTGGAGAGGAGAGAGGTCTTTTAAAAGGAAAAGCATGCCTCTGCTTGTTACGGTGGTTTGGGGATAAACAATAATCACTCTGTGGCTCCCACGTGGATCCCAGGCTTCATGTAGCAAGTCAGTATTTTTGGTATGTTTTGTTGGATAAAACATCTGAAAGCCAAGGCGCACGCGTGCGCATGTGTGCGTGTGTGTGTGTGTGTGTGTGTGTGTGTGTGTGTGTGTGTGTGTGTGTGTGTGTGTGCGTGCGCGTGTGTGCGTGCGTGCATGTGTGTGTGTTTGTGGGGGCCTACATTTTGTGTGGGAACATTGTTCTGGGCCCCATGATGAAAAAGGCATATTTTTAGAGTTATGGCCACACTGGGAGTGTGATGAATAAACGATCGGAAAATGCATCAGCAAATATTTCGCATCAAAACTATTCATATCGTTGTTGTCAGGTGGAAACCTTGTACTGTATGTCCAAAACCGTTAGTTTTGTGTTTATCATTTTAAAAATGACTGAAAATGGCCGAACTACAAGCACACAACGCCTTTTACAGACTATGGCACTGCGAAGCGTTGTGTGCTTGTATATCTGCTATTTTCACTAGTCTTGTGCAACAGTCTTGTATGATGAAGCAGGGCTTTACTTTACGAAAAAACATACAAATTTGAAACTTGGAGATACAAGGTTTCTGCCCGACAGTGATAATATGCGTAGTTGAAGCCTCATTCATGCAGGTTGATGCTTTTATTCAAAGCATTCTCACTCCCAAGACGGCAAACTGGTGACTTCTGCCATGCCGGAGCATGTTGACCAGAGGGGATATGAATTACGATTCTGTCCCAATCGAGACATAACTGGAACGGCACTGAGTCCGACTCGCTAACCTGACGGCTCGCTCGCTGGTGCCTCTTGTGGCTCAAGTCTGCCTCCGTCGTTTTAGTGGACCCCTTTTACGTCTTGGGTTTGAGAACGACACTTCCGCATTCCCGGAGCTGGGCTGAGGAAGTGCCCGGGAAGGCACCAGATGACTTAAAGGACACCCCCTTCCAGTCAAATGTTTGACGTTTGGTCACATTTGCCCCAAGAAATCGCGATACGCCGTTTGGGGAGTGAGAGTGTACGCAGTGAAAAATCCGCCTTGTTCCAGAATCTTTTTTTATTAAAAGATTGTCAATTATAGCCACGCATAATATTGGTTGAAAAAATAAAGTACTGAAGCCTTTACAATGTGTGTGTGTGTGTTTACCTTGAAGGACTGAACAAACGTCCAGAGGAGGATGCGGATGGTGTAACCCTGACGCAGCAGCTTGATGAGACGAGCCGCCCTGAACAGCCTCAGGAAACTCAGGTTAATCATCTTGTCCTGGGAGAGAGAGACATGACGCACAACCTCAGATATCAAGAAGACCTGATCCGGTGCAAAGTCAAATCACATACTAGATGGTCATTTAATGCAACCATTTGGTTACATCTGTACACTCTCCGACATAACTGTATGTGTATGTCATTATCTTTGACATAAAATGACAACTAAATGTGCTTCTTTGAAACCCTGTGAATGTGGGTGCGTGCATCAAACTGAGACTTTGCGAGAGCAGAAGAGATAAACGGCGACAAAGGGAAAAGGTCAAAAGCAGCGGCCGACAAGAAAAGCAACTTACCGCCGTCTAGAGGTTGTCCAGACGGAACAGAATGCGGGAAGAGGTTGGCACAGTGAGCGCAAAGGTACCAGCAGCAAATACACAGCAGAGCATTGGAAACACAGTACGAGAAAGCCAGAGAAGGAAAGAGAAAGAGACAGAAAAGAAAGACGGACAGTCAGGTAGGTTAGGTTTCAGTGCCATCTTTTTCTCTGGCGGTAACTTCAGCCCAGAGCCACTGTGTGGAAGAACACACCAGAGTAGTGCGCATGATGACGATGATATTATGGTATTTTACCTTAATCTCTGTAACCAAGATGTCTGTGATGCTCCCCAGCACTGTCACAAAGTCAAACACATTCCATGCTGCTTTCAGGTAGCTCTGCAGAAAGGCAAACACAAAGAGGGAGATTGAGATTGAGATAGGGTCACCATCATTTTGATAACCCTACCCGGGGACCATTATATCACTGAAATCCTATTTAAAAAATTAAGCCGATCACAACGCATCGCAAATTGTAAGCTATATCCACTACTTTTGCCAACTGCTTTGACTTACTTTTTTCCCTTTTTTCTCTCTCTCTCTCTCCCTCTCGCTCCCACGCACGCAAGCGCACACGCCGAACAGTGACATTGCCATTAAAGAAAAACCAGGCCTAGATGGCATGGATCTCCGACTACAGAAACAATCTGCCGTCTCCTCAGGACATCATTTCGCTGCGGGCCCCCTGGTGGTGGGATGACTTGGAACACATTTGAACCAGCTCAATGTTGGAGTCAAAACCTACCGCAAGCCTATACGGCTGGGAATATCCATCACATACCCATTACCCACACATTCAACAACTCACAACTTGTTGGATACTCTGTGTAGAAAGCTCACCAAAGGACCGAAAGCGATGATCTTGAGGATACATTCCAGCGTGAAGAGAGCGGTGAAGACAATGTTCAGGTATTTTAACATGGCTTCGTAGATGACAGGAGCGTCGTGGAACTGAGGGACACAAGAAAGAAATACACTGGAAAAAGTCCAAATACTATGAAGCAATCACAGCCCCACTGAACTGCCTTATGAAATGACATTTAAATGGGAGTACAACGTTTGGGTAACGCTTTACTTAAAGGACGCCTCGATAATACATTGTACAGACGTGCCATTAGAGAACTTCACACGCCATGCCATCAGTAAGACAGTGGATTGTCAGTAAATTGACAGAACATTGACAGTGCGAAAAGAGGGCATTTGCAAAAGGTGTTGTTTTTTTTGCAAATGTTCAGATAATTTTTTCCAATGAAAAATGTTTCCAATGTCGAAACACTTGTTTTCAATAAAAAAATAAAAAAATAGAAGAATTAGCAAGGCTAAACAGCGAAAAGAACCTTTTTCCAGGAAAAAATATGGAAAACTACAGGAAAGCCTGAGGTTTTGGAATGGCACATCTGTAATCGCATTTGCCACTGATTGGTCAATGGTAACATAGGAAAGCTACATTTATATAGCGACTTTACAATGTGCATCAATCTGCTCATATGGAGCATGTTAGGGTTCAGTGTCTTGTTCAAGGACACTTGAACAAGACATTGAACCAAGCAGAAACTCTACCTCCTGAGCCACTGGTGCCCCCGACACACATAAACACACAAGCACGCACACGCACACACATGCACACATTCACCCTCTCATAGACGGCTAGCCTCTTGCAGAGCCATGCTGTCAGTGTGTGAAAGAGTACTCACAACTTTTACTCAAGTAAAAGTATTAATACTGCAATGTAGAAATACTCTAGTCAAAAGTAAAAGTCCGGAATTCAAAATGTACTTGTAAAAGTATAAAAGTGTTGACATAAAAATTGACTTGAAGTGAAAGTACCAAAAGTAAAAGTACAAAATGTTTGAAAATAGCACATCTACAATCTCACAACGCATCACAACGTCGCGACAAGTTGAACTTAAAGATTGGCTATTTTGAATTCCTCAAAAGTGTTCTTCAGTACAGTACTTGAGTAAATGTATTTAGTTGCTTTACACCACAGCATGCTGTACAAATGGTTCCATGATGTGTGAGAGAGTGGACAGCTAGGTCTTCTGGACTAACCTTCATCATCAGCACCACAGTATTGAGTGCAATCATGGTCAGGATGGCATACTCGAATGGAGGCGACACCACAAATTTCCACAACTTGTACTGGAAGGACTCCTTGTTCTGGGGCATGTAGCGGGTGAGTGGCTTGGCGTTGATGGCAAAGTCGATGCAAGCTCTCTGTTTCGACGTGAGAAGGACGGCAAAGGAAAGGAACACAAACACAAACAATGTAGGAGAAGGACAGAATGTTACTAATATAAAACGCCACGTTGAATGCTGGGAATGACATATTACTATGTATGTATGCTCTCCAAGGCTGTGCAGCATTTGCAGTCATCACAGTTTGGATTTTCAACAGATATAAAATATAAATAAAATAGAAAAATGTGAAGGGAAACGGCAATGCCACTGCAGATTATAATGATTTATTTATTCATTCACGTATTTATTGATTTCGTTATGACTTAATATCAAAAGACTACAAACTGTGGCTTTGAGGGCATTATAGTTTGCAGACAAAAGAGAAACGGTATGGGTCTAACAGAGTCGTTCATATTACAATACAGTTACTGTAGTACCCCACTGTAATGAGAGCATTCATATCGTCGCTGTCGAGTTCAAAACCGTTCCTATTTTATTATTATTTTTAAAAGAAAATAGCCAATCATGCTGCCATGCTGGCTTGTGGTGGACATTTTTTATCAAAATTCCACGTCTGCCACGGACATGAGCAGACAATATGATCAGAAACACAAAGAGCTCGCTCTGATTGACCGTGACAGGTCTGTAACTCTGAGTTATGGGGGGCCTTGCAAATAAAGCATTTGAGAACCACTAGTACTAGTGGACTCCTAATGTGAGAACCACTAGTACTAGTGGACTCCTAATGTGAGAACCACTAGTACTAGTGGACTCCTAATGTGCCATAAGGAAGACCTGGAGACGTGACATTCAGTAATAGCGTCTTATAATCAAAATAAGAACATTATCGTCGTTGTCGGGTGGAAACCTTGTCTGTCCAAAAATGTTCGTTTTGTATTTATCATTTAAAAAATGAACTAAACTAGTGAAAACAGCCAATCTACAAGGTGCCTGTAGATCTGCTGTTTTCAACAGTTTTGAACGACGGCCTTGTTTGATGAAGCAGGGCTTTACTTAGCGAAAAAACGTACACATTTGAAACTTGGAGATACGAGGTTTCTGCCCGACAGTGATGTTTTAATGGTGTGTAAAAAAGAAAATGTCAAATTTGCCACAGACAAAGCAAAGTATTTACCATGGATACATTTGTCCGTGTACGGACATGTTGATGACCCCCCCCCCCACACACACACACACACACACACACACCCCCACCTCGTTTTTCTCCAGGCTGCACTCGGCCATGGCCTTGTCCCCCTGCTCCTGGAAGGTGATGATGATCAGAGCCACAAAGATGTTGACGAAGAAGAAGGGGAACACCACGAAGTAGACCACGTAGAAGATGGAGGTCTCCATGCGGTAGCCCGGGCTGGGACCCTGGTCCTCGTAGGTGGCGTCCACAGAGTGCTTCAGCACCCTGGAGGGGAGGACAAGGGTTTTACCTGAGGAAACTCACTCACAGGCAGTGATGGAAAAAGGGCTCACATTTGTTACTTATGTAAAAGTATCAATACAGCAGAATAGAAATACTCCGTTAGGCTGCAGGCCACACCAAAGTACCTATGAGAGTGGATTCCCCATTCCACCAATGTATTTGAATGGGAATGGAGCGGTTTCATGCCAGTAGAGCAGTGGTTCTCAAAGTGGATTTCAGGGACTCTCTAGGTTCCTTTATCGGGGTCTAAATTGACCCTTACAAGTCTGTAACTTTGACAGTGTACAAATGGAACCAAATGGACCCTAACGGGTCCATTTGTACACTGTCAAAGTTAGGGGGAGACCTTCAAATTTCAAAGTTTGAGAACCACTGCAGTAGAGGATATTTGTGTGCCGTGCAGACTTTGCGTTTATGCTGGAGCAGATAAATTCTCCGGTTTTCCCGCCCTCTGTCCAATCGGGCGAGTCGAAGGCGGAATGGGGAGGGTTCTGGAAGTGACTGACAGGCTCGGCACTGGCTTTGGGACAGAATGCGCTCTCTGCGTTTTTAGTCAGCACAAAAAGAGTTCATACGCTGGCGACCGTACTTTGGTGTGGCTGCAGCCTTACAAGTAAAAGTCTGGAATACAAAATGTACTTACTTATTCTTCTTAAAAAAACAAAAACAAAAACAAAAAACAAAAACAGCAGCTTTACAAGCTCACAACGTTAAACTAGCGAATCCACTTTGAAAACAAACAAAAGAAAACTGAAATTTTAAATCATGAAGTCAAAATGAAATGAAAATAAAACAAAGGGATGGATGGATGGAAAGTTTTAAACCTAGTGAGAAGGTCTCTCCTCTGATCTACATTCAGAGGACAGTAATATTGGATATTGTCTGCTGAGTTTAATTGCAGCCAGTGGTGCTGCGTATGAGTATAGATGAGATAAACATCATCATTATACATAACGTTGCTGTCGGGTGGAAAACTTGTATGTCCAAAACCATACAAAATATCGTAAAATTGTGAAAATAGACAATCTCTATGCTCACAATGAGTCGCATCGCGAAAACAAAAACGTGGAAATGTGGAGATATGAGGTTTCTGCCCAACAGCAACGATAAGGGGGAAAAAAAGGTATTCAAAAGAGTTACGGGTAATCCATGGCTGTCATGCTTCAAGCAATAAGGTAGTCTGAAAACTATCCTAAAGCAAGCTGATCACATCTTGTTTGATTTTATTATTTTTGTTGTATTTCAACCTGTGTAGCACTTTGGCGGTAGGGGTGCTTAATGTCTGATTTAACACATAGAGTAGTTGCTTGGTTTCTCCAAATAAATCATGATATCCTATGTTTTGACAAACCTTTAGTTAAATGATAAAACAAATTAGGCCAATTTCTCAGTCGAATCATGAAATAAGAAAAAAAAAGTTGTTATTCGACAGAGAGATTGTTGTCGAATCAGAGTCCCGATTGATTAGTCGACTAATCCAGGTCAGGCCTAGTGCTTGATTTAAAGCAAGAATCATCTATTCACTTCCAAGTGCTTGATAGCCTATACATAATGTAAATCTCGATTTTTTTTTATTGACACCAGTAAACCACGCCCACTGCTATGCCCTATTAGTTATTATGTATTCTTTTTACTCCAAATACATCACATCTTGGCCATGGGCCCCCATTGGTTCTCCAGAGCAGTGGTTCTTAAGCTTTTCAGGCCTAGACCCCCAAAATACCCCCCCCCCCACCCCCCCCCCCCCCCACCACCACCCTGACGAGCACTAACAGTTGAGGCATTACATTTTGTATAACATGGTTCTATTGTGAAAATAGCAGATCTACATGCTCACAACGCCTCGCAAGAACGGCTATTTTCACAATCTCTGCCTCTAATATTTGACAATTTGGCCAATGTTTAATTTGTCATTTTAGAGGTACTAAAAAGTCCTTAAATTGTCACTTTAGAAATGTGCAGATACCCTCTATACACTTAAACTTTATGTCGGTTTGTTTACTGTTGAGTGAGAAAACAATGATGCACATTAAGCTAATCATCTGGGGACCCCCCAAAATAATTTGGGGACCCCCCTGGGGGTCCCGACCCACAGGTTGAGAACCACTGCTCCAGAGCCCTGGACACATGCCCATTGGGACATGCACGCATGCCATTTAGAAGTAGAAGCAATTCCTGACATACTCAGAATAACATCCAGGTGATTTGGTGATTTCTGAACATGAATAATAATAATAACACATGATAATGACATTCGTTACAGGGGCTTGTATTTCCTCATCTGTACCTTAGAAGAACAGTTTTCTGCCAACTCCTCTCACCTTCATTGTATTGTTTCTTTTTTTTACATTTTGGTCTTTCACAGTGGATCCATATAATGAGCAGAATGTCCTTTAAAGGACACCGTAGGTTAATGGTCAGTCAATCCGACAGCCGAGTGAAGCAAACCACTTCCATATTTGGTACTGTGCATCATAGCCATTTAGTAGCTAATAGTGTACAGTAGGGCCTACCACCTTAAAAAAAGAACCCTAAGATTAACTTCTTTCTTTCTTTCTTTCTTTCTTTCTTTCTTTCTTTTGTATTTTATGTCTTAGGTAAACTAATGTAATTTAAAGGTTTGAGAACAACTGGTATCAGGAACACATGAGTATGCTTCCCTGTACTGACTGTGATTTAACCAAATAGTTTTATTGTCTTTACTGACATTTACATTTGAATTTGTATTTCTTGAAATAATACACTAATAGCTTTTTGACATTCATTATGATAGAATGCGATGCTATGCACATTGGTTAAATGAATGTTATGATGACGTCGTCTCTGTCAGGTGGAAACCTCTATTACGCACAAAAAATGTGGTACTTTTCAGGATTCAAATAAAAAAAGTAGCTTGTGAATCTGCTACTTTTGATGTGTTTGCGTGACGCTGTAGTACAATCAAGTAGGTCATTAAAACACAACGAGTTAAAATATGGAGAATTGGAGAGTGTGGTTGACGAGTGTGTGTAGAGCTGATTGGCAGAAGTGTGTGTGTGTGTGTGTGTGCGTGCGTGCGTGCGTGCGTGCGTGCGTGCGTGCGTGCGTGCGTGCGTGTGTGCATGTGTGCGTGTGTGTGTGTGGTTTGACTCACAAGGGCCAGCCCTCTCCGGTGGAGACGGTGAACAGGGTGAGGAAGGCCCAGAGAACGTTGTCATAATGGAACTCGTACTTCTTCCACTCCCTGGGCTGAGCCGTCACGTCGTCCTTGTCATAGTCCAGGAACTGACCTCTGAGACGCCCAGGACAAAGAGAATGGGAGGGAGGGGGGTGGGGGTTAAGTGACAGAGATGGAGAAAGACAAGAGGAAGGCGAGGAAGGCGAGGGACGAGTTCACAGAACCATACACACAGAGAGAGAGAGGAAATGGGAAATATGGATGTGGGATGAGAAAGGAAGATTAGATACAAAAATGGGAAAGGTTCCATTGTAATTCATTTATAAGATTGGTCGGCAACTGGAGGCCGAAATTGGCACTGTACAGGACAGGTTCAATGCTCTTCAAAGCGCGTTGCTTCGTGAGTTGGGGTTCGAAGTAAATGTATTTATATAAATTATTAAGCATTTTTCTCTAATCTTCCTTTCCTTCCACCTCTGGTTTAGACAAGGGGTCTCATCATCACCTTCTTAAACTAATGGCCTTTTTTTTGGAGAATTATATTTTTGCCTAAGTCACATGGTTTTGTGACAAAAGAAATCTGGAGTACGTCAGTAAACAATTTGGCCTAAATCAGGTTTAATCCTATTTAATCGTATGTTACATAATTTACAGACGTCAATAGTCATACAGTATATTGTTATAAAGGTTTTGGGTGAAACGGTTAAGAAATATCATATAGTTTTGATACGGATCAGTTCTTTTTCTGTTTTCTGAAAAAAAAGAAAAAGAAAAAAGACTTTACTTAAAGGGGTACTGTCACCTAAAGGGGTTGAGGGGCAGATTACACTGTGACATGAGCTTCTCTGAAAACGGTCTGAAATAGTCTGAAGCTCATGTCACAGTGTAATCTGCCCCTCGCCCCCCAACAACAGCTGACCAGTACAGTAAGTAGTCATACAGTCAGGCTATACAGACAATTAATTTGATTGGCTTATAATTGCGCATCCCCACAATGACATCATAAAACTATTAACTTGTTTTTTAAGATGATTCTTAAAGTGACAGTAACACTTTAGGTGACAGGCCCTCTTTAAGGCCATTAGTTAAAGAAGGTGACATCATGTATGTTTTAGGAGATCAAGCTGTGTGGACTGTGTGCTGTGTGTTGTCACAGTGTGCGCTGTGTGCGGTGTGTTGTCACAGTGTGGGCTGTGTGCGGTGTGTCGTCACCTGCAGTCCCTCTCCAGGCCCTTGGACTCGTCGGTGCAGTAGAAGAACTTGCCCTTGAAGAGCTGCACGGCGATGACGGCGAAGATGAACATGAACAGGAAGTAGACGATGAGGATGTTGAGCACGTTCTTCAGCGAGTTCACCACGCAGTCAAACACCGCCTGGAGAACACACACGCACACACGCACGCACGCACGCACGCACGCACGCACATGCAGGGACGTGCAGAGAATGTTAGAGGGGCAGGGGCTGACATTTGTAAAAGGGCCTTTTGGTGAAAATATCAAAAATAGCAGACCTCCAAGCTCACAACGCGTTGGAGGTCGGCTATTTTCGACGCTTGATTTCTACACAGATGCTGTGTAGAACATAAGATGCTGCATTCAAGTTCAGGAGAATTTGGACGAGGCAATTCTCTTGAATGCTGCCTTCAGGTATGGCATGGAGAGGGGGCATTTGCATTTCATTCACCATTAAAATCAAACCTCGGTTCGAAGTGAAGCGGTGAACTTTTATTCTATGTATTCTAGAGCTATGAACTCTGTATACATTCGGTTCGAAGTGAAGCGGTATGTGTTCTAGAGTTCCAGAGCTCAGAATTCTGAATTCTGAATGAATTAATGATTTTATATGGAGGGCCGAATTGTCATGTGAAGCTTGACCAATCCTCAAAGTATGGCCTCATTGGACATTTTTGAAGTGGTGGAAACCGCTTCCAATGAATGGCTTTGTGTGTATCACGCCCATATATGGTCATTTCAGTCCAGAATGAACAGGCTTTTTCAAAAACAGAATGTCCGTTTAATTACCATATATGGTGATCTCAGTCCAGAATGAACAGGGTTTTTCAAAAACAGAATGTCCGTTACCTTATGTCCATATATGGTCACTCCAGGCCAGAATGAACAGGTTTCTCCTGTCCCGTACATATCAGTCCAGAATGAATAGGCTTTTTCAAAAAGCAAAATGTGTGTCCCATGTCCATATATGGTCATTTCAGTTCAGAATGAATAGGCTTTATATGTCCTGTACATCTAGAATATGTGTGCGGTGTCCCTCCCGGTCAGATGAATGGATACTTTGAGGATTGGTCAAGCTTCACATGATAATTTGGCCTTCAGGGTTTATCTGTCTTATTTAAACACTTTATATTTATTTATTTAATTACAAATTCTTATTTTAATGTATGTGTTTTAATCTATTTTATTTTTTAAACCTATTATACCAACTGTCATACCAGCTCTCCAAATACATTCAGAATAGAAGTTTTATCTGTCCACCGCTTCAATTCGAACCGAGGTTTGATTTTTAATCATCCAATCATCAGACCGGGACGGACACTACACACATATTCTGGACGTACGGGACAGATAAAACCTGTTCATTCTGGACTGAAATGACCATATATGGACGTGGGGAACAAACATGGGACACACATTTACGGACAGAGAAAACCTGTTCATTCTGGACTGAAATGACCATATATGGACGTGGGGGACACACATGGGACACACAAAGCCACTCCTTGGAAGCGGCTTTCACCGCTTCAAAAACTGAGGGCACTTTTGTACAGACAGATAAAAGGGCTGGGGCTCAAGCCCCCTTTGATGTCTATGTCTGCTGCACACACGCTCACGCACTGAGAATGTGTCCACTTTCATAATATGCATCTGCATGATTACACCCACTATATATGCTGGCATGGACGTCAGGAGGGAAAACCTTATATGTCCAAAACCGTGACTTTCCAGGAAACAAAAAAAAGAAGAAAACAAAAAATAACCATAATAACTACATTAGTAGTAGTATTTTTAGTCTTGTTGATACTTTTCATTGGTTAAATATTCATTAAAAACACACACAGATCTTAACGGCGACACGTTGTGAGCTTATAGATTGGCTATTTTCATCTTTACTTTTGAGTGACACTCTTGGACAATGACAATGACCATATCCCGCATATTATTATGCTGGATATGGTTGTCACTGAGCACCTTACTTACTGTTCTTCTCTATGTATTGTATTGTACTGTACTGTCATTTTGTATTTTTGTATGCTGCTGGTCCCCCTGTGTCCAAGACAGATTTCTCCTTAGGGAGACCAAATAAAGTAACCTTGAACCTTGACAATTACATAACATTTTAATGTGGAGATACAAGGTTTCTACCCGACAGCAACGAGTAGGCATTTGCATGATTACACATATATACTCGCATGAATCTCCCTCGCTCTCTCTCTCTGTCTCTTTCACTATCCCTTTCCATCAATTTATCTCCATACGACAGCACTCTGTTGATCAGGTCCGCGCTGCGATCACTCTGGGAGATGAAGTATTTTGTCCATCTATCAATCTAGCCAAAGAATATGCTGCAGCATGAATGATCAGCAGCCCGGCCTTTTGTTTTGAGTGCCATCCATCCATCCATCCCTCCCTCCATCCATCCCTCCATCCTTCTTCTGCCAGCTCGCCGATCTGTCGAGTTGACTCCACCCGAGCATCCAGTGAGCGTCGTCTACACGCCTGCCAACCCTGATCTGTCTCAATCATCTCACTTCTATTACCTCAATTAGATCCTCTGTCTTTTGTCAGGTCCATTATTTCATCTGATCAACAGCCGTTCCACACATCAGCGGCCGTTGTTTAGTCTAGGGAGAAGTTTTATGAGGCTCAACAACAAGAGTGACTGCGTCGGGAGACTCGGGACACATAACGGTATTCATTTTTCTCATTTGGTACTTGTGGCAAAGTGAGAGGGAGGTTGCACGCCGTTACATCAGGGCGGATGGCAGGAGGATGAGAGGCGACACACCTACTTCTAATCCACAGCTGTGATTAGCCTATCATTACTACAACCATCTGAAGAGTCTTCTAAACACCCTTTGATTCAGTGTATTGGGACTGACACTTGTTACCAGCCGGCTTTCTTACTCTACCTTGAGCTTCGGCAGACGTTTGATGGTCTTGAGAGGCCGTAGGACTCTGAGAACCCTCAGGGACTTGATGGTGTTGATATCCTTTCCTTTAGTCCCTCTGTGCGGAGAGAAGATACATATCGTCATTGTCGGGTGAAAACCTTGTATGTCCAAAACCATTCGTTTTTTATATTATCTAAAAAAATGAACTAAACTAGTGAAAACAGCCGATCTACAAGCACACAACGCCTCGCGGTGCGAGGCGTTGTGTGTGCGAGGCGTAGTGTGCTTGTAGATCTGCTGTTTTCACTACTTTTGTGCGACAGCCTTGTCTGATGAAGCAGGGCTTTACCTTGCGAAAAAACGTACAAATTTGAAACTTGGAGATACAAGGTTTCTGCCCGACAGTGACGATATGATAGTTTAGATACAGGATCTATGGTAGGTACATCGTAAGGTTGTGAGGCTGTTTGTGTTGCCACTGTTCAAAACAGTTGAGTGCACATACAGTATGTACACATAGGCACACTCCCCACGTGCAGCCATGCACAGGTACTGTATGTGCGTGCACACACGCACAATTCTGCAAGCACACACACATTCAAACACCCACACAGAGATAGCTACACAACCGTGCGTGAAACCATGTGAAACCCAGTCATCCAACAACAAACAAGGGCTAATTAGATGACACCAGGTACACATATAGGTAGATCTGTTCCATTAGTAGAGCACATGCATGTGAGTACATGTGTAAAGGCTTGTTATTGTTCAGTACAACCTCAACAGAAAAAACACCCACAAGCTATAAATACAAGGGGATGATGAGTGCATGAGAGCAAGACATGGTATTTCAGTTGAACAGTGGTTGTTAAAGTGAGGGTCCCTGGACCCTGGAAGGGTTCGTTGAGGGACTTCAAAACAGCACCCTTAGAGTCGATTCATACTCCACTTTTAGAGCCTAATCTATTTCGGTATGATATGGCATAATTCGGGGGCGAATTAATGACGTTACCCACCCACCGATCCTCTGAATGACGCCATTTAGGTTAGACATAGCCGAACCGAAATAAATTAGGCTCTAAAAGTGGAGTATGAATCGACCCTTACAGGTTTGCAACCCTCAGAGAGTACGAATGGGACAAAATGGACCCATCTGCACACTCTCAGAGTTATGGGGTCCTTGAAATTTAAAAAGGTTTGGGAACCACTGCTATAGGATAACACGGAAGAGGAAAACGTCATCGTTGATATTGACGCCCCAAAAGAACCCTCCCCTCCCCCCTCCCACCATGTTTGCAGAGGAGCTTCTTTGCAGGAACCACTGCTGTCACTTGTGGCAGTCGCTAACACGTGTTGCTATAACAGGTCACAAAGCGGTGGGATGTGACATAATATATGGCTGCAGCGTCACACACGTGGGCAGTGACATTGGCCAAGGACGGCGGCAGAGGCATTGTTAATCGAGTCACACACACAGTACAGTCATCAGTGTTAATACAAGCGCAGAGATTGATAGATGGATAGATACAGATAGATACCTATTTGTATTGATGTCCTACACAGGCGTTAACCAGGGTCTCGTCGTCACTCTCAAGAGTTACACACCTTTTAAGGGGTCTAGTCGGGGAGCCACATGCAGGCCCAAAAGCTCAAAGAAAATGGTTTAACCTGTGATGTCATGACGTACTTTTCATTTTAGTTTTTGAACGGTGGTCACACCGTCTCCTATACGTGGCTGTGTGTGTGGGTATGCGTCCGTCCGTCCGTCCGTGCGTGTATGTAGCCTGAGTCTGTATGTAGCCTGCAATACCTTTGCTGACCACACACGTTAAGGGAGGGGCGCTGTTGTTCAGACCAGGCGCACTCACGCGCACGCACGCACGCGCACGCGCACACACACACACACACACACACACACACACACACACACACACACACACACACACACACACACACACACACACACACACACACACACACACACACACACACACACACACACACACACACACACACACACACACACACACACACACACACACACACCCTCCACCGCTCAGTTCACACGAGTGTGATTATTGCTATCCATTTGGTCATTAAGGTACACAGAATGAGAGGCCTGCTCTGCCGGAAACATGGCGAAAAAAAAAGGATGGCCATTTGTATATTCACTGTCCCTTTGACTTCACTATACAGGAAAAGAATACAAAAAATAAATCTGCTTTAAGTAGCATGTGAGGGGTCAAACTATAGTTTAGTGATGCACTTTTCACACTTTTGTGGGGGGCGTTGTGAGCTTGTAGAGTTGTAGATCTTCAATTTTCACATTCTGTGAAACTGAGTCAAACCCAATGTAATGCCTGAACTCCTACAATTCCAAGGGCTTATCGGGGTGCGTGTGTGTGTGTGTGTGTGTGTGTGTGTGTGTGTGTGTGTGTGTGTGTGTGTGTGTGTGTGTGTGTGTGTGTGTGTGTTCCCCAGTTCAAATATGATTTTAGGAGATGACAGCCTGAAAAGGTTGAGGACCACTGTGCTGTACTTGGCCCTCTGCTTTTCTCCCTGTACACTAAATCCCTTGGTGCTGTCATCTCTGCTCACAATCTATCCTATCACTGCTATGCTGATGACACTCAACAGTTTTTGTCCTTCCCCCCTTCTGCCACCCAGGTGGAAGAACGCATTGCTGCATGTCTGGCCGACATCTCACAGTGGATGTCAGCCCACCACCTCAAGCTGAACCCGGACAAGACGGAGCTTCTCATCTTCCCAGCTAAGTCTTGCCCCATGCAAGATCTCACTATTTCCATAGATAATGCATTGGTGACTTCGGTTCCTACTGCTAGAAACCTTGGTGTGGTCCTGGACAGCCAGCTATCATTCAAGGCACACATTGCATCAGTCACCCGGTCCTGTAGGTTCACACTCTATAACATCCGTAAAATCAGACCTTTCCTCACCCTGGAGGCAGCCCAGCTCCTCATCCAGACATCTGTCATATCAAAACTTGACTATTGTAACTCTCTCCTCACTGGTCTTCCGGCATGTGCACTTAAACCCCTCCAACTGATCCAAAATGCCGCGGCACGACTGGTCTTCAACCAGCCTAAGTTCTCACATGTCTCTCCCCTTCTCCGCAGCCTCCACTGGCTCCTGGTTGCGGCCTGCACGGAATACAAAACACTGATGCTGACCTTCAAAGCAGCCAAAGGTATGGCTCCTCCATACCTCCAAAACCTGATCAACCCCTACACCCCCACCCGTTCACTTAGATCAGCCAACACAGGGATGCTGACAGAACCCTCGCTAAAAACCCCAGGGCAAAAATCCACTCGTCCGAGACAGTTTGCCCTCCTGGCCCCCAAGTTGTGGAATAAACTCCCTGTCGCACTTAGAACAATGGACTCACCCGCTAGCTTTCGCCGTGGACTGAAGACACACCTTTTCAGACTCCACCTAAACCCTTAGCACTACTGAAAAAAATCAATGACCATACATGAAGCTAGTTAGCATTTGTTTTTAAGTTTTTTAGAAACCTTTTTTTCTTTACGGATTATATAGTTTTTTTTTCTAGATAGATATTCATTTGCATTTGTTATATTGCTGTTGATGTACTGACATATAATCTTGTTTATTATTGTGATGTTTTTATCTGCTTATTGTAAGTCGCTTTGGATTAAATGCCTAAACTGTAAACTATATGTGGTCGTGTCCCAGTTGGATGGTTTGGTTGTCCACTTTCCAGTGTGTCCCTTCAGGAGGATCAGGTAGGATGAGGGCAGGTTTTTCACACAGAAAACCATGAGTAGTATTGCACATTAGTGCTTCCCATACTTTATGATCCTTAATATCAGGCCTCTTCTTAGCTTCTGCCACGCTCAACCCAAAACACATTGGATAAGCCCTGTCGTGGTTAATATCTTTAGGATACGTGGGCCAAACTTTCAACTCCTCTTGTGTTTTTATAAAAAACTTTTCCATAATGTCTGTGTACACCTTTATATTATTAACCCATCTATATTCATCAGGACGCACAAAGTTATTCAGGCCAAACCACACGTACTCCCCAGGGTCCTTGGTTTCTTTAATCAGATGGTACAGCCCTTCCCTATAGGAGGTTCCGTAGGCGTATGGGTAGCGCAAATCAGCAGCAAGGTCAGAGCTTTCATCCAGACACCTCCTCCTGGCAGTCTGCCAGTCCACTTTCTCCGTAAAGATCTTGTAACAATAAAAGTAGCCCCATCCACCTTTATACTTTCTCCAGTTTTCTGGACACTCGGTACAAGGCTGGTCCTTCAGGGGTCCGCTGTCTCTGTCGAGATCACAGTTCAAGTACAGCTTCCAGGGGTCTGCCTTCAGAACGTCTAGGATACACTTGCTACGTTGATTGAGACGCTCCAAGACCCGGTCCTGTGAGCTGATGTTCTTTTCATAGATGGACATTCTGGTTCGATGTGCGGCCTCCTCCCACATTATCTTTCCCATAAACGCAGCGCATAGTGTGACCAGGAAAAGGACCGTGAGGCGTCTCAGGAGTATGTCCGGGGGGGCTTGGTACTCCTCCTCGTGGTCTTTGCCCTGATCGCCCCCGGTCGCAGCATTTGCCTCAGTGGCATCTGGACTCACAGACGTTCCTTCGTCAACTTGCGACATTTTCTCTGCGTAGAGGTAATGACTAATGTCTGACCCTCGTGTTGGGTGCGCTCTAACATAAATACCTTGCATCTCAGGGGATTAAATGTGACGTCACTCCTGCCAAATATGGACTTGGGCAAACTTATATCATGGCAAGGCAAGGCAAGGCAGGTTTATTTGTACATAGAACATTCAACAACAAGGCCAGTGGTTCTCAACCTTTTACGGCTGTGACAAAACAAAAACAATCATATTTGAACTGGGGACCCCCCAAAACAATCATATTTTCACACTTTTGTGGGGGCCACTTTTAACCCAAGGAATGTTCTTCATGCTAAACAAATAATGCTTGCAATGGATTCAGAATCATGGAAAAACCCTAGTTTGACCCCTCACATGCTACTTAAAGTAGATTTATTTTTTGTATTCTTTTCCTGTATAGAAGTCAAAGGGACAGTGAATATACAAATGGCCATAAAATCTTTTCGCGATGTTTCCGGCAGAGCAGGCCTCTCATTCTGTGTACCTATAAATGACCAAAAGTACGTCGTTACATCACAGGTCCTCTCAAATTTTGGGCCGGTGGCTCCCCGACTAGTCATTTGGGACCCCCAAGGAACCATGAGGGTCCCTGGACCACACTTTGAGACCCACTGGTGTAGCAGAGTGTTTCCAGTGAGCCAAGAGCCTTCATTAGTATTATTAGTAACACAAGTGAAGGAAGTGAGAAGAGACTTTTCTGCATTTGCATTTCTGTTCCACAGGCTGTGTGTGTGTGTGTGTGTGTGTGTGTGTGTGTGTGTGTGTGTGTGTGTGTGTGTGTGTGTGTGTGTGTGTGTGTGTCAACGTGAGAACAACAGAAACCTTCTAATTAACTGTGAAATGAGTGCAAAACTGAGCCAGTGGAGGTGGCGGTGTTGGTGTGTGACTGTGGTTCAGGAGACAATAGAGTTGTTGTGACTGATGCAATAAAAGGTGGTACACTTTGAATATGTCCATTTAAAGGAGCATACCGGCAAGTCTGATGTGTTTAGGCCATTCCAGGTATAGGCCTACCGGTACGACGTTTGATTCTGAGGAAGCCATTGGATTCAATTCCATCCATTTCAATACGTACAATCGGGGGGAAATCATCCGTGGCTTTATTCAAGTATTTGAAGATTGTGAATCTGTGGTTAAAAAGGCATGAAACCCTAAGGCCAGGGTTTCAAAATCAGCCTTATGGCCTGGGCTGATTCCTACTTACTTACCCATCTCTCAAACCCAGAGAACATGTAGGCCTTAGTGTTCATATTACCATAGATTGCTATGCACTCCTTCGGGGCTATCACAAGATGTCTCAGTTGGGTGGAAACCTCGTAAGTCCAAAACATTTACTTTCAAGGATTCAAATTCTAAAATAGCAAAGATAGCACATCTACAAGCTCGAAACGCTGCGCAAAGCGCCACGCTTCGAGCTAACAGATCTGCTGTTTTTGATACTTTTGTGCGACGCTGTAGTGTCATCAAGCAGGGCCATTCGTTTAACGGGAAAACACAAAAAGTTAAAATATGGAGATACGAGGTTTCTACCCGACTGCAACGAAGAGAGAAGCAGCTGGTTCCACAAACATACTGCTTTTTTCTTTCTTAAAGAGGAAGGCTGGCTCTAACAAACTAGCATGCACCTCTCATGCTCTGATGGCTTGGTTAGCCTGGCATGCAATCCACTGCAGTCAACTCCAGTCCTTTGACCATTTGAGAAACTCAAACACATCTGGATGGAGAGAGCTGTCTCCCAATAGCTTTCAGAAGAGCCCTGGGCTCGGAGAACGTGTGCGAATGCGTGTTTGTGCAGCTTGTGTCTAGGGCTGCAACTATCCACTGTTTTCTTTATTTATTTGTATCTTCGTATTTGTTCATTCTTATCAACCACCTTTTTCGATTAATCGAATAATCACAATTCGATTTTCTTTTCACAAAATCGATTAGCCGACGCTCTGGTGGGCGCAGTGGTAAAGTCACCACCACGGAGGCAGTGGGTTCGAATCCAACCGAGGTGCAAACGGTTTTGTCGGAGGTCTAACACAATTGGCCCGTGATCGGGGGAGTGAAGCCGGGCGGAGAGGGTGATATTGGTCATTTTACGTACGGGCTAGGGGGGCACCTGTCAACGGGGAGTGTTGGGCGGGAGGAGGAGGATGTAGGCTCTACCTCCTCCCACTGGGGGCTCCTCACTGGCAGGTGAGACAGTAGGATACAACAGCAGAGACAACACAGTAATGTGTGCGGGGAGGAATCAAGAATTGACATTGCGACTAGATTGGGGAGAAAAAGGGGTAACAAATCAGCAGTTAAGCCCTATTTAACACTTCACGGTACACATTCTTTTTTACAGAAGCAGCCGATTCCCCTTAAATATTTTGATCCTCAAAATCAATTATTATCTTATCGATTGAAACAAAATCAAATCAATTATTAAAATATGTGTTATTTATTATACAATCTATTGAATTGATTAATCGGATTAGCTGTTACACCCCTTCTTATAAGTGTGTGTGTGTGTGTGTGTGTGTGTGTGTGTGTGTGTGTGTGTGTGCGTGCGTGCGCGCATGCGTGTGTGTGTGCGCGTGCGTGTGTGTGCGTGCAGGGTGTTGGCGTCAAAGCAGTGCAGATCGGCCACTGTTCCGTCATGTGCTCAGCGGCCATCAGTGCAGTGAGTGCAGCGAGGTCACCCTGGGTCGCCATGGCGACGGGCCTCTCATCTGAGTGCCCCCCCCCCCCCCCCCCCCCCCCCCCTTTCCAGAGCAAGGAGCATTTCCTGTTTACAGACGGGAGAGCTCACAGCCAATCAGCAGGCTGAGTCACAGCGAAGCATGGCGGAAAGTAACTAAGTGTATCTACTCAAGTAGATGTGTGTGTTTAGTAGGTAATATGTATGCCAATGCTTTTGTCTTTTCACGCAAAATGTTTAATGCAGGCCTTTTAATTAGTCTCTGTCGGTTGGAAACCGCATACGTTCAAAACAGTTACTTTTCGGGATTCACATAGAAAACCATTAACTCTCCCCACGCTTTGAACGTTCACGTTCGCCCGATTTCGCAAGACCTCTCCGCCAATACGGCACTCGTTCGGTTCGTTCGTCTGATGACTGTAAGCTGATGAGGGGTCGCGCGGCCGTCTACTGTAAACACATTTTCCGCGGTGATGGTGTAAAAAATCCATTATGCGTTAGATCAACGGAAAACAATTCACTTCCTTGTTGATTTCCTCTGGCTCTGAGGCTCTGTGGCCAGTGACTGGTCTTCTTCTTCTTCAACACATAACAGGCAAATTCACATTCATTCTCGCATGACGCCGCCCTCTGCTGCCTGGCAGACCAAAGTGCACTATTGCACAACCCAAAAAAATAAAAATAAATAAATAAATGTCTGTCTGTCTATCTACTATAACGTCGCAAAGGTAAGCCGCTTTTTGATGGCGCCAGACCCAATAAATAAATAAATGATCTGGCAGTAGGAGAGTTAAAAGTAGCAGATCTACAAGCTCAAAGCTTTTCTAACCCTAACGCTAACCCTAACCCTACTTTTGATGTTTTCGTGTGAGGCCTTACCTACTATGGCCCTTTCCCACTGGGCGCGATAACGATAAGGATAACAATAAAAAAATATAGTTTTCAATTGAAGTGGATGGTAGGTTCCACACCACAACGATAAAGCTGTCATAATTGATGTGAATCAAGTTATGATCAAGTAAGGACGTTGATTTCCGAAAACGAGGAGATAAGAGGTTTTTGCCCGACAGCGAAAAAATTATAACAGATTATTTCTGCATTGTGCTACTTAAAGAAAGTAAGTAAAAGTACTTCTTCCACCACCGCAGTGAAGCTGTACTTAGCACTCAGCCTTCTGTTTGCTCCCACAGCAAGCAACACAGTAGGCATAAGTCTCTCTACTCTCTCTACTCGCTTTTCACCAGCAAATTAATTCATTTATATGCAGAATGTGTGCCTGGTTTAGATATCGAGTGACATTATTATTGACATTTTCTGTAAGCAAAATAATGCCTATTCTGTCTAAATGCTTAAGACAGTCCTTGCCTTTAATTAACTAGACACAATATTTTGGAATCCAAATGGTTATTTATAGCATCGTTATCACACGTACACCGATTGAGGTAAACTGCAGTAGTACGATGATCTCTTATTGTAAAGGAGAGAGAGAGTGAAAGAGGCAAAAGGAACTAAGCTTAAAGAACCATGTATGAAATGTAGATTTTAAGGGGGCAAACATATTCAGGCGGAAAGGGAGGCTTACGTAAGCCGTCTAACGGCGGAGGTCCCTCTCATATGTTGTGCACTCACACTAGATTAATAGCTACTAGCACACGGAGGCAGCAGGAGCTCGAAACCAACAGTGGGTTGATTTTTTTTAGAACAGTCTTCTGAAAGCTATAAGCTGGAGAGACAGTGGGAGTGAAGGCTAATTTATACCACATCCAAAGACAAAAAAATATGTATTTTCAACCGACGTTAACAAACAAAACAAACAAACACGTCTTTTGTTTTTTTGCTTTTTCAGTTGAGACTACGTCATTTTTGCCGTACAATGCGTCCAGTTCATTCATGTATAAATGAGCCTTTGAGGATAGGTTCACTGGTATGAGATCAAAGGGAGGTTAATGCTTCATTTATGCTCCGTCGTACGGCGGACGGCAGTGTTGCACGCGGAAAACACCAGATCGGCAAGCTCACAACACGTCGCGGACGCGACACGTGAGCTTGTCAATCTGGCGATCCGATCAGCCATTTCCGGCGGCCGACTCGTCGCACAACACAGCATAAATGGAGGAGGTAAGTAGAGGTTCTATCCTGAGCTGTTCAAGACAAGATGATGCAGGAAGTGGCTGAGAAGAGGAACTGGTAGTTTATGTTTTGAGTGCAAAGGCAGAGAGGTCAAGGGTCAAGGGGGGTGCAGTAGATTTAGCGACAGTTCCCACCTGACGACACTTTGTTGCGATCTGATGAGGAAGAGCAGTAATACACACAAACACAAAACGCGCAAAGCGCGCGCACACGCACACACACACACACACACACACACACACACACACACACACACACACACACACACACACACACACACGAGCCACCTTTATACCCTGCATCAACATACATCTCCTATGCAGTTTGTGTCCAGCTTGTAGATCTGCTATTCATTTAAACCAGAATATTATTCATATTAGTACAGTTCAATATAGATTCCAATCAGCCAGTTGATACTTGGTGTAAAGGTGACCGTAATGTATACATCCATACAACAGAAGCATAGGAGAAATTATGACTGCTTTAAAGACAGAGCAAAAAATATACATTTCAAGCATTTAACAAAAGGACACAGGAAATGCCACTGTTTAGCCTTACAAATTGAGAACATGAAAGCACATTATAAAGTAAACAATGATAAGAGGAAAACACTTGCACTTAGTTGTCATTATCGGAAAAAGAATAATCAACCACATAGAGACACAAAAAAGAAGACTGCTCCCTGAATGTCGTCACAGTGGATGTATGAGTCAGTAAATGAACCTGTGTTCAAATGGATCCAATAGTCAGTACTATACTATAGTCCTATACTATACAAGTGCTATATTTAGTACATTTACTACATGCAAAGTTATGGAAAATATGGGGATACAGTACAAGGTATCTGCCTGAATGAGTGAAAATGAGTGAAAGATGACATGTTGTTCCCAGTGGTGTAAAGTAACTAAGTACATTTACTTAAGTACTGTACTGTACACTTTTTAGGTATTTGTACTTTACTTGAGTAGTTCCAATTTCCAATACTTTTACTTCTACTCCACTAGGGTGCCCTCACACCAAAATACCTATGAGAGTGGAATCCGCGTTCCGCCAATGCATTTCAATGATAAGGGAGCATTTTTTTGCAGAAATCCTCAGCTGGCATGAAACCGCTTCACTCTCATTGAAATGCATTGGCGGAACGCGGATTCCACTCTCATAGGTATTTTGGTGCGAGGGCACCCCTACACCTCGGATCCAAATATTGTACTTTTACTCCACTACATTCATTGTGAGCTTGTAGATCTGCTATTTTCAAACATTTTTGTACTTTTACTTTGGGTAATTTGAGTACATTTTTATACCGATAATGTTGTACTTTTACTCAAGTAAATTTTGTATTCCAGACTTTTTTATTCCAGAGTATTTCTATATTTCAGTATTTATACTTTTACTTAAGTAACGAATATGAGTATTTTCTACAACACTGGTTGTTCCAGACAGCATGAACAACAGCGTTTATGGATGATTGTTTGTTCTTCTGTACCGCAGAAGACATTAGTGAGTAGTGAGGACACGACAGTGCTTGACAAGACAGAGTGATCTGAGGGCGCTCTCTGTCTGTGTCACGCCTGTCTGCCGCCACAAGAGGAGTGGAGAGCAGTGTTGATTTTGACAGCAATTTTTGATTTATTTTCAATAGTCTTTTGAATAGAATTAAATGTAGTTTTAGTCATATATTAGTCATCTGAAATGTTTTACTTTTAGTCTACTTTTAGTCGACTAAATCTACAGCTGATTTTGACGACAAACATGTATTTCAGCGGGCCTTGATGACGTCGTAATGGCTGATTTTACACTTGGTTGCATGCTGGAAATAGCCGATCTAGAAGCTCGCTGTTTTCAGAGGGCAACACCCGAGCGCAACCAAACATAAATTGTCTTGTCTTTTAAGTTCTTGTCTTTAAGATGTCTTGTCTTTTAGGATCACTTCTCCACTAGTCCCTGCTTTAACATTTTAGTCTTTAACAGTGAAAAAAGGTAGTCGATGCAACATTTCCATTTCCGACAGGGTACTGGCGATGGCAGCGGCGATCTATTAGATAAACTCACCGGGAGCTGTTTGTCTCTGTCGCATGGAAACCTCATTATGTCCAAACCCGTTAACTTTCGGGATTCAAATTCAAAACTATGGCAAAAGTAGCAGATCTACAAGCTCGAAGCGCGTCGCTTCGCGCCACTTTTCATGCCACGCTTCGAGCTTGTAGATCTGTTACTTTTGATCTGCTTTTGTGTGACACTGTAGTGTGATCAAGTAGGGCGCTAATTTACGAAAAAAAAAAATGGAAAAATATGAAGATAAGAGGTTTCTGCCCGACAGCAACGAATGCTGAAAACTAACATTGTGACTCATCTGTGTCAAGAGGAGAACACAGAAATGCAGTTCATTTCTGTGTTCTCCTCTTGACACACAGCAACCAGTGGTGTAAAGTAACTACGTACATTTACTTAAGTACTGTACTTATGTACAATTCAGAGATATTTGTACTTTACTGGAGTATTTCCAATTTCCAATACTTTTACTTCTACTCCACTACACCTCAGATCCAAATAGTGTACTTTTACTCCACTACAATAGTTACTTTGCAGATATAAATTATAAGATTATAAAACATACATTAACCACTTTAGCCCTATTTTATACATAGGCTATTTGAAAATAGATAAAATTAATATTCTACCTGAGCTGAATTATAGCTGAATTAATAATCTACTTGACTAGCCCGAGCTGAATTAATATTCCAGATTACTGCGTGGTGTTAATAAACTGCACTGTTATTTCTTTCTCTGATTATGTTATGATTATAGCGTAGCGACTTTTCCAACACAATGTATTCAGAAGCAGAATCACATTAAGAAGTAATGAATTGAAAATGCTAATGAAATGCCTCTGCTTCAAATTAGGGGGAATACATAATAATAATAATGATTAAACGTGATTTTGACAGGGGCTACAATGGAAAGTACCAGCAATATTTATATTACTGTTTTTTATTATTATTGCTCAACACTGCTGTGCTTATATGCGAAAATACCAATGAGATGGAGAACAAATACTATGTAATCCAAACATGCATGTAAGACTACAAACAGACAAATGTGACATGGGCTGGTAGAATGTGCCTTTTTAAAAGATTACTAAAGTACAGATTTTTTTCACGATAAATTGTGTGACACTCATTGAAATGTAAATTAGTTGAATGTTGTTAAACCTCAAATCAAGAAACTGAGAAAAGGCTGTCAAATATATGTTTTATCTCACATCCCTCACAGGAGATGGTTTAAGGACACAAAAGTATTTTTGTGACCCTAAAATTGCTGTTTGTTATATTGAAAAAAGAAAAGCAAAATCCAACCTGTCATTGCTTTGCACAATTCCATGTTTTACACACTTCAAGCACATCCAATTTGACCCAGTCACAAGTGTCAATATGAATCTTTGATGGTGATGATGTCTATAATCCTAAAAGCAGTCAATAATAGGCAAATATATTCATTCTATAAAAACTATACTATAAATGTCAATAAAATTTAATACAACAAGGTCAGCTGAAAACAATATGGCTCAGAGAGACAGTGAGATAGATAAGAGACAGAAAGAACAAATGGACTAGGCAAGCAGACAGACAGGAATAGAGAGCAGACATTACCCCATAAGGCTCCTGAAAGCAATCCAAGCAAGAAAAAGGAGAAAAAGATAAAAGGAAATAGCAAGGAGAGAAATAAGAGGACAGAGTCAGCGACAGAAGACAGGAACAGCGAAAAGTCACTCAACACACACACTGTAAGGTAACTCTGGAAATGGACCCTCAAGCCACCTACAGATGATGACACTGTGTATAGCACCAGCATCCATCTCAACGCACCGATTCTCGCACATTCTGACTCCTACTGTAACTACAAATATGGTGACATACTGACCGGTAAAAATGTGGAAAACAACAGACAGAGGCGTAATCTCAGAAAGACATGGGGGTGGCAAAAAAAATAAGTTACCACAGCCCCATTTCTAAAATAGCAAAAATTGTTGATCTACAAGCTTGTCGGGTGGAAACCTTGTCTGTCCCACACTGTTCCTTTTCAGGATTCAAATGCGGAAATAGCAAAGGTAGTGGATCGGCAAACTCAAAACGTGTCGCTTCGAGCTCGCGTTTTCTAGCTTGGAGATATTCTACTTTTGATGCTTTTGTGTGATGTTGTTGTGATCAAGTAGGGCATTCATTTACAGGAAAAAAACCCCACAAAAGGTTAGAATATGAAGATAAGAGGTTTCTGCCCGACAGTGACGAAATGCAAATAGGACTCCACAGTGCACTGGCGCCCTGGCAATCGTCAAGTGGAACAGGCTTTAGGTGTCCATTTCAGAGTTGAATTAACACGTTTTCTTGTTTACAGCGTAGCTATCCATCTACAGAAGGCACCAACACAAAAGAACAAGCGACAGAAAGACAATAAAAGCTGCAGCAACACTGGTGATAAACAATTCTGCAACAGGAGGTCGATTTACAGTCGTAGAAAGTAACTACAGTACGCAGGTACTGTACTCAGGTACTGTAGAATTTTGAGTAACTTTTACTTTACCGTTTGTACTTCCATTTTTCAATACAAGTTTGTGTTTTCAGTGGTTTTGTGGCGTTTTCAGTGGTTTCATGTGGACACACACATTTATTGAGGCGATTCTGTGTGTACGGTAAACTTTTTGAAAACGACATTTAAAAAATAAGTCTCCGTCTGGATGTGGCCTGATTTCAAGATTTCAAGAGACAAACACAATCTGTACACTCCCAGCTGAGCGAACAGATTAACAGACAGATTTTGTTCTAAGAGATGACATTTCTCTGTTGACCCCAGAGCTTTGAACATTTCAACACACTTATTATTAACCTGCTTTGTTGGTCTGTGTTTATCATTCTCTCTCATCTTTCTCGATTTGTGTGCAGCGAGCACACACACACGCACGCACGCGCGCGCGCACACACACACAGAGAGAGTCCTTATTGTCAGCTGGACCACTTTTGAGTATTTCATTTCCGTATAGTGACGTGTATCCTAGTGAAACATGGGCAAACAGGAAGTCATTAAGATTGGACTTTTTGATATAAAAACACACAAAAGTTGAACATTTTTCCATTTCTTTTGGCATCGATTGTTAACCGTGTCCCCATTATGACCGTGGATATCGTCCCCATCGGGCAGAAACTTTGTATTTCCATATTCCATTATATAATGTCCTACTTGGCCAAGAAAACTAAATCTAAATCTAAACATACAAGGTTTCCACCCGACAACGACGATATGCTCTAAAAGTGTGAAAAACATATATTATTTTTGTTTCAGCTCGTCTATATAAGGTCAAAATTATCCAATTCCGAGGCAGTTCCTGTGACATGGTTCAATGTAAAGACAATTTGTTGCAGGCTCCATGTCTTTTGAGCAGGAGCATGTGCACACACACCATCTATATGCGCATTCACACGCATGCGTGTGCATGTGACAAAAAATTGCGTCCCCCAGGGAGAAAAAACAACAACCAAAAAACACACCACTGAAAGTATGTTACCAGGTTTATTCTAGTTAATTAGTTAAGTTAACAAAATAATGAAGACTAGACTAAAGATTCTAGATAACTGAAATAAAAACGCCCTTGAAAATCTTCGTCAGACATATATACAGTATATACCTGGTTCTGATCATTCTTGCAGAGAGGTAATGTTTGTGTTCTTTGCACGTGCCCAAATCAACTTTTTGTTCATGTGTGGATACTTGTTTCTTTAGTCTTCTGATCGCCCGTCCAAATATGAGATTGCCAAAATGTCCCGGAGTCATCAGAGCATTTAATCCCCATGTATACTGTACTGTGTTATCATCTCATCTCATTGTGTCCTTACAATATGCCATATATTCATATATAAAATGTATAAAAATATTTGAAATATAATTAATATCATCTCATCTCAAGAGTCCCACTGTACTGTTGTGTAATGGGAGAAAAGATACTAAAACTATTCATTTCATTATCAACTCAATTATGGGAAAAAGCTAAAAGTGTGACTTACGAGCAGGCGAAAGCCACAAGGGCACCACTGACCACAATGAAGTCCAGAATGTTCCACAGGTCACGGAAATAAGCACCAGGGTGGAGGAGCAAGCCCAGGTCTATCATCTAGATTAGAACAATATCAAGAAAAAAATGTCAATCATTACACGGTAAATACTGTAATAATGGAGATTGGAGATCGAAGGTACACAGTTAAATCTAAATTTAAAGTCATAGTATTGTGTAACATTCATGTTAAGACGTCTTAGGGTCCCAGATATTTCGGAATGCACAACAAGTCATCAGAAGAACCTGTATATCAACGATAGAATACATGAATCTCAGGTACATTTCCGGTCCCTTTTTGTCAGGCCACAGACTCTTTAATAAAAATAGTGTTTCATAATGTTTTGAGAAGTTATAAAAAAAAAAAAAAAATCATTTTTTCTGTATGTGGATTATTATTGTGAAAACTATACCAGTGGGAAATTATATACATTTTTTTTTTTTTTTTTTTTACTTTCGCTTAGCATATAATAGAAACGGTTACACAGTATGACTTTAACTCAGAGAGTATACAAATACACTCTCACATTTACAAATAGATGGATTAACAATTGAGGATTTGACTGTGTACATAAGCCTCCTCTCAGTGCTTATCCAGCGCTGATATTCCCAGTGCTGCATTCAGCGTATTCACGGCTCCCTCACCTTAATCACCATCTCAAAGGTGAAGACTCCCGTGAAGACGTAATCCAGGTACTTGAGAACCTGCGACCAGAGAGAGTGGGAAATTATTATCACCAGTGGTGGAAAGTAGCTAAGTACATTTTCTTAAGCACTATGTAATTACGTACAATTTTGCTGTATTTGTAATATACTTGAGTATTTCCAATTTCCAATTCTTTTACTTCTACTCCACTACATCTCGGATCCAAATATTGTACTTTTACTCCAATACATTTATTTGAGAACTAGTAACTAGTTACTTATGATAATTTATTATAAAACACACATTAGCCACTTTAGCCCTATTTTATACCTTGGCCCTTTGAAAATAGCCGATCTACAAGCTCACAACACATCAACACATCATGCTGCAACTTGTTGTGAGCTTGTAGATCTGCTTTTTTCAAACATTATGTACTTTTACTTTTTGTACTTTAAGTACATTTCGATGCCAACCTATAATACTTTTACTCAAGTCCATTTTGAATTTCTGACTTTTACTTGTAGTATTTCTATAATGCAGTAATGATAATCTGAGGTTTTTCCACCACTGATTATCACCATGAGTCACTGAACCTGCCGTGAGATACAACCAGAGATGTCTGTAGATTCAGACACTCGTCGGCACCAGCCCCAGGTTATGAATGGAGCAGATTTCATTTCCGTAATGCGCTTGAAAGTGCGGCTTTCACAGAGGTCTTAGGCTCTGAGGAGTGAGGACTTTGCTCTTTCTTATAATTACGGGCGTGCATGTGTATGAATAGCAGACACTCGTGCACAGTCTGCACACACAAAAGATAAGGAGGATGTGGCAAAATGTGAAAGTTGTAGCTCGATTGGTGCTCTAGATCAGTGGTTCTGAAACCTTTTCACGTCAAGGACTCCCAAATTCATATATATTTTGCCACAGACCCCCATCTGAAAATGTTTTGTGTCAAGGAATGTTTTGTGTCAAAGTACAAGAATTGTGTTGTTAAAAAGTTTCAGATATATTCCAAATGTTTCATTTTTTTCAAAAAAAAAAAAAAAGCATACATATATACGTATAAGCTCACGAGTCACGCCATGTTGTGTCGCATCGCGATGCGTTGTGAGCTTTGGAACTTGTAGAGCTTCTATTTTCAAATAGCCTAGGGCAGGGGTGGGCAACTTTGATGCGATGCGTTTTGAGCTTGTAGATCGGCTATTTTTTGCTTCTTTTGAATTGGAATCCTGAATAATGTTGTTGTTAATTTGAATTTGAATCCTGAAATGTAACATTTTGATTCAATTTCAAACACATTTTATTATCTACTCATGTTAACTTTATGAACTTAAATACAAATACATTGGACAACACATTGTAATACTACTATACTAGTCATTAAACTACTAATATAGACGGACAGAATTAAAGCAGGTCATGTTTGGAATTGTAACAGCTGAAATCAATAATATATCAGTATTCCGGTATTAACCTGCAGGCCGCATTAAGTGAAGGTGGGGGCCGCATGTGGCCCCCGGGCCGCCAGTTGCCCATGTATGGCCTAGGGTTAAAGTGTTTTTGATGCTATATTGACACATTTTGCTGGGGTGGTGGGACCCCCTGGAACCCCCTCCAGGACCCTTGGTTCATATTTGTTTCATATTTGAAAGCGCACAGCGCTCTGCATTGTGACACGCCGTGAGCTTGTAGATAGGCTATCTTCAAATATGCTCATGCCGATGTTCATGTGGCCTGGTCACTTCTTTTGGTCTTGTTTTCATAGACATAGTTACTTATTTCTAGTTACGTCGAGGGGTCACTAGGGCTGCCCAGCATGTCTTTACCACGGCACGGCAGAAATGAGCTGCCAGCTCAAAAAAATTAAAATTAAATTTGCTTCGCGTGGATATGGCCTGCTTCTTCATACATTGCATGACGAGGTAGACGACACATGCACAAAGGAAAGTGTTCAGGCGAGTCATGGCTGCGCACGGCTTGTGCATATACCAGCGCTTGTCTATGTAGGATTCTATGGCCATTGGGCGCCCTCTAGTAGTGAAAAGGTGGCATTGAAAGAGTTAATTAAAAAAAGAAAGTATAATTTTTTAATTTGGAGACAAAAGGTTTCTGCCCGACAATAGTGGAATGCACTTCATTCCTGTCCACCACAGTGTGTGTGTGAGTGGTAGTGGTGAGTGACTCACGTTGTTCCGTGGAGCGTTGGCCTGCACTGGGTCCTCGGCTGCCAGGGCGATGCTGCTCATGGTGATGACCAGCAGGATGCACATCTCAAAGTAGCGCAGGTTCACCACGTAATGGCACAGTCTGCGAACACTGGAAGACACACACATTTTATCCTGAGGCCGATTCTAAAAAGGCCTTCTAAATCCTACTGGTTTTCTGAAAAATGTATGTTTCTATATCAGTGGTGCTCAAACTTGTTAATGTAAAGGATACCTAGAACTATATGTTTTTAAACAGTGGCTTACGGGTTGGTCTGGCCAAAGACAAACTGTAGTTTAACATAAAACAATGGCTTACGGGTTGGTCTGGCCAAAGACAAACTGTAGTTTAACATAAAACAGTGGCTTACGGGTTGGTCTAACCAAAGACAAACTATAGTTTAACATAAAACAGTGGCTTACGGGTTGGTCTGGCCAAAGACAAACTGTAGTTTAACATTAAACAGTGGCTTACGGGTTGATCTGGCCAAAGACAAACTGTAGTTTAACATTAAACAGTGGCTTACGGGTTGATCTGGCCAAAGACAAACTGTAGTTTAACATTAAACAGTGGCTTACGGGTTGATCTGGCCAAAGACATACTGTAGTTTAACATTAAACAGTGGCTTACGGGTTGATCTGGCCAAAGACAAACTGTAGTTTAACATTAAACAGTGGCTTACGGGTTGGTCTGGCCAAAGACAAACTGTAGTTTAACATTAAACAGTGGCTTACGGGTTGGTCTGGCCAAAGACAAACATGGAGCTGTAGGGCAGGATTTGACGGGGACCGTTAGCTGCCTGATCCTCCAGCTCCTTCTTCTCCTCACTGAGAGCCAGGTTGTCACGCTCTATGCTGTTCACTGGGAGACACAAGATAAAGAGGTTGTCACGCTCTACACTGTTCACTGGGGGAGGCAAAGATAAACACAAAGCATGAGGAGTATGAACTGTTGATTGATAGATGGATGGATGGGTAGACAGACAGACATACAGACAGACAGACAGACAGACAGACAGACAGACAGACAGACAGACAGACAGACAGAAAGCATAGTGTTACAGTAGTTTATGCAGGACACGTGAGTCTCGCCCGCCTCAGCTGTAATCAGCTTTCAGTCAGATCCTTTCCCACTCCTCATTCACAGATCTGCTAATCATTACATCACTCTTGCTCGGCTCGTCTTTCATCTGAAGCTTCGGATCTGCTGCTGCTTAGCTGCCTCCTCCACACCAGCCTCCACCTTTTGATCAGAATCTGGGATAGGCTCAAATTGTTTCTAATTTTATTTCTGCTGATTCAAGCTAATATGTCATTGTATTTCTATTGTACTACTATTGTATCCCTATGGGGGGGCTTTGCTTAAAGTTCCCTGATTTTGCTTAGCAAGCATGCGTGAACGCGGATCCCTTTAACGCCAAGTCTAACTATATTAAATTTACTCCTTCAACATAAGATGCAGCATTCAAGTTCAGGAGAGTTTGGACAAAGCAATTCTCTTGAATGCTGCCTTCAGATATAGTATGGAAAGAGGGCATTTGCGGTTACAGTATATATGGGTATGAGGGTGGTCTCTGTACTCACTGGGTATGAGGGTGGTCTCAGTACTCACTGGGTAAGGGGGTGGTCTCAGTACTCACTGGGTATGAGGGTGGTCTCAGTACTCACTGGCTATGAGGGTGGTCTCAGTACCCCCTGGGTATGAGGGTGGTCTCAGTACTCACTGGCTATGAGGGTGGTCTCCCCTGGCGGGCCGGTGATGGTGACAGGGATGTGGATGACGGTGGTGCTGTTCATGACCCTGGTGGAGTTGCGCTGGTTGTCTGTGTCCTCTGGCTTCTCCTCCGGTGGCTGCAGGGGACTGGAGGCCAGGCCGTCCTCCTCCGCTTGTCTGTCACAGAGGAGGAGACGGATTGGATTATATATCCAGGGTTGTATTTGTTCCATTCGCTTATTTTCTTGACCAATAAACCTCTGCATACTTCAACGCACAATTCGTCAGGAGACTCCCTGAACCTGAGGTCTGATTGTCCACATTGACCCCCACCCCACCTTGTTTTGAGTCCTCATTCCAAATGGGTTAAAACATAGTGGGCCCTATGCAGAGCATACGAGCGGAGTGGAGCGCGAGCGGTGCGGGGAGCGGAGCGAGCCGTTTTTTAGTTGAGCGTGAGCGAGCGACTTTTATAATGGGTCTGAGCGCCGACCCGCTCCGAGCCGATCCTGTTGGGCCCGCGGGCCGCATGTTTGCAACAAAACAGTGGAGAGTGGAAAGCTCTCCAAGTCTCCATCGAAGCCGAGGCTCACGTCAGAGCAGCCATTTGTGTTGGGAACACACTGGCAAAGGAGAAAGTGTTTCGGACATGGTAGCAAACTACTTTTTTGACTCTGATTGACGGCCCTGAGCGGAGCATGGAGCGAGCGCGGAGCTAGAGATGCGAAAATCAAGTTGAGCCCGGTGGCCGACCAGAGCGACGAGCGAGTGGGACAAGAGCCCGCTGGAGCGCGGAGCGGCTTTTGTCATCGCTCCACTCAGCTCGTGTGCTCTGGCCCTATGCCTTACCCGTTATCCCTAAACTTCTTTGCCTTGTTTTACTATTTTGAAAAACATTTTAAAATACTTCAAATAGCCGATCTACATCGACACGTTGTGAGCTTGTAGATCAGCTACTATTTAAAAATGTTTTTCAAAATAGTGGAAAAAATTGCAAAAAGGTTTAGGGATAAGGGGTAAGGCATGGACGCAAATAGGGCCCAGAGTTTCCTCCCTCAGGTCAGCTCCCATATTAATATTGATGCTCTTCTCCTTAGACCTGAACAGTTCTGGATATACTGTATACTATTAACACCATGTCACCAAAGGGCATAAATGAAGAAATGGATGTTCACACATTTTCCGTTAGTCTGGGTCCCATGTTATTACCCGGTTCTCTGTGTCCCTGGACTGCGGTAGTTCTCACTCTGAATATTGCACCTTTTGTAGAATAATAGCGGTGCCTCTTTAATGTTTCACACTCAAAGTTGGCCTGCCAGCCTGATGGTGGTGTGTTAGCTTTATTGAGTATTGTTTTTAATGTTTTAACTAGTGATAGTTGGCTGTACACCGTTTGCATACTGTATCACTCTATTTAGGTCTACATGTACAGAATCTTGGGTTTAGCACATTCATTTAAATGTTAACATGATCACAGACATTGCTGTTTCATCTTTCAAATGCATCGAATTAACTACTATGATTGCCTGATTGGTAATGTGTTGAAGTCATTTCTGATTTCAACAGTTACAATCAGGGGTGAGATCCCGTGGGCTCGGCGAGCCCACACTTATTTTGCTGCACGCACGCACGCCTCATATGCACACACTAATTAACAATAAAAACACTAATTAACAATAAAAACAGCGTGCGCGCATGACGCCATGAATTTAGAGGACCCACACTTCTAAAATCCATATCACACCATTGGTTACAATGTATTATTTGTGATCGTGTTGATTTATATAAAGAGGGTGTCTCTCTATTTCACTTTAGTCTGATGAAGAGTTCAAGCTTGAAAAGTCGCAGCCATTAGTGGGTATAATAATGAATTGTCTATAATGGAGCCCAACAGTGTGCCAGCATTCTTTTGTTTTCTTTTCCACTTAGAACCCCCTCAATGACCCCTGAGGGTCCCTGAACCCCACTTTGAGAACCACTGGCCAACAGTATACCTGTATATTTGTTGTCTGGAGTCCCTCAGCAGTCTCTTTGCAAAAAGACAGCCGATCTATATACTCATAACTGAGAGCGTACCATTTGTACACTCTCAGAGTTATGGTGGTCCTTGCAAATAAAATATTTGCGAACCACTAGTACTAGAGGAATCCTAACATGCCATAGCGTCATAGTAAATAAGTAGTACTGTAAGTGTCATACATATTCTGAAAACCTGGATTGGGTCTTAGGATAAAAAAAAACGGAATTTACCACGGAATGACCCCTGCGAATGTTATCATGACAGAAAAGCCCAGAAAAGGACAGTGTCCATGTGGTTAAAGGCATTGTAAAGTGACACATACTTTAAAAAAAAAACACCTTACCTGTGACCGTTGCGTCCGTCGTTCTCTCCATGTCCTCTGCGCTCCAAGCCATCCATGGTAGACTGAGCTCTGGCCAGGCGAGACCGGTGTCGCCGCCTCTCGCCGTTACCGTCCTCGGCCCCGCCTCCTCTCCCGTGGCGTTCCCCCCGCGTCCCGTTGGTCAGGGTCCCGGTGCCGTCCTTATGCTGCCGATGGGCGTGGTGATGGTGGACCTCCCTGTTCCCCCCGGGTCCCTCGTTCATCGCCTCCTCCGGGGAGCCCGCTTGGTGGCGGTGGTGATGTCGGTGCCCCCTCCCCTCTTTTGCCTGTGTGGAGTGGGACCATACAGCAGTGGTTCGTGAAATCTTTTCATGTCACGGACCCGAAATTGACACTTATTAGCCCACAGACCCCCGTTTGAAAAGATATGCCAAGATATGGAGGGTCCGTGGGCAAAAACATATCACTTAAGTCAAGGTTCCCCAATTAGTTTTCCCCAAGGGCCGAATCATGTCTAGGGTACCAAGCCAAGGGCCACAGCATTGCAGGGGGCGACGGTGGCGTTCCCGCTACTCCAGCGACAGTTCAGATATCGTCGTTGTCGGGTGAAACTCTTGTATGTCCAAAACCGTTCGTTTTGCATTTATCATTTAAAAAATGATCTAAACTAGTGAAAACAGCCGATCTACAAGCACACACCGCCTTGCACCGCAGGGGTTGTGTGCTTGTAGATCTGCTGTTTTCACTACTTTTGTGAGACGGCCTTGAATGATGAAGCAGGGCTTTACTTTGCGAAAGAACGTACAAATTTGGAGATACAAGGTTTCCACCTGACAACGACGATATACTGTTGCTGCTCTTATACCACCATTATTACTGAGGTTGGTGGGGGCCTGACAGTAGCCCCCCGCGGGCCGCCTATTGGGGAACCCTGACTTAAGTGAACTAACTGATTTAGAAGACATTTATTTGTAGGAGTGGTCAGTGGTACCTGCGTGCCGTCGTGGTTCTCGTCCCTGCCGTGGCCGTGATGGGCGTGGTGCCTGGCTCCGTCCCCGTTCTCGCCGCCGTTGGCGCTCCGGTCTCGGTGGCGGTGGTGGTGGTGCTTCTTGGCGTGCGGAGGGTTCAGCGGGTCTCCTCCCCCCGGCGGCTCCTCCTCCTCTCCCCTGTCGCCCTCGGGAGGGCGGGGATTGTTGCCGTCGTCCATGGCGTCCTCCTATAGGGGGTTGTCACGACGATCATGACAGTTTTAGTTGATCATTATTAACTTGTTGCACAAATAATTGCGATTAACGATTTCATTGTGTTTTAGAAAACAAATGTCTAAGAAGTAGTGAAAATAGCCGATCTATAAGCTCACAATGCGGCGTGAAGTGACACGTTGTGAGCTTGTAGATCTTCTGTTTTCACTAGTTTGTGTCCCGGGCAAACATCTAATTTCTCTTTTTGACAATCATGACAGTTTTAGTTGACCATTAACTCGTGGGACAAATAATTGCAATTGACGATTTCATTGTGTTTTTTGGGCATTGAACATTGGAGCATAGAATTACATAGAAAATTATATTTCTGCAAAAATTGCACAAGGCAGATATGACAAATAAATTAGGCACAAAGAAATGACTGACAATGACTGGTCATACCAATAATTGAAATAGCTTAAAAAGCCAGTCTACATACTATTTCCATTATTGTTTCAACAGATGAATTTGAACAGATAAATGGAAATGATTCTGACAATCACCCATGAATAGGGGATTAGGGCATCTCAAAAAACTGCGATCAGCCTCGGCGGTACTCAGGCTTTTATTTTCACTCGCGTTCGGCTCAATGACAGGCATAGGAAGTGGGACCAACCAGAATACAGGGGCGTTGCTCCAAATGTTGTGACGTCAGGGCTCTAAGCTGTGTGCTAAGGGCTAAGGGCCATGGGGCGGGTGCACAGATCGGTGGACCAATAGGATCTCCCAGTTGTTTTCAGCCGTGAATGTGAATCCGCCCCTCTAGACTAAAATCATCCTGCCTTAGGGAATATATATCGTCTGTCGGGTGGAAAATGTCCAAAATCTCTAGTTTTAAGGATTCAAATTCAAAAGTAGCAAAAGTAGCAGATCTACAAGCTCAAAGTGAGCTTGTCGATCTGATACTTTTGATGCTTTTGTGTGACACCGCAATATGATCAAGAGGGGGCGCTAATGGTGATAAAAGAGGTTTGGGCGACGGTGGCGTTCCCGCTACTCCAGCGACAGTTCAGATATCGTCGTTGTCGGGTGAAACTCTTGTATGTCCAAAACCGTTCGTTTTGCATTTATCATTTTAAAAATGATTTAAACTAGTGAAAACAGCCGATCTACAAGCACACACCGCCTTGCACCGCAGGGGTTGTGTGCTTGTAGATCTGCTGTTTTCACTACTTTTGTGAGACGGCCTTGAATGATGAAGCAGGGCTTTACTTTGCGAAAGAACGTACACATTTGGAGATACAAGGTTTCCACCTGACAACGACGATATACTGTTGCTGCTCTTATACCACCATTATTACTGAGGTTGGTGGGGGCCTGACAGTAGCCCCCCGCGGGCCGCCTATTGGGGAACCCTGACTTAACACTCAAATACCTGGAACGCGCCCGAGTCGCGTTAGATTTTAACCACTTTAACCACTATTTTATGCCTTAACCATTGAAAAATAGCAGATATACAAGTAGATCTGCTATTTTTGAAAAAATGTGAAAATGTGTGCAAGTCTTTGAATATCTTTGACCCGATCTTTGACCCGACTTCTAAATCCTAAAAATCCTAAAAGTAGCAAAAGTAGCAGATCTACAAGCTCAAAGTGAGCTTGTCGATCTGATACTTTTGATGCTTTTGTGTGACACCGCAATATGATCAAGAGGGGGCGCTAATGGTGATAAAAGAGGTTTCTTCTGCACCAACGTCCCAATAACCATAGACATAGAAAGGTAGACGCCTCCTTCGGCTCTGGTCCATATGCATCGAGGGACCAAGGGAATCCGTGTGCATCGCTTCCACGTGCGTCACCCATAGGGAAGTTGCTAGGCCAATCAGAGCTAGGTGGGGGCGGGTCTTTACGTACGCAGCCAGTAAGAACAGCTGAGCAGCGCAACACCAGGAACTGGCTCCGTTGAATTGAATTGTAGTCCTTGGATAAGTCCCGGAAAAGACGCGCTGTGATTGGCCAGTAGTCACTTGACTGGCAGCGATCCCTTGGTTTTTCCAGGAAGTCTGGACTACAACTGTTGCACGTCGCTCCAATGAACTGCAGAGGCGAACGAGGCATCTAGCTTTTTATATCTGTGCCAATAACAATAACATTGCTTTGGAGCGTCCCCTACCTGGTCCACCAGCAGGGGGTGGTGTGTGTGGGTGTTGGCGTCGGGTCTCAGGTGGAGGGCGGAGGAGACGTGCAGGCGCTGCTGCTGCTCGGGGTCCAGCTCGTTGAACAGGGCCTCGCTGCTGCCCCCTGCCATCAGGTTGTGTCGGCGCAGGCGGTTGGTCCTCTGCTCCCACACCGACATGGACTTGCCCGAGTGCTGCGGCTCTCTGCTGTGTGCAGGGAATAATAACACCATTAACTCATACCCTGCCAAAAAAGACGTTTTCTATAATAAAAACGTCTTTTTAACTATGGACCTCCCTGCCAGACGTCTTCTGGACGTCTTTTTTTTTTTAAATAATAAAAAAAAAAAAAGTGTACTAGCCATGATCGCGATCGCGAAATTGCATGTTTAACCCCCATACCAACCCCATCTTTCAAACATGGCAGCCATGTTTGTTTACATTTGAAGAAAACATAAGGGCTGCCTTCTCCTGAACGGATTTCCAAGCGGATTTTTTTGTTTGAAAGCTGTGAAAAGCATGCATGCATAGTGCATGATCTGTGCACGAATGTGTGCACCAGCGTGCACACTATTTTTTTAACCCTTTGTTGGCGAACCGGCAATATAAGAGGTCCCACTTTAAATATGGCACCGAAGAAGTTAAGACAAAATGTCTACTAAATCCTTCTAAGGTTTTTGAAAAAATGTATGTTTCTATGATCGGTGGTTTTCAAACTTGGCCGCGGACCCCCATCTCAAAATGTGTTGTTCCAAGGACCCCCAGAAGCAAAGATTTGAGTTACAAAAGTTACGTTATATATATTCAAAGATTTGCACACATTTTCACAATAATAAAAAAAGCAGATCTACAAGCTATTGTGGCACTCTACGCTGCACTATGAGCTTGTAAATCTGCTATTTTTGAATGACTAAAGTATAGAATAATGGTTAAAGAAGTTAAAATCTAAGGTAATGGGATAAGGGGTTCAGTGGTTCATCAAACTAATACATTCAATAGAGAAAATAATACTAGTAGTCTATCCCTATTTTGGGAAAGAAGTAGTCGCCAGCACTCAAGGAATATCCTTTTTACATGATTTTATTTACCTCAATGGACAGTGTACGGACGCGTTTCAGCCCTTAGGCCTTCCTCAGCACTACTTCTTTCTCATTATGCTTTATTGAGCCGTGCACCTAAAAGCCTTCATCTAACTTGGAGTGTTGCGGGCTGTCTGCTTTATTGCAGATATCTTTCTCTATCCCTATTTTGGGCATGTCGTTTAGAGCCAAAATTGTAATCAAGAACATTTTCATAAACTTGAGAATTAGTGGAAATAGCAGATACTACAAGCTCACACTGCAACACATTGGCTGTGTTTACATGGACAGGTATAGAGTATTAAGGTTCATTCCCACCGGACACGATAAAGATAACGATAACGATATGTCGTCGTTCACATCAATTATGATGGCTTTATCGTTGTGGTGTGGACCATCCACTTCAATTGAAAACTATATTTTTATTGTTATCTTTATAATTATCGCGCCCAGTGGGAAAGGGCCTTTACACTTGTATTCAGAATGACTGCTCATTCAGAATAAAAATACTCATGTAAACACCTCAGAATGGAATCCATTCCATTCCGAATGAATTTGGTTTGGAGGGGTGGTACGGTATATGCCGTTTGAATCGGAATATACTTTTATTGTATTGTGGCCTGTACCCAACTATGTAAACAGTTGGGTATGAATCTCTGTTTGGAATGAGTTCATTCTGAATGAATAAATATTGTCCATGTAACCACAGCCATTGAGAGGTTGTAGATTAGGTCTTTTCCGTATTTTTGTAGGCATAAAATAAGTTTATATAATAATTCAGGATTCAAAAAAAAATAAAAAATAAGACACAAAAAGTTAGAATATGAAGATAAGAGGTTTCTGCCCGACAGTAATGATATAAAGAAAAAGAAAATGATATTGAGAAAGTAATTGATAGAATAATCACAAAGAAAATAATGGACAGTTGCAGCCCTATACAGGAACCAAAATGAATGGTAATGAGTGGAAAACCTCAATATACATTGTTGTGTGCTGGTGTCGTGCGCTCCAAAATAGCTTGTAGCTTTGTTCTTCTCGGCACTGGACACAATCATACGACAGAGTATAAATTAAGCATAATATGGGAAGGTTAATGGCTAAACTTCATCGCATGACCCCATGGATATTGGATGATAAATATTTCTTTAATCCAAAACACATTAATTACACTTGTTGTAATCAGTGTATTACAGCCACCCAGCACACCCCCTGCGCCTATGGCCTCATATGGCCGTCCATCTAAACAAACACAAAGCAATACATGTGTACTAAGGAGTCAGTAATAATCGTCAGTGGCTCAGGAGGTGGAGCGGCCGCTTGGGGATCGGAACGGTTCCCTGTTTGATCCCCAGCTCCCCCGGGGTTAGTGTTAAAGTAGTCTCGCGTGGCCAGACTGTTGCCCCCACGATTTGCAAATGCTCCCGGCATACAGTCTGGGGCATGGAAATAGAAATGATGAGTGCGAGATAGAGCGGATGTGACGCAACCGCTCCCTTGGTGCAGTAACAATAACAAGTTTTTTGGGAAAAAAACTCAATAAAAATATAATTTAAAAAAAACAATAACAAGTCCTACTGGAAGTGTTAAGTCTCCTTTCAACATTTTTTGGGAGTATTATTTCGTCTTTCTCTGGTGTTGTTGGTGTTACTTCCATGATTTTTTCAAATATTTTCTTAAACTATACACGCATAACAAGAATATGCCGCCCGAATGACTGCGCTAGTGTGTTTCTGTTATGTTTCCAGTGGGACTACAGTTCCGTGCAGCAGTGGCTACTTCCGATACTCGCCGCTCGGGAGCTGCCGTTCCATACTCTATATAGGATTCAGAGATTGTGGAATAGTTGTCTGGCTACGCGAGATAGTGTTAAAGTGTCCTTGAGCAAGACACAGAACCTCTAACTTGCATGGTTTCCTCCGCCGTCTGATGTGTGAATGTGTGTGTGTGTGTGTGTGTGTGTGTGTGTGTGTGTGTGTGTGTGTGTGTGTGTGTGTGTGTGTGTGTGTGTGTGTGTGTGTAATGCACGTTGTAGAGCGCTTTGGCTAGCGGTGCTATACACTAAATGCACCACACATAAATATTCAAAGGGTTAGTAGATATATTTGTTCAGATCATGTAAATAGTTTATAGACCTTACAGTAAGTAAGGAGCCTTGGGAACCGAGAGCTCATATAGGTCAGGAGCCTCTCTCCTGTTTCTGTGGCATGAGGCAGCTTGATGTACAAGTACAACCCCTGGACATGACGCTAGTATGTCACAGGGATTTACCCCCAGTCCAAATCTTGTCCTTGACGGATGCAAAAAACCTGACACCGGGTGTAGTGGTTGGTGAGATTATCTCTATTGTGCAATATGCGGGCGGCAGCCCTTAACGATAAGCAAGGGGAATTACACACCATTGTGTGTCAAAACAAGCTACACATTAGCTTCAGATGCGCTCCAACAGACTGCGGCAGAGCAGCTCAGTCATCCAAACAGATGGGTTCTCAGCGAGAAAGAACACAGTGAGACTTGAGGTCGTGAAACAGAGATTTTGAATGTGAGGCATATTTCATAGAACAGTGGTTCTCAAAGTGGATTCCGGGGACTCTGTGGGTTCCTTTAGAGGGGTCCAAATTGACCCATAGAGGTCTGTAACTCTGACAGCATACAAATGGAACCAAATGGACCCTGACGGGTCCATTTGGTTCCACTTGTATGCTGTCAGAGTTAAGGAGAGACCTTGAAATGTAAAGGTTTGAGAAACACTGCCATAGAAGAAGATCAGGCAGGCATATGAAACTGATTAAAGAAAGTATGATTCTTCAATGATCGATGAACGGAAAATCTCAGTTGTATACTACGTGCTGTGGATGTTTTGTTTTATTTTTGTACTTATATGGATGTATCACATACTGTGCCGTTTTTGGTTCTGCACGGTATGAGGTATTGACATGAAAGTTTATGGATAATTGGTCCTCCTTATGACCTGTACCTTAGGATTCGTCGGGTGGGGGAGTAGATAGTATATTTCCTAAAAGATCACACAGAGGCCACAGACAGCCAGACAGACAGACAGGGAAACAACAGACATACAGACATATTAGCAACAGACAGAGTGGTCAGCGACAAATGCCTTTTGGTGGAAGGAACACGTAGACAATGACTATGAGATACAAATATACACATGGACACATGCGATTGTAGTGATGCGCGGAAACGGGGATTGAACCCGGGACTCCCACTCGCCATTCCAACGCACAACCAGTCGTGCTAATAGGGCTGAGCCCGATTAGCAGGGTTGTTGTCGCTGGTTCATGGCTGGTACTAACTGTGGGGGCTACACAATCACACGTACAGCTTTTTTGCATGCATTGCACATGCATGCACACACTAGGGCAGGGGTCTTCAACGTTTTCAGGCCAAGGACCCCTTAGTTGAGAGAAAGATGAAGCGGGGACCCCCACAACCTTATAATAGATCCCATATGGTTTCATTGTTTGACAGCACAATCATCAGTTTATTTTGGATTTGTGTCAATTTGTGTTTTCAGATATTTAACCACTTGAACCGTCAATACTTAATAAACTTGACCTTTCACTCTGTACTTAGTCTGCTCTTTTTCCCCTCTACACCAAAGTTCTTTGCCAAAAATAGCCGATCTACAAACTCGTAGAGCTTGTAGATCTGCTATTTTTGGCTAAAGTTCTCAGAATATGGACACTAGTTGTGTAGTGGTTAATATGAAAAAGATTTGGAGGACCCCCTGTAGTAACTCTGAGGACCCCCTAGGGGTCCCGGACCCCCTGTTTAAGACCCATCCACTAGGGGGTGCGCACATATACACACATTCACACTGTCTCACACACATACTGTACAGTATATTGGTTATTTGTGAGGACATAAAGGGCACGCACGCACGCACGCACGCACGCACGCACGCACGCACGCACGCACGCACGCACGCACGCACGCGCACACACACACACACACACACACACACACACACACACACACACACACACACACACACACACACACACACACACACACACACACACAGGAAGATGTGATGTGTGTGTTCCATTCTGTTCTGAATATATTCAATTTCTTTGTCACTCAATTGGAGAAAATGCATTTGTTAAAAGCGCCTAACAAATGAATCTGTCTTGGAGTCGTACTGTAGTAGTGATAGAAGAACACCATCAGTGTTGCTCTGAGCTCCCACAGGCACATCTAAACAATCAGCCCAGGAAGGGAGGAGGCTTCCTGTAATGGAGGGTGATGATAAGGCAGCGTGCAGGAAGAGTGTTGCAGGAGAGACTGAAGGAACGAGTTAAAGGACCAGGTCACCTCTGGGACAACCAGATCTTATTTTATTGTTGTGTGGGACACGATCAACACAATCCTGAATAATTATTTGTGTTCAATCTGTGTTTTTAGATATGTTAGTATTTCAGCATGCTACAACTGGTCATATGATGCATTTTGCATCATATGACCAGTTGTAGCATGCTGAAATCGGCTGAAATACTAAAATATCTAAAAACACAGATTGAACACAAAAAATAACTCAGGATTGTGTTGATCGTGTCCCACACAACAATACAATAAGATCTGGTTGTCCCAGAGGTGACCTGGTCCTTTAAGGAGAAGAGAAGAGAAGAGAAGAGAAGAGAAGAGAAGAGAAGAGAAGAGAAGAGAAGCAGAGGCGGCTCCAGGGGGGGCTAGAGGGGGCTTTAGCCCCCCCTGGTGAAGGCTTAGCACCACCTAAGCCCCCCCATCCCACAAACCCAATTGTGATGAAAAATATTGAAGGAATATATAAATTAAATATACATGAATATGTGAAAGACAATATTGACTGACTTCTATGTAAACCATACTATATAATGGTAATGTTTATGCTGGAAAGCATCTTCAGCCTCACAAAAACCCTATCCAATCACCTACAGTCCTCAGATTTGGAGATGGAAACTGCCAATGATCTGATCTGTTCAGTTATCAATACTAAGCAAGAGAATCTCATTTGTCATATTAGTACTGTTCATTATTGTTTGTTGCCAAAATGAATTTGCCCCTGCTCTACAAAAGGCAGCGCCCCCATAGCCCCCCCCCCCCCCCCCTGGAGCCGCCGCTGAAGAGGAGAGGAGAGGAGAGGAGAGGAGAGGAGAGGAGAGGAGGATATTGTAAGAGAGAGAGGTAACTCACGGTGACTGTATGCTGCTGTTGGACGACCTGCGAGAGTGTGCATCTGGATTTTGCTTTACAAAACTGTTCCCATGCAGAACAGAAACCAAAAGAACACAAAAACAAAAGGAAGGATGAGACACAAAATGGAAGGAAAGAAAAACTAAAACACAAAGCCAAAAAAACAGGTGGAGGGATCAGGTGGCAGGCAGGCAGCTGGCCTGACTGTCCACCTGTTCCCTCCTGTGTGTAAACTGAAGTCTCAGCGAAGACTGGTGCAACACTGTGCTATAAAGACTGCAAAACACTGCAGTCTCATCTGAGGTTGAATGTTGAGCAGTTCCAGGCATGTGACACTTGGTCTGACCATTGCAATTATGATTAATTGCAGGGGCGTCAATTGGGTATGGCAGGGGTATGCAGCTGCCATACCTTGGGTCCAGGGGGGGAAAATAAAAGTAACTTTTAAATATAAATCCATGAATGTATCTTTGTCTATCTGTTCTGGTTATTATGTTGTTAAATTACAGTAAAATTTGCAAAATCTTACAAAATGGTCACTTTAACAAGGTATTATAATTATATTCTCCACACTTGTATTCTCCCCATCTTGACAAAATGGTATATTCCCAGGTTCTGCAGGTCAGCTGCACAGGTGCAATTCATTATTGTTAATTGTGGCATATTTACTAACATGCCAGTAGCTGCACTTGAAAAACCATTCCAGGGCAGGCTGCCATATACAGCCCACGAAACCGTAGAAACGGGGGGGAAATAGAATGTACTTCTTAAAATAAATGTATCATGCCTGTTGCTAAGGTATGGCAACATGACTGGTTTCTTGCACGCGCGCCTTTGCAAGACACCAGTCATGTTGCCATACCTTAGCTTTTTCTGAACTGTCGCCACTGATTGATTGGTTGATTGGCTGATTGATTGATTGACTGATTGATTGATTGATTGATTGAATACCATTGCCTCTCTCTTACAATAGTAACATCATACAGTACTGTAGACAACAGTCAATTGTAATGTGTTTTTCCCAACCTTACAGTAAGATTAAAATGCTTACTTTTTAATAATAATAGATACCTATTTCCTCCCTCTAGGGAAATTCAGTATTTTTAGCCCAACCCAGCTGATTCGCTGCCCACAAGGAGCGCGTGAGCAATTAGGGGTTAAGAGTCTTGCTCAGGGACACACATCGACATTGCTACCCTGGCCTGGAATCGAACCTGGGACAACCAGGGGCTCTGGTTCCCCAGGCTGGCTCCATTCAGCTTGGCGCCCCTAAAGTCAAGAGAAAAACATAACTATCTGATGATGAAGCACTGTCGTGTTAGAACTCTGTGTTACTATTAGTATTACCTGCAGCTCAAATGAACATGTTAACTTATCCAGTGCCAGGAATCTCCACTAGAGGGCGCCCAGTGGCCAGAGAATCCACCATAGACATACGCTGTATATGCACAAGCCGTGCGCAGCCATGATGCGCCTGAACACTTTCCTTTGTGTCATGAACAGGAACAGGATTTGAAGTTAGCTATTGGCTACCGCCACTCATTTTGGGGAGCCCAATTTTCGGCGAGTTAGCCGTGATTAAACCTTGCGCACCTCATGGATAGGCATGGAACAGAGAAAATGAGCTCTAAAGATCCTGGATTGCATTGGAGTGGACGGCAAATATCGGCGGCGCGACGCTCTCGCGGGCCGATGTAAACAAATCGCGGCCGGCTCGAAAATTTAGCCGGTGCTTCGGTAAGGCTTCTGGGTGTTTAAATAATTTTATATAAAAAGCCGAACTAGTTCGGGATCCGCACCCTGGACGATCAAAAGGCCGAAATAAAGCCGAACTAGTTTGGGATCGGCACAAAAAGAGTTAACACAAATAACTGTGATGACACTGACTAGGGAAAAATGTGCAAAGTTAGATACAACGGTGATTTGCAAGGCCTCTCAAACTCGTGTACATAATTACTCTTGAGACGCCACTTATACTTTGGTTCAAAGTCACTTTGTCCAGAACGGGAGAGGAATGTAGATTAACTTCACCAAGTGTTTGAAAGGCCTCGTAAATTATACACCATAACACAGTCTAGAAATAAAATGTCTGCAGAAATGAAAAGAAGAGGAAAAAAAGGCCGGACAAATATTCTCATCAAAGACTGTCTCCTCCAATACCGACTTAATTGAACGCATGATCAAACACTTTCAAAGGGAGCAGCATCAAAGTCAGACCAGACTCGAGATGTGATGTTTGCAGGGAGATGTTTTGTTTTTAAAGGGGCATTTAGCTTTAACATACTTCTGCGTTCATCTTAAAGTCTACTTGGGCTTTGGTGTGCTCCTCAGACAGTTTTTCAGTGGCTTTAATCAATATTTAGTTGTTTGATATTCATTTGATCAGTCATGCCACTTCAAACTCCATTTTAACCATGTTGGACTTCATGAAAACAGACATACACCTCCCGGAATGAAATGCCTGGATCCCGAGGCTACCTCCCTTGTAATGGTGATTGATAGTCCAAATGTGTTTCATTTATTTTATACATTTTCTTTTTCATTTAAATAAAATAGAACAATATCAGTCGTCTGCACCAGGGAGGTGTTTAAATGAGTCTAACATGGTTAAGGCAATAGCACACTTTGGGAGAGGTTTGATTTGTCTTGCCATGACGTAACTATTCCAATTGGTGAGATATATTGCGCCGTGGCACAGTTAATAATAAGAAATGAATAATCCAAAATAGCATTGAAGACTGAAACTCAAAGTCAATGTTTTTTGCACATAAATGAACAAAAACAAAGGTTCTTCTGACCATACCGGACCGGTATATAACATCATAGAACCCTGCACAGCATTTGTTTTAAAGACATTTGGAGATCGAAATTAAAACATGTCTTATTAAATAATAAGAAGAAGAAAATGTATCATGTGTTTACTAAAACTAACTAAAAGACACATTTACAGTACAGTATTCTTGCCCTGTGGAACCATAAGGGTTCCATATTGAGCAAGAACCTCACGATGTGATACGTATCACAATACTTGGGTCATGATAGGATTGTATCACGATATATTGCAATATGATATAAATTGTGATATATTGCGATATTGAGATGGATCACTGGGACTTCTAGAGGAGTTTCAGGAGCGGACTTCAAACATTGGTTTCTATGCAAGGGAAAACATTTTTTCCTCCAAAAGTATTGCGATACTACAGCCTGGAGTATCGATACATTATTGGGAATAATAATATATTTTGCAATATATTACTATATCGATTATATTGCCCATTTGTAGTACATTTTCAGAGTTAAATTATGGATTGATCGTGTAGATTGGGGTCCCTTGAGACACAAAAAATAAAAAATCACACCCGTGTGAAGTGGAGCTGTGTGTGTGTGTGTGTGTGTGTGTGTGTGTGTGTGTGTGTGTGTGTGTGTGTGTGTGTGTACCGATTTTTGTGACATCTGAAGAAAATATGTAGGAAAAGGAGCAAAAAGTGTGTTTTGGAGAAAATTCAAGATGGCGGAAAATCTATCATGGCGCAAATGGGCGTGGCCTATATGGGGAGATGCGTCATGACCCAAGGAATCCAGGGAAAAAATATTTTTAATTTTCCGACCTACGGTTCAAGAGTTACAGGCCAAAACGTAAAGTGGGGTGTTATGGCGCCACCATGCGGCCAAATGACACAATTATTTTTTATTTAATCCTTGAAATCATTATGAACCTCCTCTCCAAGTCTTGAAACTCTAGCCCCTATGGTTTGCGAGAGACAAATAATTGAATGTGAGTTTTTGCGATTCCCATTATAAGTCAATGGGGAAAATTAATTCACTAATAAATTAATATCAATTAAACTATTGAACCTTTCTCTTAGCAAGTTACTAGCCCACGATTCCCGAGTAAGCCGGTCGATTTGACATATGGCGCGAGTGTGTGGTGGCAAAACTGTGGGACTAGTAGCGTGCCGAAGTTTAGGAAGTTCAGGCTACATACAGACACACAGACAGACAGACACACAGACAGACACACAGACAGACCCACACGGCCACGTATAGGGAGCCTGTGCTTCACACAGCTCCAAAAATAAAAGGTTGGAAATCACTGCCATGCTATTGAGACGCTGACCAGACACTGACAGAGGGACACAGAGTGAGGGCAGACAGGCTGTCACAGTGAAGGAGGAGGAGGAGGGTACAGCCAGGGGCGTCACAAGGGGGGGAAGTGGGACTGAGTTACCAGGGCCCAAGGTGGAGGGGCCCTAGTAACTTTAGCTATTGAAAAATAGCAGATATACAAGCTCACAGCGAGCTTGTAGATCTGCTATTTTTGAAAAGTCGTGAAAATGTGTGCAAACCTTTCAATATATGTATTTTTTAAGCAAACATTTGTAGCTCAAATTTTGCTTCGGGGGGGGGGGGGGGGGGTCCCTAGAACTAAATATTTTGAGATAGAGGTCCGTGGCCAAATACATATCATCTTGGGGGTCCTCGACATGAAAAGGTTTGAGCACCACTGACATGGAAACGTAGGTTTCTTGCACACATTTTCAAAAATAGCAGATCTACAAGCTCGCAGCGCGGCACTCGGTGCCGCGCTGTGAGCTTGTGTATCTGCTATTTTTCAATAGTTAACATTCATGGGGGGCCCTTAGTGAATCCTTGTACCCAGGGCCCAGAATTTGGTGTGACGCCCCTGGGTACAGCAGCAGGCCAGTGGGCGTCAGTTGGAGGGAGACTGGCTGTAGATCAGTGTTTCTCAAAACGTTCACATTTCAAGGTCTCCCCATTACTCTGACAGTGTACAAATGGAACCAAATGGACCCGTTAGGGCAGGGGTCTTCAACGTTTGCAGGCCAAGGACCCCTTAGCTGAGAGAGAGAGATGAAGCAGGGACCCCCACAAACTTTTCGTAGATTCCATATAGTTTCATCGTTTGACAGCGCAATCGTCAGTGTATTTTGGACTCATGTCAATTTGTGTTTTCAGATATTTAACCACTTGAACCATCAACACTTAATAAACTTGACCTTTCACTGCGTACTTAGTCTGCTCTTTTTCCCCTCTAAACCAAAGCTCTTTGCTGAAAATAGCCAATCTACAAGCTCACAACACCTCGCAGCGTGAGGCGTTGTCAGCTTGTAGATCATGCTATTTTTGGATAAGTTCTCAGAATATGAACGCTAGGGTTGAAGTGGTTAATATAAAAAAGGAGAAAAAAAAGTTTCTATCACACAAAGATTTGGAGGACCCCCTGAGGTAACTCTGAGGACCCCCTAGGGGTCCTGGACTCCCTGTTGAAGAGCCTTGCGTTTGGGTTCATTTGGTTCCATTTGTACACTGTCAGAGTTACAGACTTGTATGGGTCAATTTAGACCCCCCTAAAGGAACCATCAGAGTCCCTGGGATCCACTTTGAGAACCACTGGTGGTAGATCATAGAACTTACGCGGCGATAGAGATGTTGGCGGCCGACATGGGGCTGACGTCCTTCACCTCCATGGCCTTCTGCAAGGCAAGCTTCTTATTGGCCGCCTCCTCTTGCTGCTCTTCGTCCTGACGGATGACAAACAAAGAGCAGTCGTCATCAGGTTCGTATAATACAGTCAGGTTTGTATAATACAGTCATGTTCGTATAATACAGTCAGGTTTGTATAATACAGTCAGGTTTGTATAATACAGTCAGGTTTGTATAATACAGTCAGGTTTGTATAACACTAGCCTGGATCCAGCCTGTTCGCTCCGTTCCACATTTTGTATTGTCTCTACACAAAATGTGGAACGGAGCGAACAGGCTGGATCCAGGCTAGTATAACACAGTCAGGTTTGTATAATACAGTCAGGTTTGTACAGTATAATACAGTCAACGTACAGCCAATTGAACTGTTTTCAGCTAAAGCTTTCCCCACAATAACAGAGACACTAGTATAGTATGGGTTTTAAAGGAGAATTCCGGACAATGTAATCTGATGTTATTCCATCCATTAATTAATCAGGCGTAGAGTAAAAAAAAAGTCAATTTCTAAAGCGTGTTGGCTCTGACATAAGGAAGTTGGGATCTAGCTTCCGTTTGCCTTTTTACGACCATTATTGACAAAACACTGGGGATACCTCTCTGCCATTATGAAGGAGAGATGTGAATAAGAAGAGGGAAATGTCGATCAATCCCACCGCACACGGTCGGAGCTGCCGAGGACTCGAGATAAAAAATAAATACAAATAAATAAAAGAAACTACCCATTGAGTTGTTCTTGGATATCATAATATCAGATTAGCGTAATAAAACGGCTAGTTCGGAATTCTCCTTTAAAGAGGTGGTGCCATAGTTTTGTACTTTTTCTATTTTGTATGTGTCTTCTATGGAGTTAACATTACCTTAATAGACCCCCCCAGCTGTGGATTTAATGTGCAAATTGGTCTTCCCTGTGTATTTTTGGTTACTTCCTGAAAGCTGAAAGCCTCTGAGTCAAAAGGCCCAAAATCTCATCCCCTCCCCTTTTACCATACACCCAACACTGTGGGTGTGGCTAACTTCAGCTGGGTCACCACCCATCTGCAAAACAGACATACTTAATGATTATGGGTGTGGCCACATGCCCACATCATTTTAACACTTTCTGTACACTTTTTGGGAAAACTCTTCCTCCTAGTATCCCACAACCATAATAGACAGCGACCCTGTTCAAGTATTTTTACTAGGGGTGTGTATCCATCCCCTACAAGGCGATTCGATACGTATCCGATACATGGGCTAACGATTCGATTCGGAAACGATACGGCTTACATACAGAACGATTCGATACGATTCGATTTGGTGCAATTTCGATACGATTTCGATTTTGTGGAATTTGATTCGATTCGATCCGATTCGATTCGATACGATTCGATACGGTGTGATCTGATACTTACGTTTAATGAAACATACATTTTCCATTTTTAATTAAGAAACTTGATCTATAAAGTAGCATGGCTGACCTTCAAATAATGGATATCTCATAAAAGACCAAGGAATAACAGAAAATTGTAAAGAAAGATGGATGACAAATCATTTTAGTATCATGTCATTGTTGTGTTCATTCTAAATAGACACAGACATGTAGATACAAAAAATAATTAATGTAAACTACAAAGCCTACTGACATGGTTTGAAAATCTGTCTCACACACCCATTTCTAAGAGCTTCACTTTAGCAGTTACAGTTGGTCAGGTGGAGAAATATAAAACAAACACACAAAAGGCCTGGCCCTTCAGGCTTCAGTACAGTGCAATAATTGTACTTTGCAAAGCTGCTATAATAACACTGAAAAACTAAAATACATCCTCACCAATGCCACAGATCAGATCAATCCTCAGCAATGCCACAGATCAGATCACCAAATAAAACTAGTAAAAGAGCCTGCTGTTATTCAGTCAATAAGATCATTTCAAAGAGATCCACTTTACAACAGTAACAACAGCAGTATAAAGTAAGTGCAACATTTGAAGTCTGGCACACATCATGTCTACTTGTTATCTTATGGCTCTACTGCAGTAGTTCTAAAAAAAAAATCAATGTCAAGGACCCCCAGTTTGACATATGGATCAGGCTCTTGTCTTAAGTTTAAATGGAACCAAATGGACCCATTAGGGTCCATTTGGTTCCATTTGTACACTCCATTGAGTTACACATACCCAAGGGTTCATTAGGGTCCATTTGGTTCCATTTGTACACTCCCCTGCTGAGTTACACATACCCAAGGGTCCATTTGGTTCCTATCATTTTGCCGAGGACCCCCTAGAACTGCCTCAAGGACCCTTGGGGGTCCCCGGACCCCACTTTGAAAACCAATACTCTATAGTCGCCCTTTGCAATAAAAGCTGATGCTGTGATTATTACCTTTGCTGTCGACAAGCGCGGGGACTTCTGATGGTTCTACTGGGAAAAGTGTTATCCAATCCATTACTGTCGCATTCTTATAAAATCCAAACTTGCGTTTCTCCACTGGAATAACCCATAGTGAATAGTGTGGGACTAGTCTACCACGTTGTTGGTTTGTTTACAAGTCGCTGTGTGTCGCACATGCGAGCGTCATACACGCACCAGTGTGCTATGTCGGAAGTAGCAGATCTATAAGTTTACAACCCATCCACATGCAACACCCTGCGGGCTTGTAGATCTGCGGCTTCCCACAGGACAGTGACTGTAGTACGCAGAAACCCAGCTCTAGCGGAGGACAGAGCAGCAGGCAGCTTTTTCTTTTTTTTTCTTTCCATTGCACTGCAGCACTGACTGCTAGCAGCGCTCACAAGTAATGATTTGTAACAGTAAACGATGAGTAAGTAAGTTCAGAATTTCACAGCAGGTTAATTATTTAATGCTAAAATCCGATTAATCCGATTAATAACTTTAGGACCGATACATCGACCGATACGGCCGCGATTTGGACCGATCCGGGTAAACGCGCATCGATGCGGCCGTATCGCTAGTGTTGAAACCGATAATCGATTCATATCGATTTTTTCCCGCACCCTTAATTTTTACGCATCCTCCGCGATAGAATCACATTTACACTGCATCTAAAGACTCCACCTTTTGCACAAAAATCGCCCATTTTTACCCGAATGTTCTTAGCTGCTTCTCCTGACGCTATTGTATTTGCACGATGTACACTTTGTAGAAAACTAATTTGTGGAAAATGTGGAAAATGTTTCCCTGGACGTTGTCCTACGCAATTTTCGTCATCAAAGTATCAGGTTACAGTTTGCTTCAGCAGTGACGGGCGCGCAGCAGCGAGAGCCTGCATTCTGCTACCTCCCCTCCTCTCTGTCCCTCTGCTCTCAAGACAAGTAGGAATAGGGAAGAAATAGCCAACCAGCAACCAAGCTTTTCTTCTGGAATTAACAAACTAGAATCCAAGCTTTTCTTCTGGAATTAACAAACTAGAATCCACTGTTCCACAGAGCGACAGAGGGTCTAACATTAGCGCTACTGTGCTAGCTAGCCGAGAGCCTGTATCTTACAAGAAGTTCGGCGGCCCTTCGGGCCACTCACCTCTAGAGTTCGGGCCACTCACCTCTAGAGTTCACAGCAAGATACTGTCTGTCTGTCTGTCTGTCTGTCTGTGTGTGTGTGTGTGTGTGTGTGTGTGTGTGTGTGTGTGTGTGTGTGTGTGTGTGTGTGTGTGTGTGTGTGTGTGTGTGTGTGTGTTGCTAAAATGAAAACATTGAAATAATGAAAATAAAACATTGGCAGGCCTATTATAGTAATAATAATAACACAATTAGGCCAAAACTTTTTTTTTTCAAAAAACTTTTTTTTTCCAAAAAACTTTTTTTTTTCAAAAAACTTGTTTTTTCTCAAAAAACTTGTTTTTTCTCAAAAAACTTGTTTTTTCTCAAAAAAAGAACTACCCATATTTGGCCATTACACACACCACACTGCCGTAACATGGCGGTGAAGGCCGCACAGCGGCCTGAACTAATCATAATACCTGATCATCATTTTTTTAGGGGGGAACAAAATCATGGCACCCCATCTTTAATTTGTTAATGTCTTGACTCTTGATCCTGTTCGGATGGTAAAGAGGGCCAGCCTACCTTGGTTAGCTCCTGTGCGTTGGCCAGATTATCCACAGCGATAGCCAAGAAGACATTCAGGAGGGTGTCTGTGGATCTGGGCTCAGGAAAGATAGCAGAGATCTGCGCTCCGAAGAGCGCACTTTTTTTAAGACCTGAGGCCGATTCTATGAATGCATTCTAAATCAGCAGTTCAAACTCTTTCAGGATTTTTCAAAAATGTAAAAGAATTGTAGACGTACAAGCTCACAGCGTTAGAGCGAATAGAAGCGTAGCGAGCTTGTATATCTGCTATTTTTTAAATAGATAATGCTAAAATCACAGATCCCGGTTTTAATGTATTAAAATAAGAGGACCTAAAAAGGGCAGTTACTGTATGTGGACAGTCTATGACGTATGTATGATATGACTCCATATTTTATGATATGACTCCATATTTTGACGAGGTTTCGGCGCTATCCGACGGCCATTTCCCCAAAAATGGGACATGTTATGTGAGCGATGTGTAGCAAGAAATTTGGCATTATTGGGAGATAAGCCCCGGATAGACCCAAAGACAAACACACATGGTCGTTGTCGGGTGGACACCTCGTATCTCCAAATTTAAAATGTGTCTGTTCTTTCGCAAAGTAAAGCCCTGCTTCATCGTACAAGGCCGTCGCACAAAAGTAGTGAAAACAGCCGATTTACAAGCACACAACGCCTCGCGGTGCGAGGCGTTGTGTGCTTGTAGATCCGCTGTTTTCACTAGTTTAAATCATTTTTAAAATGATAAATGCAAAACGAACGGTTCTGGACATACAAGGTTTTCACCCGACAACGACGACATGCAACAACACATGCCTGCCATACTGTCCAATAATTACAAAAAAAAGGATACAGTTTCCAAAGAGTGTGAGAACAATGAAGTACACAGAAGAAAACATTCCACGATGCACGCCTCCCTGGGACTCGATGCCATGGTACATCACTGCATTCCAGTCCTCGCCAGTCAGAATCTGAGGCCGAGCAGACAGTGGCGTCAGTTCAGAAAAAGCTAAGGTATGGCAACATGACTGTTGTCTTGCACGCGCGCGACCGGTCATGTTGCCATACCTTGGCAACAGGCACAATACATTTTTTTAAGAAGTACATTTTATTTCATTTTTATTTTTTGGGTTGTTCAAGTGCAGCTAAACTTGGCATGTTAGTAAACGTGCCACGATTAACAATAATGCATTGCACCTGTGCAGCTGACCTGCGGAACCTGGGAATATACCATTTTGTCAAGATGGGGAGAATACAAGTGTGGAGAATATAATTATAATAACTTGTTAAAGTTAAATTGTTAAATTTTGCATTTGTAGTTATTTTACTGTAATTTAACAACATAATAACCAGCACAGATAGACACAGAGACATTCATGGATTTATATTTAAAAGTAACTTTTATTTTCCCCCCTGGACCCAGGGTATGGCAGCTGCATACCCCTGCCATACCCAATTGACGCCCGTGCGAGCAGACGTTCAAGGAGTTCAAGGAAGAGAGAATATGACTTACACCACACGAAGCCTTGAATTCAAGGCTTTGTGGGGTGTGTAATTGAAAGAAAATAACTAAGATTCTTTGGGCGGTGAACTACTCCTTTAAAATGTTAGTAGACTGGAGAAACAAGGACAAGAAGGACCTAAGGCTGCGTTCACACTAGCACTGACAAAGCAACAGGCTACGTTTTTATTTATTTATTATTATTTATATTTTAATAGAAGCCCAGAGACGTCTTTCAGAACTCACACTGAAGCAGAGCTCGACCGATGGCAGATTTTGGGGGCAGATTTTTGTGGCACATCCCGAGTTCTTCGACCAGTGCTTCCCAAACATTTTAGCTCAAGACCCAAAAGAGAGATTAGATGTTTGCCCGGGACCCAAGCTAGTGAATATAGCAGATCTACAAGCTCACAACGGGTCGCTTCGTGCCGCGTTGTGAGCTTGTAGACCTGCTATTTTCACTTCTTTAGAAACATTTTGGGGTTGTTTTTAATTGATGAAAGGTTGTGATATTTGCTGTTTAAACTTTAAAAAATCTTTTTAAATAATATATATATAAATATTTTTTAATATAGGAAAAGGATATGGTTTCCTCCACACTACAGGCGGTTGCCGTCGGGGCTGCCACTAGGATCAGCGGTGGCCGCACCGCGGTGACACAAACACACTCGCTTGGTGAGTAAACGCCGCGCGGTATTTCACAAAGATGAACACAATCCATCTCTCACCGCCCGCGTACGAATGCACAAACGAGCACGCTCGCGGGGGATTTCACGGGACCGCGCCCGCTCGCCTCGCTGCCCCAAAACTTCGCTGCACGGCCAAAATAGCCGCCCGCCTCCCATTGAAAATGAATTGCTAGGAGGCGGTGATAGGGTGCGATATATCGGACGGACCGATGCATCGGTCGGGGTCTACGCCGAAGCGTCAGTCAATATGTTTTTATTTCACCACACTGTCACTTTGCTAGTGTGAGCGTAACAGAATATGTGAAATGCAATTACTTTTCAGAGTGAGGGGTTATAACAATACTCTCACTGGAAGGTTTCATCAATGGCCAGGCGTTATACGCAGACCAGTCACTCCTACTAATTAAAAATTACGATAAGATAAAGATCATTCTTTTCTTTCTCTCATTCTATTCACTGTTCTCTCATTTCTATCATGTACAGAGGCCTCACGAGGGAGAGAGATGAAGAGAGAGAGAGAGAGAGAGAGAGAGAGAGAGAGAGAGAGAGAGAGAGAGAGAGAGAGAGAGAGAGAGAGAGAGAGAAAGGGGCAGGAAAAGTTCAAAGTAAACAGAAGAACAGACCTGGAACACAGTGAGGATGGCAGCTGGGAAGGTATCAAAGTTTGTTGTCGGCGTCTTGTCTTCAAAGTTAAACCTACATGGAAGAGGTAGAGCACAGTGGGGAGTTCACGTCAGGATGAGGAAGGTGGAACACAAACACAATACAGATTGCAGGGATTCCCAACCCTATCTCCATTCAGAAACATTGCCATTCAGAAGATTGACTTACATTATTCTAAATGGAGGTGTCACCTACACCTAACCTAAACCCTAACCTCAGTGGGGGTATTTCTGAATGGGGATGTTTCTAAGTGGGGGTGTTTCTGAATGGAGGTCTGCCCCCGAGACGTGCACACCAGTCAGAATTACTGACAAGTGGTCAGATGGATGCAGCCGAAGCCTTTACGAAAATACATACAAATTTGAAACTTGGAGATACGAGGTTTCTGCCTGACAGTGACGAAATATTCATTTGAATATGACATAGAGAGACTGTATGGGGGGGGGGGGGGGGGGGGGGATTGTTCATTTGAAGTGTAACTAATGCTAATCCGAGGATTTTATTGTATTTAAGCATTTGTTTGGGAAAGCACTACTTTGCTCAACATTGTTGAGGGTTGCCGCTGATTACAGTATCTCCAAGCAACACGTGTTTCCATTCGCGGGGAAGAGAAATGGTGAACACAATGACACCCACGCACTCACAGCACGGTACACACAGTACATCAATACTGTGTACAATATTATGTAAGAGATGACTGCAAAGGCCAAAAGGTCACGGGTCTCCAAGTGAACTCTACCATCTCTCCTCCTGCCACTCAAACTCTCTCTCACACACACGTTTTAGAGCATAGAGCATATCTGTGGTCATAAAGAGGACATACTTAACAATAAATGCAATTTAAATTTTGCCTGTCCAAAACCGTTTGTTTTGAATTCATCATTTTAAAAATGATTTAAACTAGTGAAAACAGCCGATCTACAAGCACACAACGCCTCGCACCGCGAGGCGTTGTGTGCTTGTAGATCTGCTGTTTTCACTACTTTTGCGCGACAGCCTTGTATGATGAAGCAGGGCATTACTTTGCGAAAGAAAGTACACATTTGAAACTTGGAGATACGAGGTTTCCACCCGACAACGACGATATGTTTGTATTTTTATGACAAAAGTCCAATCTTAACTACTTCCTTTCAAACAAAACCCAATGCACGATTACATCAGCAAGCCCGTTTTTAGTTAGCCTAGTAAACGACCAACTTCCGTATTACAGAAAATGAAAATGCTTTCCGGAAGAGGGCGGTTTACGAGGCTAATCACTAGTAGTTATGAATCAATCAATGTCAATCAAGCTAGCCCGCCCCTACTAAGAGCATAGCCTACTTTATCATCAATTTTAAAACACATGGGACCATAATTTTACAAAATGCATATCATGATGATCGAAAGAAGACTTTAAACTAGCAAATGGAAGTATGAAGTATTTATGGCAATGTTTATTAAGGTAATAAAATCAGGTGTAGAGTTGTACTTCCTAATTTATATGGAGTCGGTGCTCTTCAGTGAAACAGGTAGGTATACATATCTGTTGACTATTGTGCGTGCCCGTCAGTGGTGTAGAGGGTATCTGCACATTTCTAAAGTGACAATTTAAGAGTCATCTTACGATGAACTTCCTTGGCCCTTCTTGATCTGAAAACATTTGAGGTGAGAAATGGTTAAACTTGCTTCAGCTCTCTCTCTCTCTCTCTCTCTCTCTCTCTCTCTCTCTCTCTTCCCCCCCCCTCTCCCTCGCACTGCACACATCACAAACAGTATGTAGCAAACAGTAGGAGACTTCATATGTCCAAAACTGCGCCACGTTTCAAGCTTGCGGATCTGCTACTTTTGATGCTTTTGAGTGATGCCATAATGTAATCAAGTAGGGGGTTGATTTAGGAAAAAACTAACACAAAAAAACTAAAATATGGAGATAGGAGGTTTCTGCCTCAACAGCGACGCAACGTAATAACACTATTGGTTTCTCTCTCTCTCCAGCATGCCTGCCTGCCTCCCTCTCTCTCTCTCTCTCTCTCTCTCTCTCTCTCTCTCTCTCTCTCTCTCTATCTCTCTCCCTCCACAGAAGAGGATTAGTACAGTCATGTCTTCATGTGGTGTTGTGTGCTGCCGCTGTGCAGACTGTGTGTTTACTGTGATAATGTGAGACGGGAAGCTCCTGCGTTTAGCTTCCACAGAGCGTCTGCCGGGACTTCATTAAGCCAATCCCCACGACACGCGGCGCCGTTGTCGGGGTGGAAAACCTTGTATGTCCAAAAGGTTCGCTTTGTCTGTATAATTTAAAAATGCTTTTAAATGGTGAAAACAGCCGATCTACAAGCACGCAACGCCTCGCGCGGCGAGGTGTCGCGTGCTTGTAGATCAGCTGTTTTCACTAGTTTTGTGCGACAGTCTTGTATGATGAAGCAGGGTTTACTTTACGAAGACGTACAAATGTGAAACAAGGTTTCTGCCCGACAGTGACGACAGGCATATCGTCACTGCCGGTTGAAGACCTTGTATGTCCTTCTCCAAAAATAAACTTGATACTTTTCAGGGTTCAAATGAAAAAAAATTGCAAAAATATCAGAACATGTCACGATGTGTCGTGTTTTGTGCTTGTAGATCTGATAATAATTATCAGATCTACAAGAATACAATGCTCCGGTGCCATCCTTCTTCTACACGTCGTGCCAGTCCCGCTTCTAAGATGCCCCGGACCAGCCAGGACTTGGAGCTTGGGTCAAACCCCTTAGTTCCTAGCGAAATACACTAGACTGATGTCACAAGCTGCTCATCATGAAGTCCAACATCCACATTGGAGTCACGCCATTTCCATCTGGATCCCAGGATCCACATCATCTTCCTAGTTTTGTCTGCCAGGAGATTGTGTGTGTGTGTGTGTGTGTGTGTGTGTGTGTGTGTGTGTGTGTGTGTGTGTGTGTGTGTGTGTGTGTGTGTGTGCGTGCGTGCGTGCGCGTGTGTGCATGTACACTGTGCTGACAGTATTATCCTATATTGCATCTACTACAGTACACACACTTCCTTTCAGTTTATCACATCATTGTCGGGCAGAAACTACTTATCTCCTTATTCTAACTTGGTGTTTTTTCGTAAATAAATGCCCCACATGATCATACAGCAGCGTCGCACGAAAGCATCAAAAGTAGCAGGTCCGCAAGCTCGAAAACGCAGGGCGAAGCGACACGTTTCGAGCTTGTCAATTCGCCATTTTAGCTATTTTTCCATTTTAAAAACCTTTAAAACCTGGAACGCATTTTAACCACTTCATTATTTTATGCTTTAACCATTTAAAAAAAAGCAGATATACAAGCTCACAGCGCAGCACCGAGTGCCACGCTGCAAGCTTGTAGATCTGCTATTTTTTTTTTAAATCTGGAAAATGTTTTTTAGGCGAAAGTTTGTAACTCAAATCTTTCTTTCTCAGGGTCCTTTGAACAAAATATTTCGAGATGGGGGTCCGTGGTCAAATAGGCTATATCATTCCAGGGGTCCTTGACATTAAAAAGTTTGAGCACCACTGATATAGAAACATATGTTTTTTTTTTCTTTTCTTTTTTTTTCTTTTTTTTTTCAGCAAACCTTTAGGATTAAGAAGACTTTTTTAGGTACTTAATCTTGAAAGGAGTAACAGATTTGGACATATGAGGTTTCCACTCGACAGAGACAATGTATTTTTCCATGCCCAGCAGACAGCCAAATCCAGTGGCATCAGTTTAGCAAAAGCTAAGGTATGGCAACATGACTGGTGTTTTGCATGTGCGCGAAGGCGCGCGAGCAAGACCAGTCATGTTGCCATACCTTAGCAACAGGCATGATGAATTTATTTTAAGAAGTACATTTTCTTTTTTCCCCCTGTAGCCAAGGTAGGGCAACTGCCATACACTTGCCATACCCAACTGACGCCTCTGGCCAAATCTCGACAGAAAGCCAGAGCCTGCTTCCACCACCTCCACCACCCCCGTCTCGCGCTGTACATCGTTCAATTTTCACTTGATCCAACAGGGAGATTATTCTGGGCACATGTCTATCTGACCATGTGCTAACGCACTTGGACAGCGGGGGGAAGAACACTAGAAAAACATGCTAATCTTCATAGTATCCATTATTTAGTTCTTTTAACGAAAAGCCCCTTTCCAGGAGGCGAGTGAAAAATGTGACACATACAGTATACTGTATGTATTAACTTACGAATCTTAAATCTCTTGTGAATCAAGTGACATTGTGATGAAGCCAACAGAGTAATCACGTATAGTATACTGTAGCTACTGTATTCTCTAGATACGGTCTTATATCTTCGTGAAAGTAATCCACTATATTAAACACCATGCGCCCCTCCCTATTCGCTGTGAGCTTATAGATCATATTATTTTCGCCGAAGACGTTTGGTGTAGGGAGGGAAGAAAGGGAGGGAGCATTGTAAAAAATAATTGCGACCGAAGGAAAAGGTCACAGCTTGTCCGTGTCCGTCCGTTTTACGATCTATAGGTTTGGCGCTCTGACATCATCACTGTGATGTCACACTAACAGAATCCCTTTTACCCATATATGGAGTTCCCTGATGTCATCAATATTAATTATGCCCTGTTAGAGAGATCCCTGTGATACCCGGGGGAACAAATCCCTTTTATGCCCATATATGGAGATATGAAGATCCCTGTGATGCCAGGGGTACAAATCCCTTTATGCCCATATATGGAGATCCCTGATGTCCTCATCACTGTGCTGTTGCCCTGGGCTTCTTACTAGTAATGATGCATTTGGAACAAGTGAAATTACCTGTTCCTCTTTAAGTAAGACTACAAGAATAGTTTGAAGATGGAAATAGATGGTGTGTGTGTGTGTGTGTGTGTGTGTGTGTGTGTGTGTGTGTGTGTGTGTGTGTGTGTGTGTGTGTGTGTGTGTGTGTGTGTGTGCGTGCGTGCGTGCATGTCTAGCCTGATGTGCTTGGCTCGGAGAGGATCACACAGTGAAATCCTGAGTGTTCATTTAACCGCAAGTGTAAAATAAACTGAGCCGCGAGCGCCCGTTTTTGACACTCAGGATCTTGCCGTGCACGTTGGACGTCAGCGTATTTTCACACTTGTCAGTCATGTTGTGACGCTGATGATATGAAATGAGGCTGCAACCATAGCAACAGCAGCCCCCCCCCCTGTTCCCCCCTGTTGATGCCGTCCAATAGGAAAGGTGCACTTCTCATTGCCGGGTCCAAGTTACTACAGGGGGTCCTCCAAATCTTGAACCCTTGCATCCCTATTCTGAGGAGAACTTTAGCCAAAAATAACAGATAATAGTAGATCGGCTATTTTTGGCAAATTTGGAGTGAAAGGGCAACGATTTAAGTGGTTAAATGTCTAAAAAAAACACATGAATCCAACATAGACTGATGACAGTGCTGTCAAACACGTCTATGAATCCATCTATGAAATCTGTGAAAATATGATACAATATGTATATATCAGCTAAGGGGTCCTTGGCCTGAACGGGTCGGAATTGAATAGTCAGCCAGCCCAGACCTGCCAGGTGTCACACAATTCACTACACGACACGCTCCCCCCACTGAGACACACACATCACTGCTGGCAGCCACAAACCTCCTATCTCCACATTTCAACTTTTGACGTTACTTTGTTGTTGTTATTCTTTTGTACATTTATGACCTACTTCAGTGGTTTTCAACCCTTTTCACATCAAAGGTCCGTTATTTCATTTGCATTTGAGCCACGGGCCACCGTTTGATGACATTTAGCCTCTCAGACAAAAGACGTTGAAGATGTTGTCCACAATTCCATACTGTATTGATCTGGTGCCATAGGAGATAACTCTATTTGTGTAAGACTGCAGATTGCATAAGATTGCAGATGTTTAACAATAACTTAACTCTCAAAAATGAAACCAAATGGACCCTTACAGGGTTTCATTTTACACTCTCAAAAGTTTAAGGTCCATTAAGGGTCCATTTGGTTACCAACTCTCCATAATTTAGCTGGGGTTTCAACCAGTGGTCCCCGGACCTTCATACGAGAGTGTCGCACAAAAGTAGTGACATTTAATCGTATTAATAATAAATAAATAATCACACCCAATGTGAAGTGAGCGGTGGTCGTGCTTGCATAACATCTTCAGACTAGGATTTGAGTCTAGGATGTACAGGCTATGCTACACACACACGTTTTGCTATGGCAAAACACTGAGGAAAAAGGCTACAGACATACGACATATGACAAACATGATGCTACGTACACACATTTTGCTATGACAAAACGCTGAGGAAAAAGGCTACAGACACACGCACAGCCACTCTATGGAGCGGTTTACGTGCTACACACACACACGTTTTGCTATGGCAAAACGCTGAGGAAAAAGGCTACAGACACACGACATATGACATCACTAGACAAACATGATGCTACGTACACACATTTTACTATGGAAAACACTGAGGAAAAAGGCTACAGACATACGACATATGACATCACTAGACAAACATGATGCTACGCACACACATTTTACTATAGCAAAACGCTGAGGAAAAAGGCTACGGACACACGCACAGCCACTTATAGGAGTGATTTGCACCGCTCAAAAAGGAAAAAAGGAAGGGTTTTGGACATACAATGTTTCCATCCAACAGCGAGGATATCAAAGGCTTGGCTGCACTGCCAGCTACCTGCTGCTTCAGCACATCTGTTGCTGCTGCACCTCTTCTACTGCTGCTGCAATAACACTTAATCAAACTAATCCATTTAATCTGATATAGAAAAAAACTGATAATGTCAAGGACATCTAGAATTATATCTACTAGTCCTGTGCCCGTGGGTGTGCAGTGCACAGTATATGAGTGCACAGAGTATGAGGGATTGAATGTCCCTGAGGAGTCTCAGAAGTAATGTTGGAGAATCCAGACCGGTGCCCGTTGGGCAGAATAGTCACCATTGACGTCCAGTTGTGCAATACCCGTTGTATGTGATGTCAGTCATCTCCAAAGTTGGTCACTTGTTTCATCATGTCAGACAGACATTATTTGGGCATTGTTTCAGCATGCGACTGTTAACATGGTGGCGACACTGTTTAATATCAGTGATGTCAGCATGCAGACTGTTTCACCTGTTTATGCTCATACTGTATATGGTCATTGTCGGGTGAAAACATTGTATGTCCAAAACCGTTCGTTTTGCATTTATCATTTTAAAAATGATTTAAACTAGTGAAAACAGCCGATCTATTATAGATCTGCTGTTTACACTACTTTTGTGCGACGGTCTTGTATGATAAAGCAGGGCTTTACTTGCGAAAGAACGTACAAATTTGAAACTTGGAGATACAAGGTTTCCACTCGACAACGACGATATGGTGTTCTGTGATGTCAGTCAGTGATGTCGGGCATTGTTTCAGCATGTGGCTGTTACCATGGTGGCGACAATGTTTAATATCACTGATTTCAGCATGCAGACAGACAGTGGACGGTGGGCAGACATTCCGTAAATGAATAGTTAGATTTGGAAGGGAACACTCACGCTCCTCCGAAGAGCTGCATGCCAAGCAGGGCGAACACCACGATGAAGAGGAAGAGGAGGAAGAGCAAGCTGATGATGGACTTCATGGAGTTGAGCAGAGAGACCACCAGGTTCCTCAGGGAGTTCCAGTATCTGGGGAACAAGCACACAGAGACACTCATGAACAGGCACATGCACACATACTGTAGATATAAAAGGGGTCCCTTTTACCCGTCTGTAAAAAGTGTTCTCTCCAGAGAATGCCGTTTTTAATAAGGTGAATGAAATGCAAATGCCCTCTTTCCATGCCATATCTGAAGGCAGAATTCAAGAGAATTGCCTTGTCCAAACTTTCCTGAACTTGAATGCCACATCTTACAGTATGTTGAAAGAATTGCCCTCTCTTCACACCACATTTCCAGTATTCACTTGATTATGCTTAGTTTAGTGTGGTATCAAGTACCGAAAATAGCCGACCTCCAAGCTCACAGCGCTGAGCTTGGAGGTCGGCTATTTTCAATATTTTATTTTAGAAATGTCAGCCCCGGCCTCTCTAACATGCTTTGTCAGTCAGTGGTGGAAAGAAATACTCAAATTTGTATTATTTCAAAAACAATTTGAAAACATTTTTTTTTACTTAGTAAAAGTATCAATACTGTCATGTAGAAATACTCTGTTACAAGTAAAAGCTCAGAATTCCAAATTGACTTGGAGTAATGCAAAAGTATTGGTATCAAAATGTACTTAATGTAGCAAAAGTAAAAGTACATATTATGTAGAATGTCCCATTTAACGTTTTCAAATGTATAAAAGTATCAGATTGGCTATTTTCAAATGGACAGAATATATATAGGGCTGAAGTGTTAATGTATGTTTTGCAATAATAATCTACAACCTAACTAGTAACTAAAGTTGGCAAATAAATGTAGCAGAGTAAAAGTACAATATCTGGATCCGAGATATAGTGGAGTAGAAGTAAAAGTATTGAATTGTAATTAGTACTGTAGACAGAGAAGAGGGGGGATTATAACAAATATGGAGGTATCATAGGATACACAATGTAATCCTCAGTGTTGGGTTATAAATGTGGATACCCTCTCAGAGTTGGATGATCCTTGAGGTTTTTACAGTCTAGTAGTCCATTCAAAACGGGTACACATTATTGTGTATCATTATTTTATGCTTTAACTATTGAAAAATAGCAGATATACAAGCTCACAGCGCGGCACCGAGTGCCGCGCTGCAAGCTTGTAGATCTGCTATTTTTGAAAAATTGTGAAAATTAGAATTTTGACCCGATTCTATAAGTGTCTTTTGAATCCTTCTAAGATTTTTTGAAAAACCCATGTTTCTATGTCAGCAATCTGGCCAGCCATCGTCAAAGAAAAGGTCCTTTTCACTTAATGGAGCTCAGTTAGTCTGTTCTTGTGAGACTACTATGTCAGTGGTTCAAAAACCTTTTCATGTGAAGGACCCCCAAAATTATATTCATTTGGCCACGGACCCCCATCTCAAAATATTTAGTTCCAGGGACCCCCCCAGAAGCAAAATTTGAGTTACAAACGTTCGCTTTGAAAATACATATATTCAAAGATTTGTACATATTTTCACGACTTTTTCAAAAATAGCAGATCTACAAGCTCGCAGCGCGGCACTCGGTGCCGCGCTGTGAGCTTGTATATCTGCTATTTTTCAATAGTTAAAGCATTCAATAATTCTAGGCCTAAATGGGCTAGTAAAACAAATCAATGTGTCAAGGCCTGCGGCTGCCATCTGTACTGAATCACAGGATTAAGTGGCTCATGGAGTGAAATAATAGCATGCCTATCAAACTTTAATAGGATTGTCAAGTCAGCGTGACAACGGTTATTGTTATCGCTGATGGAACGTCAAAACGGCATACGCTCAAAAAGTCAATGGGTTCAAATAATTAGCGGAAGCAGCCATGTTAAATTTCCACAAGAGATGTTGAGGTTTTTTGAAATTCCAGTGTTGGTTCTGAGGAGATTTTTAGAGGTGTGTGTGTGTGTGTGTGTGTGTGTGTGTGCACGCACGAGTATGTGCATCTTGTCACTGATACTGTCAGGCAGAAACCTTGTACTGTATCTCCATACTGTATTTTGTCTTTTGAATGAATGAATGCTGTATTTTACACTTTGTCGTAGGACAGTGTCATGCAAATACGGTGAATATAGTTGATCTACAAGCTCACAATGTGCTGTGAGCTCCATGGATTCTGTGTGACAGTGACAATTATGTTCTACTTCATCCCAGCCTCCCTCTCTCTTCCCTGTTTCCTCTGTTTCTTCTTCTTTATTCCTCCCGTTCTTTCTCCATCTCTCCCTCTCTCCCCCACTCTCCTTCTGTCTCTTTCTCTCTTTCCCTCCATTCTTGTTTATGTGTCTATGGAGGTAAATTGTCATTGTTGAGTGGAAACCTTGTATGTCCAAAACAGTTCGTTTTGCATTTATCATTATGTAAATGATTTCGCTGTGTGCTTGTAGATCTGCTATTTTCACTAGTTTTGTGTGACAGTCTTGTATGATGAAGCAGGGCTTCAGCACTTTACGAAAAAAACATACACATTTTAAACATTTTAAAGAGATACAAGGTTTCTGCCCAACAGTGACAATATACAGTATGCTGTACGGTACAGCGCGTGCATGTGAAGACGCCTGGGTTTGTGGGAGACAACTCACTTGGTGACTTTGAAGATCCTCAGCAGTCTCAGGGCTCTCAGCACGCTGATGCCGAACGACGCTCCGGGCTTGATCATGTCCCAGATGACCTCAAAGATGCTTCCCACGATCACCTGCAGAGGAGAAGGCAGAGGCCACAACAATTACCATCTAGGTTTTAACTGTGAGCAAACCACGCTGTGACGCAATCAAATGAGCAACATGAATGAAACCTTCCTCAAATAAAATGAATATAACCCTAGTGGTGTCCCTATTCCTAGTCTGGGGGCGAATATTTGGTGAAAATAGCCGATCTACAAGCTTGTATCTTGTTGATTAGTGTAAAAAGCAGGGTCCAAGTATTGACCCCTCGCGTCAACAAAGTATAAGGGTTTAAGTGGTTGATCATCATAGGCGGCGCGTAATGAAGGCTATGCCTTCCCAAATGCTGTGCTGGGTATTTTGCAAATGATATATAACTAGTCCTGTGCACAGCATATGAGGGATTGAATGTAGGTGTCTCAGAAGTAATGTTGGAGAACCCAGGCCGGTGCCCGTTGGGCAGAACAGTCACCGTTGACGTCCAGTTGTGCAATACCCGTTGAATCAGTCTGTGATGTCTCAAAATCTGGTCATTGTTTCAGGATGCGCTGAGTCGCTGTGTATAAATTGGTCGAATTATGCTAAATAACTCATTGTTATGCCATGAGAGGAGGCATGAGAAGAGTCCCCCCAACATAGCCTTGCCAAAAGTTTGGCTCACCCGCTGCCTATGTTGATCATGACATCTGCGTTACACAGTTGTATCAGGGACTGTGTAACAAATACATTAATCTAAGCATTGTAAGCAAAGAGGAAAAAATGCTTTGTACCAGATCTAGCTACTGTACTAGTGTAGCTTCATCTGTAGTCCCTGGGCAGGTGAATAGAATCAATAAAACAGTATGTCTGTGTGTTTACTGAGTGCTAATTGAACAGTATATCAATAAACATATTTCCACTACAAATGTACCAATAATCTATCATACCAACCTAACTTAAACATCTATGCACACATACACACACGCACATTTGTACAAATGTGCGCCGTCGCACACGCACGCACACAAAAACAAACCCGTACAAACTAAAAATACAAAGCTGAATACTAAAAACAAAACACCACATAGTGTACTGTACATACCGTTACATTTTATGGTACATAAATGTTATGGTTACTTACCCCAAAGTCAAAGCAGTTGAAGGAAGAATGGAAGTAGTTCCTGACTCCCAGACCGTACATCTTCAAGGACATCTCTGTCAGAAACAGCCCAAGGAACACAAACTCTGCTGTATCTGAGGGACAGAGTAACAGGTTCAGGGACGTGCAGAGAATGTTAGAGAGGCAGGGGCTAAAATTCCTAAAAGGGCCTTTTGGCTCACAACGCGTCACTCTGCGACGTGTTGTGAGCTTGGAGGTCTGCTATTTTCAGTGCTTGACACCACACTGAACTAAGCATTATCATGTCAATACTGGCATGGATTTCTACACAGAGAGGGTAATTCAGTCAACATAAGATGCTGCATTCAAGTTCAGGAGTTTGGACATCAGGTATGGCATGGAAAGGGGGCATTTGCATTTCTTTCACAATAGTGAAAACTGCATTCATGGTCTGGAGAGGGCACTTTTAAAGACAGATAAAAGGACAGGGGATCAAGCCTATGTCTATGTGTGCACGTGCCTGAACAGATTGCACCCACATGGAGTTACAGTGTCTAGGACAACATCAACATTTGATCTGTGCGTACATTGTTGCTGTCCGATGTAGTTATTAATTAGTCACAAGCTTTTGTTAATACACACTTCCAAAATGTTTTCCTAATTTTCGCCCAAAATGCGTCACATCAAGACACGTTGTGACTTGTGAGCTTGTAGATCAGCTATTTTTGCTACATCTCTGTGACACTATTATATCTACTACAGTATGAAGAAGAGCATTCATTTATGGATATATGAAATATGCAGTAGTGTACATTTACTTAAGTACGTACTGTACTTAAGTACAACTTTGAGTATTTGTACTTTACTCAAGTATTTCCAATTTCCAATACTTTTACTACTACTCCACTACATCTTGGATCCAAATATTGTACTTTTACTCCACTACATTTATTCGAAAACATTAGTTACTTGTTACTTTACAGATATATAAATAATAATATTACAAAACATACATTAACCACTTTAGCCCTATTTTATACCTGGGTTATTTGAAAATAGACGATCTACAAGCTCACGGCGCCTTGCCATGCGATGCATTGTGAGCTTGAAGATCTGCTGTTTTCAAACATGTTGTACTTTTACTTTTGGTACTTTAAGTACATTTTGATGCCAATACTTTTGTACTTTTAATCAAGTACATTTTGAATTCCAGACTTTTACTTTTTTTCCACCATTGTGCACGTGTACATCTGCGTGAGACTTACAGAGAGCCCTGGTGAGCCACTCGGGCTGGTCGTAGTGCACGATGGCCACGCACAGCGTGTTGAGGCCCACCAGACACAGCACCACCCAGTAGAAGCTCTGGGCTTTGACCATGCGGCGGATGCAGAAGCGCAGCCTCTTCTCCTTGCGGCGGAAGTAGGACGAGCTGTCCATCTTCCCACTGCTCTTTACGCTGGCCCGACCGAACGGAGAGCCAGGGGGAGCTGGGGGGGACATGAGAGCAGAGGAGAGGAGAGGAGAGGAGAGAGGAGGGCAGAGTTTATACGGGTTGCTTTGGATGCCAAGAGTAGGCTATGAGTTTAAAAGGTCTACTGCAGTGGTTTTCATCCATTATCTATTCAGCATTTGAGCCACGGACCACCATTTGATGAGATTTAGCCTCTCAGACCCCAAAACCTTGAACATTTTTTTGTCCACAATTCCATGCTGTATTGTGGTGGTGCCAAATGAGAGATAACAGGGAAATGTTGATCAAAATAGCAATTCTACATTCTCTAATTATGTTGACTTCTTGTAAATTAAGTAATGCAAATGTTTAACAATAATTTTACTCTTGAGAGTGTACTCTCTCAAGAATTACAGATCTATAAGGGTCCAATTGGTTACCAACTCTCCATCATTTAGCTGGGGACCACCTGGAATCACACATAGTTCAAGGTTCAAGGTTGTACTTTATTGTTACGTCTTTTGTACAGGTAGACTATATAATAGTAAAACTTATTTTTGTTCGGCGTCCTTACAGACAATGCAGTGATATATATATACCTGTATATATATATATATATATATATATATATATATATATATATATATATATATATATAAAATAAAGCAGAACAACAGAAAACAACACTTCTAAAGATAAAATAATAAGTAATAATGACTTAGGAAAGAAAAAGAGTGCAAAAGCAAAAGAGCAAAGAGAATGAGAAAAACATCTCTGCTGTACATGTGCATAAAGTTTGGTGTATTTTATACACCAATGGCATTTTTTTTTCTACTTTTCTACTAGCTACTGTACTGTAACTTTTTGTTTATGAGTTCCCCCCATTTATTTTTTTACACTACACACTAAACAATAAAATAAACTGAGACGTTTTGTGCCCGGATGAAGGCCATATCTAGGCCTGGTGTAGCCGCGCTTCAGTTTACTTAAGCCCCGGACATTTTTTGAACAGGTGTTCCCAGCGAACTTTGACCAGACAAAGCCAGATGTTGGAGCTATAGCTCCTGTTCCAGGAGCACCGCTCCAAAAAAGAAAGGAGAGGAGGGAGGAAGATAGGATAGGACAGTGGAAAGTGGAGATGAGGCAGGGGTGTCAATTGGGTATGGCAGGGGTATGCAGCTGCCATACCCTGGGTCGAGGGGGGAAGATAAAAGTTAGTTCTAAATATGAATCCATGAATGTCTCTTTGTCTATCTGTGCGGGTTATTATGTTGGTAAATTACAGTAAAATAACTACAAATGAAAATTTTTACAAAATGGTCACTTGGTAACAAGGTATTAGAATTATATTATAGGTATATATAATTATATATTATATGTACTTCTTCTTAAAATAAATATATCATGCCTGTTGCTAAGGTATGGCAACATGACTGGTGTCTTGCACGCGCGCAAAGGCGCGCGTGCAAGACACCAGTCATGTTGCCATACCTTAGCTTTTTCTGAACTGACGCCACTGAGATGAGGGAGTATAGTGGAGAGGAGAGGGTTGTAGAGAGGAGAGGATATGTAAGGAGAGGATAAAAGAGGAGAAGAGAGAGAGAATGGGGGAGAGGAGGAGGAGAGAGGAGGAGAAGAAAGAGCATAATGGAACAGTTTTCACAACAGCTTTACAGATTTCATAAAGGGCTGGGAGAAGGTATGGACTTCTCCAGTATGATGGATGTATTTTAATTAGTGGAATGAAAAATTCAATACTGAGATATTGAAAATATTTCTTGTTTTCACTGTATCGTTTAGTGGCGTGCAGGAACATCTTCATCCTTCTATGGATTCTGTATTGCTTCCATTTTAGCCTGTGTTCCTGAGATGACACATTTATGTCTTTTTACAATATGAAGACATACATTTTCACAAGGTACAGTATCTCATGTCATGAGCAAAGCATTAAGGACCCACACTTGTACTGTAGTCAGGAGCGCCAGCAGTGGTAAAATACAGTAGGGAGGGGACAATATTGTGACGAGGGCGGGGCTACCGCTAGACTTGCGCCGGTCGTGGGGAAAAATACAGAAAGAATAGGTCAATAGCATGAAAAGACGGGGAACATCCTGGACCGAATGACACCCCCTCTGGCCCCATGACTGTAGTTCCAAGGTCCCACGGTTACAAAAGATTATCATAGATTATTTTGACATTTTTTAAGCCTGCAGCATGCTCCAATAGATAAACAACTTTTCTGGTTTCTACAGGTCAGAAAGAAGAAAATGATTTCATACATGATTGCAGAGCTAACAAACAAACAAACAAACAAACAGCACTCTGCTGCCCAAGTTCGTCTCGAGAATTCTTGTACCTACAAGATTTTCGAACTATCCGAACACCTCCTCCACTGAGACACAATGTGAAAATATATTGATTGATTTGTTTTACTTTCAATATTTTTATTGAGCTTTTTCCTTTTTATACAATTTCACAATATTTACAGTCAATCTCTACTCTACAGTCTACTCACAATTGGCACTGATCAGAGAGATGCACACAAACTGTACACACGTTTATCTCTTAATGTACCTTGGTGATTGCTTGCTATGAAAGAGTAAGATTGGAATGTGCAGCACACAGCTCGCCCTTGACACATACAGTATTTGCATGTAAAACAGTCATGGGAGTAATTCATATTTTTCAGTGTTGATATTGATTTATTTTGTATGAATTATCTCGCTTATGCTGATTGCCAAGCCACAGAGGAGTAATTGCACCTTCTCTTCATGTGTTGAGAGTGAGACACATAAATATTAATAGTAATAAACGCTGCATGGAACTCTTTTGCTACATCAATTGTACCATGTAATAAGAGAAGATAATTATACTTATTTCCCCTCTGGGTGATGTGGTGCAACGTCCAAATTGAAACAGCTACCATACCGAAGGTACTGTAATTATGCAAACATTAAAGGAGTAGTTCACCCCCATAATTACTTTTTTTTCCCTTTCGATTACTCACCCCATGATGACTCGGGGTCAATAATATTTATAGCTTGCGTCAAAATACTTATGACAATAATTTGATCATAATAAATTTGCCCCCATTGATTCCGGACGGAGACAGAAATGCATTTGTGTGTCCAGGCAGAATCAATGGGGGGGAGGGGCATTGATTCGCTCTTGTACGAGTTAAAGTAACACAGAGGATTTTAGAGTGCAGGATGAAATGGCTTTTACGGAGGCTTCCATTGGAAAGGTCAGCCGGGTGAATCGACAGCAAATGAGGGTGCAACCGCAACCGTTCTGGGGGGAAAAAAAGCAGGACTAGCCCATTCAGACTGGAACGCATCTTTGTTACGTTAGTCACAAGCTTCACAGCGTGGCACTGAGTGCAGCGCTGCGAGTTTGTAGATTTTCTTATTTCTTTTTATTTGAAAATGTGTGCAAATCTTTAAATATATATATATATATATATATATTATTATTATTTTTTAAAGCAAACTTTTTGTAAATCTTTAGTCCCTGGAACAAAATATTTTGAGATGGGGGTCGGCAGTCAAATATATATATTTCTAGGGGTTCTTGACATAAAAAAGTTTGAGCACCACAGATCATAGAAACATACGTTTTACGACATCTTGGGCTAAATGAGAGGCTTACCACCGGAAGACAGGTCCACGTATGGATCATCTCCTTCCTCTGCGCCGATCAGGTCGCCTTTACCCTTCTTGATGGCCTTGCCTCGTTTCAGCACTACGTACACAAGGAAGAAGAAACGGTATTGGACAGGCATCATCACCATGCTGGCCTGTGGTAGAGATTTTTGTCAAAATTCATTTTCTGCCACGAACACACAAAATTAAAAGACAATAATATTACCAGAAACACAAAGAGATAGCGCTGAATGACCATAACAGGTATGTAACACTGATAGTGTCCATTTGGTTCCATCTGCTGGTCCTTGTAAGGTATGGTGGTCCATTGGAGAACCACTAGTACTAGTGGTCACCAAAATACCTAGAGTGGAATCCGCCAATGCATTTCAATGAGAATGGAGCGTTTTTTTGCCAGTAGAGGATTTCTGCAAAAAACGCTCCATTCTCATTGAAATGCATTGGCGGATTCCACTCTTGGTATTTTTGAGATGGAAAAATTCACAGACTGAATGGTGTTTGTGCAAAGGTTGCACATCCTGCTGCATGCGTTCATTGCAGTATTTCATGTTTACTACTTAGTAAAAATGCTGCCGTTTATCAATCTTAGAAATCTAAATTGTCGTCTGTGCCTCCATCCTTGAATATGTGAAAAGAATATAAAGTTTTGCTAAATGTCTCTGTCGTCTGTGGTAAATAGCAATTTTGAAATCAGACGTTTTAAAGTCTTCTGGATTCTTGTAGTTTTTGGCTGGGATTGACATTTTGTTCAATTGCTCTCACCTGCCTGTCAGGATGAAGGCCACATTAATATGTTGTGCTCCGGTAATAACAGGGTGGCATTTCTGTGGCAGGAAGATGGGCCTTTTTAATCCTCTGCACCAATTCATGAAATGCGCTGTATTTATTTATTTTATTCTTCTAACCACTTTAGCCCAGCTGTCACTATTTTGGGCAAGTCATTTAAGGCAAATGTTATTTATTAATTTTTATTTTTTTACGTCCAAATCTTCAACATTTTCTAGCCGATCTACAGGCTTGTGAGCTGTTATTTAGAGAGGAGAGTGAGAGACAGGAAACCAATGGCAGAGAGAAGAGCGGAGTGGGATTGTAACTCGCAACCGAAGCAGCATGTGGTCAATGCACTGCCTGAGCCACCAGGCATGACAGTTGTGACTGTGTGTATGGCACGTGTGGCGTTTGTGTGTGTGTGTTGTGTGTTGTGTGTTGTGTGTGTGTGTGTGTGTGTGTGTGTGTGTGTGTGTGTGTGTGTGTGTGTGTGTGTGTGTCTAGGTATTTTGGTGTGTGGGCACCCTTACAAGTGAAAGTCTGGAATTCAAAATGTACTTGAGTAAAAGTATGAAAGTGTTGGCATCAAAATGTACTTAAGTACCAAAAGAAAAAGTACAAAATGTTTGAAAAATGTTTGGAAATAGCAGATCTGTGAGCCTGTAGATCGTCTATTTTCAAATAGCCTAGGTATAAAATAGTGCTAAAGTGGTTTATTTAGGTTTTATAATAACATAATTTATATCTGCAAATTAACTGGTAACTAAAGTTCTCAAATAAATGTAGCGGAGTAAAAGTACAATATTTTATCCGAGATGTAGTGGAGTAAAAGGAAAAAGTATTGGAAATTGGAAATACTCAAGTAAAGTACAAATACCTCAAAATTGTACTTAAGTACAGTACTTAAGTAAATGTACTTAGTTACTTTACAACACTGCCTACGGACAAAACAGACCCTGCATGTGCGTGTGTGTGTGTGTGTGTGCGTGCGTGTGCGTGCGTGTGTGTGTGTGTGTGCGTGCGTGTGCGTGCGTGCGTGCGCGTGTGTGGTCGCGGTTCAGTGTGGGGGAAGGGCTAATTGGAATCTATGAATAGCGGGCATCAATCACATTTTTCCATTGCAGATTTTCCGCCTTCCTGCTTGAAGTCGGCCTTGGAATGAGAAACTGCCATCTCCACATGAATGGGACGGTCACGTGACCCTCGGTGTCACAAAAAAGATTTGTCACTTTGCTGACATCCACAGCTTTGCTTCTTCGCTCACAGTTAAGTACTGTATATTTAGTTGCGCGCGCCACCAGTGTCGCACGGCAAAAACAGCAGATCTACCAGCTCACAATGCACGGCAAACCGGCGCGTTGTCAGTTTATAGATCTGCGATTTTCGCGTGCGACACCGCCACGCAGCTAAGTATAGATCATACGTACAGGAGACCAGGGCAGAGTAAGGGAGGAATTAATGTGGTTTTGTCACCATAGGAAACCTGGGAGGAAAAATTCACAGACTGAATGGTGTTTGTGCAAAGGTTGCACATCCTGCTGCATGTGTTCATTGCAGTATTTCATGTTTACTACTTAGTAAAAATGCTGCCGTTTATCAATCTTAGAAATCTAAATTGTCGTCTGTGCCTCCATCCTTGAATATGTGAAAAGAATATAAAGTTTTGCTAAATGTCTCTGTCGTCTGTGGTAAATAGGAATTTTGAAATCAGACGTTTTAAAGTCTTCTGGATTCTTGTAGTTTTTGGCTGGGATTGACATTTTGTTCAATTGCTCTCACCTGCCTGTCAGGATGAAGGCCACATTAATATGTTGTGCTCCGGTAATAACAGGGTGGCATTTCTGTGGCAGGAAGATGGGCCTTTTTAATCCTCTGCACCAATTCATGAAATGCGCTGTATTTATTTATTTTATTCTTCTAACCACTTTAGCCCAGCTGTCACTATTTTGGGCAAGTCATTTAAGGCAAATGTTATTTATTAATTTTTATTTTTTTACTTCCAAATCTTCAACATTTTCTAGCCGATCTACAGGCTTGTGAGCTGTTATTTAGAGAGGAGAGTGAGAGACAGGAAACCAATGGCAGAGAGAAGAGCGGAGTGGGATTGTAACTCGCAACCGAAGCAGCATGTGGTCAATGCACTGCCTGAGCCACCAGGCATGACAGGTGTGACTGTGTGTGTGTGTGTGTGTGTGTGTGTGTGTGTGTGTGTGTGTGTGTGTGTGTGTGTGTGTGTGTGTGTGTGTGTGTGTGTGTGTGTGTGTGTGCGTGCGTGCGTGCGTGTGTGCGTGCGTGCGTGTGTGTGTGTGTGTGTCACATTTCCTATAACTAATCCAATCAAGCCTTTGTTCTAAATCCTACTAATTACGCCTGGCTTCCACACCAGGCTTAATTGGCTGAGATTACGGACCTACTACAATGGTGAGAGATAGGAGTGGCTACAGATGTGACTCTAGAGGAGACGCAACCTCCAGCTGTGTGTGTGTGTGTGTGTGTGTGTGTGTGTGTGTGTGTGTGTGTGTGTGTGTGTGTGTGTGTGTGTGTGTGTGTGTGTGTGTGTGTGTGTGTGTGTGCGTGAGTGTGTGCGTGCATGTGATAAATAGCAGGAAGCGAGTGCGTGCAGGAGAGAGAGAAACCTAGCAGGAAGCAAGGCACACAGAGAGAGATCTAATAGGAAGCGTGACCGACAGAGAGATTGAGAGAGAGACCTAGTAGGAAGCAAGACGGAGAGAGAGAGAGAGAGAGAGAGAGAGAGAGAGAGAGACCTAGAAGAAAGCTGCTGGGTGTTCCTTCCATCCTGAATGAATGCAGGTGGTTGTCTTTGCTGTCAGAGCTCCTGAACTCGGACTGCTAGATCAATATCTTACTTCTATCTGGCCTTCACATTAACAATTTTTGCGGAGATTCTACTATTTTTACATTGGTTTTCAACCTATTTCAAATCAAGGTCCATTATTTATTCGGCATGTGAGCCACGGACCACCATCTGAGGAGATGTAGCCTCTCAGACCCAATACTTAGAATATTTCGTTATCGTTGGATAAGATTTTGTCCACCATTCCATGCTGTACATTTATCAAAATAATGAACAGAAGAGGAAGTCCGCACACTGTTTACAAGCTCCAGCGACAACTTTATTTAATGGAACAACGTTTCAACCCTAGTGGGTCTTCTTCAGGTTTTATCAAAATAACAATTATTCTACATTCTCTAATTGTGAAGACTTCTAAGTAATGCAGTAACAATAATTCAACTCTTGAGAGCATAAAATGAAACCAAATGGACCCGTCCATCATGTTACACTCGTACACTCGCGTTACAAATCTAATAAAAGGTCCATTTGTTTACCAAATGTCCATCATTTAGCTGGGGACCACCTGGAACACCCTCAAGGACCACTGGTGGTCCACTGTACTATTATAATGCCCAAGTATGAAAACTAGTGGCATGGTGCAAGAATCCCATCTCACAGGATCAGTGTTGTGAAGTAATTAAGGACATTTATTCAAGTACTGTACTTAAGTACAATGTTGAGGTATGTGTACTTTACTTGAGTATTTTCAATTTCCAATACTTTTACTCCTACTCCACTACATCTCAGAGGAAAATATTATACTTTCACTCCACTACAATTATTTGAAAACTTTGGTTACTAGTTACTTTGTAGATTTTGGTTATTATTACAAAAACATACATTAACCATTTCAGCCCTATATACATTTCGGCCATTTGAAAATAGCTGATCTACAAGCTCACAAAATGCGCCGCATCGCGAAGCATTGTCAGCTAGTAGATCTGCTATTTTCATATTTTTATACATTTGAAAACATGAAACGGGACATTCTGCATAATGAGTACTTTAACTTTTGATACTTTAAGTCCATTTTGATACCAATACCTTTGTACTTTTACTCCGAGCACATTTTTGAATCCAGGATTTCTACTTGTAACAGAGCATTTCTACATGGAAGTATTGATACTTCTAATCTTTTTTATTTATTTTTTAATATTTTTTACATAGTAGAGTATTGATACTTTTACTTACAGTAAGTAAGAAATGAGAGTACTTTTCCCACCCTTTCACAGGATGAGTGGGGTGGTGCGGTGCTAATGAGCAGCGGTTGACTCCAGCTCTCTGTGTGAGTGAGTGTGTGTGTTCTTAGCGCCAGCTCTCTGTGTGAGTGAGTGTGTGTGTTCTTAGCGCCAGCTCTCTGTGTGGGTGAGTGTGTGTGTGTGTGTGTGTGTGTGTGTGTGTGTGTGTGTGTGTGTGTGTGTGTGTGTGTGTGTGTTCTTTAGCGCTGCATGTAGTGTAGCCTGCAGACAGCTCACCTTGCAGGTTGTTCTGCTTCCTCTTGTACCACGCACTGTCCATGGGAGCGTTCTCCTCCGCCACCTCATCCTCCTCCTCCAGCAACACCTCCTCTGGAAGCAGATAGCATGATCATTCTTTACTTTACCTTTCTTTCTTTCTTTCTTTCTTTCTTTCTTTCTTTCTTACTTTACGATTACAATCTAGGCAATGGTAGCTCGTATTCACTTTCGCACACATTCGCGTTTTTTTTGTGTTCGCGAACGGCGAACGGTGCACACGCGCCGTGCACAGATCATGGACTATGGACACGCATGCAAACCAAAGAAAATCGTGGCGTCCAACCCGGAAATTCGATTTTTAATCGTGGCAGTATCCAGAGCAACTTACAATATAGGCAAGGACAACACAAGGTACATGCACGGCCACGGGCATGCACGAGGCTGACCTGCTTTGCAGATCCACTCCAGGTAGCCAGTCAGCTCCCGCTCGATCTGCTGCTGTCGCCGAAGTTTCAGGAACTCCTGTCTCTTCTCGACACGCTCTCGCTCTTTAGCAAACTCCCTGTGGAAGTGCACACACACGCAAGCACACACACACACACACACACACACACACACACACACACACACACACACACACACACACACACACACACACACACACACACACACACACACACGCACACACACAGTTTAGAATAGGAAACTCCATGAAAATAGCAGATCTATGTTGCTGTATATACTGAACATACAGTATTTAGCAACAACAACCCCAATGGGTGTTACAGTACGTATATGGGTTCCACGTCTAAATAGCACCCACTGATCCTAATAGTTGGGTAGAGGCAGAGGACAAATATCAGTTATGTGCAAAAGTACTGTGACAAAAACAATTCCATAAATCCATCCATCCATCTTCGACCTCTTATACGGAATCGAGTCGCAGGGGTAACAGTTCCAACTGAGACTTCCAGAGTTCTTTATCCTGAGCAACTTCCTCCACTCCCTCAGGGAGTATACCGAGAGGTTCCCAGGCCTAACCCTAACCCTATCCCAGTTTGGAGATATAATCCTTCCATCTGGTCTTTGGTCTGCCATGGGGTCTCCTCCCAGTGGGACGTGTATCGAGGACCTTCCTAGGAGGCGCTCGGGAGGCATATAGATGCCTGAACCACCTAAGCTGACTCCTTTCCAAGTGTAGGAGCAGCGGTTCTGTTCCAAGTCTGTTCTCGGGTGACTGAACTTCTCACCCTATCTCTAAGGGAGATACCAGCCACCCATCTGAGAAAACTAATTCTGTCCGCTTGTACCTGCGACCTTATACTTTCGGTCATGACCCACACTTCATGACCATAGGTGAGAGTAGGAACGAAGATTGCTTGGTAGACAGAGAGCTTTGCCTTCCGGCTCAACTCTTTTTTCTTCACCACAGTGCGATTTAGCGACTCCAACCCAAATCCACAAGCTGTTTAGGAGAATCAGAGAAACATGCATGCTGGAGACCATCTGAACAGTGTTGATTTTCTAGACTAAAACTGACGAAAATGTTTCGTTGACTATCTTTTTTCAATTTTCTATTGTATTCAATAGACTATGATTAAAACTAAATCAAAACATAGTTCCCCTGAGACGTGCGAGAACGGAACAGAATCAGAAGAGAGAAAGTCTGAAATAACTCGCAAAAGACCAGAACGCTCAGAACAATGACTAAAACAGTGGCAGCAGGGTGTGCGCTCTCTTACACTAAAAGCATGGACGAGGATGAATCCCAGCTCCCAAATGTGAGAGGCAACCGAATGTACAGTATTGTTAAATGAAGCCTCCTGCAGTCTCACTCCAGACTAATGACCACATCTACAGCATGAGATGCTGCTGCCTTTCATTCAGGCTTCAGTGAGATGTAGCCTGCTTTGGTGAGTGAGAAGCCCTGGTACAGTTTGTGATGGTGGGCTGCTCTCTTCACTGTGGGTGTGGGAGAGATTGAGACTGACAGGAAAAAAGGAAACAGGGTGGGTGGTGGGGGGACCTTCATGATTACAACAAAGCAGCAGCGGTGGAAAAAGTACTGACATACAGTATTTCACTTAACTCATTTGTAGCCGATCCCGAGTATACTCGCGAAATATACTCAAGTATTTATAGTGCCGATCCCGAGTATACGCGCAATATTTACTATATATACAGTAAAGTTGGCAAGGGCTACGTACCGTCCGTTGGAAAGTGCTGGCACGGGTGGACTCGCCGATTCATCATCATCGCGCATCCACGTGCACACAATAGTGATCCCTTAACATGGAAGCCAACGGTCTTTCTCATCTTTGATGTCCATTTTCCCCAAAAAACACTTTTGATGCCAAGGATGGCATTGGATTCTCGCTAAAATAGTACAAGCTGAAAGGCATCGATCCGCCATTACTGTTTACGCTTTGGACGACAACACTTCCGGGTAAATTTCAAAAGGTCGTCAAGTAGGAATTGTGAGCACAATCTACTTCCGGCCTTCAAAATAAGAGACTGGCCGCGGACGGAGGCAGCCGGCAGCTTGGATTTTTAACCCGTTCATGTCTGGAGCACTAAATGGGTTTAAGTAAAAGTATCAATAGAATCTGTTACAAGTAAAAGTCCAGAATTCAAAATGTACTTGAGTAAAAGTATGAATGTGTTGGCATCAAAATGTACTTAAAGTAACAAAAGTAAAAGCACAAACTGTTTGAAAATAGATCTACAAGCTCACAGCGCATTGTGACGTGCTGTGAGCTTGTAGATCAGCTATTTTCAAATAGCCAAGGTATAAAATAGGGCTACATTGGTTTAAGTATCTTTTATAGTATTATAATTTAGTGGAGTAGAAGTAAAAGTATAGTAAATTGCAAATACTTGAGTAAAGTACAAATACCTCAAAATTACTGTAAGTAAATGTACTTAGTTACTTTACACAACAGCAAAGCGGGAGTAGGGAAGCGAGAGGCTGAGACGAGAGTGGCCAAGGTGAGATAGGAAGGACTGTGGAAGGCAGGGTTGGGCGGGCTGATGAGACAATGGAGTGGTGAACTCTTGTAAATAAATCCTGTGACCCTTAACCTGACTCAATCTCACGCCAGAGTTGCTTTTTTGTGTCTCAAATCTCAATCTCAATCTCAACTGAAGTCCACTTCAGTTCGGGTGAATGTCACAGAATGTCACAACCTCTGCTTCTGTACTGTAAGTTCCCTATTAGTTACTTTTGAGGTATTGGTACGGTACTTGAGTTTTTCCAGTTTTCAGTACTTTTACTTCTACTCCACTTACATCTCGGATCCAAATATTGTACTTTTATTCAACAACAATTATTTAAAAACTTTAGTTACTAGTTAGTTGCTTTGCAGATTATATTAAAAAACATACATAAACCACTTTAGCCCTATTTTATACACATGCAATTTGAAAATAGACCATCTACAAGCCGATCTACAAGATCTACAAACGCGTCGCATATGTTTATATTTATTTATTTTCAAACATTTGATACTTTTACTTTTGGTATAAGTATATTTTGATGCCAATACTTTCATACTTTTACTTGTACATTTTGAATTCCAGACTTTTACTAGTAACAGAGTATTTCTACATTGCAGTATTGATACTTTTACTTAAGTAAAACATGTGAGTACTTGGGTACAATGAGGAGTGGGGTGAGAGTTTAGGTTTTCCTATTCACCATATTCCTGGCCCTCTCTATGGAGGCTGCCATTTTCTTTTACAGAGGGCGCTAGAGAGTTTTTTTCTGTGTGCTGCTTCAACACGGAATTGTCTGTTGCCAGATTTTGCCAAAGATATAAGCCCAACAGAAGTAACTAGGCTATACTACTTTACATTTACAATTGAAAATAGCAGATCAGCAAGCTCACAATGTGTCACATTGCGACACACTGTGAGATGGTATATTTGCTATTTAAAAAATATTGAGAAAAAAAAAAAGAAATTTGAATATTTTTGAAACATTTCAACAACATAAATCTGTGTGGAGGTCCCTGCCACCACATATTTTCAGATGGGGGTCTGCGACTGTGGACAAATATGTTAATCTGGGGTCCTTGATATGAAAAGATTTGGGAACCAGTGGTTTAAAAATATTAGAAAGCCCAATAAGCAACTACCGGTGTACTATTTTTTTAGAGACACAAATTGCTTATTATAAGCAGACATGGCAACCCAGGTACATTCAGAGCCCAGAGCCTAGAACGCCAACTACTGACACTTTAATGCAAGGACAACAGGAAACCAAATGATGTTTTTCAGGCCAGCCTTTTCGGCCTCCGCCTCTTTCAGGATATGAACAGGAAGTCGGGGGCGGGGCCAGGAATAACGTGAATAGAACACATAAACACAGCGACTCCTCTGACAGGAAATGTGACTCAGAGTGAGGATATCACTCACGCAACAACTAGCAGCAGTAGAAGTACACCCTAGACCGGGTGTTTACTCAACTCACAGCATTAGACCATTAAGACCATCCGTGTCACTCTAGATTTTAACCACTTCAACCCTCATTTTATGCTTTAACTATAAAAAAAAATAGCAGATATACAAGCTCACAGTGCGGCACCAAGTGCCGCGCTGCGAACTTGTAGATCTGCTATTTTTTTTTGCTAAACATTTGTAACTCAAATCTTTCTTTCTCTGGGTCCTTGGTAGGGGGTCCGTGTTCAAATGCACATAATTCTAAGGGTCCTTGACATAGAAAGTTTGAGCACCCAATACGTTTTTCAGAAAACGATTGGGATTTAAACATATTTTTTTTTGGTATTTTTCCGGTCTCAATGGGTTAAAAAGGACCCTACAGCGGTGCCGTAAGAGGGAATATAAAGCATTTTGAATGACAGAGCCTCATGTGAGCACATGTTGACTGGGACTGAAGTGTCACCGTGAGTGGACTGGGATTGGCTTTTCATTAAGATAAAGGCGGCCCCGGCCTCTCTCCATATTTACATTTATTTCCGCACACGCGGGGTCATTTCATTATGGTAATGCCCCAGTAAATGCACACAGTATCTTGAAAGAGAAAGAGCCAGCTGGCTTTCAGAGTGAGTGGGCTCAGCCGTCCCGCTAGAGGTGAAAGATTGTGTACAGTACAAAATACAAACACACACACGCACGCACTCATGCGCGCGCGCACACCAGTGTAATGCCACATACTGTAAGAATGAATTTGCTTGCATGAGCCAGGGAAATGGTTGTTTTTATGCACACACACAAACAGAATGTAATTAACTGTCTCACTGACAACCTCTGTCTGTCTGTCTGTCTGTCTGTCTGTCTGTCTGTCTGTCTGTCTGTCTGTCTGTCTGTCTGTCTGTCTGTCTGTCTGTCTGTCTGTCTCACTGATGGGCTGTATCTGACTACCGCTCTGGGTAACACTCATTATACCCACTCTGTGTGTGTGTGTGTGTGTGTGTGTGTGTGTGTGTGTGTGTGTGTGTGTGTGTGTGTGTGTGTGTGTGTGTGTGTGTGTGTGTGTGTGCATAGGCCCAGTTATTATATAATCGTCTAATCGCAATTATATTTGAGGTAATCGCAAATTATTTTGCATAATCGTCATATTTAAAGTTATTAAATATGCCAGTCATTCCTTTGTACTGTATATTTAGGTTATTTGTCATATCTAGTTGACCTAGTTGCAGTAATTTTGTGTGACAATTAATCGCCAAGTAAAATGTTATAATCGTGAGTCGTGACATCCCTGTGCGTGTGTGTGCGACTGTGCGTGCGTGCGTGCATGGACTCACCCAGACAGAACACCCAGAACCAGGTTGAGCATGAAGAAGGATCCGATGATGATGAGAGGGAAGAAGTACAGCCAGTTCCAAGTGTTTCCTGCCACATCATTGGTCTGTGAAAAGAACACACATGCACACATACACATTTTATTTATGTCCACACAAAGGAAATTGCATACAAGGACTAGCCTTGCGTAGCCAGCCAGACGAATCTGCCATTGCAAAGGACAATTGCAATTGGTAAATTAGGTGAGGTAGATTTTTTTTATTTACGTGCTCTGAAATTCGCTCCGATATTCGGACGAAAAAACGCAGCAGTTGCAAAGACCTTTACTGTCGAGGTGTCCTTTCCCTGATCAAGACGCTGAACTAACTAACCTAATTGCTCCCGATGAGCAGGTTGTGCCATGCATGGTTTCCTCTGCCATCGGTGTACTGTATGAATGTATGATGAATGGGTGAAAAGCGCCTTGGATAAAGGCGCTATATACTGTAAATGCACCATTTACCATCGGTGAGCAACGCCTTCTTGGATGCAAGTTGCTAACGCGCTGAAGCATGCGGTCCGCAGAGGTTGCAAAATGCATCTTAAATCTGCACCTGCTACATTAGCGGTGGCAGTTACAACGGAGCAGTTTAACGTCATGCCCAGGAAGCGAGCCATTAAGATTTTAAGACTTCCTACAGTAGTTGCTCTAGTATATTTAATTTAAGTAAAAGCTCACTACCTTCTGTCTGTCTCACACTCTACCTACACAATGTACTAAAAGGAGTTATGCTGCTTTAAAATGCAGACAGTCTATCACCATGTAAATGTTTTTTTTCCCCACCTTTCTCATTACGTGAACCTTGCTCTTTCTGTCTCTCTCACACACACAATAACTTGTGTTTAAAGAGGTGGTGCCATATTTTTGTACTTTTTCTGGTTTTCATGTGTCTAGGAGGTTGACAGTACTTCATTAGACCCCCTGGTGTGGTTGTTATGAGAAATTATGCATTCTCTTTTTATTTGGGTTTTTAGCTGGAGGATGCCACCTGCTGGGTCAGACGTGCCGTTCCATAAACACCCATACTTATTACATCATAGAATCATTTTAACTCTTTCTGTACACTTTTTTGGAAAAATTCTTCCTCCTAGTATAATCATAATAGTAGATAATCATGTTTTATAGAGGGGGAAATCATGGCACCCCATCTTTAATTTTCACTAAACATTAAAACGTTTTTACATGCCTTATATTATGTGTACAGTGTGGGAGGGATTACTTGAGTATATTTCCCCATGCCCTCTCCTCCCATTGCATTGCTATACTAAGCCAATGAAAAAATGTATCAGGCATTACGACGTCACCAAGGCCAAAATGAATTTTAGTCAACTAAAATCTCGTGATATTTGGTCATCTAAAACTAGACGAGTAGGACACACTTCAGATGACTAAATTATGACTGAAACCAAATAGTTGTTTTTTAAAACATGTTAACTCTTATTGTGCCTATCCCGAACTAGTTCGGGATAAATATTAACGTCCTGGGTGCCTATCCCGAACTAGTTGAGCCGGGCCGCCGGCCGTCATCTGTTTACACGGCCCGCGAGAGCGTCGCGCCGCCGATATTTACCATCCACTTTTATTAACTCATTGACTGCCAAGGCCCGAGTTTCCCGAGTTATTACAGTAGTAACAGGGTGCCACAGCCCGAGTTTCCCGAGTTGGAAGCCATTTTGGAAAAAAAAAAAAAAAATTTTTTTTTTTTTTTCAAAAATTTTTTTTATAAAAAAAATTCTAAAAATGCCTCAAATGTATTAGGCATGATCGCAATCGCGAAATTGCATGTTTAGCCCCATAACAAACATCTTTCAAAATGTCAAAAATGGCTGTTTTTTTGTCTGACTTTGAAGGCTTGTATCTCATGAATGCCTGAACGGATTTCCAAGCGGATTTTTTTGTTTGAAAGCTGTTAAAAAGTACTACACATATGGTGCATGATCTAGGCATGGGCGTGCACGATCCGTGCACTAAAAATTGATCCGTGCACTAGAAATTTAGGAAGGTGGCAGTGTTTGTTTTGTCTGACTTTGAAGGCTTCTATCTCATGAATGCCTGAACGGATTTCCAAGCGGAGTTTTTTGTTTGAAAGCTGTTAAAAAGTACTACACATATGGTGCATATATGGTGCATGGGCGTGCACGATCCGTGCACTAAAAATTGATCCGCGCACTAGAAATTTAGGAACGTGGCATCCTGGTACTTGGCAGCCATCTTGAAAAGGGCATTCAATGAGTTAACAGTACCTTAGTTTAAAGTGCTACCGTTTTTTATTCAAAATACTGCTGTCAAAATCCACACTGCATGCCTAACTGAAAGGCTGACAACAGTGCAGAAGCAGGAGACAGACCTGGGGACTAACGGGCCACGTGTGAAGACACTGACATTGTGCAGACGCAGGAGTCAGAGCACTGTGGTCCCATGCCGCATGTCACTGTGATGTCACATTGTCACTGTGGCCACATGCTGCATGTCACCGTGATGGAGAGGTCTGGGAGGCTCAGTCAGTGAGCTGGAGATCTGTGTCATGTGCACGAGTGAGCGAGCGAGTGTGCGTGAGTGTATGCGTGCGCGAGTGCGTGCTTGTGTTTGTGTGCGCTCCCAATACGACTCATTGGACACACACTCCTTGGCTGCCAAACCACAACCCCTCATTTCACATGGCCCTCTTCTAGCGCCACCATGAAGCCGATTCTTGCAAGACACATTTTTGGACACTGCTCCTACAGATCAAAATGCATCTGTCCCATCTAGCGCCAACATCTGGTCGATTTTTGAAAAACAGATTTTTTTAGCTTGTAGCCTGAGCTTGTAGATCTGCTATTTTCAGAGCGCAACACCCGAGCGCAACCAAACATAAAATGACTTGTCTTTTAGTTCGGCTGGATCTCTTCTCCACTAGTCAAACATTTTAGTCAAGTTTTTATTTGTTGAAGAAATTGTCAGTATATTTAGTCTTAGTTTTTATTTAGTTTTCGTCCGTGAAAAAGGGTAGTCGATGAACATTTTTCATCGTAGTTTTAGTCGAGGAAATCAACAGTGGTCCAAATAAAGAACAACGAGTAGATCATTATGAAACAAGTAAAAAGAATACCAGTGGAAATGCACACTGTTGCACCAGCTCTGCTAAAGCTGCCAATAAGCTGGCAAGAATGGAAGGTTTCCTCTGCGGTCGACACAGGTTCATCTTTTATTAGAAAACACAGGCGGAAGGGCCGACTTAGGTTGAGTTGGTGTAAATGTTTTCCAAAGTCTGAAACGCCGCCAGGTCCCTGCATGTGAAATATACTTCCCACACACAATGCACTTGATGCATGGTGCACAACATTTTCACATTAATATTCCCCCGTGTCCAGTTTTTTATCAGCGTTTGTTTCAGTTCCTTTATACGAGTCCTTACTAATACCAAGAAAGTGGAGGATGTTACTCCAGTTCTTAAAGGAGTAATTCAACCCAAAAATTTCTATCAATCACACCCCTTACCAAAAAGTAGTATACTTACGTATACTCTGAGTATACTTGTTATGAACTAAGTATACTTTGTCTAAACTAATACTTTGGTAAGTATACTTTTCTGTTTACTTAAAATGTACTATCAGGAATATACTTAACAAAAGTATACTTAGTTTATACTGACAAGTACACAGCAAAAGTTTAAGTATACTTTTCCTTCATTTCAAGTGCAGCCTATATTCTATAGTACTGTGTTCTTATACAGTATCTGGCTTGTGGGTGTATACTTGTATATTTCTCCCACTGGCTGCTTGAGGTAGTTGCCCTACACTGTGCACCTGTAGTGCTTATGCTTGAGGTATACTAGATTTATACTTGAACTGCACTATTTTCATACATGAAGTATACCATTTATATACTCCAAACATACTATGCGTGAACTTAATGTACACTACTCTTTTACTTGCAGTGTACTTGAATTGCACTTTTCTTATACTTGAGGGGTACCATATTTATTTACACAAAATGTATATACTACAAACATACTATGCGTGAACTTAATGTACACTACTCTTTTATTTGCAGTGTACTTGAATTGCACTTTTCTTATACTTGAGGTATACTATGGTCATACTTCAACTGCACTACTTTTAAACTTGCACCATACCGGTTATATACTCTAAACATACTGTGCGTGAACTTAATGGACACTACTCTTTTACCTGCAGTGTACTTGAATTGCACTTTTCTTATACTTGAAGAATACCAGTTATAGACACAAACCATACTGTGCGTGAACTTAATGGACACTACTCTTTTACTTGCAGTGTACTTGAATTGCACGTTTCTTATACTTGAGGTGTACCATGTATTTTCACAAAACATACTATGTGTGAACGTAATGTACACTACTCTTTTACTTGCAGGGTACTTGAATTGCACTTTAATTATGCATGACGTATACTACGATTGTACTTGAAATGCACTATTATATACTCCAAACATACTATGCGTGAACTTAATGTACACTTGCAGTGTAATTGAATTGCACTTTTATTATACTAGAGGTATAGCATTTATACACAAAACATATTATGTGTGAACTTAATGTACACTACTCTTTTACTTACAGGGTACTTAAATTGCACTTTTCTTATACTTGACGTATACTACATTCATACTTGAATTTCACTACTTTTAAACTTGAATTGCACTTTTCTTATACATGAGGTATACTATGGTCATACTTCAACTGCACTACTTTTAAACTTGCAACATACCAGTTATATACTCTAAATATACTGTGCGTGAACTTAATGGACACTACTCTTTTACCTGCAGTGTACTTGAATTGCACTTTTCTTATACTTGAAGAATACCAGTTATATACTCAAACCATACTGTGCGTGAACTTAATGGACACTACTCTTTTACTTGCATTGTACTTGAATTGCACGTTTCTTATACTTGACGTATACTACGTTTATATTTGAACTGCACTATTTTCATACTTGAGGTATACCATTTATATACTACAAACATACTATGCTTGAACTTAATGTACACTACTCTTGTATTTGCAGTGTACTTGAATTGCACTTTTCTTATACGTGAGGTATACTATGGTCATACTTCAACTGCACTACTTTTAAACTTGCAACATACCAGTTATATACTCTAAACATACTGTGGGTGAACTTAATGGACACTACTCTTTTACCTGCAGTGTACTTGAATTGCACTTTTCTTATACTTGAAGAATATCAGTTATATACTCAAACCATACTGTGCGTGAACTTAATGGACACTACTCTTTTACTTGCATTGTACTTGAATTGCACGTTTCTTATACTTGACGTATACTACGTTTATATTTGAACTGCACTATTTTCATACTTGAGGTATACCATTTATATACTACAAACATACTATGCTTGAACTTAATGTACACTACTCTTGTATTTGCAGTGTACTTGAATTGCACTTTTCTTATAATTGAAGTATACTATGGTCATACTTCAACTGCACTACTTTTAAACTTTCACCATACCGGTTATATACTCTAAACATACTGTGCGTGAACTTACTGGACACTACTCTTTTACCTGCAGTGTACTTGAATTGCACTTTTCTTATACTTAAAGAATACCAGTTATATACTCAAACCATACTGTGCGTGAACTTAATGGACACTACTCTTTTACTTGCATTGTACTTGAATTGCACGTTTCTTATACTTGACGTATACTACGTTTATATTTGAACTGCACTATTTTCAGACTTGAGGTATACCATTTATATACTCCAAACATACTATGCGTGAGCTTAATGTACACTACTCTTTTATTTGCAGTGTACTTGAATTGCATTTTTCTTATACTTGACGTATAATACATTTATACTTGAATTTCACTACTTTTAAACTTGAATTGCACTTTTCTTATACGTGAGGTATACTATGGTCATACTTCAACTGCACTACCTTTAAACTTGCACCATACCAGTTATATACTCTAAACATACTGTGTGTGAACTTAATGGACACTACTCTTTTACCTGCAGTGTACTTGAATTGCACTTTTCTTATACTTGAAGAATAGCAGTTATATACTCAAACCATACTGTGCGTGAACTTAATGGACACTACTCTTTTACTTGCATTGTACTTGAATTGCACGTTTTTTATACTTGACGTATACTAAGTTTATATTTGAACTGCACTATTTTCATACTTGAGGTATACCATTTATATACTACAAACATACTATGCGTGAACTTAATGGACACTACTCTTTTACTTGCATTGTACTTGAATTGCACGTTTCTTATACTTGACGTATACTACGTTTATATTTGAACTGCACTATTTTCAGACTTGAGGTATACCATTTATATACTCCAAACATACTATGCGTGAACTTAATGTACACTACTCTTTTATTTGCAGTGTACTTGAATTGCACTTTTCTTATACTTGAAGAATACCAGTTATATACTCAAACCATACTGTGCGTGAACTTAATGGACACTACTCTTTTACTTGCATTGTACTTGAATTGCACGTTTCTTATACTTGTTGTATACTACGTTTATATTTGAACTGCACTATTTTCAGACTTGAGGTATACCATTTATATACTGTAAACATACTATGCATGAACTTAATGTACACTAGTCTTTTACTAGCAGTGTACTTGAATTGCACTTTTCTTATACTTGAGGTATACTACGTTTATACTTGAACTGTACTATTTTCTTACTTGAAGTATACCATTTAAATACTCCTAACATACTCTACGTTAACTTACTGTACAGAACTCTTTTACTTGCAGTGCACTTGAATTGCACTTTTCTTATACTTGAAGTATACCATTTATATACTCAAAACATACTGTGCGTGAACTTAATGTACACTACTCTTTTACTTGCAGGGTACTTGAATTGCACTTTTCTTATACTTGACGTATACTACGTTTATACTTGACCTGCACTATTATATACTCCAAACATACTATGCGTGAACTTAATGTACACTACTCTTTTACTTGCAGTGTACTTGAATTGCACTTTTCTTATACTTTAGGTATACCATTTATATACACAAAACACACTATGTGTGAACTTAATGTACACTACTCTCTTACTTGCAGTGTACTTGAATTGCATGTTTTTTATAGTTGACGTATACTATGTTTATACTTGAACTGCCCTATTTTCATACTTGAAGTATAGCATTTATATACTGAAAATATACTATGTGTGAACGTAATGTACACTACTCTTTTACTTTGAATGTACTTAAATTGCACTTTTATTATACTTGAGGTATACTACGTTTATACTTTAACGTACTATGCGTGAACTTAATGGACACTAATGTACACTACTCTCTTACTTGCAGTGTACTTGAATTGCATGTTTTTTATAGTTGACGTATACTATGTTTATACTTGAACTGCCCTATTTTCATACTTGAAGTATAGCATTCATATACTGAAAATATACTATGTGTGAACGTAATGTACACTACTCTTTTACTTTGAATGTACTTAAATTGCACTTTTATTATACTTGAGGTATACTACGTTTATACTTTAACGTACTATGCGTGAACTTAATGGACACTACTCTTTTACTTGAATTGCACTTTTCTTATACATGACGTATACTACGTTTATATTTGAATTGCACTACTTTTAACCTTGAAGTATACCATTTATATACTCAAACTATACTATGCATCAACTTAATGTGCACTACTCATTTACCTCTAGTGTACTTGAATTGCACTTTTCTTATACATGATGTATACTACGTTTATATTTGAGCGGCACTTTTTTCATACTTGAAGTATAGCATTTATATGCTCGGAACATACTATGCATGAACTTGATGGACACTACTCTTTTACTTGAATTGCACTATTCTTATACTTGACGTATACTACGTTTACATTTGAATTGCATTAATTTTAAACTTGAAGTATACCATTTATATACTCAAAACATACTATGCGTGAATTTAATGTACACTACTCTTTTACTTGCAGTGCACTTGAATTGCACTCTTCTTTTACTTGAGGTATACTATGGTCATACTTGAACTGCACTACTTTTAAACTTGAACCATACCAGTTATATACTCAAAACATACTATACGTCAACTTAATGGTCACTACTCTTTTACTTGCAGTGTACTTGAATTGCACGTTTTTTTATACTTTACGTATACTACCTTTATACTTGAACTGCACTATTTTCATACTTGAAGTATACCATTTATATACTCAAAACATACTTGAATTGCACTTTTCTTATACTTGAGGTATACTATGTTTATACTTGAACTGCACTATTTTCATTGTAGCGACGGGGTGCAACTAATTAATAAGTATTGTAATGGTTAAAGAAAGACAGAGTGTGAAATATTATAGCTTTGGAAATGGAGGACTGTATACTCTGGAGTTGAGGTTATGCCCACCACAGGGCTCCAGTCAAAGAGCAGTAATCAATGATGACACTTGATGGCGTTTTATGTGTTTTTTATAAAGGAGGTAGTTGGTGGACACAAACATACACAATGATGAATGGTATCTAAAAATATAGAAATACTACATAAGGATAAGGAGACAATAAACAATATGCAGTAGTAACCTACACAAATGTAGCATATTACTGAAATGAGCCATGCACTCATGTGCCAGCTTAGACCCAGCATGCACTCACACACAGGTTAGACTAGGGCCTGTTAGCTTAGCCACTGAAGTTTAGCTAGCAAACACAATTACAAAAACAAACTTTTTAAACCACACACAGATCAATTCTGATACAATGACCTGTTACCACATGAACCATTATTGTTCTGCAGGACAGAAAACAACTCACTTTGTCAAGAACGCATTCTTATGTGCATATGTTTGTTTGTGGCTGCACTCATGCATGTAAACAGTTGGGGTCCTCTGTTCTAGTGGTGCCCAAACAACTGCCTCAACTAAAGTGTCACCTGGGTCCTGATCAGAGGGTACCTGAGGCATGCCTGCTCTAAATGGGGACAATAAAGGTGGTGATGGGGTTTGGTGTTGCTGAACTGTCTGTAGATTTCACTCTGAATGTGTAGACTTGCCGGTCCCATTATACACCTACAAATGAACAGATAAAGCACATTAGTTATGGGAGTCAACAGTAGTAATATACTTTGAATTGACAAGTAGAATGCCAAGATGTGTGATGATAATACCTTTGTCTGATGTTCTCCTCCTCCCAGGGTGGTGTTCGGGCAAAAGAGTTCCCTCCGGGAACACACACCCTATTTATAGTCCTGGGAGGGTGAAACCAAGTGGGAAGTGGATAGAGGGGAGATTGAGAATGATTCTAATGCATTTAATAATACGAAAGTACTTAAAATACTAGCACATGGATATGCTCCTTTAATTCATATCTCCAATTACCACTATGCCCACTAAATGTGTACACCCACCATACATTATTAAATGCATTAGAATCATTTTCAATCTCCCCTCTATCCACCCCCCACTTGGCTTCACCCTCCCAGGACTATAAATAGTGTGCGTGTTACCGGAGGGAACTCTTTTGCCCGAACACCACCCTGGGAGGAGGAGACAGACAAAGGTAAGGGTTTTACAAATAACAGCTTTACATTATCTTCACAAATCTTGAGTATTCTACTTGTCAATTCAAAGTATATTACTACTGTATATTACTAATGTGCTTTATCTGTTCATTTGTAGGTGTATAATGGGACCGGCAAGACTACACATTCAGAGTGAAATCTACAGACAGTTCAGCAACACCAAACATTCCCCCAACTGTTTACATGCATGAGTGCAGCCACACACAAACATATGCACATAAGAATGCGTTCTTGACAAAGTGAGTTCTGTCCTGCAGAGCAATAATGGTTCATGTGGTAACAGTTCATTGTGTCAGAATTGATCTGTGTGTGGTTTAAAAAGTTTGTTTTTGTAATTGTGTTTGCTAGCTAAACTTCAGTGGCTAAGCTAACAGGCCCTAGTCTAACCTGTGTGTGAGTGCATGCTGGGTCTAAGCTGGCACATGAGTGCATGGCATTTCAGTAATATGCTATGTTTGTGTAGGTTACTACTGCATATCGTTTATTGTCTCCTTATCCTTATGTATTATTTCTATATTTTTCAGATACCATTCATCATTGTGTATGTTTGTGTCCGCCAACTACCTCCTTTATAAAAACCACATAAAACACCAAGTGTCATCATTGATTACTGCTCTTTGACTGGAGCCCTGTGGTGCGCATAACCTCAACTCCAGAATATACAGTCCTCCATTTCCAAAGCTATAATATTTCACACTCTGTCTTTCTTTAACCATTAAAATACCTATGCAGAAGTGGATAGAGGGGAGATTGAGAATGATTCTAATGCATTTAATAATACGAAAGTACTTAAAATACTAGCACATGGATATGCTCCTTTAATTCATATCTCCAATTACCACTATGCCCACTAAATGTGTACACCCACCATACATTATTAAATGCATTAGAATCATTTTCAATCTCCCCTCTATCCACCCCCCACTTGGCTTCACCCTCCCAGGACTATAAATAGTGTGCGTGTTACCGGAGGGAACTCTTTTGCCCGAACACCACCCTGGGAGGAGGAGACAGACAAAGGTAAGGGTTTTACAAATAACAGCTTTACATTATCTTCACAAATCTTGAGTATTCTACTTGTCAATTCAAAGTATATTACTACTGTATATTACTAATGTGCTTTATCTGTTCATTTGTAGGTGTATAATGGGACCGGCAAGACTACACATTCAGAGTGAAATCTACAGACAGTTCAGCAACACCAAACATTCCCCCAACTGTTTACATGCATGAGTGCAGCCACACACAAACATATGCACATAAGAATGCGTTCTTGACAAAGTGAGTTCTGTCCTGCAGAGCAATAATGGTTCATGTGGTAACAGTTCATTGTGTCAGAATTGATCTGTGTGTGGTTTAAAAAGTTTGTTTTTGTAATTGTGTTTGCTAGCTAAACTTCAGTGGCTAAGCTAACAGGCCCTAGTCTAACCTGTGTGTGAGTGCATGCTGGGTCTAAGCTGGCACATGAGTGCATGGCATTTCAGTAATATGCTATGTTTGTGTAGGTTACTACTGCATATCGTTTATTGTCTCCTTATCCTTATGTATTATTTCTATATTTTTCAGATACCATTCATCATTGTGTATGTTTGTGTCCGCCAACTACCTCCTTTATAAAAACCACATAAAACACCAAGTGTCATCATTGATTACTGCTCTTTGACTGGAGCCCTGTGGTGCGCATAACCTCAACTCCAGAATATACAGTCCTCCATTTCCAAAGCTATAATATTTCACACTCTGTCTTTCTTTAACCATTAAAATACCTATGCAGAACTGTGTTCGAATATTAATTAGTTGCACCCCGTCACTACAATGAAAATAGTGCAGTTCAAGTATAAACATAGTATACCTCAAGTATAAGAAAAGTGCAATTCAATGTTTTGAGTATGTAAATGGTATACTTCAAGCATGAAAATAGTCTAGTTCAAGTAAGTATAAAAAACGTGCAATTCAAGTACACTGAAAGGTAAAGAGTAGTGTACATTAAGTTCATGCATAGTATGTTCTGAGTATATAAATGGTATACTTCAAGAAATAAAATAGTGCATTTCAAGTATGAAAGTAGTATACCTCACGTATAAGAAAAGTGCAATTCAAGTACACAGCAAGTGTACATTAGGTTCACGCATAGTATGTTTTGAGTATATAACTGGTATGGTTCAAGTTCAAAAGTAGTGCAGTTCAAGTATGACCATAGTATACCTCAAGTAAAAGAAGAGTGCAATTCAAGCGCACTGCAGGTAAAAGAGTAGTGTACATTAAGTTCACGCACAGTTTGTTTTGAGTATATAAATGGTACGATTCAAGTTTAAAAGTAGTGCAGTTCAAGTATGACCATAGTATACTTCAAGTATAAGAAAAGAGCAATTAAAGTGCACTGCAGGTAAAAGAGTAGTGAACATTAAGTTCATGCACAGTATGTGTTGAGTATATAAATGGTATACCTCGAGTATGGAAATAGTGCAGTTCAAATATAAACACAGTTTACGTCAAGTATAAGACAAGTGCACAGCAAGTAAAAGAGTAGTGTACATTAAGTTCACGCATAGTATGTTTTGAGTATATAAATGGTATACCTCGAGTATGAAAATAGTGCAGTTCAAATATAAACGTAGTATACGTCAAATATAAAACAAGTGCAGTTCAAGTAAAAGAGTAGTTTTAATTAAGTACACGCATAGTATGTGTTGAGTATATAAATGGTATACTTCAAGTTTTAAAGTAGTGCAGTTCAAGTATGACCATAGTATACCTCAAGTAAAAGAAGAGTGCAATTCAAGTGCACTGCAGGTAAAAGAGTAGTGTACATTAAGTTCACGCACAGTATGTTTTGAGTATATAAATGGTACGATTCAAGTTAAAAGTAGTGCAGTTCAAGTATGACCATAGTATACCTCAAGTATAAGAAAAGAGCAGTTAAGTGCACTGCAGGTAAAAGAGTAGTGAACATTAAGTTCACGCACAGTATGTGTTGAGTATATAAATGGTATACCTCGAGTATGGAAATAGTGCAGTTCAAATATAAACGTAGTATACGTCAAATATAAAACAAGTGCAGTTCAAGTAAAAGAGTAGTGTCAGTTAAGTACACGCATAGTATGTGTTAAGTATATAAATGGTATACTTCAAGTTTTAAAGTAGTGCAGTTCAAGTATGACCATAGTATACCTCAAGTAAAAGAAGAGTGCAATTCAAGTGCACTGCAGGTAAAAGAGTAGTGTACATTAAGTTCACGCACAGTATGTTTTGAGTATATAAATGGTATGATTCAAGTTTAAAAGTAGTGCAGTTCAAGTATGACCATAGTATACCTCAAGTATAAGAAAAGAGCAATTAAAGTGCACTGCAGGTAAAAGAGTAGTGAACATTAAGTTCACGCACAGTATGTGTTGAGTATATAAATGGTATACTTCGAGTATAGAAATAGTGCAGTTCAAATATACACATAGTATATGTCAAGTATAAGCTAAGTGCAATTCAAGTACAATGCAAGTAAAAGAGTAGTGTCCATTAAGTTCACGCCTAGTATGTTTTGAGTATATAACTGGAATACTTCAAGTATAAGAAACGTTCAATTCAAGTACACTGCAGGTAAAATAGTAGTGTACATTAACTCATACCCTGCCAAGCCCGAGGAACCCGAGAATTTTGGGATGTCCCTCCCTGCCACGCCCGAGGAACCCGAGAATGGCCGCCATTTTGAAAAAAAAAAAAAAAAAAAATCATTTTTTTTTTTTTTTTTTTTTTTTTTTTTTTTGGACCCCAAAAACGTTAGTAGGCATGATAGCGATCGCGAAATTGCTTGTTTAACCCCCATACAACCCCCATACAACTCAGGTAGCAGACCTCCAAGCTCACAACAGTGTAAAACATAGTGGCTGCTATCTCATGAATGCCTGAACGGATTTCCATTCGGATTCTTTTGTTTGAAAGCTGTGAGCAATGTGGACACACGTGGTGCATTATCTAGGCATGGGTGTGCATGATCCGTGCACTATGAATTACATGGAAGTCTATGGAGACAGTTTGGCAGGATTGGAGTACGAAGGTATTGTTAAATGGCAGCAAATGAGTTAAGTTCACGCATAGTATGTTTTGAGTATATAAATGGTATACTTCAAGTTTAAAAGTAGTGCAGTTCAAGTATGACCATAGTATACCTCAAGTATAAGAATAGTGCAATTCAAGTAAAAGAGTGGTGTCCATGAAGTTCACGCATAGTATGTTTTGAGTATATAACTGGTATGGTTCAAGTTCAAAAGTAGTGCAGTTCAAGTATGACCATAGTATACCTCAAGTAAAAGAAGAGTGCAATTCAAGTGCACTGCAAGTAAAAGAGTAGTGTACATTAAAATCACGCATAGTTTGTTTTGAGTATATAAATGGCATACCTCGAGTATGAACATAGTGCAGTTCAAATGTAAACGTAGTTTACGTCAAGTATAAGACAAGTGCACTGCAAGTAAAAGAGTAGTGTAAGTTAAGTTCACGCATAGTATGTTTTGAGTATATAACTGGTATGGTTCAAGTTTAAAAGTAGTGCAGTTCAAGTATGACCATAGTATACCTCAAGTAAATGAAAAGTGCAATTCAAGTGCACTGCAAGTAACAGAGTAGTGTACACTAAGTTCACGCATAGTATGTTTTGAGTATATAAATGGTGTACTTCAAGTTTAAAAGTAGTGCAGTTCAATTATGACCATAGTATACCTCAAGTAAAAGAAAAGTGCCATTCAAGTATGACCAAAGTCTTCCTCAAGTAAATGAAAAGTGCAATTCAAGTGCACTGCAAGTAAAAGAGTAGTGTACATCAAGTATGTTTTGAGTATATAAATGGTATACTTCAAGTTTAAAATGAATGCAATTCAAATATAAACGTAGTATACGTCAAGTATAAGAATAGTGCAATTCAAGTAAAAGAGTAGTGTCCATTAAGTCCACGCATAGTATGTTTTGAGTATATAACCGTTATACTTCAAGTATGAAATAGTACTGTTCAAATGTAAACGTAGTACAATTCAAGTACACTGCAGGTAAAAGAGTAGTGTACATTAAGTTCATGCATAGTATGTTCCGACTATATAAATGATATACTTCAAGTATGAAAAAAGTGCTGTTCAAATATAAACGTAGTATACCTTATGTATAAGAAAAGTGCAATTCAAGTACACTAGAGGTAAAAGAGTAGTGCACATTAAGTTCATGCATAGTATAGTTTGAGTATATAAATGGTATACTTCAAGGTTACAAGTAGTGCAGTTCATATGACCTTAGTATACCTCAAGTACAATAAAAGTGCTATTCAAGTACACTGCAGGTAAAAGAGTAGTGTACATTAAGTTCACGCACAGTATGTTTTACGTATATAAATGGTATACTTCAAATTTAAATGTAGTGCAGTTCAGGTATGACCATAGTATACCTCTTGTATAAGAGAAGTGCAATTCAAGTAAATAAGTAGTGTACTTAAGTATACATCTGAGTATATGAATGGTTTATTTTAAGTAAGGGAATAGCACAATTCTAGTGTATGAATACAATAATTTAAGTATACTCATATATACTTTATGTATACTTTAAGTAAACTTAGAGTTTACTCTAAGTTTTGAGTATACTCAAAAGTGGGCCAATTCAGATTACTTTTAGTACGGTAGGTATACTGTAAGTATACTAACTAGTACACTAACTAGTACATTTGTTAGTATACTGCTTGTACATAAATATCAGTATACTTGTACTTAAAGTATACTTAAGAAATATACTCAAAGTTGACTTAAGTATACTTAGAAAAGTAAACTTGAAGTTTACTACTTTTTGGTAAGGGACCCCATGGAGTCTTGAATACATTGAGATGTTTTTGTTTTTGTCGCATTCTTGAGCCAGTCGTTTGAGGATGGGGTAGATCGCCAGTAGGAGACTCAATCGAGTGTCTTCCTACTCCGGACACCGGAAACTCCACTGGTCATCAAACTATTGGCTCAGGAATGTGACAAAAACTTAAGTATATTTACTTAAGTACTGTACTTAAAGCTATACTGTGTAAGTTGCTCAACTTGTGGTCAGTAGCTCTATAGCAAACCTCAGTCGCGTCCGCGTCTTTCGGCCGTTTTTCGGTTCTCTCACCCCCGCGTCTGCCTCCACCTCGCCGAGATCTATCTTTTGAGGGGTCCCTGGTTCCTATGCGTTCAGCCATTCCGGAGATACACTCCTTCACCCATGCTTCAATAGCTCACCGCGCACCCGAGTATAGAGAGACACACGGGAGACTACAAATATGGCCGCCCTAGCGACCCCACTCCAAGATGCGCTGTGATTGGCCGGCAGTGTATAACCCTCGCTGTGATTGGCCGGTAGTATGATGACGTCATTTTACCGTGAAATTCTCCCCCCCTCACGGCTCATAGAAAACATATAAAGAGAAGGCTTTTGAAGCTGAAAATAACGGAGTGGGGGTTCTAAAACTTTAGCGATTTAACAGTTAGGACCATTTTAAGATTTGTTTTATAAAAAAAGTTACATGGTATAACTTTAAGTACAATTTTGAGGTACAGTATTTGTACTTTACTTGAGAATTTCCAATTTCCAAGACTTTTACTTCTACACCACTACATCTCAGATCCAAATATACGCAGGGCGTTGTGTGCTTGTAGATCTGCTATTTTCACTCGTTTTGTGTGACAGTCTTGTATGATGAAGCAGGGCTTTACTTTACGAAAAAAACACACATTTGGAAATGTGGGAGATACGAGTTTTCTGCCCGACAGAATCGATATGTCAGCACTAACAGGGGTGTTAGTGATACAACATCCTCTTTAATGGACATGTCTGCTGGCATTGTGAGACAAACACACCCATAGTACTGCTACACATGCAAACAGTACGTGTGCAAGGACTAAGATGTTTGTGCGTGTGCGTGTGTACGTGTGTGTGCAGTAGCAGTACAGTACATGCACATGTTTGAGGGTGAGAACTCTGCATGTTGTAGCATTCATGTATGTGCACAACATGCATTTGTGTCTGTGTGCATGTGCATGCCTGTGCGGAGTGTGCGCACGTACTGTGCGTGTAATTGGTTGTACTGTACCGTATGTGCTAATGTGCATGGCGTGCTTCTGTAACATGCGTGTCCGCGGGTTTCTTTCTATGCACCGCATACGTGGGTGACTCATATGCATGGATTGTTATGTTATTATAGGATTGGATGGATTTTTATCTCTGCCTTCAGGTGGTTTGGATATACGGAGTCATGCTATGTCTCTAATCCCCTCAGAATGCTGAGAGTACTTCACAAAGCATGTGGCGGCGAGAACACACAGCTCGGTCACATAACCATGGAAAGACATTTCTTAGATCTGTTTCTCTTGACCACATTTATTAAAAAGGCATCTTAAGAATGTGATGCATGTTTCAAGTTTCAATGTTTAAGTACAGAATGTTATTTAGATGGCATGTAGTTTATTCAGGTCCTAGGCTCATAGTCGACCTGGTATCCTAATTAATTGAGGCACTACGGCTGTTCTCTTTGCATTCTATTTAGGTAATTAATTAACTTCCTTATTGTAAGTCACTCTGGATAAGAGAGCGTCTGCTAAATGACTAAATTGTAAATGGTAATTGTAGTGCGTTACACCCAACACTGGGTGCAAGTCATTGTTCAGAATGCCATCTGAATCATCGGCATTAAGAAAGGAAAACAGACTGATAATTTGGTGTCACACACAATGCAATCGCAATGAGACAGCATACTCCCACGCTGGGTTAACAATGCAATCACCCATACAGACATGCTCAGAGAGAGAGAGAGACACCACGCACGCACACACGCACGCACGCACGCACGCACACAAGATTTCTCGGACTGATCATAAAAAGGCTACCATGCTAGATTCCTGCTGTGATGAAGACTCTAAATCAATTGTACAGCTCTATGCTATTGTTACACAGTCTTGTGGACTATGTCACACACACACCAACATTCCGCTGCGTGTAAGTTGTACCTCTTGATTGTTGAGATCAACTTTAACATACTCTGTGAGGACCGGAAGAAACAAAGTAAATCGACGTGGACAGAATTTCAGTTTTTCTTTTTAACACTATAAAGGCTGTGAACAGTTGTTAAATGTCAATAATAGGTACATTTGATGCACGCACGCACGCACACAGTGGCACATCAATTAGCCATGGGGTATTATTTAGTGATACATGTAGTCCACATGGTTGGCCTATATGTTCCCCTCTACTTCTAGGAGTATGTAACAAGCCCTGTGTGTGTGTGTGTGTGTGTGTGTGTGTGTGTGTGTGTGTGTGTGTGTGTGTGTGTGTGTGTGTGTGTGTGTGTGATGGCCCTGACAGCGCACAATGCCATGGCAACAAGGTCAAGGTGCGTAGTCTGCGTACAGACTCCATGACTCATGCAGCTATAATGAGTTGAGAAACAAAAGCCAACCACTGACACTAACACATGTTCTCACACACGCGTATGCACACGCACGCACGCACACACGCACGCACGCACGCACACACAACCCGAATTGTAAACCTCTATATATTTATTTTTAACCATAAAACAATCATTTCTCTCATGAGTTCCAGATGAAAAATTAAAGAGAGCCTCCGCACACTCAAAACCACGTTCTTTATTTTCAATTGGATTGCAAGCTTTTGGTCCTTCAGACCTTCAGGCATCTCATGGGTTCCAGGAAAATTGTCCTCACAATGTCTTTTTCTCAAATTCAAGCGCGCGCGCACGCACGCACGCACGCACGCGCGCACGCGCGCACGCGCACACGCACACGCACACACACACACACACACACACACACACACACACACAAAAATAGCTAAATTTTACTTCCTACTCTCACCTATTGTCATGACCGAAAGAATAAGATCACTAGCGAGGCAGATAAAGTGCATATTACAGGTGAATCGTTCACTTGCGGATACAAGCACCAAAATTGGCACACATACTCCTTAGGCATTGCTCTTTTCAGAAAACCATCTGGCCAAAAAAAAAATCAAGATGGCGGCCAATTTTCATGATGGCCGCCATTGAATATACAGTAATCTTGCATTCCGCAATAAAATCCCATAGACTTGTCCTATTTGAATAATTTTGGTGTCAAATCATACATTTATCACTATGTAGAATCCAAATTTGGACCCATGGACTTACTCAATGGCTTCCTTGTACCATATATCAGTCCCGGAATCTTAATATTCTGCTAATAGTGTGGTGCGATGCGTCCAAAAAACAGCTCCCGTAGGATTTTTTTGCTAAAATTGATCTTTTTGCAGATCCTGGTTCTATAGAGTCCAAACTATGAGAAAATGATGGGTGTCAACTTTTCCGGATCCCCACCCCCTTTCTGGGGGTCATCTAGTTTGGGACCTGCCAGAACAGTACGCCAGCCAGTTAATGTCCAATTTTCTTAATATTAGGGTTGTTTTGTAGGTTTTAAAACATTCTGAGTTCATTTATTACACTTTTGAAGCAGCCAGAATAAGCTTTCTGACTTTTGGTTGGGGTCTTTCCTCACCTGGGACCCCCCAGATGGACCCCTGAGCCTTTCTCAGTACTCGATCTGCTCCTGCTCCAGAACAATGTCATATTAGATCATAATTGAAGCATAAACTTTTTTTCTGAAAACAAAAAAAAAGTAGTAACAAATACCAGGGGTCTTCCACAGGGGCTTCGGGACCCCTGGGGGTCCTCGGAGTTACTACCTAGTGTGATAAGAAGTGTACTTCTAAGGATTTCTTTGCTAAAATGTATTTGTTTACTAGTGTGGTATGTGGTATGTGGCCAATGTGGCCTCCATATATGGGCATTCCCATATGAAGTCCTGTTAGATATGGGCTTAATATTGAAGACATCAGGGAACTCCATATATGGACCTTGTCATACATCTTGAATCTATGACCTCAGCATCAAAGGCTGGATTGGGGTATGTCCCTGTGACAAACTATTATCATGTCCACTAGGGGTACTTACTGTAATGTACATCAAGCAGCCTCACAGAAACAGGACATAGACTCCTGCCCTATGAGCCTCAGGGCTGGGCAGTGGGTTGCCTTTGGCCAAAGACAGAACTTAAGGATTCTGTTCATGACCTGTGTTGCACTCTTTTACTGCTTTGGCTTTTATAGGGACCAAACTGTCAGAAAATGATGGGTGTCAGATTTTCCTGACCCCAGCCCCCTTTCTGTTTCATCTATTTTAGGACCTCGCAGAACAGTATGTCAGCCAGTTAATGTCCAATTTTCATAATATTAGAGTTGTTTTGAAGGTTTTAAAACATTCTAAGTTCAAATATTGCACTTTTGAAGCTGCCAGAATAACCTTTATGACTTTTGGTGGGGGTCTCTCCTCACCTGGGACCCCCAGAATGACCCCTGAGCCTATCTCAGTACAGTCCTTGCTCTGCTCCTGCTCCAGAACAGTGTCAAATTAGATCATAATTGAAGCATAAAAGCTTTTGTACCTGTACCTGGGCTCTGTAGCTAATACCAGGGGTCTTCCACAGGGTCCGGGACCCCCAGGTGTCCTCAGCGTTACTACAGGGGGCCATCCAAACGGCTGTTTCAGTTTTGGCCCTATTCTTGCAAGAATAATATTAGAAACTGTTAGTTTTATGTATCCTGGGTTTATGTAGTGTACTTGATGGTTTATTAGTATTCTCAGTATTATTTACTAGTTAGATGCCTCAGGGTGCCAATTCTTTGCCATCTGGCCAGTGATGTATCGGACCTGTTACCCATATATGGAGACCCCCTGGTACCCATATATGGAGATCCATGTACTGTATATGGAGATATGCTGTGAGAGCCCAAACATGCTTACTCAGTTATTTGTTATGTGAAAGTACTATGATGTCCATGACAACTGACAACATACCCTTTTATGCCCATACATGGAGATCCCTGTCTGTAGAACCAGTCACACAGATATGGGCTGTCTTGGCCATCTGTCTTGGCCATATATGGATTCTGTTAGTGTGGTATGTGGCCAATGTGGCCTCCATATATGGGCATTCCCATATGAAGTCCTGTTAGATATGGGCTTAATATTGAAGACATCAGGGAACTCCATATATGGACCTTGTCATACATCTTGAATCTATGACCTCAGCATCAAAGGCTGGATTGGGGTATGTCCCTGTGACAAACTATTATCATGTCCACTAGGGGTACTTACTGTAATGTACATCAAGCAGCCTCACAGAAACAGGACATAGACTCCTGCCCTATGAGCCTCAGGGCTGGGCAGTGGGTTGCCTTTGGCCAAAGACAGAACTTAAAGTGGATTCTGTTCATGACCTGTGTTGCACTCTTGCAGAAAAGAGCAAAGGGATGCTCTTCTTCCATGCCTTCACTGGCTGCGATGTTGTTTCAGCATTCCGCGGAAAGGGGAAGAAGTCTGCGTGGCAAACCTGGAATGTTTGTGATGAGGCTTCCGGTGTCTTCAGCAAACTCAGCCATTACCCACCTGTAGTGAAGGATGAAGACCTGAAAACCTTGGAGAAGTTTGTGATCATGATGTACGACCGATCCAGCACAGCTGAAGGTGTCAATGATGCGAGGTTGGACTTGTTTGCTCGGAAGCAGAGGCCATACGAAGCCATTCCTCCAACGCAAGCAGCACTGAAGCAACATGTGAAGCGCGCTTCCTATCAAGCGGCCTGCATCTGGAGTCAGTCAACAGTATGTCAACCAGAAATGCAGACTCCTGACAACTGGGGCTGGACCAAGAAAGGAGATCTGTGGCAGATTGATTGGACTGAGCTCCCACCCATTGCAGAGAGTTGCCAGCAGCTGACCAAGTGTGGATGCAAGTTGGAATGCTGCAGTCGATGCAAATGCTACCGCTTTGGTCTGACCTGCACGGCACTGTGCAGCTGCAGGTGCGAGGTTTAGAAGCGTTGTAGTCTAGGCCTACTATACTATTGTACTATACTGCCTAGGCCCTAGATAAAAAAAAAAAAGAAAAGACAAAAAAAAAAAAAAACGACCTCCTGCCTCGACGGGATCATCACCTTATCGTGGTGAGGCAGTTTGCGTGTCTCCATGACCCCCAGAGCTATGTCGGCAGGAGTCTTGTACTCCTGTACTCCTGGCAGGGTTACCCAAGTCGAAAAGGTCGAAGAATAGAGACTAGACAAAGAGGCCCTCATTTATCAACGTGGTGCAGATCAAAATTTGGGTGTACACCGAAATTTAGGGAAGTCTCGACATTTATCATTTCAACTTGACTTTGACGTTGGCGTAGGGTAGGATCAAATCTCACGTCAAGTCCAGAGGTGGTGTAGGATTCATCCTACACCACTTTGTTCCATTGTAGACGTGTGGAGCAGCATTGTCTAACTATTTGACAGGCAATGGACACATGTATCCACTCGAAAATGTATATCCAACACAATAATAAATAATCCTGTGAAAATATAACATTTAATAAAAGTATATTATAGCCAGCTACATCATGGACATGCACGCCGATTTTATTTCCAAGTTACAATGACAAGCAATCAAAATCTAGCAACATGGAAGCAATCTACTGTTAAGTGCTTTAACAGTCTATATTTTAAGATTGCAGACCTGGCTCAGAACAAGCACATTATAGCCTACGAACGCATGCGAGAGCATTTTCGGGACCAGCGCGGCGCCGCTGTGATCTACCGTGAGGCGTGAGCCTCCAATTTATACAGTGACGTGAGTCCTTTTAAATATGGATAAAACCCGAAGCTCCAAACCTGGCTGTGCCCAGCCCCGCGCACGCACGCTGCGGAGGATTTATTTGGGGGTCCACGGCCCACCTGGGAGAAGACCAGCCCGCGCAGGAACGGTACATGATCGCTAGTTCAAGCACTCAAACGTGCGTTGCGCTCGTCGCCGAAATTGGGTTAAATTAATATCCAAAACGTAACTGTGGGGTCTCTCAATTTATACAGTAGATACTGTACACTATGCTGGAGTTAATGATGAAACCCAACGTGGCGAGCCTTGAGATCATGGCCATGGTGAATATGATTGCTTGTAAGCAAATGAACGCGCTCTGTCTGCGCACGCACGGCACGGGTATAGGCAATGGTTTAAATTAATATCCAAAAGTATTCATGGCAGTGACCAGTAACTTGTGTCATTCATGTCGGCTGCGGTGCTATAGCCTCCTTGTCAAAGATTGTACCGTTGGTTAATCCCACGTTTCCACTGTCAAAGACTGCTGTGTAAACCAAAATGCTTCTGTTCCAAGTAGCCTAGTTGCTTGTGTAGGTGTGTGTGTGCGTGCGTGCATGTGTGCGTGGTCTGTGTGGGACGCGGACATGGCTTTTCTTTGGTTGTTAGGTCGTATTCGGGTTGTTCTGGTCGTAAAATCGGGGCGTTTCGAGAATAATTAAGGGCGTGTTATTTAAATTTCAGCCTGCGCATTTATCAACGCTGGGATCAAATGTACGCCAGGTGTGTCTGTTTAGGAAGCATTGATAAATGCCGTGCACACGTTGCCCTACGCAAAATTTGGTGAAAAAAATAGACCATTTTTTACACTCCATTGATAAATGAGGGCCAAAGAGTGATCCCACGGCGCTATTATATCTACCAGGCATTTTAGCCGCGTCAGCCGCTGTGCATTGAAATCCGCTCTGTTGAGTTACTACACCCCCCCCCCCCCCCCCCCCCACACACACACACACACACACACACACACACATACACACTATAAACCTCTAACAATACTAAGATATACACTACCACCCATTTTACCCGAGTCAGACATAACACAAACCTCTAATTTAGCAGAATATTAGGATTCCGGGACTGATATATGGTACAAGGAAGCCAGTGAGTAAGCCCATGGGTCCAAATTTGGATTCTACATAGTGAAAATGATGATTTGACACCAAGATCATTCAAATAGGACAGGTCTATGGTATTTTATTGCGGAATGCGAGATTACTGTATATTCAATGGCGGCCATCTTGAAAAATGGCCGCCATCTTGAAATTTGATTTGGCCAGATGGTTTTATGAAAAGAGCAATCCCTAAGGAGTATGTGTGCCAATTTTGGTGCTTGTATCCGCAAGTGAACGATTATTTCTGTTATCTGCCCGGCTACACAGATTCAAACGTCCGAAATGAGTTTTCTCAGACGGGTGGCTGGCCTCTCCCTTAGAGATAAGGTGAGATGTTCAGTCATCCATGAGAGACTCGGAGTAGAACCGCTGCTCCTTGACTTGGAAAGGAGCCAGCATAGGTGGCTCGGGCATCAAGTACAGACGCCCCCCCAGAGGTCCCACTTGGAGAGAGACCCCGAGGCAGAACAAGGACCAGATGGGGAGATTACATCTCCACACTGGCCTGGGCATCGAAATAAAAACTTACATAAAAACTAAGGTATGATGACTAAAACTAAGGCTAAATATATTGACAATATCGTCAACAAATTGTTAGGGATGGGACTAGTGGAGAAGAGCTCCAACAGAAACATTCATTCATTCATTTTATGTTTGGTTGCGCTCGGGTGTTGCGCTCTGAAAATAGCTCAGCCATTACGACACCATCAAGGCCCGCCAATTTCTTTTAAATAAAATCAACTGTAGATTTAGTTGACTAAAATATTAACAAATTAAGTCGGGCGCCCGCTGGCCTTCTGGTCCAGGCGCGTACCACTTAGGCTTTGCCACATAGGCATGGCGTCGCCGCCGGTTCAATTCCCGATCCAGACGACCTTTGCCACGCGTCACTCCCCATCTCTTCCCCTATTTCCTGTCAGTCTACTGTCCTATCAATATAGGCATAAAAGCCCCATAGCAAATCTTAAAAAAAAAAAGATATTTAGTCGACTTAAGTTAGAAAAAATCTAAAACCTTTCAGGTGACCAAAATATGACTACAACTAAATAAAATGTTATTTAAAAGACAATGACTAAAACTAAATCATAATTTGCAGTGAAAATCAACACCGGTTTTGTCAGGGTTAGGGTTAGGGTACGATAGTCTTTTCAATAACAATATCTAATATTGCCAGAATTGTAAGAATACAATTTTAAAGGCTGGAAGATATACAAAATGACTTGGAATGTGACAGTATTTGCAGTGTGTAATGCCTGAACGTGACACAGCAGTCATAATTAGGGATAGTTCCAATTTGTTGGCACCAGGCGAGACGGAGAAAATGTAATAAAATCACAAGGCATGAAATGAAGATTGCCAAATTATCAACGCTAAGGAACCACCCCCATGCCCAGCAGTTATCTCTCTGACGATAACGGGCACAGAGTAATAGGCATCACAGCTGGCACACTGTAAATCAACGATTTTCCCTTTTTTGTGTGTATTTCTTTTATGGCAGAGAGAGTAGTGGGGTAAAGTAACATTTACATTTACTTGAGATATTTGTACTTTACTTGAGTATATCCAATTTACAATATTTTTACTTCTACTCCACTATGTATCAGATTCAAATATTGTAATTTAACGCCACTACATTTATTTGAAAACTTAAGTTACAAGTTACTTTGTAGATTTGACAGTTTCTACCAGTTACTAGTAGTTTTGGCTCTGTGGACACTGGGCAGGTGCCAAGTGCTTCTGGCTAAAGGAAATCATCATCTCCTTAAAGCTTGTCAACCTATGGAAGCGCAAAGTGCTCTAAAATCCCCGGGTATGATGGCTGTGTTGACTCTGAACTAGATAAAACACAGTGGACCAACACCAGCAATACAATGCAATGCTGGTTTTGCTCCACACACATAACACCTCAGCAGTACCACAGGCTGACCACCTTCATGCCACGCCCCATTGATGAAGACATTTGTTCAAAAGTATTTCAGACCAAGTACTGGGTGCATAAATTAACATAACCTTTCAGAAGTTTGACATTTCTGTATGAAAAATCCTTCTTTTGAAGTAATCACATTTTTTGAGATTTTTTTGATTTTAATGAGCTGAGCAAAATTAAAACAAAAAAGGTTTAAATCAATTGTTTAAAAAAAGGCAAAGCGACAAGAGAAATGATAGGCTATATTTAATCCTGCAGACACAGTTCAGAAACTACTAGAGGGGGGGGGATGATTCACAACAAAACAACCCAGCAAATGACAGAGTAATATTGCATGAGCATGACATCACTGCCTCCAGAGGCGTCATTTGGGTATGGCAAGGTATGGCAGGTGCCATAATTATATGTACTTTTTAAAACAATAAAATAATACTATCCACTGATAGTAATCATCATCATCATGCCTGTTGCTAAGGTATGGCAACGTGACTGATGACACCAGTCACGTTGCCATACCTTAGCTTTTGCTGAACAGACGCCTCTGACTGACTGCCTCTTTCCTCTATGGTTTTCGTTGAACTGCTAGAACGATGTGTTCCCTTCCCCCCGTGGCCAAGCCCCCGGCTGAGTTGACAGCATCCTATCAGTGACAGCCCCCCGCATGGCCTAGAGACTAAAGGACACACCGCTAGCGGGGTGGGAGGGCTGCAGATTCCCTTTTGACAAAAAGCGCAGCACTGAGTGACAACATTATCAGAAACAGCATAATGTCGGGCAGAAACCTTCTACTGTACATCGTTGCTGTCGAGCTGAAACCTCATATCGTCACTGTCGGGCAGAAACCTCGCATCTCCAAGTTTCAAATGTGTACGTTTTTTGGTAAAGCAAAGCCCTGCTTCATCATACAAGACTGTCGTACAAAACTAGTGATTAGTTTAGTTAATGTTTTAGATGATAAATACAAAACGAACGGTTTTGGACATACATGGTTTCCACCCGACAACGACGATATGCTGTATATCGAATCTACACGTTTTGGGCTTGTAGATCTGCTACTTTTGCTATTTTTGAATTTGCATCCTGAAAAGTAAGAGTTTTGGACATTCATGAGGTTTCCTCCCCAAAATGAGAAGACAATAATATTACCAGAAACACAGAAAGAGATAGATCAGGTAAAGTAATACTGAGAGGACCCTTATGGGCCCATTTGGTTCCATTTGTACACACTCAGTGCTAAGGGTCTCCTCGCAACTAAATCATTGGAAAACCGCTAGTGGACTCCTAATGTGCCATGGTGTCATAGTAAATCAGTGTCAGAAATATTCTGAAGAAAACCTGGAGACTTGACATTCAGTAATTATGATGAAAATAAGAACATTATAATGGTGTGTAAAAAAGAAAATCTAGAATTTGCCACGTCAAAACCAAGTCTTTCCACGGACACATTCGTCCGTGCACTGACATGTTGATGAACCCTGTTCCACCCGATAGAGACGATATCCAAAACTTTTACTTGTACTGCCCTTGCAGCAATGATGATCTAGACCCAATCATTCTTCAATTAGACTCCCCTGTCTTTTCTCCTGCATTCACTTGCCATATCCATGATTAAAACATAAGGGGTTCTCCTCCTCCACTCCCGATGGCAACACAAACACCTCTCTCCGTCTCGCCACTGGCTCTCTGATAAAGCATAATGACTTCACTGGAGAATTCATTTCCTAAGTTGGCGAGGATAATAAGTGTGTGCCTGTCAGGTTAATGGCCTGTCCGCAGGGGGGAGAGTATAAACCAGTTTGCTCAAGGTACCCAGCAGCACACATAAAGTAATACACATTAGCACCACCTTTACTAGCTGAAACATGATAGAGCAGTGGTTTTCAACCAGTGGTCCGGGGACCACCAGTGGTCTTTGAGGGGGTTCCAGGTTGTCCCCAACTAAACGTTGGAGAGTTGGTAACCAAATGGATCCTTATAGATCTTTAACTCTTGAGAGTGTAAAATGAAACCAAATGGACACTTTCAAGAGTTTCAAGAGTTAAACTATTAAACACTTGCATCATTTCATTTACAAGACGTTTACACAATTAGAGAATGTTTTTTTTTTTATGAAGGTTTTGCCTGTTATCTCTCGTATGGCACCCACATCAATACAGCATGGAATTGTGGACAAAATCTTATCTAACAAAAAAAAAAAAAAAATCAACGTTTTGGAACTAAATCTAATGGTGGTCCGTGGCTCAAATGCTGAATAAATAATGGACCGTGATATGAAAAGGGTTGATTATGTCACTGATATGATGCTGTGAACTAAGCTGGGGGTTTGGCCACAGTGGGAAGGGAACACAAATTATTATCACTGTTATAGAGAAACATATTAATGTATAACTGGTTAATAATATGATTGTGAAATGGGCCCTTTTATAAAAGGGCAAACTAAAAGGTCGAAAATAGCAGATCTACAAGCACCCAAAGCGTCGCTTCGCGCCACTTTGCTATCACTATTTTATTTGTGGTATTTGTGGTATTTCTTAGATTTGTTCAAGTGTTTGTTTGTTAAAATGTCTAACATTATTTTAAATATTTTTATTTTTAAAATATATATAAATATTCTTTATGTCGGAAAAGAAAATCCGATTTTTACACATGTCGTGACCCATAAAAATCCTTGACCCACAAATGGGTCCCGAACCCATTTGACATAAGATGTCACAATTTCCAATCTACTCAATCTGTGTCTCATTAGTCGGCTGTCAGAAACCTGGACTAAGTGGTCAGACCTGATCTCGAACGCTTTTGTGGGCCCTGATGCAGAAAAGGTTGGGAGCCACTGCAGTACAGCACAGTGTATAATGTGCACAAAGTGGAGACTCCCTCTCTGATGTGTTTCATGATTGTCTTATCGTCCTCCACCTCTCCTGACCTCTGATACCCGAGAGTGCATGTGTGCGTTACTAAAAAACAACATTGCTGTGTACTCGCCGTGTGTAAATTAATGAATACCATGAGATGCAGACACACTTCACTGCTCCCATGCGCACAGTATACGCAATACACTATGCAATTATATCGTTGTTGTCGGGTGGAAACCTTTGTCCAAAACGGTTCGTTTTCTATTTGTTTTGTACTATTAAACTAGTGAAAATAGCCGATCTACAAGCACACAACACCTCGCACCTCGCGAGGCGTTGTGTGCTTGTAGATCGGCTATTTTCACTTGTTTTGTGCGACAGTCTTGTATGATGAAGGGCTTTACTTTAAAGAATAAAGTACAAATGTGAAACTTGGACAATATGCATGTATAAAAACTGTATGTGCATTACTGTACATACACGTATACACACTCAGGTTATAATCCTCAGCGATCATTTATCCATTTGTAACTTTTGCGTGTTACATTTGTACACTCTCAAGAGTGGTATTTTAACCCTAACCATAACCTCACAGAAACGACATACCGTAACCCTAATGCTAATCTAACAAAAACTATGCCTAAACCTAACCTCAGGCTTATCCTTTAATCATAAATAAATATGCCTTAACCTCACACTAATGTAATGTAACAATTGTCAGGAAGTGCTTTATAGTCCCCAAAAAACAGTACACCTGCAGTGGGATTTGAACCTGCGATCTTGGGACCGAATATCGCCTTGGAATATCGCCTAGGTGCTTTACAATGATTAGGCATTACATTCACCCATTCACACAAACATTCATACACCGATGGCAGTGGAAAACATGCATGGCACCAACCTGCTCACTAAGAGCAATTAGGGGTTCAGTGTCTTGCTAAAGGACACTTCGGACACTACACAACTCTGGAGGAGCTCGGGATCGAACTGGTTCCCAAACGGACGCTCTACCTCCTGAGCTACTTCCGCTCGTCTGGAACCCCCTGAATATTGACAAAAGATCAAGCAGGGACTGCCTTATACTTTTACTAAAGTAAGACATCTGAGTACCTCTCACAGAGAGAAGAGATGGCAAGCCACATGACAAAGACATAAAGTAACGGACGTGGGTGGATAATGGGTGGGCTGGCCAGATATATTACGTAAAGACAGTGATCAGAGTGTTACAAAGGCAGATGATAAATTGACAAATGAGAGAAAGAGACGGTATTACGCAGCAGGAGAGAAAAGTTAAGAGGACCGCAGGCGCTGAGAATAAAGCGGTGCTTTCTGCCATCACGCAGCGGTGAGAGTCCATGCTGTTTAGAGCGTAATGAGACAGTAAAACCTACAGCTGTCTGAGCAGTGACACAGAGAGAGGGACCGGAGGACGGGGTGGTGGAGGGAAAGATGAGATGGAGGGAGAGAAGAAAAGAAGGAATGGAGAAACGTGATAAATGATCTTCTGAGTAGCTACGATTCGAGACAGTTGGTGCAAAGTTTGTTTATAGCAAGCGGTATCAGAGAGGAATAACTACCAGCCAAACCCTTCGCTGCTAATCTTAAAGGATGATGTCGCCATTCTTCAACTTAATCCGCTTCAAACTGGCACTGTGTGCCCATTCTCTGTATCATTGCCAAAACCATTCCTCCGGTGATGTAATCAGAGGAAAGGCTCAAATCTGTCTCTTTCTGAATTTTCATCTCATGGGGACAATTACAGAAGCGCTCGGCTGTACTTCGACTGACAAGTACTCTAATAACAGGTACTGGATGAATTCCCCAAAAACAACAAAGGAGCACTCACGCAATTGTCATAAATTAATATGGGCAGGGTTGTGGGACAGGTGCTACATGTGTTAACAGGTGCAAAAATGACACAAGCGTAGTTTATTTTGTCACGTTACATCACAGACATAACATGGCCATATATGGAGACCACCTGAAACTGAATTTTGAGGCTGCAAAATGGTGGTGTGTGAAGGCTGTGTAACATCTGAACATCAAGTACGTGAAAAATATTTATGTGAAAAGACATTTGGTGCTGATCGGTCCAGTGGTTTGCGGGATGTAGCCAGTCTGTGATGTCAACCATCTATGATGTGTCTATAATGTAAGACTCCATATTTGAACATGTTTTCAGCCTGATGCAACCGTCATTGACTTCCACTATAAAATAATAAAGTGACCTAACGACAGACAGGGTCAGAAACAGAACCTCTTGAAGAAGGCTCTGCATCCCACAGAGTCACGCCGTAAAAACAGTTGTCAAGTGAATATTCGGCAATTGTGTTCATTGGCCTACTGGCAACGTGCACAAGTAATTTGGCACAGTGGTTTCCGAGACACACGAGAGTGTTGGACTGAACTGAAGCAGGCTACCCAGGCTGTGGTGGTGCTGGTGAGAACGCGGCAGGGATGACCGCGGCTGTTGCGGTTCAACAAGGACTGAAAGAAGCTCTGATCGAGACTCTGACGGCCATCTTGTCCCCGGTCCAGGAAGTGCGTGCTGCTGCGGAGGAGCAGGTCAAAGTTCTAGAGGTGACAGAGGAGTTTGGCGTCCACCTGGCTCAACTCACAGTGGACCCTCGGGGAGCTCTTGCTGTCCGCCAGCTGGCGTCTGTCATCTTGAAGCAGTATGTTGAGACCCACTGGTGTTCCCAGGCGGAGAAGTTCAGGCCCCCAGAAACCACCGACAGGGCTAAAGCCGGCGTCAGGGAGCTTCTCCCCGGGGGTCTGCGGGAGGCCGCCAGCAAGGTCCAATCCGGCGTGGCGTGCACCGTGTCAGCCATCGCCCACTGGGACTGGCCCGAAGCCTGGCCGCAGCTCTTCCCCCTACTGGTGGACATGTTGGTCAGCGGGGATGTGAACGCCGTGCACGGAGCCATGAGTGTCCTCACAGAGTTCACCCGGGAGGTGGCAGTCACACAGATGTCACTGGTGGCTCCTGTGATTTTACCCGAGATGTACAAGATCTTTACCATGGCCGAGGTCTACAGCATTCTCACCCGCGCCAGAGCAGTGGAAATCTTCACCACGTGTGCCGACCGCATCTGTGTCGTGGAAGAGCTCGAAGAGGGTGCCACTAAAGCAGTGATATTCCCAGTGGTGCAGCAGTTCACGGAGGCCTTTGTGCAGGCTCTTCAGATGCCCGATGGACCCTCTTCTGACTTCAGCCTCAAGATGAAGGTCCTTCAGGCGGTGACAGCTTTGGTGAACCATGAGTTATTTGGTGAAGAACTCATGGTGTCCTCTATGCAACAGATACTACCAATTGTGTGGAATACACTGACTGAGAGTGCATCTTATTATGTAAGAACTGAAGTCAACTGCACAGAGGAAGTGGATGACCCTGTTGTAGACTCGGATGGTGAGGTGTTGGGCTTTGAGAATCTGGTGTTTAGCATCTTTGAGCTTGTCGAAGCCCTGCTGGAGAACGACGAGTTCAAGAGCACAGTGAAGAAAGCCCTGCCTGAACTCATCTACTACATCATCCTCTACATGCAGATCACTGAGGAGCAGATTCGAGTGTGGACGGAAAACCCCCAGCAGTTTGTTGAGGATGATGACACCGTCTCTTATTCAGTCAGGATCTCCGCTCTGGACCTGCTTCAGATGGCTGTTGATACAGAGTTCCAGAATGAGAGTGCGGTGGCTCTGGCAGCAGCGACAACCAAGCACCTTCAGGAGGTAGAGCTGGCTAGGAACAGTGGAAAAGATTACTGGTGGAAGGTCCATGAAGCCTGTATGTTGGCCATACATGAACATCCCAAATTCACAAAGAATGTGAAGAATGGGCGTATCCAGTTTGACATGCAAAGGTTCCTGGTCGACGTTATCCTGGCTGATCTCAACCTGCCGGCGGCGTCTCCCTTCCTGCTCGGCCAGGCACTGCGGGCAGCCAGCCACTTCACGGCGTTCATGTCTCCAGAGCTCATCCAGCAGTTACTCCAGGCCACCGTTAGCGGTCTCCGCGACAGCCAGCCCCCCTCCGTCCGCATCTCTGCCGTCAAAGCCATCTGGACGTACTGTGATCAGCTGAAGCTGTCGCAGAGCGCCCATGTCCTGCAGCCCTTCCTGCCCAGTATCCTGGAAGGACTTGTGCAGCTGGCCGACCAGTTCAGCTCAGAGGTGCTCACATTGGTCATGGAGACGTTGTGCATCCTCTGTACCGTGAACGCAGCCTTCACCACCAGCGCAGAGAGCAAGATCTGCCCGCTCACCATCAACATTTTCCTTAAGCACAACAATGACCCTGAGGTAGCGTCTCTGGCCCAGGACATCTTTAAGGAGTTGGCCCGGGTAGAGGGGTGCCAAGGCCCCATGCAGACCAGGCTCCTCCCCACCCTGATCAGCATCATGCAGGCTCCTCCCGACAAAGTCCCCTCTGGACTCTGTGCCACGTCCATAGACATCCTGACCACTGTGGTGCGCAACACCAAACCTCCTCTGTCGGAGATGCTGGTGTGTCAGGCCTTCCCTCTCGTGGCACAGTGTACGATGCGCACAGACGATAACACTATTATACAGAATGGTGGAGAGTGTTTGCGGGCTTACGTGTCGGTGGCGCTGGAGCAGATCGGCCAGTGGAGGGATGACCAGGGGAACAGTGGCATCTGGTACGTCACGCAGGTGGTCAACCAGCTGCTAGACCCCAGGGCCTCAGAGTTCTCAGCCACCTTCGTGGGCAGGCTGGTGTCTACGCTCATCTCCCGGGCCGGGGCAGAGCTGCAAGACCAGCTGCACCAGATCCTCAGAGCCGTCCTCAGCAAGATGCAGCAGGCCGAGGCGCTGAGCGTCATACAGTCACTCATCATGGTATTCGCCCACCTGGTTCACTCCCAGCTGGAGCCCCTGTTAGAGTTCTTGTGCGGTCTTCCCGGGCCGACCGGAAAACCCGCTCTGGAGTTTGTCATGACGGAGTGGACGAGCAGACAGCACTTATTCTACGGACACTACGAGGGCAAAGTCACCACGGTAGCGTTATGCAAACTCCTGCAGCACGGTCTCAACGCAGACGACAAGCGCCTCCAAGACATCATGGTCAAGGGAGAGGAGATCTTCAGCCCCGAGGAGGGCATCCGCACGCGCTCCAAATCCGCCAAGAACCCAGCGAGGTGGACTACCGTTCCGTTGCTCGTCAAGGTCTTCAAAGTGATCGTGAATGAGTTGCCGTCTGGCATGGTGGCCAACGCCAACAGGGCCAATCCTGCCGACTGGAGTCAGGATTCTAGCAGCATGTGGGAGGACCAGGAGGATTGTGATGATGAAGATGGAGAAGACAAGTACGACGATAACGACGAGGACAGTGATCCGGATGCATTGAAGGACCCCTTATATCAGATTGACCTCCAGGCCTACCTTACAGACTTCCTGACGCAGTTCGCCCAGCAGCCCTGTTACAGCATGTTCTCAGGTCACCTGAACGACAGCGAGAGACGAGCCCTGCGGTCTGTAGGCCTCTAGCCCTGCTTCTTCATCAATCCCCTCTCCTCACAACAAAAGTCCTTATCACTTATATTTATTACTTGCGCCAGCAGAGTGTGCAAGTACTGCGTTTGGTGGCGTTTCTGTCGCGTATCTGTCTGTGTTTATGCCCATAGCCAATCAGGGACCAGCATTCTTGGTGACGTGACCATCAACAGCCACTGAGGGACCAGCATTCTTGGTGACGTCACGTGCAACCTGATATAAATAACAAGGCACGCTCTGCTGACGCACAAGTAGGCCATACATGGCCACGAGTGCTCAAGGTGCAAGTTGGAATGCAGTCTGGTTTTATGAATAATCACACCCAATGTGAAGTGAGCAGTGGTCGTGCTTGCATAACGTCTTCGACTAGGATTTGAGATGTACAGGCTATGCTACACACACACGTTTTGCTATGGCAAAACACTGGGGGAAAAGGAACTGGTGCAGATATGCACTTATGAACGCCCTGTTTCTCTGTATCTGAGGATGAGGATTTGCTTAAGTGTCAAATTCTGGTGTCTGTAGCAACTGTGGAGATTATCAGCTCCTAAACAGGTCAATATTCTCTCTGTCCTGTAGGTGTATTTGATTATTGCAGTTCGATTTTAATGTTGACATACACAATTGTTGGCCTCCCTATTTTTGTCAATTTATTTTCAATGATAGATCTACAAGCTAGAGACCTTTTTTCTTTTTTTAAGCCATTTGCAATAGCCAAGAGGTTATGACTATTTGGGGGTCCTTTGCATGGAAACATTTGGGAACCTCTATTTTAGAACAACAAAAAAGAAATATTGCACTGGACTGTTGACGTTGCAACTGAGCCTCTGTCAAAGCAGGAGCAGTGTGGTCCGCATTCAAAGAGAAAACATACTGTAAGTCACCTACATATCGTCGCTGTCGGGTGGAAACCTTGTATCTCCAAGTTTCAAATGCGTACGTTCTTTCACGAAGTAAAGCCCTGCTTCATCAGACAAGGCCGTCACACAAAAGTAGTGAAAACAGCAGATCTACAAGCACACAACGCCTCGCACCGCGAGGCGTTGTGTGCTTGTAGATCGGCTGTTTTCACTAGTTTAAATCATTTTTAAATGATAAATGCAAAACGACGGTTTTGGACATACAAGGTTTTCATCGGACAACGACGATATTTGCCTACTGTAACTACTCTTTGATAATAGGGGGATACTTTGACATAGAGCTTCTGAGAGAAGATGTGTGCTGTTAAGCCTGCATAGGTTGAAATCCCATTGTCCAATACCTGCTTTTGGCTGCGCAGTGGCAGCTGGCAGCACTGACATACTAGATATGAATCTAGTGTAATATTCTGTGCAGGTGCACATGAGCATGTGTGTGCGTGTGTGTGTGTATGTGCGCGTGTGTGTGTGTGCGCGCGCGCACGCACGCATGCATTGTGAACCAGCACACTCTGTCCAGAGCTCCGTTTACAATTCCCTAACCATCCAAGCAGAAAGCAAAATGACACATTGACGCTCCGCAGTGGAGCTCTGCCTAACTGCCACGCACGCACGCACACACACACACACACACACACACAAGACTATACTGCTACTACTGCCAGAATACTGTCACTACACGTAACACAACACATACATAACTAACCCTAATGCTGCATTCACACTAACAGATACAGAAAGAACCAAGGGCTACCGTTCATTTTTCGATGGAAGCCACAGCGACATCTAGGGTTACCGACCGTCCCGTAAAATACAGGATCGTCCGGTATTTGGAAACAAAAAGACTTTGTCCCGTATTTTCGAGGTCATGGAAGAATGACGTGATGATATGGTGATTCTCAGTTCTCACTCACTCACACTGCGCGAACACACACACACACACACACACACACACACACACACACACACACACACACACACACACACACACACACACACACACACACACACACACACACACACACACACACACACACACACACACACACACACACACACAAGCAAGAAGGGGCAGGGCCAGGGGCAGGCAGCTATGGGATTATGGGAATAAGGAGCAGGACAGTGGAACCTGGTGTCTGAAAACGCGCTAGGCTCTATCATGGGCCGGGGGTACAGGACCAATGAGAAGCAGTTTCCGGGTTGCTGAGATATGATACTTCATAGTGATTGGCTCTGCTGCCTATAAGTGCTACAGTTAAGATATTTCGATCACAGCAGAACCTTATTGTTTTTTGGTGCAGAAGATGAGGGGGAAACAAATAGTTTCCTTCAGCCAGTTCCGTGCTCTTATTTAAGCTCAGGCTTTATATTTCCTTCATATCGTCGTTGTCGGCTGGAAACCTCGTATCTCCAAGTTTCAAATTGGTATGTTCTTTCGCAAGGTAAAGCCCTGCTTCATCATTCAAGGCTGTCGCACAACGTTAGTGAAAACAGCAGATCTACAAGCACACAGCGCCTCGCGGTGCGAGGCGTTGTGTGCTTGTAGATCGGCTGTTTTCACTAGTTTAAATCATTTTTAAAATGATAAATGCAAAGCGAACGGTTTTGGACATACAGGGTTTTCACCCGACAACGACGATATGTTTTCTCATTCGTTGGACGAATGCTGACGTCATCAAAAAATATATTTAATAATAATTTGGGGACCCTCTGGGGGTGCCTTCCCACAGGTTGAGAAACCCCTGAGGTACCCTGACTCACATTGTAGAGGATGTCCACCCATCCCTCCATGGTGATGCACTGGAACACGGTGAGCACGGCGAACAGGATGTTGTCAAAGTTGGTGATGCCGAAGTTGGGTCCGGTCCAGAACCCTCTGCACACGGTTCCGTTGGGACAGGTCCGGGCCGGGGGCTCCTCGCCACACGGCCACTCTGCCATCCTCTCACCTGCAAGAGCAAGGGGTGGGGGGGAGAAAGGGGAATTATTTTATGGTATGGCTATTGAAAAATAGCAGATCTACAAGCTCACAGCGCGGCACCGACTTCTATACAGGAGGAAAATACCCAGAGAAAAAGTCTGCTTTAAGTAGGATGTGAGGGGTCTAACTAGGGGTTTGTCATGAATCTGAATCCATTACAAGCATTTGTTTTTGCACCAAAAACTTTCCTTGGGCTAGAAATGGCCCCCAAAAACACCCACAAAACTGTGAAAAGTGATGACTCATCACTTTTCATCACTAAACCATCGTTTTCTGAGGCCATTTCTAGCCCAAGTAAAGTTGTTTGTGCAAAACAAATGCTTGCAGTGGATTCAGAATCATGACAAACCCCTAGTTAGACCCCTCACATCCTACTTAAAGCAGATTTTTTTTCTGGGTATTTTCCTCCTGTATAGAAAGTCGATGGGAGCCCAACTTGATTTGGCCACTGTGGCAACCCCGAAGGTCGTTGGCTCGGGCACCCTAGCTAAATCATTAGAGCAAGCCCTGGGCTACATCTGTGCAAAATGTGGCACTTTTAGACTGATTTGTACGAAATGAGCATTGTCTCCCCTTAGTCCCTGCACAAAAAATGCATATATACAGTACATATATAGGCTACTTCGTCATACAATAAATAGCGGTAATCAGCCGATCTATCAGCTCAAACTCGTCACATAGTGACGCGTTCTGAGGTTGTAGTTCTGCTGTTTTTGTAAATATATATATATATATATATATGATTTGTATGTATTCTTTATTTTTATGGATTGATTGATTGATTGATTGAAGAATGTATTAGAAGTTTGCAATAGAAAAAAAGTACAGTTTCATGACAGTACAAATCACTGGTACAAGGTCAACTAAAAGGAGATCCTAGAAAGCCGAGGCTTATTTACACAGGAACCACACTTTAAGTATCTCATATAACATTGAAAGACAGACGGATAGAACATAGTACTTTATCTAGGATAATATCAGTTTCAAAAGCATAACATCAAAATACAGAGGCAGAAAAAAGAATAATAGAAAAGGGGGGGGGGGGGCATGGGGGCTTAGTCTATTTACAAGTCACGGGTAGCAGCTGTCTGAAGGTGACTTTTCATACCAATTTTGAAGGAGGCTAGGGATTTGCTCTCCTTTAGGGCTTGAGGAAGGGCGTTCCACATGTTGATGGTGTAGCAGGAGAACGAGTTAGAGCCTTGTTTAGTGTTAAATCTACGTTGATGATGATTAGTGGAGCTGCCTCTGGTGTTGTGGTCGTGAACATCCTTGACCTTTAAGAAGTAGTTTGTCAGGTACATGGGAATCTTGGAGGTGTAGTGTATCTTGTACACCAGGCCCATTGCAAGATGTTGTACTCTGTCAGCTACTTTGAGCCATCCCACGCTTTCGTGGTGATGATCGGTAAGGTGGGTCAGAGGAGGGAGACCAAGCACAACCCTAATTAGTTTGTTTTGGGCTGTTTGAAGCTTTAACTTTAAGGCGGCTGGGGCGTCGCGATACCAGACAAGGACTCCGTAATCAATGAGGGGCCCAATAAGAGCTCCTCCTAGTGTCTTTCGGGATTTAGTATTGATCAGCGGGGCAACCCTTTGCAAGAAGCGAATTCGTTGGTTGACTTTATTGATTACCTTGGTGGTCATTTTTTCACTGGATAGGTTAGCCTCCAGGATGCAACCCAGGTAGCAGATGTAGTTTTTTCTTTCTATCACAGTGTCACCTACTTTAATTGTGAAGTTCTCAACTAGGCTAAGTTTCTGACTAGATCCAAAGAGGATACATTCAGTTTTGCCTAGGTGAATTGAGAGTCTGTTGTCATTGAGCCAGGTGCAGATCTTGTTAAGTTCACAGTTAAGGGCCTTTTCAACCTGCAATAAGTCTCTGCCGGAGACTAGGAGAGCCGAGTCATCCGCGAAACAGAAACAGATTGCAGTCACAAGCAGATGACATGTCGTTTACGTATATTAAGAACAACAGTGGTCCTAGTATACTCCCTTGAGGTACTCCACAGTTTACTGGGAGGGGGGGGGGACAGGGTTCCGTTGACTTCCACCATCTGTTCCCTCCCCACCAAGTAAGAGTGCATCCATCTCACTGCTGTGCTATCAAGACCAATAGCTTTGAGTTTTTCAATCAGAATAGAATGATCGACGGTGTCAAATGCCTTCTGGAGGTCCAGCATGACCATGCCGCAATATTTGCCATCGTGAATTTCACGTTTGATGTAATCATTCAAATAGATGAGGCATGTATCTGTGGAATGGGACTCTCTGAAGCCAGACTGGAACTCGTAGATCAGTTTATTCTCTTCAAGATATTTAGCCACCTGTTCATAGACAATTTTTTCCATTACCTTAGAGATGGAACTAAGGATTGAGATTGGCCTGTAGTTGCCAGGGTCAAGTTTACTGCCTTTTTTGTGCAGGGGGGTTACCTTAGCTAATTTGAAGTCCTGGGGGACATAACCCTGCTTGATAGATAGATTAATAATATGGGTAATGATTGGGGCAATGGTGGCAGCTGAGTCTATGAGAAATTTGGGGGCGATTTTATCATGGCCAGCGGCCTTGAATTGAGGTAGGGTGCGAAGTTTTTTAAACACTTCATCAGTTGTCACCGTGGTAAGTTTAAAATTGTCTTTGCATACCCCAAGGTTCCTGTAGAATTTCAAGATGTGCCTAACACCAAACAGCCCAGATGGAGCGGGCAGTTTATTGACCAGATTTTTGGCCATGGAGGTGAAATAGATGTTGAGATTTTTGGCTACATCGAGACTGTCAGTGAGGAGGGTTATGGGAGTTTGGATGGATATGTTGCTGGCTATGGATCTAAGTTTAGCACCACAGCCTAGCTGGGTTTTAAATAGCTTCCATAGGTCTCGTGGTTTGTGGATGTTTTCCTCAACTTTCTCATCCAAGTAGTGTTTTTTGGCAGAAAGGATTAAGGAGGTTGTCCGATTTCTCAGTTTATTAGCCTCTAAACTGACTATTTCTAATTTGGCTTCAAGGTGTTTATTGGGGCCTTTTTTGAGTTTGTGATTATATTTGCGTTTCTCAGAGTATTTTTTGTCTCTGAGTTTCATTGATTCACAGATTTCCGAATTCCACCATGGCTGTGAGCGGGCTTTAACCCTGACCCTACGCAAAGGAGCCACTTCGTCTAGGGTAGTGTTGAAAATGGATTTAAAGCCCAGCCAGGCTTCATCGACCTGAGTGCTAGCTAGTACTGGGGACCAGTCAGATTTCTCCAGTTTGTGATTAAAGGCTTCGCTAGAGTAGGTTTTGAGGTTTCTAGCTTCAACTGTTTTGTGGCCGTCAGCTTTGGACTTATGTATTTTACGGGTGCAGTAAATTATATCATGGTCGCTTAGGCCACCACATTCAATAGTCCCACTCGCGGAGACTTTAGATTTGTCTGTGGTTACAATGAGATCTATGGTGGTTTGAGAGTTATCTGTAACCCTAGTTGGCTTGGTGATGAGCTGAGTGAAACCCTGTTGATTACAAAGCTTATTGAATTTTTTGAATAGAGGAGCTTCTTTACGAAGCATGTCTATGTTCCAATCTCCAATAATGTATTTTTCAACATTGTCCACCGGATACATTTTTAAACTTTGCCCAAATATCAAACACATTAAAACATATTATACAGTCTATAGTCAATTTCCCAAAAGGCATTTTCAATTCAATTCAATCTGACCAAAAGCAATCATCTAACTTTACTGAGCAAATTCAGATCAGACTGCTTGGACTATATACGCATACAGTACACATATAAAATCGAATTAGGTTCCACAGGTTTATGTAGTTCCATTTGTACTCCGAGTTAAATTAGATTGTGACGTGCTGTGAGCTCGTAGATCTGCTATTTTTGGCGAATGTTTCCCCAGAAGAGGCATTCATTGTGGGGTTCAAGTGTGAAGGAAATATATTTAAAGTAACAAACTCAGATAAACTGCCTTTTCCCTTTAGTCCAGCTGATGACTCACTCTTTCACACTGTCCTGTCTCTCCTTTCCTCTGTGTGTGTGTGTGTGTGTGTGTGTGTGTGTGTGTGTGTGTGTGTGTGTGTGTGTGTGTGTGTGTGTGTGTGTGTGTGTGAGACACGCATGCACGCACGCACGCACGCAGACAGGCAGGCAGGCAAGCAAGCAGGCACACACACACACACACACACACACACACACACACAGGGAAGGAGAAACCGCAGCCTTCAGCTACAAAGATGTTACCGTTGCTGCCCGTCTTAATCAAATCCTGCTGTGTGTGTGTGTGTGTGTGTGTGTGTGTGTGTGTGTGTGTGTGTGTGTGTGTGTGTGTGTGTGTGCACGCGAGACTAAAATAACACACACACATACTGTACATTAGCAAGCTGTCACAACTGCTCACACCACTGGCGAGCATCCTGATCTCTCTACCACACACACACACACACACACACACACACACACACACACACACACACACACACACACACACACACACACACACACACACACACACACACACACACACACACACACACACACACACACACACACACGAATGGACCCTAGCCTCCTGGGGTCCTGGCCCTATTCTGGGCCATGTCACAAGGGGCGAACATTCAGCGACAAAATAGCCAATGCAACGTGTTGTGAGTGCCTAGATCTGCTACTTTGGGCCGAAGAAATTGTGTGTGTGTGTGTGTGTGTGTGTGTGTGTGTGTGTGTGTGTGTAGGGGGGGAGAAGTGGTTCAACTACAGACCTCCCCCCAAAAAATTGGGTTGTTCTGACCCCCAGTTTGGGAACCACTGCTCTACTGAGAGCCGCTGTAGCTTGACAGAGCGGTGGGGAATGGCTGCTAAAAAGGCTTAACAGTCTGACTGTCCATGCAAAGAGCCATTACAAACTCTCGGGCAATTAGCATGAATCAATGTTAGCTAGGCTTGATCAAAAATGGCATTAGCTGCCTGCGATGGCAACTGTTACGGCTACCATCGAGCTGGGGGAGGATTCGCCTTGCTTGTGTCTATTTTTTTTTTTTTTTTCATCATCATTGTATATCTGGAGTATTATGGAGAAATAGCATCACAAGCATTTTAACCACTATTTATTTATCCATATGTTATACCATGGCTATTTAAAAATAGCAGGTATACAAACTCAGTACATCTAGCCTAGTTCCAGACCCTGAATCGCTAGCCACACCCCTTTAATTTTTTTGTTTGGCGATTCAGGTCTAGCATCGCTCTCATTGAGGAGGGCCTGCCTCGGTTGAAAATCCGATCGGCGAATCAGCGCCGTGAATCAGCGTCTTGTGATCAGCGTGGGTGGGGGTTTCCCAGAACTCATGTGTGTTTCCAAGTACACCAGCGCCGCCGCCGTACCGTACCGCGCATCGCGATAAAATGCGGTAAATTGCGGTAAAATGCGATTGTATCGATCTCGCTATGAAACACCAGTAGCAGGCATGTTATGTTGTGTTTGATTACTAGTTCGTAGTGCTCCTATTCTGACTGTTTCTTTGGTTAGCAAGTAGCACTAGCAAGCAACAGGCTAGCCACTAGCCAGTCACACATAACAACACTATGTCATGTGTTGGTCGGTGAACCAATCGCTGAAGACTGCCTCTTTTTGGCAACGCCCATCCCTGCAAACGCCGTAGGCGGAACCGAGTTCAGACTGAATAATGAAGTGAAACGAAATGTTAATTCAGGCTGAGTGTCAGGCTACAGTACATCTGCAAAAAAGAATAAAGTCAATCTTCTCTTCTGGGGGTCCTTGGCACAAAACCTTTTCAGATGGGGGTCCTTGACTTGAAAAGGCTTGAGAACCACTGATCTAATCTAATCTTGCATGTGATTGAGGATTTGTGAATAGCATGCAATCTAAATTACAAATCCATGCTGTCATAAAGTCCAAAACCGTTACAATAGGAAATGGACAAAAGAACCTGTGTTCCAAAAAGTACAACATCTAAACACTGCTGACTTTGTTGACCGTAGTCCCTTTTTTCCCACTGCACTAAACATCCCTTCCCTGAAAAAAGCCCATCTACAAGCCACCACGTTGTGACGCGTTAAACTTGTACATATGCTACTTTCACAGAATAGTCACCCCAAAATATGGATGCTAGGGTTCATCTGGTTCCTTTTTGTTGAGCCACAGATGAGTTGAGGAGTCCATTCTCAGCTTCATAAAGAGTTCACTTGCTTTCTCATTAATTGCGTTCAAGAACTTCCGCACAACGTTATCGTAACTTAATTTCCATGACAAAAAGAGACAACTTTACAAAATGTATACCGGAAAAAATATGTGGTATAAATAGTATGAAATCATGGGGCATAATATCACTATTGAGTTTCGTGGCTCAAGGAGCTAGAGCATCCATCAAAACATGACCACTGAAATTGTGCAATTGATCAAAATCCAGATATGAAAAACAACTGTCAAAGATATTGAGTTGCATATTGCTGCTGGTAGCACCAGCTGACTCTGTCACTGTTCGCACACACGTGCATGCACACACACACGCATGCACACACACCCACACACACACACACACACACACACACACATCCACAAATTCTGACACCAATTTCCAATCGCTGCAAGTTAAATCACACGCACCAGCGCTAATTGCTAATTGCTAAATGCCAATTGCCACTTGCACTCACCGGTGTCAATCTTGAAGCAGGTGGTGTGAAACTTGCCCATGTAAAACTCCACCCCTATTATGGCAAACATGACGATGGCAAAGAAGAGCAAGAGTCCAATCTGGAGGAGAGGAACCATGGCCTTCATGATGGACTTCAACACCACCTGGAGACCTGTGGAGAGAGAGAGAGAGCAGTGGCGTCAGTTCAGCAAAAGCTAAGGTATGGCAACATGACAGGTGCCATTAGAGTTCTCAACAGGCCTGAAAATGAAGGCCCAGCCCTAACTGGGCACTAACTGGGCTGGCCTGGGGCCCGGCCCGGCCCAACTACTTAGCATACATTTTAGGCCCTACCCGGCCCGAAAACGTCGGGTCGGGTATGGTCCGGTTTGGGAAGAATTTGATAACTGTATCAAAGAGTAAAAGTAATAAAATATTCCTTTTTTCATTGAGCCCAAGGCCCTACCCGGCCCGACTAATTAGCATAGATTTAGGCCATCTTTTCTTTTCTTTAATTACAATCCAAAATATGAACCCTTGTAAAAAAAAAAGTTGACCTTGAAGCAGAAATGTCCTTTACTTACTGGGGATTCCTGACACCAGTTTGAGTGGCCTCAGTACTCTCACTGCCCGGAGGGTCCGGAGATCAAACTGCGAGCCCACTGTAGCCAGGATGCTGTGCGTGCGCACACACACACACACACACACACACACACACACACACACACACACACACACACACACACACACACACACACACACACACACACACACACACACACACACACACACACACACAGACGTTAGCATGTTCATATCACACAACGCATCGTTTTTCCCTATGCTTTTACACAGTAAAATCTGGAGTATTGGAATAACTCCAAGAGTGTATAAGAAGAATGGACCCGTGAGGGTCCACATATATTACAGTGTACCAGGTCACAGGTGCCTGTGTGTAGGGGGGGTGGTGGTGGTGGCTGTGTGTGGTGGTGGTGGTGGGGTGTGTGTGTGTGTGTGTGTGTGTGTGTGTGTGTGTGTGTGTGTGTGTGTGTGTGTGTGTGTGTGTGTGTGTGTGTGTGTGTGTGTGTGTGTGTGTGTGTGTGTGTGTGTGTGTGCGTGCGTGCGTGCGTGCGTGCGTGCGTGCGTGCGTGCGTGCGTGCGTGCGTGCGTGCGTGCGTGCGTGCGTGCGTGCGTGCGTGCGTGCGTGCGTGCGGCGTGCGTGCGTGCGTGCACGTGCGTCCGTCAGTCACGAAGCCAGTCAGTCATGTTGCCTTCTATTAGAGGCTATACTCAGAGGGGAAGACTAAAGTGCACAGTAAAAATCCTCAGTGTTCATTTAACTCTGAGAGTGTCCAGATGGAACCAAATGGACCCGTTGAGAGTTTAATTAACACAGAGCATCTTTAGTGTGCGCTCCACCGAAACACAGAATAAAACATGCTGTAGGCTAGAGGGAGAGAGAGACAGAGAGACACAGAGAGAGAGAGAGAGAGGGGGAGAGAGAGAGAGAGAGAGAGAGAGAGGATGCGTAACGTCTCTGTCGAGTGGAAACCTCGTACGTCCAAAACTGTTACTTTTCGGGATTAAAAACTCCCCAAACAGCTAAAGTAGCAGATCTGCATAAGCGGATCTACTACTGCTGATGTAATGTGATCAAGCAGGGCTTTAACTTTAATGAAAACACACCAAAAGTTTAAAATATGGAGATAAGAGGTTTCTGCCTGACAGCAATGATAAGCAGGAACCTTGTATCTCCATATTTCAACTTTTAGTTTTTTATGTTTTTGTAAATGAATACCCTACTTCTTCATGCTACACTGTCACACTCATGTAGCAAAAATGTATGTCGCTCGTACATTTCTAGTTTTGGACATAGGAGGTTTCCACCGACAGCGACGTAGTGTGGATTATACTGAGACGAGAGTAGTAGGAGGAGGAGGAGAAGAGATGATGACATAATGAATAGAAACCCCAGGTCATCAGGCTGAAATGACAATGTTTTATTTCCCAGGGCTCGTTTTGCAGACATATTTCATTGTCAGTATATTGTTGATGTCGGGCTGCAGTGTGAATTTTGTTGACTAAGACTAGAAGCCTAAAAGACTAAAACAATTTTAGATTACTAAAATATGATTAAAGCTTAATGGTGTGCTATTCAAAAGACTATGAATACATCAGGATTTGCTGAAGTGACACAAATGCTTTCCCGGATTGAATGGGTTAAGTTATAATATTGATATATTGCCCAGCCCTACTTTGTGCTATTCCATAAATTGTTGCAGACCTGCAGATTGTAAGACATCCCCAGGTGCCTCAATGGATCACAGTGTGTTAAACGTGCATAGTATGTACAATAAATAAGGCCTATCTCAGCAGCCATAACCCACAGCGACCCTCTTTAAGTATTTTTAAGCATCCTGCGCGATAGAATCACATTTACACTGCATCTAAAGACTCCACCTTTTGCACAAAAATCGCGCATTTTTACCCCAATGTTCCTAGCAGCTTCTCCTGAAGCTATTGTATTCGCACGATGTACACTTTGTAGACAAGTAATGTGTGGGTTTGCTATGCAAATCTTTCCCCAGAGTGTCTCCTACGCAATTTTCGTCACCAAAGTATCAGGTTACAGTTTGCTTCAGCAGTGACGGCCGCGCAGCAGCGAGAGCCTAGCTAGCCGAGAGCCTGTATCTTACAAGAAGTTGGCGGCCCTTCGGGCCACTCACCTCTAGAGTTCGGCCCACTCACCTCTTCACAGCAACATACTGTCTGTCTGTGTGTGTGTGTGTGTGTGTGTGTGTGTGTGTGTGTGTGTGTGTGTGTGTGTGTGTGTGTGTGTGTGTGTGTGTGTGTGTGTGTAGGGGTGTGTGTGTGTGTCTGTGTTGCTAAAATGAAAACATTGAAAGAATGAAAATAAAACATTGGCAGGCCTATTATAGTAATAATAATAACACAATTAGGCCAATTTTTTCAAAACACTTTTTTTTCAAAAAAAACTTTTTCAAAAAACTTTTTTTTTCTCAAAAAACTTTTTTTTTCTCAAAAAACTATTTTTTCTCAAAAAAAATATTTTTTCTCAAAAATATATTTTTTCTCAAAAAAAGAACTACCCATATTTGCCCATTACAAATCCATTTGATTGCTGGTATACCGTGAGGGCCCCCGGAGGGGGCCCGAGCTCTAGATTTGAGGGCCCCCGAAATTCTAGTAGTCTTTATCACAGCTGACCCCTGGTTCAAATCCATCCCCGGGCCCTCACTCCTACCTTTCCTCTGTTTTTTTTCTTTTTTTTTCTGTTACTCTTTAACTGCCAAAAACGCCTTTTTATTTGTGGTTATAAAACAATAAAAAATCCGATCCATTTCACGGCCCAGCAGTGCCCAGTTTGTTATCCTTCTAGATTAGGCCGCTAACCCGGAACAGGAAACGGTAGCGTTTGGAGTGGGCCGTTTCTCTATAGCTCTGTTTCTTACTATCTATCTAGGTCGTCCTCAGACGAGCCCTCCATCGTTGTTTCCAGTCATCTCGGTTCTCCATACATCTGGCCAGCTCATTGGTGTTCTGTGTCCCTACGTCTTCCTTGAGTATGTCCACGTATGTTTTTGTGGGACGTCCTCGCGGCCGGTGCCCGTGTGTTGGCTCCCACAGTACCAATTTGCTGGCTGGAAGCTCCTGGTGTCTTTGGCAGTGTCCTGCTAGTCTCATTCTTCTGGTGGCAATTTTCTCGCTTACCTTTGGTATTCCCTCATACAGGCTCTCGTTTGTAACATGTGCACTCCTGTTGATGTTGAGTACTGCACGCAACATTCTAGTGTAGCACCCGTCTAGAGACTTCTGCAGGGTTGGCTTCAGGGTCCAGCATTCACTGCCATAGAGGAGAACAGACTCCACCGTTGCAAAGAAGAAGCTAAGTTTGATTTGGCGGGGGAGGTTAGAGTTCCATACACTGTTCATGCCGTTCAGGGCCCTCCAAGCGAGTGCCTTCCTTACTTTAAGGTCTTTCTCAGTTGAGTCGACCCATGCGCCCAGGTACTTGAAGTCCTTGACTTCCTTCAACACAGCTCCTTCTGTTGTTGTCAGAGGTGAGTGATCAGGTAGGTTATAGGTGATAACCTCAGTTTTCTTAGCGTTTAGCCTGAGACCAACTTTGGCACACTCTATCTCCACCCTGTTCAGGAGTTCTTGTGCTTGTTCCATGCTGTCGGAGAGCAGGCTGATGTCGTCCGCATAGTCCAGGTCTGTCAGAACTACTGCGGGATGCCGTCTTGACCTCCTTGGTGTTAGCGTGAAGCCAAGCTCTTGTTCCCGTCCCCCTATGGCTTTCCTGAGCGCATAATCTAGAACTATGATGAAGAGGTAGGGGGCTAGGGTGTCTCCTTGCATTACCCCAGCTCGGATGTCAAACACCTCACTGCTGCCATCTGGGGTCACCACTTTGGCCCTTGTTTTTGCGTACATGGTCTCGATAGCCCGGAGAATGTTGGGAGGGACATTGTAGGCCTCAAGGATCTTCACCATCTTGCTTCTGTGGATAGAATCAAAAGCCTTTTTGAAGTCAATGAAGCACAGTACAGCTGCTAGGTTGTTCTTTTTCACCTCCTCTATTAATCTCCTTAATGCCAGGATCTGTGCTACGGTTGTTCTCTCCTCTCGAAAACCATTTTGGTTCTCTCTCAGGTGAGGGTCGATGGCATGCCGTATCCTGTTCAGTATCATTCGGTTGAAGACCTTAGCAGTGATACATGTCAGGCTGATGCCTCTGTAGTTGTCTGGCTTTGAGAGGTCTCCAGCTTTAGGCACCGGGATGATATTAGACAGAGACCATATTTCAGGTTGCTTGTTGTGTTACTGTTCGTTTCCATTGTAAACACTGATGGGGATAACTTGAGAACCGTAGCTCCTTTTGCATGTTTCTTTTTTTTTGCGTTGAACGTCGTGCACACACGTCGTGCAAGATACGTGCACGATCGTGCACGCACGCAATCACGTTAAAAGGTAAGACAACCGTTGCAATTTGACCTGAAAAAAGCTGGCAGTAAATTCGTTTTTAAATAACGCATTAAAATGACAAGAACAGTGAGTGTTTTTCACCTTCTGTGTAAGAATCCAAGATTACCCAAGTACAGAGTCAACTGAGGTCCAGGTGACTCAGTCTAGACTAGAGGGTCCATGTGGTTATGGAAGAAAATAATAATGCCCAGCTGGGAGATAAAGGCTACAGCCGGGATGCAGGATTCATTATTTGTTTTGTACACGTTACTGTAGATTTACATCTAGGATACACAAAACACTCTCTCTCTCTCTCTCTCAATAACACACACACACACACACACACACACACACACACCTCAAACACAATTTCCTGTCAACTCTTAGTCTTGACAATACAATGTGTTGTTTGACCTCACAGCGCAACAAATACAAGTGGTAATATTGCACACTGTTGATGAAAACAAACAAGTCGCATAAAAGTGCAAAACAAACAGGCGAGAGGGCAGATTGCAGATGAACAGGGCTTTATATAAGACACTGGCACACAAACCTTTACATCTCAAGGACTGAGAGTATACAAATGGAACCAAATGGACCCTTGCGGGAATGCGGGGTCAATTCGGTTCCATTTGTACACTCTCAGTTACAGAACCGTAAGGGTCCACTTAGTACCCCCTCAAGGAACCCTGACCTGTCCCTGGACCGCACTTTGAGAACTACTTAAAAAGTAGGTGGCTGTAAGGGTATGGAACACTGTAGCCTGGCGTGGCCAGACTAATATCACTGTGAATCTCTGTGTGGAACCTGCATTACCAAGGGGCGGATAAAGAATGGTGATAAAGCCGCCCCATATTTGCATACTGGGCCCTGATTGGTCCCTCACAACTTCGAAGGGAGTGAAATCCAATCACAACTTCAGCGGAGGGCATTTATTTTTATTTTTGCAATGGCAGATTGAGATTGGTTTCCAGGCTAAGAAGACTGAGGATTGGAGGGCCAATCGAGCAATGAGGCCGAGTTTGACGGACACAATATTGTTTGGGGAGGATCGCCTTGTGATTGGCTGAGATGGGGCAGGGAGCGCTCGTTTTTTCACGTAAAATAAACAATTCCATCCACCATGGCTTGCCAGCTGGAACGGTGCACTCGCCAATGTGCGCGCTGCCATTGGCTGCTCACCGTGGCATCCGCTCTTTAGCGGCTCGCAAGCCTCAAGCACGTCTAATTCCAAGCCGATGGGTGGACTGCGAACACTTTTCAGGAAAGGTTGAGAACCACTGATATAACTGGACAGGCGCTCCCGGAAATGAATGAACCAATCGGAACTGGAACTGAGTAAGACTGAACCAATGAGGAGATTGCAGATGGAAGGAAATGGTAAATAGTAAATGGTAAATGGTGCAGTTATATAGCGCCTTCATCCAAGGCACTTTACAGAGATTGTGCATTACATTCACCCATTCAAACACACATTCATACACCGATGGCAGAGGAAACCATGCAAGGCACCAACCTGCTCACCGGGAGCAAGTAGGGGTTCACAGTCTTGCTCAAGGACTCTTCGACATTAACTCTAGGGGAGCCCGGCATCGAACTGGGAACCCAGTGTTCTAATGACGGCTTCTCTACCCCTGAGCCACTGCCGTGAAAGAACAGCAAGGAGAGACAACAGGGCAACACAAGGCATACATACATGCATGACACCTAAGTAACATAACAAAGGACATGCCCAAAATAGGGACACCGAGGTTAATGCGGTTACGTCAGTTGATACAGCACATTAGTGACGAGTTGTGACAGTAACAGTCTAAGCAGCCAGAGAATACAAAGCCTGACCAAAGAGATGCATTTGGTGTATAATTCCTGGGACCCAAACGTATAAAAAATACATTATAAATTAATTATTTTAGGAAATGATTTAATATTTAGTGGAAATAGACTATCAAGCACACAACAGGTCACACTGCAACACGTCAACTTGTAGATGTGCTATTTTCACTATTTGTTCCCACTGAGCAATAGTCGTTTTTTACACCACTAGTTTTTTTTTAGCCTTAATTTCACCCGGCTAGATTCCGGTTATATTCACACCGAAAATATACTTTGCAATTTATTCCATGATTCGATAACAATTTATTAAAAAAAACAACACTAAGGTGCTTAACTGATCTCCTAATATTGGACTAACATAATTATAATATCCGTTGATCATTATTAAGTATAGTTTAGATCTAGCCGTGATTTAGCCAACTAATTATAGTCGCCGTATCAACGTTTATATTTACACCGAATTTAGACAATTAGATTTAATCCATATTTCAATAAACATTTCTTTAAAAAAAACAACTCCACGTTGCAGAACTGATCTCGAAATATTGGTGTAAAATGATTTTAACTCATACCCTGCCAAAAAAGATGTTTCTATGATAAAAACGTCTTTAAAACGTCTTTTTCACTATGGACCTCCCTGCCAGACGTCTTCTGAACGTCTTTTTTAAAAAAATAATATTTTTTTTTTTTTTTTTTTTTGAAAAATTTTTTTTTGAAAAAAATTTTTTTGGACCTCCAACAGTGTACTAGGCATGATCGCGATGGCGAAATTGCATGTTTAACCCCCATACCAACCCCATCTTTCAAACATGGCAGCCATGTTTGTTTACATTTGAAGAAAACATAAGGGCTCCTTTCTCCTGAATGCCTGAACGGATTTCCAAGCGGATTTTTTTGTTTGAAAGCTGTGAAAAGCATGCACATGCATAGTGCATGATCTGTGCACGAATGTGTGCACCAGCGTGCACACTATTTTTTTAACCCTTTGTTGGCGAACCGGCAATATAAGAGGTCATCCCACTTTAAATATGGCACCGACTGAGTTAATAGCCATTCATCACTATAAGGTATACGTCTGGACGGTCTGGGTGTAGTCGTTTTAAATACAGCTTTTCAACGACTATCTTTAGACCATGTAAAAGTTATCCTTGGTAGGCTACTAAGGCGCGGTAAGCCGGTAGAGTGTTACCGTGATTGTGTGTAGTCACTCACTGTAAAGTGGAAACGTCCAGAGTCAGACAGCATGCTACTGCAGCTACTCTGAATTACATTTCTGACAGCAACACACACAGTCAAACACAGCCGCGGCGCCGCCCCCGCCACATACGTATTGATTAAACAAAATAATTGTAATCTAATCGCTATAGCCTTATTAGGCGCCCAATACATGTAGTCTCCTCAACAATGCGCACTACCCTAAAATGAACACAGGTGGGCAATGTCACCTTTTAATACGGCCAGAAAGTCTTTACTATCATATCAGCATTGATGGCCGAGTGGATAGCGTCGCCGACTTGAGTGTGGGAGATCCCTGGATCAAATCTCACCGTCGCCCTACTTTTCACTACTTTCGACGGCCGCTAACGGCGAAATGTAGACTTTTTGTATCCGACTAATAGTGGTCTATGTAGCAACCCGTGTAAATATAGCCGACTAAACAACTAGTCAAAAATATCAAATCTATACCTTTACAACACTGATTTTCAACGCGTGGTGTAGAAGATTAAAACACGACTATTAGGCAACTAATACACCTCAAAATGCTCAGTGGGTTAGGTTTTAAGGTTTTAAAACAAATGTGATTCTAAATTTTGTTTGTGAATTGAGTTGTTTTAGATTTTTTTTTATACTTAAAGTGGATATTTATTTGCAACCCGTAAACATGGGTCCCGAACCAGCATTTGGAAATCACTGCAACACAGAGGGTTTCACAGTGTAGTGAGCAATGACCAAATGAATCATCGTTATTGTCGGGTGGAAACCTTGTATGTCCAAAACCGTTCGTTTTGAAAATGATTTAAAATAGTTAAGATAGCTGATCTATACAAGCACACAACCCCTCGCACGTTGTGTGCTTGTAGATCTGCCATCTTCACTAGTTTTGTACGATGAAGCAAGGCTTTACTTCACGAAAAAACGTACAGATTTTAAACTTGGAGATATGAGGTTTCTGCCCGACAGTGACGATATAGATCATAAAGGTCAAAGGCCCTCTCCTGCTGCTATTAACTCAATATCCCGTTTTGGTGTGTCTATGTGTCTGAGAGACAGAGACTGGGTGCGTGTGATGACTGTGCGGTGCAGACAGACAGACAGACAGACAGTACAATGCTGCAGTAGAAGCTACAGTATATGTTTTAATAATGTCTTTATTCATTTAGCACAATACAGTATGTCCATGTGGGCGCCAGACACCGGGCAGGAAACACGACCAGTCACGCTATCACCCATCATCACTAACGCACGCACGCACGCGCACATGAACACACACACGTACAGGCGAACACACAGTACAAGCACACCTGCTGCCTTGTAAAGCTAAGCAGCCTGATAAAGTGCATGTGTAGACACAAGACATTTATTTTTTTGCCGTTGCTGCTCAATTCGTTTATTTCTACCAGTTGTATGCATGCAAAGACATTCTCTGTCCTTCTCTCTTACATAAAAAGCACGCACGCACGCACGCACGCACACACGCACACACACACGTACGCACACGCACGCGCACACACACACACACACACAATTTTGCTCTCTTGTCCTGTGACTCAACCTTTGTTTTTATAGTAAACAGGACCAACGACCCTGCAGAAGTCTCTAGACGGGTGCTACACTAGAATGTTGCGTGCAGTACTCAACATCAACAGGAGTGCACATGTTACCAACAGGAGCCTGTAGCTGTATGAGGGAATACCAAAGGTAAGCGAGAAAATTGCCACCAGAAGAATGAGACTAGCAGGACACTGCCAAAGACACCAGGAGCTTCCAGCCAGCAAATTGGTACTGTGGGAGCCAACACATGGGCACCGGTCGCGAGGACGTCCCACAAAAACATACGTGGACATACTCAAGGAAGACGTAGGGACACAGAACACCAATGAGCTGGCCAGATGTATGGAGAACCGAGATGACTGGAAACAACGATGGAGGGCTCGTCTGAGGACGACCTAGATAGAGATAACGAGCCTTGAACAAACACTATAAGACAGAGAGATCTTCACATACAAACAGACTATGGTAGATAGAGAGTAGCGATGCAAAATATTATCTGTATTGCATATCGACAAGTAACACTCCCTAAGGTCGAGTAGTAACTGCAGAGAGTACAAGCTAATTTGACTATTTAGACGAAAAAGAAAGACGTCGACAAATATACATAGGTCTATGCATATGAGACATGGTGGGGGCGGATATTAATTGCCGATAAATACTGCGTGCAGGCGAGCATAATTGCATGTAAACTCACAAGCAAAGGCTCTTCAAAGCACACGTGAGGAGGAAAAGGGCAGAGGAGATCTATTCTATACACTTGAGACACTCAGCCAAACTGATCAGAGTTTCAGGTGTGCTGGACATCAATTAAGCTGATCTCCACAACTGATCAGGCTTAACACTGATTACAGGTCTAGTTACAGCAAGCGCCTGTAGGAGGTGTAAAAGAGCATAGTGTGTGGGTGTGACAGGCAAGAGTAAGAGCTGAGAGTAACACAGTGTGACAGGCAAGGGTAACAGCTTAGCGTGACAGCGTGACAGGCAAGGGTAACAGCTTAGCGTGACAGAGTGACAGGCAAGGGTAACAGCTTAGCGTGACAGTGTGACAGGCAAGGGTAACAGCTTAGCGTGACAGTGTGACAGGCAAGGGTAACAGCTTAGCGTGGCAGTGTGACAGGCAAGGGTAACAGCTTAGCGTGACAGTGTGACAGGCAAGGGTAACAGCTTAGCGTGACAGTGTGACAGGCAAGGGTAACAGCTTAGCGTGACAGCGTGACACAACTGCTGCAGGTTTTCACACACTGCTCCCTGCCGTTGTAATAATTGTCTAATCGTAATTGTTTGAGATAATTGCAATTATCTGTATATGGGTATGCCCAGACAGACAGATACAGAGATCTCCATACATATGTATATGGGCATATATGTATATGGGCACAAAAGGGATCACAAAAAGACAGACGGTTACAACAGGTACTCTAGGTATAATAGACCATATTCACACCGCGGCCATCTTGGATCACATGACTTCCTGGTGTAGCAGCCTGCACAAGCCTGCATTACAAACCATTGTGAACAATGGAGCGATGGTCCCAAAATATGACTTCTATTCAACCAATTTATTTTTACCAAATTGACAAATGGGCAGATGACAACATCAACATCCCCAAAATTATTAAATAGAAGGGTATTATCCACAATATTCATGGTAGTTAGGTTGCAGTGTAAGGGTATTATCCACAATATTCATGGTAGTTAGGTTGCAGTGTTACTCTGTACAAAGACTTGCTACAGTATGCAGACTAGTGCTTGCTCTGCCTTCATATTGTTAATATTACAACTTTTTCTTGAAAAACGGATGCTAAAATAAAAATAATGTTTCGAAAATATTTTATAAAAAAATAAGCTTCATACATGTGTTTCTATTAAAAAATGACCACAAAAAGCGTAAAATAATGATAAAACCAGTAAGACTCCCTAATCGGGAGATAAGCGACCGTCAGGTCGCAGCGTGATTTTAGGGCAAAATGTGTAGGAGCAGTGTCCAAAAATGTGGTTGAAAAAAATCGGCCTGATAGTGGCGCTGAGTGTAGACATAGTGTGTACCGATTTGTGTGATTTTAGGGCAAAATCTGTAGGAGCAGTGTCCAAAAATGTGTTTTAAAAAGTCGGCCTGAAGGTGGCGCTATATGGGACAGATCCATGTTGATGACATGAGTGTAGACATACTGTGTACCGATTTGAGTGATTTTAGGGCAAAAATTGTAGGAGCAGTGTCCAAAAATGTGTTTTGCAAGAATCCGCCACATGGTGGCGCTAGAAGAGGGCCATGTGAGAAATGAGGGGTGGGGTCTCCGCGCCGCCGAGGCGGACGAATAGGTACCGGCCCCGGCTCTCCCGGTCGCTCCTAGCCCGAGTTACGGCATTTTATGTGCGCTGCAGTGGCAGGGGGTCCTCCACTGGGGGCGCCACCACTTTTGCATCCGTTCTGGAGCACCAGGAGTCGGTGGTCCCCGGGAATTCCCCGTGAGCAGCCCCGTTGGGATGGTCATTTGGTCATTTTTGCACATTTGGTCATTTTTTACATCTGGGGGTCCCCCAGGGACCTGGGGGTCCCTGGAGCTCCGGGGGTCCTTGGAGGTTGTAGTTTGGCAGGCAAGGAGTGTGTGTGCAAAATCTGGCATGGATCGGGGCAACGGTTGCGGAGATATGAGCAGGGCAAAAGTGTGACATGTGACGTGTGACAGACAGACTGACGGACTGACTGACGGACGGACTCACAGTTTGTGGAGGTTTTGATAGTAACTGCGACCTGACGGTCGCAATAATCATTTTGGCCGTTATCGGACCGACACTTTGTTTACATTATAGTCTTTTAGACTAGCATCCTTTTTTTCAAGAAAAAGTTGCTACCCCAGGAAGTCATGTGATCCAAGATGGCCGCGGTGTGAATATGGTCCATGGTTAATGCATATCAGGGAGTGTATGTGTTCCCTATTTGCATCCTTCCATAGTTGCATAGTTCCCGAGTATAGAGAATAAAGTCTAGTAGAGAATAAAGAAGAAAACCAAAAGAAAACTAGAAAGATGCAATTGTGGGAAATTGCATAGTGACGCAAGTCCCACTTGCAAATCAATTCCGTCCTTGTCCCTTTTATCGTTACTGTCGGGCAGAAACCTTGTATCTCCAAGTTTCAAATGTGTAAATTTTTTCGCAAAGTAAAGCCCTGCTTCATCATACAAGGCCGTCGCACAAAAGCAGTGAAAACAGCCGATCTACAAGCACACAACGCCTCGCGGTGCGAGGCGTTGTGTGCTTGTAGATCGCTGTTTTCACTAGTTTTAAAATGATAAATACAAAACAAACGGTTTTGGACATACAAGGTTTCCACCCGACAACGACTTTATGCTGGAAAGATGGAAAAGGTCGGACAAGTGATATAGTCTGGTTGCCCTGTTAGGGTAAAAAAATAAGTGATAAGATTCAAATGTGTTGAGATAAGACATTGGTGTGAAAGATGCCTCACAAAGCGGGTGAACGTGGGTTGTCTCGTACGGTGAGGTTGAGTGATGTACTTTAATCATACTGTACGGCGGTCCAGAAGAAGTGGCAGGTGTGTGTGTGGGGGAGGGGTGAAGCTGTTATTATTGAGTTTTTCACACATGTTCAGAAGAGATGCCACTCCCAGAGGACCGGCAAGAGAACATGGTGCTGCAGTCTGTCTGTCTGTCTGTCTGTCTGTCTGTCTGTCTGTCTGTCTGTCTGTCTGTCTGTCTGTCTGTCTGTCTGTCTGTCTGTCTGTCTGAATGCTGTCAGAAATACTGTCTGTCTGTACTATCACAGAGGTCTTCAACAGGGGGTCTGGGACCCCTAGGGGGTTCTCAGGGAGTTACTACAGGGGGGGCTGCCAAATCTTTGTGTGATAGGATCATTATTTTAAATGAACAATTTGAACCCTCGCATTCCTATTCTAAGGGGAATATTAGCCCAAAATAGCAGATCTACAAGCTCTCAACGGCTCGCAGCATTTTGGGCGAATAAGTCTGATGTAAAGGTTGAAAAAAAAGAGCAGACCAAGTACAGAATGAAAGGTCAAATTTAGTAAGTATTGAAGATTTAAGTGGTTACGTTAAATGTCTGAAAAAACACATTAACACAACCAACATAGACTGATGACAGTGCTGTCAAACAAGTCTATGAATCTATCTATGAAATCGATGAAAATCTGTGACACGATTTTATACAATAATATTGTATAAAATCCCTACTACATATTATGTAGTAGGGGTCCTTGCTTTATCTCCCTTTCAGCTGAGTGGTCCTTGGCCAGGAAACATGGAAGAAGACCCCTGATCTACCACATTGCTGAACTATCTTCAGCTACTGCTGCAGCACGTCTTTCTTTGACTGTGTGCACACACAATCATGATCATTTATCAGGCAGTGCTGAAGGTCTGTGTTCTTGTCTGTCTGCCTGTCCCCTTTGCAGGGCTTAGAGGGTCGGCTGAAACTGCACACCATAATCTACGCCAAAAATAATGTCTGTCCTTGTTACTGCCAATTAGACCTCATCTATGCAGACCTCCCTTAACAGGAAGGAGAGAGAACCAAACACGCAACGGTCCTCCTCACTGAGTAACATCTCCTCTGTGCACAAAGGAAAAACGTGTGTGCGTGTGTGCGTATCACGCAGCATCGCATTCTCTCTCCCGTTATGTAAATGGGTGAAGAGCTGGGCCCGGATCTGACCATGCGGCACCTGTTTCACGCAATGGGACTCCTCTGCAAACACATTCCCCTGCATACAAATGGGTGGGTGACGTGACGTAGCGTTTTCGCTGTCCTCGGTGTCAAACATGTATAAATAAAAAATATATTTGTCAAAAACCTTCTGAATATTGTGCAGGACATTAAGCTTTATGTGAACTTACTCAAGATTAAAACATTTCATTCCTCATTTCTTCAGAATCTTCAACCAAACATGGTAAATGTCATCTGGTGTGACTGTCCCGACCTTGTTTCTCAAAGTGGGAACTTGAATAAAACTAAGAAAAAGAATTGCTAAAATTCATTTAAAAATTAATTTAGGCAAAAAAAAATGTCTATTTGTGAGCCTATATCTTTTCAAAGTCCAAGCATAATGTTTTCAGTCATTTCTGATCAAAAAGATTTTGTCCCCCAAACCAAAATCATCTGGTGTGACACTAGTTTTGAAAAATTAAACAGGCAATAATTTGGACACCTACTGGGCTAGAGAGGTCCTTCTTCTGTAAGGCTATTCAGCACTCCCAGCACAACTGCAAGACAGGTGTCTGAGGTGAGTTATGATTTTAACATTTTCATGAAATGCCATCTTGTTGAAACTTTGACAAGTGTGGCACTTCTGGATGTCATCTGGTGTGACACCTTTTTCATTATTAAAGCAAAAGTTATTTGAAACTTTGGTCATAATTACATGTAAATCTAGGTTGTTTTGTTATAGCTAGCATGTTGTTAGCATGCTAATGTGTACCTGGTAGCCTCAAGGTAGTCCTAAATGCAGAAAACGTCATCTGGTGTGACACTTCGTCATCTGGTGTGACATATCTGCTTGTCACGCCAGATGACTTGATTGTCACACCAGATGATATATACTGTATTTTCCTACAGACATAACAATAAATAACAAGTCCCATGTTTCTTTTGTCCATTTAAAACATTTTAACATGTTTAAAACAACGTTTTAAACATTTTTACATAATTTAATTAAAACAGCTTCCGGAGCTCAGTGAGTATAACATACTTGGCAAACTTGAGGACTTGCTAGTAATTACATTTTACTACTAAAAACAATCTACCTGACAAATAAATTACATTTAAATGTCTCCTCCTGAAGGTCTTCTACTCAGGTGCTGGACACAAGTGCATCTATTGGAGAGGCCCAAGCTGAGGATTCAGACACCTCCTCAGATGAATACACACAAGGACAGTTTGTCATAATCAAATATGAGGGAAAGCCATATGTGGGGCAGATTGTTACCATTAATAAGGAGGGGCTAGAGATAAACTGCATGAATCAACTTGGAAAAATGAAAAATGGTTTTGTCTGGCCAAAGGGGCGAGACTGCATTTTCTACAAAGAGCAGGAAGTTGTCTGTGGCATAGCAGAACCGCAACAGGGCAAAAGGTTTGCTACCCTCACCAAATGTGACTGGCTGATGTACAATACAGTCTAAATGTCTATACCCTCACCAAATATGACTGGCTGATGTACAATGCAGTCTAAATGTCTATTCTAATCTAATCTAATACTTTTGTACTTTCACTCACTGGACTGGACAATGAGGTAAGGTAGGACCCGAGACAAACATAGCGAAAATAGCTGATCTACAAGCTCTCAACGCATTGTGCTGCGAGAGCTTGTAGATCAGCTATTTTCGGAGTTGCACAACCCAGCACTCTTTAGCTAGTGGAGATGTGGTGTAACGACATGATTCGTAAATAAATTTGTTCAACTCAAAATGCTGTGTTCAAGTTCAGGAGACTTCGGAAAAAAGTAATACACCTGAATGCTGAGTTGTTTCCAATAATTGGTGTTAATAAAATGTTGCCTTGGCTCCCAGTGTGGCTATGCACCTTATTGTCTCTTTAAGATCCTTCTGCCGTGGGCCGGCAGAAGACTTAGGTGTGCGTAGCATTCCTGTGCACATCCTCATCATCCATCTACTACTACAATTCTTTGTTATCCTATGTTAAGGCCCAACAATACTATCCTGTTCAGAAATATTAAGGCCATGTTATTTAATGTTAAAGCAATTTTACTGTTGCTGTTTTTCCTGGGTAATTGTTTAATCAATCAGTAAAGTTCAGTACTCACTAATAGGTAGGTTAAAACACAGTTTGCTTTGACACATGAAGATATGGTCATCTGGTGTGACACTAAGTCATCTGGTGTGACATTCCAAATAGTGAGAAATCATACCTTTATTAATGATGAAACCGAAAAAATGTGTATGGTTTACATAGAAAATAGTATCAGGAAGAGTCACAAATATTTGTGTAATTTTAAAGAAAGTTTTTGTCAGAATAAAATTAAAATATGTTGAAAGATCGACAACATGGGCCTCACACAGAGTGTTGATTATGAAAAGAATATACAGATTCAATTAATTTTCACAAAACTATAGTGGATCACAGGTTAGTTATGATAAAGGACTTTGATAAAGTGAGTAACTTAAGAAAGGTGTACTCCATTTTCATTTTATGAACAATTATTGTCATGTCACACCAGATGACGGTTTTAGGCACAAGTACAACAAACTGCTCAATAAAGTCTGATTCCAATAAAATATCTAAAAACAAAATGTGTTTCCATAAAGTTGAGAGTGAGTAGAACAAAAGTAAATAATTTTTATGCCTGCTATTTAAAGTTTTTTAAAAAACATGTTTTTTGGGGCGTCACGTCACTGACCCAAATACTGTATTAGCCCATGGAACCCTATTTGAAAAATGAAAACATACGGGGACTGCCCCATATAGGTCGAACTCCCGTTGGGTCGAACAGCGTTGGCAGGTTAGATAATCACCCGCGAGCGTTGGCAGGTTAGATAATCACCCGCGTCACGGTTACTGAGGTTAGGGTTAGGGTTAGGTTTAGGCATAGTGTTAATCTATAATTCTGAGAGCGTGCAAATGCAACCATTCGTACACTCTCAGAGTTACAGATCTGTAAGGGTTGAATTTGTTCCTTAACTATGAATCATTTGTCTGGGGACGGGAAGCCCTATACACTTAACCAGGCTGGCTCGCCGCCTCGGAGCGCAGACATGAGCCAGCTTGTTCTCATTATTACTCATTCATTCATTCATTAATTATACTCTGACAGATCTGATAGTGTGACAACTCAAGCGTCAGGACTGTGCTCCTGGTTGTGCTGCAGTGACCTCAGAAGGCTGGACCATCCCAACTGTGGAGACACGCCATCACGTTAAGCCTGATGTGCTTCGTCATGCATGCGATGAATAGCGAGCCGATCTACAAGGTGCGAGATTGTAGTGATGCTATTTTTGAAAATGTGTCTATTCCAATAGTGTTCAGTAGATGTGTTTACTCAATGACATGCAAGATGACTAAGATGATGCACTCTTATATTTCACTGTTACGTGCGCAGTCACGCACACGCACGCGCACATGCACACACACACACACACACACAGGGCCAGAGGCAGAGACACAAAAAGGATCTGAGCAGAGAGTGACCCCAAGGCTACAAGCCCACCGGCAAATGATGTTCTTATGAGGACTGACTGGGTCCTTGCTTGTTATTTTCTACAGAACACACACTGCAGGACCACAACCTGTATGCGTGTGTGTGTGTGTGTGTGTGTGTGTGTGTGTGTGTGTGCGTGCGTGCGTGCGTGCGTGCGTGCGTGCGTGCGTGCGTGCGTGCGTGCGTACGTGCGTGCGTGCGTTTGTATGTTATCTTGATGAAAGTGACCAGGACCTTCCGCCACTTCCATTCCTCTGCTAGTTTAGTGTATCAATCTGAGTTATGTTCCCCTGTCTGCCCACAGCAACACACTCCATAACACAGTGGTTCATGAACAGAGAGAGAGAGAGAGAGAGAGAGAGAGAGAGAGAGAGCGGTCTGTTAGAAGATAAATATGATAAAGACAGAGAGAGAGTGCATCTGTGTGTTTGTTTCTGCGTGTGTGCTTGTGTGTGTGTGAGTGCGTGCGTGAGCATGCGTGCACACAACCAGAGAGAGAGAGAGAGAGATATTCCCTTTTACCCCTTCTTATCACCAAATGTATTTGTTATGACAATTGATTCCTCCCCACACACATTTCTGTGTTGTCACTGCTGTTGTATCCTACTGAAAAACCTGCCAGTGAGGAGCCCCCACCGGGAGGAAGTAGAGCCTTCGTGGGCGGGAACTTTACCACTGTGCCGCCCAAGCGCATCCTAACCCTTTGACAATCCTGCTACTGCCAGCATTCAGAGATTTTTCAACTAACCTTTGAAAAATCATCTAATATTATGTGTTGTATTATGCAGGCAGATATAATATATCTGCCCACGGAAGGTCTCAAAAGACACGTGTGGCTCTCTCGAAATTGGGGAAAAAATGGGTCCGGAAGCGATAATCCAATCCAGAGTTATACAGAGCTGAGTGGAGGCTGTTTGCTCTGATTGTTTTTGTAGGAAAACAAGACTAGTTCAGCCTGGCTGCAGACACAGGCTGTGGGGAACATTGGTTGTCATACAGGGAAGAGCTACAGTGTAATTCAAGTCAATTATTATAATTGAAACGTTATTATTATTACACTTATTATTATCACTGATCAGTGGGAAGAATACCAAATTCTTCCCATGAGAAATTGCACACACATTATAATTTATATTTAAATGTGCAATCTAGTACTTTTCACATCTACTAGCTCACAGCATGTGTTCTTTTAGTTGAACTATTGGACTTGCGTTTCCTTTGCATGCAAAGCACATTGAATTTCCTTGCTGTTCAAATGTGCTGCACACACAGTGGTGTAATGGTGATTTTATTTTTTCCGGCAGTACAGTTTTTAAGTTCTAGCGTGCATGTGCAGCCGTGCACCTTATCGTAATGTTACGATGCCATACCTGCGTGTGAAAGATTCATGTCAAGGACCCCTAAAATTATATACAGGCATATTTGGACATGGACCCCCTTCTCAAAATTTTATGGGTTAGGTAACCCTAACCCGAACCCGACCCCCCAGAAGCAAAGATTTTAGTTACAAATGTTCGCTTTAAAAAATATATAGGCCTATATATATTCAAAGATTTGCACACATTTTCATGAATTAAAAAAAATAGCAGATCTACAAGCGCATAGCTATGAGCTTGTATATCTGCAATTTTTTAATAGTCAAAGTATAAAATAATGGTTATAGGTGGTTAAAATCTAAAGTAACACAGATGCTTTCCAGGCCACACTCACCACCACCATTTCCCACCAAGATTTTGTGCAAGTCTGTTCATAAACGGCTCAAGATATCTTGCTATCAGACATGCACAAACAGATAGACAGAGCTAACAGACATTCACCAACAACTTTTAAGTTCCTTACTTACACCATTGGTTCTCAAAGTGGGGTCTGACCCCCAGGGGTCCTATAGGGGTTGGGGTTCCAGGGGGTCCCCAGCTACAGTAGTTAACATAGCATCACAATCTTTTTTAATCTCTTTATCCATTTATACATTGGCTATTGAAAAATAGCAGATATACAAGCTCTTGTACACATGCTATTTCCTTTTTACATTGTTGGACAAATATTGAAAATGTTTGGACATTTTTTTAATAATTTTGAACATAAATCTTTTCTTCTGGGGGTCCCAGTCCCCCAGATGGGGGCCTGCCACCAAATATAGGCTCTATCAATTTGGGGGGAAAAGTGTGAAAACCACTGCCTTACACACTGGGAGCGTTTATTTTGCGACGATAACTTTGCATGAATTTAAATTGCTGATGAGTCTGTAACCCTATACTTTATATATTGTACACAGGGCCAAGGGTATGTGCCTTTAAGATGCCTTTAGGTAGTTGGCGGGCTGCAGAGGGGTATTATGCGATATGCTTGGTGCGGTGTTTACTTCTTGTTCAGGAGAGAAGAGTGTGGCCACGCTTTGTTACAATCATTTATTTTATTTGTTTACGAGTGATACAGAAGATAGAACCTTGGCAGTTCACGTTTACATGGAACATATTTTGTTATTAAATCTCCAGCACAGACTCCTTACTTCTTTTAGCATAGAACAAGGATTACTCTGCAACGAAGAGGAGGAAGGTATTTATAAGTCTCATGAGTCCATCTGGATTAAGTCCCTCCACCGAAGCACACACCTTGAATTTGTCTGCTTATTTCCACACATTCACACTCACAGGCCATTATGCCAGATTATGGATTTAAAAAACCGCAGTGCCTCGTTGAAAAGTTACATTATACGGTCGGTGCCAGGCTGTCAGTACAGGTGGTGATGTACTTGTTGATGTAGTGATGATGCTGCTCAATATTTCCCTGGGGAAAGAGTCCCTAATGTGCTTCCTTCCACTACTGGCTCAATTTGAGTCATTTTTCAAACGAGCCGCATGTTCCAGAATCACTTCCCGCACAGCTGCCACGTTTCCGTGTCTTCGTGGCAATTTTCTGGACAATTGCGACTAGGAGAATGGCAAAATGTCACTCCTGTTATTATAGTGTCACTGTGTACAGAATAATTCCATCTGATTGTTTAAACATACGGGCCTACTGTATATCCTCCCTTTTCTGGGCAAGTCACGACAGGTGAATATTCTGGGGAAAAAAAGAAAAGAAAAAAGGAATAAGCTTGTGGCTGTTCTCGAGATTTGGTGCAGAGCGGAAAAAAGAGGGTGGCCAAATCTAGATCTTGGTCAACTGAAGATAGCCGATCTACAAGCTCACAACGCACCACACCACAGTGAGCTTGCGGATCGTCTATTTTCACCCAATGCTTGTCCTAATAGGACGTTAGGGCTCAAAAGTCCTATTTATCTACAGCAATGGTTCTTAAAGTGGATTCCAGGGACTTTGTGGGTTACTTTATGGGGTCTAAATTGACCCATACAAGTCTGTAACTCTGACATTGTACAAACTTGATTCCGTTTGTACACTGTCAGAGTTAAGGGGAGATCTTGAAATGTATAAGTTTGAGAAACACTGATCTACAGCATGAAGGAAACGTATGGAGTTCACAGTGAGGTGCGTGAGATCTGCTGTTGCTGTGTCTCTTAACCACTTAAACCCCAGCATCTGTATTGTTGGGGAAGACCTGAGCAGAAAATAGCCGATCTATAAGCTTGCGACGCACATCAGATCGACCTATTTTCAGCGATGTTAGAGCATAAACTCAAAATAAAGACTGGTTTAGGGCATAGCAGCGGCGGCCATTTTGTGGTTTCACAAAGCCAATTCCTTCTTACCATAGAGATTTCAATTATATTTATATAATTATTTCGTTTAAGCCTGGAACCAAGCCACCAAGGCTCCTGGAGAATCCCCCCCTGCCCCCAAAAATATAAAGAAAAGACAGTGTTGAATAATAATAAAACATTCTGCCACTGCACACCAATGTGCTTTTACAAAGCGCAGTAAAAGACTCTATAGCGATAAAAGCAGCTGTAAAACCCTGGTACGCGCAAATCATTGTTCCGCCGCCTCAGCAAAAGCTACAGCAACATAACAGTACTGTACAACGCCTGTGGAACGAGGCTCTTTGTGCAGCCTACAAACGCTCCTGGCTGACAGTGAGTCACTGTGGTAATAATATGACATGTTTATGAATCCTTGGCTGTCGTAGTGTCTGACATTATTTAGGAGGCCTGTCCTCTCTGTGATCATAGAGTGATGAATGAGAGAGAGAGGGCGAGAGGGAGAGAGAGAGACTTTAAGTCTTTAACCCTTGCGTTGTCTTCAGGTTCAAAATGACCCGCCAGCATGTTTAACAGCAGATATAAAACGATTAGATTATATTTTTTTCAACTGGATATTTTGATTACTTTAACTAAGTCATTATAAAAAGTGACAGAATTGCCTTTATTGATATTACCAGCAAGGCTGTACAAAGATTGTCTTCAGGTAATCTTTGCGGTTAAAATCTCAGTCAGTTACAGCCACCAAGACTTCACACACTTTATTACTCTAGACTAGAGCAGTCTTTTTGTGACCAGGGCACCATTGCATTGGGCAAGTCAAAATCTCAAGGCAGTCCTGTATTCATAGCAAACATATTAGATTTTCCCTAAATCAATTCTAATAAATCTTTATTTACTGTATAGGCTACAGCACATTTACAACAATCCCCAAACCAAAGTGCTGTTCAGAACGAGACGAAACATCAACAAGAAAAGAATGTGTGGACTATTATGACAAGCCCAGAATATGGACGCTAGGATGCATGTGAGAGGATAGAGGGATGCGCTTAGGCTTACAAGTGTGGATGAATGGGTGGATAAGATGGCAACGGATCCTAGTAATGTTGAGTAGAAATAGAACGTTGATGTCAGAAGATGTTAATTTGGCAAAACAGAGAGAATATGAAAAATGTCCTAAAGTATGTGCTAATAAGATGTATTTTTCAGCTTGAATCTCAGGAGCCTACATACATGCCTGTTATCTCATCAAATGGCAAGTTGCCTGAAAAAGCCATTACGGTACTCTCAGCCTGTGCTGTGACAGCACAGATAAAACAAAAAGCGGGCGAGACATTGAGCTAATCACATCCACACGACTGCAGACTGACACCTTGTTACAGGGAGCCTTGAAGTGATTATGAAACTATTGTAATTTTTCATGGCTACTGCGGAGCTGCTAAGACAGCTGGATTTCCCTTGTGATCAATAAAGGTCGCTCTGTCTGTCTGTCTGTCTGTCTGTCTGTCTGTCTGTCTGTCTGTCTGTCTGTCTGTCTGTCTGTCTGTCTGTCTGTCTGTCGAAAGAGGTAGTCTGTGTGCAAGACTTATGTGTGATTTATATATTCATATATCGTTGATACAACGGTGTGATGTCATCACATTGTGATTTACAATACAAACCCCAAAATCAATCCTCCAGTTCTAGGCAAAACAGAAGAGGGGGAACTTTTTTTTATTTCCACACAACTCCTCTAAGGTATATTAATGACATAGTTCAATATTTAAAATGGGGGGTCTTCCCCTTTAAGTACTGTACTTAATTACACTTTTTTTTTTTTTAAGATTTGTTTTTGGGCTTTTTATGCCTTTATTGATAGGACAGTAGACTGACAGGAAATGGGGAGAGAGATGGGGAATGACATGTGGCAAAGGTCGTCCGGATCGGGAATCGAACCGGCGACGCCAGCAGGCATCATAGCCTAGTATGTGGTATGCGCCTTGACCACCAGGCCAGCGGGCGCCCACTTAATTACACTTTTGAGTTATTTGTACTTTATTCCAATTTCCAATAATTTTACTTCTACTCCACTACATCTCGGATCCAAATATTGTACTTTTACTCCATCCACTACAATTATTTGTAAACCTTAGTTACTCGTTACTTTGTAGAGCTTCATCATTATTATTACAAAACATTTGATAATGGCCGATCTACAAGCTCATAATGCGTTGCGTTCCGACAGAAGTATTTCTACATTGCAGTATTGATACTTTTACTTAGTGGGTAAGAATTGTGAGAAAATTTTGCCGCACTGGCCGGTGGGGACTCCTCAGTAGTCAGTTCCTACCTGTCAGACCGGACCTACCAGGTCTCGTGGAAAGGTTTGCTGTCATCCCCCCGAACCCTCCAAACGGGAGTCCCCCAGGGATCCGTACTTGGCCCTCTGCTTTTCTCCCTGTACACCAAATCCCTTGGTGCTGTAATCTCTGCTCACAATCTATCCTATCACTGCTATGCTGATGACACTCAACTGTTTTTGTCCTTCCCCCCTTCTGCAACCCAGGTGGAAGAACGCATTGCAGCATGTTTGGCCGACATCTCACAGTGGATGTCAGCCCACCACCTCAAGCTGAACCCGGACAAGACGGAGCTACTCTTCTTCCCAGCTAAGTCTTGCCCCATGCAAGATCTCACTATTTCCATAGATAATGCATTGGTGACTTCAGTTCCTACTGCTAGAAACCTTGGTGTGGTCCTGGACAGCCAGCTATCATTCAAGGCACACATTGCATCAGTCACCCGATCCTGTAGGTTCACACTCTACAACATCCGTAAAATCAGACCCTTCCTCACCCAGGAGGCAGCCCAGCTCCTCATTCAGACATCTGTCATATCAAAACTTGACTATTGTAACTCTCTCCTCACTGGTCTCCCGGCATGTGCACTTAAACCTCTTCAACTGATCCAAAACGCTGCGGCACGACTGGTCTTCAACCAGCCTAAGTTCTCACATGTCTCTCCCCTTCTCCGCAGCCTCCACTGGCTCCCGGTTGCGGCCCGCACTGAATACAAAACACTGATGCTGACCTTCAAAGCAGCCAAAGGTATGGCTCCTCCATACCTCCAAGACCTGATCAACGCCTACACCCCCACCCGTTCACTTAGATCAGCCAACACAGGGAGGCTGACAGAACCCTCGCTAAAAACTCCAGGGCAAAAATCCACTCGTCCGAGACAGTTTGCCCTCCTGGCCCCCAAGTTGTGGAATAAACTCCCTGTCGCACTTAGAACAACGGACTCACTCGCTAGCTTTCGCCGTGGACTGAAGACTCACCTCTTCAAACTCCACCTAAACCCTTAGCACTACAGAAAATCAATGACCATACATGAAGATAGTTAGCATTTGTTTTTAGGTTTTTTTAGAACTTTGATTTTATTGTGTTTTTTTCTAGATAGATATCCATTTGCACTTGTTATATTGCTGTTGATGTACTGACATATTATCTTGTGATGTTTTGTATCTGCTTATTGTAAGTCGCTTTGGATTAAAAGCGTCTGCTAAATGCCTAAACTGTAAACTGTAAACTGTAGGATACAACAGCACTTATAGGCTGGATTTAGGCCACATTCTCATAATATAATTCGGTTTAGTCCTGTGAATGGGAGGGGTGAAGTTGTTACATTCTTGCATATTTAATTGATACGTTTGCCCTCACACTGCACATTGTCATCCGAAACAAGGAATCGTCCACGTCTGTCCATGGGACATGTATGTATCCAAGCTGCATAATAAAGCCCCCTCCATCTCCCTGTGTTTATTAATTCTTCAAGTTCAACTCACAATGTAACCGCAGGACCGCCGCAAAATTGAGGCACAGGCGTCAGCCTATTTATCTGCGGTCGGCGATCGTAAACGGGAGATCAAAAAATAAAACCAGCGGCGGCCGGAGGGACTCGCAAAATCTACCAGCAATAAACCAGACAGCAAATACTTTTAATAGCCAGATATGAATATCTACGAAGAGGAGGAGATCAACGTCTCTCTCTCTCTCTCTCTCTCTCTCTCTCTCTCTCTCTCTCTCTCTCTCTCTCTCTCTCTCTCTCTCTCTCTCTCTCTCTCTCTCTCTCTCTCTCTCTCTCTCTCTCTCTCTCTCTCTCTCTCTCTGCCCCTCGTCTTGCCCTCCGCTGGTTCCCTCTCTGCGCTCCGCGCATGAAGCGTCTCCATTTGGACATTATTTGGCACAGAGAGCCGCGCGCGCGAGCAAGGGCGAGAGACCCACACATCGGCCTATATTATATTAGGCCTATAGCCTATATATGATATACAAGTGACTCCTGTGGCACTTTCCTTTTATCTAACTGTGAGCAACTCCTCTTAAATAATACACCATGTGCGATCGAGGGAGCGGTGATCAGAAATTGAATCAATGAGGGGAGGAGGCGGCCAGAATGGTCAGAAATCTAATGAGAACGGACGGTCTGGAGGGGGATTTAACATTTTATAAATAACTATGGATTTAACCCGCACATGGCTCTATATATTGCCTGTATTTGAGACGGATGGATTCACACCAACAGGGAAGCGTTTGCAGTAGCGCATCGAAACCACCGTTTTTTTGTGGATTTGCATTTGTTTCTTTTATTCGAAAAAGAATACGGATGCGTCTTCACACATGCCCAACCGTTGTGTATTTTCCAACAATACGTTATAGGATTCGTTTTAATCGTAATAAAACGTGCCTGTGTGAATGCCGCCTTAGACTGCAGCCAAATCCAGCTTGAATCAGATCTGTGCCACATCCAGATTGGAATCCGATTGGTTTAAATGGTCACATGGTCACATGGAACCAATCAGATTCCAGTCTGGATGTGACACAGATCTGATTCAGGCTGGATTTGACTGCTAGTGTAAATGGGGCCGTACAGCAGTGACCAAACACAATGTGTGTGGGGAGGAATTCAATGGCATAACAACTAAATTGGGGAGAAAATGGGGGTAAAAGGCAAAAATATATAATATAAACCAGTGGTTCTCAACCTGTGGGTCGGGACCCCTTGGGGGGGTCCCCAAATTATTTTGGGGGGTCCCCTGCAGATGATTAACTTAATGTGCAACATTGTTTTCTCTCTCAACAGTAATTAAGCCAACATAATGTTTATAGAGGGTATCTACACATTTCTAAAGTGACAATTTAAGGACTTAATACTTCTAAAATGGCAAATTAAACATTGGCCAAATTGTCAAATATTAGAGGCTGAAATTGTGAAAATAGACGATCTACATGCTCACAACGCCTCGCAACGCGAGGCGTTGTGAGCATGTATATCTTCTATTTTCACTATAGAACCGTGTTATACAAAATTTAATTTAAACTCTTAGTGCTCGTAGGGTGGGGGGGTCCCCAGTTAAAATATGATTATTTTGGGGGTCGCGGCCTGAAAAGGTTGAGAACCACGTGCCACTATACTGTATACAGTAGCGCCTGGGAGCGTTCACAGCTTGCATTGTTTGGGGCAGAAGCTATTTCAGTCAGAGTTGTTTACAGTACAGTACATCAGGTGTGCATAGTGACTTTGTTTACTGTACATCATTTGCTCCCGGTATCAACACCAGGGACCAATAATGAATTCTATTTTTAACACAGGGAATGGATGAGACACATGCAGACATTCCTGCCTGTCTCTCATCATTCCCTTGCTGTCGGACAGAAACCTCATATCTCAATTCTTAAAATTTGTATGTTTTTTTTTCTTTTGTAAATTAATGCCCTACTTAATTATGCAAGAGTGTCACACAAACATACATATATATCTGAAAGCTCACAACATGCCGCGGTGCGACGTGCTGTGAGCTTATAGATCTTCTATTTTCACACTTTTAAAACGTTTTATAATAATAATAAAAAAGGAGCGGTTTTGGACATACAAGGTTTTCCTCCTGACAATCTGCATGCCTTGGAGTGGTATTGGCACGTCAGACACCTCTCATCACTGTGTTAATTCTGTTTGCCGTGATCTATATTACCATAAGCAAAAGGCCAACTTTAACCACTTGAACCCTACTATATACATACTACATAGTAGGTCGGAGTCCCACTGGCTTCGTATACGAGGTCTCTCCAGTTTTAACCGCATACTAAAATATCTACGTCTTCCTTATCACAGGAAGACATATTTGTTCATTATCACAGGAAGACATATCCATGATTCAATGTGGTTAAATTAAAAAAGAAGTTAAGTGCATTTTTCTCTAAGGCTAAGAATACAATTTCAAATAGCACCCATTAAGACCGGGAATGCATTATTAAGCAGTATTACTTATAGCTCACAGTGAGCTTGTATATCTGCTATTTTTCAATAGCTAAAGTATAACATAATTCCAGGTCTTATTTGTACCCAGAGGGACCCAGAGAAGCAGAGATTTGAGTTCATAAAATAGCGGATCGACATGTACAGTATATCTATTTTTGAATCTCTAAATTATAAAATAATGGATAAAGTGGTTAAAATCTAAAGTGACACAGATGCGCTCCAGCAGGTCTTAATGGCTTAAGGAGGTGCAACGTTAAATTAACAACACAAACATTATGATTTAAGGGGACAGGGCCTTTATGTAACGTCTGACCTTATAGCCTGCCCACGCTGAGAGGCAAATACGAGGCCAGGCTTTTACTTACGCTGCCCGTCCTTCCCAAAAGTGCAATGAATTGTTTGTGGATCAATGAATGACCCTGTTAAAAGCCCGGCTTTCCTATGCCATCCAGCTGGGGCTGCAGTTTATCACAAACTAATGAACATGACGTTCCCCGGACGGAGACAAGACAACTCATCACCTCCCGCATTAAAAATGCTGTCAGGGAACCATGAAGGTAGGAACGTCCGTGCGGGATGTCATATTTAATGTCGTTTCGAAGAAAGAGATTCCATTACTGAAAATGTCACACACAAGACCACGATAACATCAGACCATGTGGTTTGTGAAATGTAGCGTGCTATACGTGGATTTCATACGCCCAACCAATGTGAATTTAATCACTAGTTGTGAAGATAAATAAATAACACTCACAAGCACAACACGTCACAGCCACACGTTGGTAGTAATGTTTGAGCAAACTCCCTGTGACGCGTTGAGAGCTTGTAGATCTATTCTGCACCACTTTACATTTTAACCACTTTATCCATTATTTTATACTTTGGATATTCAAAAATAGCAGATATACAAGCTCATAGAGCGGCGCCGAGTGCCGCACTATGACCTTGTAAGTCTGCTATTTTTGAAAAATCATGAAAATGTGTGCCAATGCACATATACGAAAAAACATACACATTTCAAACTTGGAGGTACGAGGTTTCTGCCCGACAGTGACGATATGTATATTTTTATTATTATAATTTATTTTTCCAACCACAATAAAACTACAATTTCTCTTCTTATCTATTTCTACTACTACACTTGTGGCGACATTTGTATTGTATTAAAAGAAAATTAAGCACAATTTATAAAAGCGATGTGAGCTTGTAGGTGGGCTATTTTTGTCGTGCGACGGAGCATAAATTAGGCTGGAGTCACCCATGAATCTTGTCCCACGAGGCCGCTGGAGGAAGCCACTGGCCACAAAGTAATTAGGCTTCACTTATCAGCCGTATAAGAAAATAATGTGAGACAATAGCTGTTGCATAACAGGGGCCTTATCACAGGCAGACTGGCTAACTAACTGCGGCAAGTAGCCTTTTAGGAATCTGTCTGGATGAAATTGGGTGGCATAGTGGAGGTGAACGCTTTGTCCCAGACGTATACAGTGAGTATGCTATGCCTTTGGCTAATTCTTGAGCAACATGTTTGGGACTGGCACGTCTGTGTTTGTGTGTGTGTGTGTGTGTGTGTGTGTGTGTGTGTGTGTGTGTGTGTGTGTGTGTGTGTGTGTGTGTGTGTGTGTGTGTGTGTGTGTGTGTGTGCGCGTACGTATGTGTGATAAATATATTATTTGTAAACAACAACACCTTCTTATTCCCCTATGAGATACAATAATCCATCACAAAGAAATAAGACAGGAGAGTGATTCAGAGTGAGAATGGAATGTTTACCATGGAGAGAGAGAATTCAAGACAGGTACAGTACAGAAATAATGCTTCAATGGTTCGTGCTCTCTCTGACAAATGAAGTTTAGACATGAGTTTAAGTATGGTAATTTGGTCAGTCAATGGATGACGTTTCAACAGTTCATAGGATGTTTCTTGTCCACAAGTGGGTACCATATACGTGGCAAAGAGTTCATAGGTTCCTGAAGGGATGTCCTTCCCTGGTGTCTGCATGACACCAGGCTGAGCCTTATAAACCAAAACAATTCTCATTGTTTTAGGTACAGGCTCCATGGCAGTAGATAAGGCCTCATTTCAGAGACCTTGTGGGTATGGCACAGTCACAAGCTGTGCCTTAGGGTCAGGTGGTCATCAATATGAATTGATAAAAAGATGATATGAACCACATAGGGGGGGGGGGGTTAAGCATAGTTTTATTGATGTTAACTAGTTTAATGACGTTATGAATAAGGTTAGGTTTAACCGTTTAAGCATAGTTTACTGCCTCTCTAACATTCCCTGCATGTCCCTGAATACATGCACACTCAAACACATAAGTGAGCCCACAAACCACATAGACAGATGTCTTGAGGTACATTGTCATAATTCTCTAATAATATAATAATTACATTTGATTCTGATGTAGCGTGTTGTGTGCACACACACCGTCAATCATCTCTGTCTGCAGATTTCTGGCAGTTCATTGTGCCACTCACAAAACAAGTACACAAACATTACTGGGGCACCGACCCAAGCAAAACAAGCGCACATGTGCATACGCATATAATAACATGTTGAGTGGATGCAGTCTTCAATTGTCAAGACACTTCCTCATCCATTTCTCTGCCACAGCGTGTCTCTGTCTGTCTGTCTGTCTGTCTCTCTCTCTCTCTCTGCCTCCCTTGCTCAAGCATCTCTTTTGATCATGTTTCTCTCTCTCTTTCCGTTGCCTCTTTCTCCCTTGATGTGCGTGTCCCTTGATGTCTCAGTATTATGCTGCTGAAGTGGATGTGAGGAGAAGGAAGGCAATCTGTATAGCCTCCGATATGCAGAGCGCTTCACTCACACATCCCCTATAGCGCCGTAGAGTACACATAGTAGTGTTCAATCAATCAATCAATCAATCAATCGTTCTATATTGTTGCTGTTGGGAGGAAACCTTGTAAATTCTCTCAAAACCAGACGAATTTGCAAACATAAAATAAAATCAATTCCCTCAGCCGATTTGGTGTTGGCACCGCTCAGTTGTGATTCGATTTCACTCCCTGCAAAGTAGTGAGGGACCAATCAGGGCCCGGTATTCAAATATTATCACCAGAGGCATTTTTTTAATACGCCCCTTGGAAATGTAGGTTCCATACAGAGGTTCCAGACTAATATATACGCAGTGATATTAGTCTGGTCACGCCAGGCTACATTATCTCCATATTAATTTTTTTCTTTTTTTGTAATTTAACACATCGGACGCCCACGTGGTTTTGATGTCTTAATTTGCTGGTGCCCATGGCAACGCGTCAAACGCGTCATTTTACCTACCGGCGAGAGTACTGGCGAGAAAAGTAATCCGAGTAAATGTAATCCGAGTATGTCCTGTTTATTTCGCGAAAATCTTTTCTTTCAGTCAGGACCGTTTTTTATCATTTCTAAGCCACAGTGTTTGTGTTACGGCATGTAGAAGAGGCTGCCGTTTTGAGAAAAACATGAAAAAAGGAAGAGAATCCGGAGAAAACAGCATTTTTGTGCAGCCGCTAAACAGGAAGTCAACGAGACACACAGCACGTCCGGGTGACGTAATTGCGCGCTGCATGTTGGGAAATGGAGTTTGTTTCATCACCGCGGTAGCCAAGTGCAGTAGCTACAGTATAGTTTACTGTACAACGCGTCAAACGCGTCGTGGGCCTCCAGCGACATCAAAGAAATTGACTTGTAGACACCACGTGGGCATCCGATGTGTTAATGCAGCACTTCTTTGTGTGTCGTCCCAAAAGTAGCACAAATATTTTTGCTATTTTGAAAATAATGGTAATAAAAATTCATTGAAAGTGGTTGAGGAGAGAAAAGAGAGAGGAAGAAATAGAGAGAGAATACTACAGGTTAGCACACATAAAAACACTACAAACAATGGAGCGGTGCTTGCAAAGACGGAGTGTAGTCTATCTACATCCTACACCTCTATATTATAGAGGTGTAGGATGTAGGACTTCTCATCCTAATTGATCATGGCATGTTCTTTCATCACGTTTACACTCACACCTGGACTGCCCTTGAACCTGGAGGGGTGTGTGTGTGTGTGTGTGTGTGTGTGTGTGTGTGTGTGTGTGTGTGTGTGTGTGTGTGTGTGTGTGTGTGTGTGTGTGTGTGTGTGTGTGTGTGTGTGTGTCATATTAACATTTATGTGCAGATGCCAATCATGAGTGGCCCCAGGTGCTTGCCGACCAGTATACCAGCTGTGCTGAATGACAACAATACAAAGTCACTCCCCAGCTTCCTATCTGGGAGGGAGGGAGAGAGAGAGATAGAGAGAGAGAGAGAGCAGGTGCATGTTTGGGTGATGGTAACAATGGAAGAGATATGCCTTATTAAACTCCCCTTCCACCTGACGGACGCTACTAAACACATGTTGCACATCATAATTTATATTATGTATAGACCGATTTCTCAGAGCGGCAACCATAACTGCGAGTGTCAAGCCGCACCTACAGTATGTGTGTGAGCGGCTGTGTGCCGCTCTGGAGAAAGGTACATATTTAGCTCCATTAGATTTTAATATATTATGCTTTTAAGTACTGTAGTTTTATAATGTAGTTACCTGGGTATCTATGTATAGTGTCTTTATGTTGTCTTTTAACCAAACAAACGAAGTTCTGAAAGAAAAATAAAGTAGTTTGAAGTTGAAACTGGAAATGGGGGAATATGTATCCACCTGTTTCCGCAAGACTTTACTGTAGCGTTATCTGCAGGACACTTCCGGTTAACAGCAGACATACAAGCTCACGTCGCGTCGCAGATGCAACCGTTGTGAGCTTGTAGATCACACTCGGCTGCGACGCCGGAAATGCTGCTCGCCTTCTGCGCAATGCACGATGGGATGTTGGAAAGTTGTGGATATACAGAGGTAAATGGATAAGAGATGTACAGTAATAGTATATACAGAGAAAGAAAGGTTTCTGTTCAGTGTGGTATAGTGGACCACTGAATTAGACTCAGACCCATCCGATCCATTTCATTTTTCTCACCAGTCAGTTTGGTTTCTGTTACATTCTGCAATTAAAAGTGCCATTTTGTGTTAAAGTCACAATTATGAATGCTGTCAAAGCTTCAATTTAACCACTTATTTGACTGGGTTTCCTCAGAGGTCTATACTTGGTACCCTCTACAGTTCCACCAATCTGTTCACTCAAAATGTTAGGATTAAAAACAAGGAAGAAAACTACAACATCTGCCGGCCATAGCAACAGGACGGACATAAACAGACTGGACAACAGCCAAAACATTATGTCACATGAATTAGACTTACAGTGAGTGTCATTGAGACAACTAGTAAGCAATGCACACTGGTTTGCAGGTTTGGCAGCAATTGCCAACCAATCTAGGTGTGTGTTTGTTTTTTTCATGTCTTGAATGTACAACCAATACTTGTAAATAAAACATGTAGAAATACACTTGATAACTATTCAAAGTCACTGTGTGTGCAGCAATAAACTGATACGCAATGAAATCCACAGTGTTTATAATCCATTTGTATTTCTGAGATTGTACAACTGTGACCAAAATGGTCTGTTTTGACACAGTTTGACCACAATTGTACAATCTCAGAATTAAATTAGCACAAATGATTAGAGTGTATTATATGTTTTCCAGTGTATAGTTGGAGTGCAGTCCTGGATGTGTACCGTACCAAGCCTGTATAACTGACACAGACAGGGATAATTGAATACCATGCTACTATTCTGTGAGTGGCCACAAAAATGTTTTTGTTAAGTGTCCTTGACGGAGGATAATGAGGTATAGCAGAACCAGCTGAGTCTTTCTGTTCATGGTAGCGATCATTCCTCGATGTTAGTTTAACCCATTAAGACCTGCATGAGGCTGATTCTGCAAATGCTCAGGGGTAGAGAAACCGTCATTGGAACACGGAGGGTTTCCGAAGGTTTCCCAGATCAATCCGAGTTAGTGTCGAAGAGTCCCTAGCAAGACTCTGAACCCCTAGTTGTTCCCGGTGAGCAAGTTGCTGCCTTGCATGGTTTCCTCCGCCATCGGTGTATGAATGTGTGCGGGAATGAATGGGTGAATGTAATGCACAATCTCTGTAAAGCGCCAAATGCACCATTTACCATTTATTTACCATTTGCCTCTCAAACGTTTTCGTACCAAGGACCCCCAAATTCAATTTTATATATATTTGGCCGTGGACCCCTCGGACCCCTCGCTCCTTTCGGTCGCGGACACTTATTACCTTTTGTGAACATTCTATCCAAAAAGTGAAGGTCCTATGCCAGTCTCTCATCTGTTTTACTTCTCAAGCGTGGAAGAAAATCGAAGCAACGTATTGAAATAAAGAGTTTATATATATATCGCTCATTTTGTCAGCCGGTCCCATGTTTTTTAGACCTTCCGGAAGTTGCGGCCGCATAGGAAACATTACTACCTCCTCTGGTCACGTGGTATAGAGACAACGAATAATAGTGGGGAAAACACAGAACCGGCTGACAAAATGAGCGATATAATTTTAACACGTTGCTTACATTTTCTTCCACGCTTGAGAAGTAAAACGGTGAGAGACCGGCATAGGACCTTCACTTTTTGGATAGAATGTTTACAAAAGGTAAGAAGGGTTCACGACCGGCCGATCTTCCACCCAGTTGGCCGATTCTGGTTGACGACGGTGAGGAACCTCATCTCGGAGCTGCATAGCGGAGGGAGAGGTTCCGAAAGGAGCTACCGGACCCCCCCCACCCCCACCCACACACACACACACACACACACCTGAAAATGTTTTGTGCCAGTGCCAGAAGATCAGCAGATGTACTATATAGTTCGCGAACGAGGAGCGCACCTGAGCGTCTGTGTGTGGGGCTCATCACGAGACCAGTTCATATGCACAAGCTTGTGAAATTGTGAAGCTTGTGAAGCGCTGTGTGTGTGTGTGTGTGTGTGTGTGTGTGTGTGTGTGTGTGTGTGTGTGTGTGTGTGTGTGTGTGTGTGTGTGTGTGTGTGTGTGAGAGAGAGAGAGAGAGAGAGAGAGAGAGAGAGAGAGAGAGAGAAAGAGAGTGACAGAGACACTGTGTGACAGAGAGAGGTTACAGTGAGAAAGCACACAAGCACATATTAGTTCAAAGTGCCATTTATGAGAAAATGGACATATTCCTCAATGTCAGAGGGGGCAAGTGAAAGGCCATGATAGAACAGTTGCCTCAGTGTGTGACAGAGCACATTTGTGTGTGTGTGTGTGTGTGCGCGCGTGCGTGCGTGCGTGCGTGCGTGCGTGCGTGTGTGTGTGTGTGTGAGAGAGTGAGAGAGAGAGAGAGAGAGAGATATGGAGAAAGAGAGCACGTCTGCGCCAAAGCACAGAAGCGTCAATTGGGTATGGCAAGGTATGGCAGCTGCCATTCCTTACAGCGGGGAAAATGTACTTCTTAAAATAAATTCATCATGCCTGTTGCGAAGGTATGGCAACATGACTGGTGTCTTGCACGCGCGCGAGGGCACGCGTGCAAGACACCAGTCATGTTGCCATACCTTAGCTTTTTCTGAACTGACGCCACTGCCAAAGCACCAAGACGAGAGCCATGCTGGCGACAGTTCACACCTCGTCGCCATAGAAACAGGAAAGCGACATGACAGACAGCGCCTCTATCGGGTTCATGGTAGATAAGAGAGAGAGAGAGAGAGAGAGAGAGAGAGAGAGAGAGAGAGAGAGAGAGAGAGAGAGAGAGAGAGAGAGAGAAGAGACCATGGGAGACTTTACAAAAAAGCATGTTTAGTTCTGCTATTTTTGCTGAATGTTCTCTCCAGAGTAGGGATTAATGTTGGGCTTCGTTACTAAAAAACAGAGCAACATGTTTACAGGTACTTGTGTCATGTTTCCTGCTCAACACTGGAAGGCCATGGGGAACAACAAGAGTTTGTTCTGAACTTGTTTTTCTGATTAAATAAAGAGAGAAACAATATAGCGTCAAAATTATTTTAACCACTTTAACAATTAAATAGCAGATCTACTGTATGCTCATAACGCGGCACTTAGTGGCGCGCTATGAGCTTGTCGATCTGTGATAAAAATACAAATAATAATAATAAAAAAACTAAAAATGTGTGCAAATCTTTGAATACAGTATATACCGTATACGGTATATTCTGTATATATATATATATATTAAAGCAAACATTTGTAACACAAATCTTTGCTAAACATTTTCAGATGGGGTTCCATGGCCAAATACAAATGACACCAAAAAGGTGTTGTAGATCATAAGACACCGACATACCATGGAGTATAAATGAAGCAGCAGAGTTATGAATCACACATTTCTGTTTTTTGTTTTGTTTTTGTACGCTAGATTGCACTGTGGTACTAGGGCCATATGAGCTCATTTATTTACTTGAACGGAGCTGTATGAAAATGTACATCACCGCAGGGTTCTGTTTGCTTATATTCTAAAAGACCCACAATCCAGATGTTCAAATCATAAAATGAAGTGCAGGCTATAGTCATCCAATTTTTAATATGGAAACGGTCACTCTCCATTACTGTTCATATAGAAACTCAGCCCTTCCATATGTTTTTCGACAATAATGATAAAACATTTATGAAAGGTAATTACTTGGCTGGCTGGTGAGGCAGCAGCATTGCACACATTATGTCGGCATACGCACATGCCTAATTAACTACTCGAACCCCAGCATCCCTATCACATTCAACATTCACCAAAAAATAGCAGATCTACAATCTCACAAGTAGGTCGGGAGTGGCTTATTGTCGGGAGTCTGTCGCCGTTACAATGCGCTAGACCCCTGGGAGGATGGATTGCTGAGGTGGAGTGCCACACCTAACAATCTCACAACGTGGCACATTGCGACGCGTTGTGAATTTGTAGATCGACGAAGACATTTGGTGTAGATAAAAAAAAGAGTGCACCAAGTACTGTGCAGTGGTTTTATTAAGAAGAGGTTTCAAGTGGTTAACATTCGGCACCACATGCCTAATTAACAATCACCACTATATGCCGTAACGTACTCCACTTTTAGAGCTGAATTTATTTCGGTTATGTTGTTATGTCTGAATATGTCATTCAGAGGTTCGGGGGGGCAGGTACTGTCATTAATTCGGCTGTTCAGTGCTGTCGAGATTTTGTGACTCCCCGAAATAAATTCAGCTCTAAAAGTGGAGTATGCATCATTTACACGGCAACGATCATAACCGAAAACGGCAAAGTACCGTTGCATTGTCACTTTTTATTCTGCATTTACACAGAGACGCATCAGTGATTGAAACCGCTGTAGTGTGCATGTGCATGTGGCTAGTTGCGCTTTCCATTTTTTCTAGAAACGTCTCTGGGTAAATTGTGTTTTAAAGGAGTAGTTCACACCCAAAATGACTTTTTTTCGATTGATTACTCACACCATGGAGACTTGAGTTCAATAACATTTTTTGGGTTATAGTAAATTTACCAAATGCATTTGGGTCTCCATCCGGAATTAATTGGGTTACATTTATTTTTTATTTTTTTTACTTTATTTTTTTATTTTACGGTGAACGTGAACGAATCAATGGAACAGATCATTGCCATGAACCTGAGCGATATCGTTTGTTCGCTGAAATGAATGGTTTTGCCCACCACACACACACACACACACACACACACACACACACACACACACACACACACACACACACACACACACACACACACACACACACACACACACACACACACACACACACACACACACACACACACACACGGTCTGCAAACCCAATGAGTCCCGGTCAGATCTGTTGAATATGGCTGGGGTCGGGCCATTTTTTTAATAATTAATAGTTCACTCTGGCTCATTAACCCAGAGTCATGTTAATAACTCCTGACAACCAGCAGTATCGTCTTTCATTGACAATGTAAGTGGACTCGTTGAACTCCTCTCCTTTCACAGAAAAGGAAAGGAGAGGAGCAGTGGCGTCAGTTCAGCAAAAAATAAGGTACGGCAGCATGACTGTTTGCCATACCTTAGCAACAGGCATGGTGAATTTATTTTAAGAAGTCCATTTTATTGTTTTCCCCCCGTAGCCGAGGTATGGCAGCTGAAATACCTTGCCATACCCAATTGACACCAAAGTAACTACTAACTAAGGTTTTCAAATAATTGTAGTGGAGTAAAAGTAAAATATTTGGATCTGAGATGTAGTGGAGTAAAAGTATTTGAAATTGGAAATACTCAAGTAAAGTACAAATACTTCAAAAGTGTACTTAAGTACAGTACTTAAGTAAATGTACTTTGTTACTTTACACCACTGCACGACTGTGAGAATGTACAAACAGTGGAATCATTCATACACTCTCAGAGTTACATATATACTTGTAAGGGTCCATTTGGAACCCCCTATCCACCTGTTTCCGCAAGACTTTACTGTAGCATTATCTGCGGACACTTTCGGTTAACAGCAGACATACAAGCTCACGTCGCGTCACAGATGCAACCGTTGTGAGCTTGTAGATCACACTCGGCTGCAACGCCGGAAATGCCGATCGCCTTCTGTGCAATGCACAATGGGATGTTGGAAAGTTGTGGATATGAATCGTTAAAGGGAAGACTTGAATTCATATGTTTTTTTGTCGCATCCTAAGCCAATAATTTGAGGGGACTCTTTGTGTCCCCATAGGGAACCACTGCTGGTCAATTATTGGCTTATTGTGCATTACATTCACCCATTCACACACACATATTCACACACCGATGGCAGAGGAAACCATGCAAGGCACCAATAACCTGCTCACGGGAGCAACTAGGGGTTCAGAGTCTTGCTCAAGGACTCTTTGACACCAACTCTGGGGGAGCCAAGAATCGAACTGGGAACCTTTCTGGAACCCTCCGTGTTCTAATGACGGTAGAGCCACTGCCGCCGCTGCTTCACTGTAGCGTGCGTTGACTGATTGGTCGGCTACTGCTGTATCAGCCCTAAGGCTGATATCAGTTACAACCTCCGTGCCTTTACCACTGCCCTCAATTAAACCAATCAGGTCCTTGCAGACTGGCAGCTATAGGGATATTCTTCTGAATAATCATTTCATGTTCCGGTCTATATCTACTGTAGCAATCCGACGACGAGTCTCAACCAAACCATTATTTTCTTTCTGGTAATCACTGATTTAAGGATTTGATTTACAGTAGCTACCGTGTAACCCCCCCCCCCCCCCTTTCTGTCTCTTCTCTCTCTCTCCCACTGTCCACACACTCTCTCTTTCCTGTTTCAGCTTGCCTGTCTCAGTCTCTCTCACTATACCCCATTCCCCCCGCCTCCCCTCACAAATCGACATGGTAACTAACAGTCACCTTAAAGTTCAGAGAACATGTCCCAAAAGTAATTAGGCAGTGTCATTGTATTAATGACACATGGTAGGACAAACCTAAGATTACCATTAAATTAAATTGCATTTTAACGTCTCCTTATTAAACTAATGGCTATAAAACGTCAGGTGACAAGTAACTGTATGAGAATTCATGCTCAGGCCAAGGGAAAGGCCAGATCATCACAACCGTTCTCCCGCTCTCTCTCTCACACACACATACAGTACACACACACACATTTTAATCTTCACGCCTATGGTACTCGCTTTCTCATCTCTATCTCTCTCACACGCACCCCACACACGCACGCAGAGGCCACAGAGGATATTGGGATGTACTAACTAGGTCGATGTAGGCACTAGGCAGTGCGTGTAAAGTAACTAAGTACATTTACTTAAGTACAATTTTGAGATATTTGTACTTTATTATATTTATTGTATTTCCAATTTCCAATACTTTTACTCCACTACATCTCGGATCCAAATATTTAGCCCTATTTTACTAGGCTATTTGAAAATACCGATCTACAAGCTCAGCGTTGTGAGCTCGTAGATCTGCACATTTTCAAACATTTCGTACTTTTACTTTTGGTACATTTCGATGCCAATACTTTTATACCTTTTGTACATTTTGAATTTCCGGACTTTGACTTGTAACAGATTAAATGTTACCGGATATGCAGCTCTGCAAATAAAAGGTGAATTGATCCCAGTTCATGACGGATGACGCTACCACGATAAATTAAATCTCCACGATACGATTATCGTGAGTGTTTTTTTTATCACGGTAGACGATAATATCGCGTATCGTCCCATCCCTACTTGTAACGGACTATTTCTACATTGCAGTATTGATACTTGTACTTAAGTATAACATGTGAGAACTTTTTTTCCGCCACTGGTATGAGAGGAGGACGTGCTGCAGGTTCAGTGGAGGACAACAACACACGCTGGGCGTGTCTCCCAGCGAGGTCAGTCTCTCTTCCTTTTGGATTCACACTCTTGGAATGGAGGCACGTCTCCAGAGAACACGTCCAGGAGCCACTACACTGCAGACGGTTCATCTGAAGGCTGTTCCCTCCCCCGGGAGCCCTCCTGTCTAAGCCTGTACATCCGTCTGCACTCTCCTCTTATGGCTGTTATATCGTCGTCGTTGTCGGGTGGAAACCTTGTATGTCCAAAACCGTTTGCTTTGTGTTTATCATTTTTAAAATGGTTTAAACTAGTGAAAACAGCCGATCTAGTGTGCGTAGATCAGCTGTTTTCACTACTTTTGTGCTACGGCCTTGTGTGATGAAGCAGTGCTTTACTTTGCGAAAAAAAACATACACATTTGAAACTTGGAGATACGAGGTTTCTGCCCGACAGTGACAATATATTTTTTCTATTCCTGATTTCTGACTGTTATATGATGTTTTTTGCATACTACGGTGTATATTCGTCTGTCGTTTTATTAGTGAATTGAGTACAAAAGGACCCCAATAATATAAACAAGCCATTTTGCTTTCTTGGGTTTAAATCCTGTTAGTAGACCTTGTATCTCTGAAATGTACTGTCATGTGCTTTTCCTATGTGAACTGCTAATGAAGTATTCCATCAATCAATCAAAAACGTCAAATTATAAAGGGTTGACACAACATGTCTTTTTTTTGTCATCCGACAAGTGTCAACTGATACTTTTTTTAGCAATCACACGAGGGGGTGTGGCTTTACCATCACTATTGGCACGACAGTGATGCAGTCAGGAACAAGAAGCTTGAGTCCAGTTCCATAATAGTCAGGAGATATTAATAATACATTTGTTACCACATGATTTCTTCACCAATGTGTTCGTAAAGGTGTCTAGTAACATATCTAAAAAAGAAGAAATTCAAAATCCCTAGGAGAATCTTTGACAGCTAGAGTAATTCTGGGTCTCATTCACTTACTATACACTACTATAAGGGAAAAAATTACTCCCAAAAAATCTGCTTTAAGTGGGATGTGAGGGGTCTAACTAGGTGATGATTAAACTAGGCAAATTATTCTGAATCCATTGCAAGCATTCTTTTCGCACGAAAAACATTCATTGGGCTAAAAACAGCCCCCCCCCCCCCCCCAAAAAAAAAAAAAAAAAAGGTGGTTTAGTGATGAGTCATCACTTTTCACAGTTGTATGGGTTCCACTTTTAGCCCAATGAATGTTTTTTGTGCAAAACAACTGCTTGCAAGGGATTCAGAATAATTAAAAAATAAAAACACCTAGTTAGACCTCTCACATCCCACTTAAAGCAGACTTTTTTGGGAGTATTTTTGAGCGGTGGTCACAACGCTCCTATACGTGGCCGTGTGTGTGGGTATGTCTGTCTGTCTGCGTCCGTGTCTGTCTGTCTGTCTGTCTGTCTGTATGTAGCCTACAGTACCTTTTTTGACCACACATGTTAAGGTAGGGGCGCTGTTGTTCAGGCCAGACCCCCCCCCCCCTCCCCACACACACACACACACACACACACACACACACACACACACGTTGCGCAGCCTCCACGACCACCGCTCAGTTCACACGGGTGTGATTTTTTTCCCTTATTGCGACCGTAGGTCGCATTTACTACCAAAACCTCCACAGGCTGTCCGTCTGTGAGTGAGTGAGTGAGTGAGTGAGTGAGTGAGTGAGTGAGTCAGTCACACTTTTGCCCTGCTCATATCTCCACAACCGTTGCCCCCATCCATGCCAAATTTTGCACACACACTCCTTACCTGCCAAAATACAACCTCCAAGGACCCCCGGAGCTCCAGGGACCCCCCCAGGTGTAACAAAAATGTCCCTCCGTGAGTCAGACGTCACACGTCACACTTTTGCCCTGCTCATATCTCCACAACCGTTGCACCCATCCATGCCACATTTTGCACACACACTCCTTACCTGGCAAACTACAACCTCCAAGGACCCCCGGAGCTCCAGGGACCCCCAGGTCCCTCGGGGACCCCCAGGTGTAAAAAATGACCAAATGTGCAAAAATGACCAAATGACCACCCCAACGGGGCTGCTCACGGGGAATTCCTGGGGACCACCCACTCCTGGTGCTCCAGAACGGATGCAAAAGTGGTGGCGCCCCCAGTGGAGGACCCCCTCCACTGCAGCTCACATAAAATGCCGTAACTCGGGCTAGGAGCGTCCGGGAGAGCCGGGGCCGGTACCTATTCGTCCGCCAAGGCAACGTGGAGACCCCACCCCTCATTTCTCACATGCCCCTCTTCTAGCGCCACCTTCAGGCCGATTTTTAAAACACATTTTTGGACACTGCTCCTACAGTTTTTGCCCTAAAATCACGCAAATCGCTACACAGTATGTCTACACTCATCCCATCAACATGAATCTGTCCCATATAGCGCCACCTTCAGGCCGATTTTTAAAAACACATTTTTGGACACTGCTCCTACAGATTTTGCCCTAAAATCACGAAAATCACTACACAGCATGTCTACACTCATCTCATCAACATGGATCAGGAAGATTTTGGAAAAACACATTTTTGCCCTATTTGTGGAGATAAGCGACCTACGGTCGCGGTCCTTTTCAGACCGCGACCCCCAAAATAATCATATTTTAAATGGGAACCCCCACACCATGACGAGCACTGAGAGTTGAGGAATTACATTTTGTATAACACGGTTCTATTGTGAAAATAGCTAATATGCTCACGCCTCGCGTTGGCATTTTCACAATTTCTGCCCCTAATATTTGACAATTTGTTTAATTTGTAATAATTTTAGAGGCATTAAAGTCCTTAAATTGTCACTTTAGAAATGTGCAGATACCCTCTGTACACTTAAACTTTATGTTGGTCTGTTTACTGTTGAGTGAGAAAACAATGTTTCACATTAAGTTAATCATCTGGGGACCCCTGGGGGTCCCGACCATAGAGTTATAATAAGAATAGAGAGGACACCGGATATCCCTACTATTTGACTTCTGTGACGCGTTTTGCGTCATAGTTTGTGTTCATGGACGCGCTCGGGCTCTAATTCATGAACGCGCGTACGGTTCATGATTAGAAGCCCCAACTGCAGTACCTCAAACGGCCACCATGTCCATTTTGCTTCAAAGCTCCCCCTCGGTCCTGGGGGCTTGGTCCCGACCCACAGGTTGAGAACCACTGCTTTAGCTGGCTGAATGGGCGTTTAGCCTGAACATCTGCCTGTCTACATGTACCTGCAGTCTGTCTGGCACCGTGGTCAGACAGGAGATACAGTATCTCTACCACAAAGTCACCACCACTACCACACAAACCACACACACGCACACGCACACGCACACACACACACACACACACACACACACACACACACGCACGCACGCACGCACGCACGCACCCCTTCCATTGTGTCCCCTTCAGAGAATCAGAGTCAATATTGACTTATTGCAGATTGGTAAAATGTCAGATAAGTAAACACATTGTCAATGGTGCTCAGCGGTGGTGCAGAGAGTAGGGGTGCTGTGTTGTTCACAGAGAAGATACAAGCCGTTCATTGTTTGCTAGATCATACAACGTGCCTAGATAAGAGACTTAATTAACCCTTTCCAAGCCACGGGGAGCCCCTTAATATTAAAACCGTACTATATCGGACTTCCTAGGGGGGGAGGGGCAGCCAATCGTCTTTTCCCGTACTTTCCCGTATTTACCGAAATAAATGATTTTCATCCGAAAATCGGCGATCGTCTAACCTTCCCTAGTCACCACTCGTGCATTGATAGCTCATGGCTGGTCTGACATGAAGCAGAAGTGATGTCATGGCCCTTTCCTTCTCCAAGGCACCTTCCCCCATTCGGTTACTGTCTGTACACGAGTGCTTCTACTGCAGCCGTGCTGGTGGCTATGCTAGCGATACTTTTCAGTTCTACTCTTGAGTCACACGTGGGACATGATGCGTCAGCCGAATCTCCCACTCTAAGCCAATGCAGATTGAGAATTTCACTGGGAACTGGGGTGAGTAAAACAACGGGGGATCGCGGAATGGTAATGGGGGATGAAGACCAACCACGTGATATAGCGCTGGATGTCTGGTAAAATGAATGCGGTTCAGATCATAATATAATAATAGAAATTTCACGGCTAATCTACCAACAACCATTCTATTTCGGACGGCAAAGTGTTAATGATGGTTCAGAACATCAACTCTAGCAGCATGAAATCTGGAGACCTGGGTCAATATCCCTCCTCCCGCCCCATCCTTAATGTCCTGTCTCTCTACACTGTTCTGTCTGAATACAAATGGAATGAAATATTATATATAGATTTATTTTTAAACTTTGTTAGATATTATCTATAATAAATTCCTTACCAAAGTGTTTCTTCACCAATGTGTTTGTAAAAGGTGTTTTTCGTGCAAAACAAATGCTTGCAATGGAATCATGAAAAAACCTTAGTTTAACCCCTAAAATTCTACTTAAAGCTTCTTCTTTTTTTTATGTTATGCATAATAAAGTTAATGGTACCCCCAATTTATTATGGGAATTTATTCCCAGATTATTATATATTTTTTATATCCCCTGACTATATTATGTTTTAAAGAGTATATTTACATGTTTGTATTCCACTATGCTCTGACCGTCTGGTATGTTGTTCTAATAAACTCTTCACATTAAAGAAAGAAGAGGCTCGTACTCAGAAAAAGACCTGTTCACTTTGTTCACTTCACCTTTAATCATCCATGCACATTTTCGTCTGTCCAGCCTTTATCAGTGCTGAGAGCCGAAAATGTTTTGTTGTGATCTGCAAAGGCATGGAAGATCTTTTCCCGTATGAGCCACTTCTTTCTTTTAGTGTTAAAAGTCTATTTACTTTCCACAATCTTCAGAGAGACTACTCAGAGAAGAGCCAAAGTAAAACACTGGAGCACTCATGAAACCAACAGATGTTGACTCTGAGCAAGACGTTTGTCTTTTTTTTCTTCATCTAGATTAGTGTTAGTTTATGCAGGACACAAGAGTCTTGCCCGACCAGCCTTAATCAGATGTCAGTTAGCTCCTTTCCTATTCCTAACTGACAGATCTGCTAGTCATTACGTCACACTGTCATAGTCCAATCAAAGCTCACCGCTCAGTAAGGGAGGCTCCTTTAAATACGGCTTGCCTTCTGCTTTTTGCTTAGATCCGAAGCTTCGGATCTGCTGCTGCTTAACTGCCTCCTCCACCCCAGCCTCCACCTCCACCAGAGTCTGGAATAGGCTCAAATACTTATGATTTACGTCTGTTCATTCAAGCTTATATGTCATTGTATTGCTATTGTACTGCTATAGTATCCCTATGGGGGTTTTGCTTAAAGTTCCCTGATTTTGCATAGCAAGCTGCCTGTATAACATTCGGGGGAACATCTCTGAACGCAGAGCCCTTTATCACCAAGTCTAACCTTATTCCATTCATGCAATAAATGGTTAAATCTAATTTGACGTGATTGCCCCTGACTAATTATAGTGACTCTGGAGATTGACAGGAAAGAGAGAGAGAGTAGGGGAGTGATATGCAGCAAATGGTCAGCCCAGCCAGGTACTCGCTGTCTAATCTCTCAAGACAGCCTCAGAGAGACAGACCGATAGGCGTCGCCCTTTCTTTGATCTGGGTTCCCAGATTGCTCGCTGTCAGACAATTAGAGCCTACTGGTATGTATGTAGAGCTATCGAGCACGCCATATTTAGCCAATAGACTAAAACAGGGGTCTTCAACGTTTTCAGACCAGGGACCCCTTAGTTGAAAGAGAGATAAAGCAGGGACCCCCACAACCTTTCCAAAGTTTAACCGTTTGACAGCACGATCATCAGTGTATTTTGGATTCATATACATTTTAATTTTCAGATATTTAACCACTTGAATCGTCAATACTTAATAAACTTGACCTTTCACTCTGTACTTAGTCTGCTCTTTTCCCCCCTCTACACCAAACCTCTTTGCCAAAAATAGCCGAACTACAAGCTCACAACGCCTCACAGCGCGAGGCGTTGTGAGCTTGTAGATCTGCTATTTTTGGCTCAAGTTCTTAGAATATGGACACTAGGGTTCAAATGGTTAATATAAAAAAGGAGAAAAAAGTTTCTATCACACAAAGATTTGGAGGACCCCTGTAATAACTCTGAGGACCCCCTAGGGGTCCCGGACCCCCCTGTCGCAGCACAAGGCGTTGTGAGCTTGTAGATCTGCTATTTTTGGCTCAAGTTCTTCGAATATGGACACTAGGGTTCAAATGGTTAATATAAAAAAGGAGAAAAAAGTTTCTATTACAAAAAGATTTGGAGGACCCCCGGTAGTAACTCTGAGGACCCCCTAGGGGTCCCGGACCCCCTGTTGAAGACCTCTGGACTAAAATGTATACTGAATAGGATAAAGAGAAACACACACGCACGCACAGATGCGCACGCACGCGCGCACACACACACACACACACACACACACACACACACACACACACACACACACACACACACACACACACACACACACACACACACACAGAATCTGGAAACCTATCGTTTGCCAGCTGTTGGCTGCTCTACCTCCTGAGCCACTACCATACTTGTATTCTACAGAAGATCCGCTGGTCATGTGACGCTTATGGAGGTCTGCTGTTGGAGGAGTGTGAGTGGTCTGGCCTGTGGCGACTGTTGGGTGCTGGACATGACTTGGCTGCCAGTGGCCACTATCACTTCCAGAGAGCCAGGAGAACAGAATCCCCCGGGGCCAAGCTCATAGTCACAACAGAGCCATTTGACAGCTGTTGTTTGTCCGAGAGCCAAGAAAAACAATGGAATCGGCGGGAGAAATGCATGTTGGTGGGAAGGCACTCATGAATGCTAAACAGTGAACTCCCTTCCCCTGATGAATCACCACTGGTGGAAAAGGTACTCAAATTCTTTACTTAAAAAATAATCAATAAAAAGTATCAATACCACAAGGTAGAAATAAGTAAGTAAAAGTCTGGAATTCTAAATGTACTTGAGTAAGTACAAAAGTATTGGTAAATATATATATAAGTAGGCTACCAAAAGTAGAAAGTACTCATTATGCAGAAAGACCTATTTCAAGTTATGAAATGTACAAAAATAATAATGAGGCTTCTTTGATGGAAGATCAATAAGGGTTTATATGGAGGATCTTCACTTCGCGTGCACGCCAACGTGCGTCGTAAGCACACTGCAAAACTTGATTTGAACTGTTAAAACTGTACATTGCACACATGATAACATCACAGCAGTTTCTGCAAAAAAAAATGCAAATATACAAGCTCAAAGCGTGGCACGAGTGCTGCGCTGTGAGCTTGTAGATCTGCTATTTTTTGAAAGATCGTAACAATTTGAGCAAGTCTTTGAATATATAGACTTGATTCCATAAATGTCTTCTAAATCCTAAGGTTTTTAGAAAAACTCATGTTTCTATCATCAGTGGTTCTCAAACTTTTTCATGTCAAGGACCCCTAGAATTATATGTATTTGCCCGCCGACCCCCATCTCAAAATGATATATAATATATCAGGGACCCCTCCCCAAAAGCAAATATTTGAGTTACAGATTAAAAAAAAAATAGCTGATCTACAAGCTTGCAGTGCGGCACTCTGTGCCACGCAGTGAGCTTGTATATCTGCAATTCTTTTAATAGTTAAAGCATAAAGTAATGGTTTTAAAGTAATAATGCGTAATAATGCGTTCCTTAAGTCTTAATGGGTTAAGATATTAAAGCAGCAGGCTATAGAACACTCGCTGGAATTGGAAACTCCTCTCTGCTTGTTTTCTTTTTTGTAGGCTATTTCTTGCAATCATGCATAATCATGTCAATACATCCAACATCATAATAAATAAGCGCGCTAGCTTCCATGAGGGATAAAAGGTTCGTCACAACTGCTGATATTCTCCTTGGTCATGCATGCTAACGAAAGGATTCTGGAGTTGCATCCGAATTCAAAGGCTTGCAGTTCAGAGCGTTTACCAAGGGCTGTCTAGCTTTACCCCGACAGCCAGGGTGAAACCTGCGATATTAGGTTGAAACAGAAAAATCTGCACACCAAATATTTTCCCATCAGAAGGGTTTTTATCTGCTAGAGTGACATTTCGAGCAACAACAACGCTCCTCCTCAGAGATTTCAGTTACATACGCTCTTCTTCCTAAGAGACTTCAGTTACATACAGAAAGCTGCCATCTTTAATAACCATATTCCCCATCTCCAAACCATGCAATGTCACACGCCTGGTTTAAAACATGCACAGATTCATATTCACAGGCCACATAAACAAAAGGCACGTATAATATAAACGGGTGTGGGGCTATGAAATGTTTTGATTAATGTTGAAAATCAAATAAAAAGAGTAAAAACTAGAACTGCACTCTGTCGCGTCACACTCAAGCAGGCCACACGTGGCCTACTTGTGCGCAAGCAGAGCGTGCCACGAGATGTGCGCTGATGGCCTCATGTCCCTAATGTACCAACATCGCTCTTATATACCAAACTCTGCTGACATCATCACCCGGAATGCTGGTCCCTCATTGGCTGTAGGAGGATACCTATCCACAAGTTTCCAACGTCCCATTGTGCATTGCGCAGAGGGTGTGTGGCAGCTTCAGGCGCCGCAGCCGAGTGTGATCTACAAGCTCACAACGGTTGCAACGGTATGCAACATACCAAACTGAAAACAGTACTTGTGCGCTCTGCTTGCGTAATCAAACTAGAAAGATACAATTCTGGGAAATTGATGGGGAAAATGAATTCACTTGTGGAAGTTAAGGAATGAGACGACACCACACACTAATAAATGAATGGCCATACTGTATATGGAGATCTCTGTGTCAGTCCTTGTCCCTTTTATGCCCATATTAGGCCTATGGAGATCCTTGATGTCATCAATATTAAGCTCATATATTGGAATGCCCATATATGGACATACTGTGTCAGTCTCATGTGGTCTATGACATCAGACATCTATGATGTCAGTCATCTTCATATTTGGGGAAAGTTTTATTTTTGCATTTTCCGATTCAAGTCAATGGAGAAAATGAATTCACTAATACATTAATATAAATTAAACTATATTATGTATCTCTTAGCACAGCAGTTCTCAACCTTTTCAGGCCACGACCCCCAAAATAATCATACTGCTATTTGCACGATTTCTGCCTCTAATATTTGACGTTTGACCAATGTTTAATTTGTCATTTTAGAGGTATTAAAAAGTACTTCAATTGTCACTTTAGAAATGTGTAGATAACCACTATTTACTTAAACTTTATGTTGGTTTTGTTTACTGTTGAGGGAGAAAACAATGTTTCACATTAAATTAATCGTCTGGGGACCCCCCCAAAATAATTTGGGCACATGTTGAGAACCACTGTCTTAGCAGACGAGTCCCGATGAAGCCGGTCGATTTGACATATGGCCCAAGTGCGTGCCACCAAAACGGTGGGATGTTTTAGGAGCATACAGTAGAGTTTTCCGTTTCAACTCCAAATATACCTATCCGAAATTGCTTTTGTGAAGTGTGCACGCGTTCTTCTGGCATCTTGCTGAAAGCTTAATTATACCTCTGACCTCAATAAGCTGATGTGATGCGACGTGTCGCCAGCTTTACTAGATCGGCTATTTTTGGCACGGCCAAAGCGTGGCACGACCGTGCATCTAAAATGATCCAAACCCCGGCAGCCCTCTCAGTCTGCCACTTCTGCTGCTGGCATCGTGCCCTTCCTCTACCTACAGGAAATGACAAGGAACACTTTCAGCCACGTGTGACGAGAATGCTGGCAGCCAGTGTCCGCAGAGACACTCATTCACGTGTTCATGTGTTTTCCCTTGTGTGTTCCAGCGTGCGTGGCAATTTGGTGAAACAGCAAAGAGCAACAGACTTGTTTGACTACATTATTTCCTACCTGGCGTTCCTATTCTCGGCATTCAAAACAGTTGCAATTTGTCTGTTTTGGAGCAACCCTGCTTCGTATGATGAAGTATCAATAGGGTTCAAGTGGCTTAATACTTTTACGCTGTGAAGGTATTAAACCGTTGGATTCTTGCTGTCAGAGATTTGCTGTTTAAGTTCTGCAATATTTACAGCAAAATAAGCAACCCATATCAGACAATTGAGTACACACTGCAGAGGAGGCTATACTTTGTACGACAAAGTACTTGATGCTCGGCTAATAAAATAAAATGAAATCTATGCATGTTCACGTGGTTAGGTGGGCAAACCGAGCAAGGGAGCCTCATTTCTGATGCTGCCAATTACAACAAAATACTATTTAAATTAAAACGAAAGTGATTAAAGATCAAGTTGTGACATTGTCATTGACAACAATCAGTCCAGTGCTGAGCTTGTCAATGTTGACAATGTTCCACGATCACAGGGAAGAGAAAACCTTTATATAATGAATAATAATAACCTTTTATATAATAACCTTTATATAATAATATAGACATGTTAAAGGCCAGCAAACCTGTGCATGTGTGCGTGAGTGCGTGTGTGTGCGAGCGCATGTGCGTTCCAGTATGAGACTAAATCACAGACACACACGCACGTACAGACACACACGCATGTACAGACACGTACACACACACACACACACACACACACACACACACACACACACACACACACACACACACACACACACACACACACACACACACACACACACACACACACACACACACACACACACACACACACACACACACACACACACACACACACACACAGGTGTAAATAGAATGGGGAGAGCACCAGCATCCCACAGGTCTCGAGTGCTACAGTAATTGAACACCGAGACTTTATTGTGCACACACCAAAGTGTTACCCATGACAGTATCCGCTGCAGTTCTCACTCCATTTTAGTGGAGTATAGCAATAATACAATTCACTCCCATAAAAATAAAACCAAAACAAAGGTCTGATGTCAGTTTCGATCGTCGAAGGTCCCACTGATTTAATGTTAGTGCGTCTCTGAATTAGGGCATTAACGAAAAAGTTAATGACTTGTGTAATGAGTCGACTTCATTACACAAGTCGACTCCCACCAGAGAAAGTCGAAAGTCGAAGTTGAAAAAATAAATCAAAATAATACTTTCTATTGTGAAAATAGCAGATCTACATTGTGAGCACGTATCGGCTATTTTCACTATTTCTATGTTTAATTTGCCATTTTAGAGGTCCTTTAAAAGTCCTTCAATTGTCACTTTAGAAATGTGCGGATATCACTTAAACTTTATGTTGGATTGTTTACAGTTGAGTGAGAAAACAATGTTTCACATTAAGTTAATCATCTGGGGACCCCCAAAATAGTCGACTTCAACTAAACTTTTTACCGAGTCCAGTCGACTTGCAAAAATCACAAGTCGTTAATGCCCTACTCTGAATTAAATCTTGTATTGGGAGCACCAGAGTTGTAATTTTTTTTTTTTTTTCTTTTTTTGCTTTTTGGGTCATGCACCTGAATGAGCTGGATGAGCACATTCTACATAATGATTCCTCCAACACGAGACCTTTTGACGCTTTTCTCAAAACAGATTTTACACAGACTGCCTCGCAGGCCAATTGAGCTGCTGGGGTATAACCTCGCATCACCAGGCTTTCCGCTGGGGGAAAGCCTGGTCTTCGTTTACTAAACGGGCCGGGGTATACGTGTGCAGAGGCAGTGAAACAGTTCTTTCAACCAGGCTGTCGGGAAATAGTACTATTCATGAGCAGACAATACAGTATGTTTACAGACATGCATGAATTGGGTCGGATAATAATTGTAGATCCCACGGATTTATGCTATTATAGTGCGTCTCTGAAATAAATCTTTAAAAAAAAAAGTTTTTCGTAGCTTTTTAGGTCACGCACCTGGATGAGCTAGGATGTGCACATTCTGCATCCTGATTCCTCTAACATACACATCTCAATTAGTACATAGCCTAATGTCAATTATTTGATATAATTGCTTCCATGTTGAAAAATGTTCATACGTTTTCAAACATTGTCCAAAAATAGCAGATCTACAAGCTTACAACACTTGAATATTTTAGTTATTTGTCATATCTGCCCTGTGCAATTTGTGATTATGAAGTCTAAAAAACAAACTCAAATTCAATGTGTATTCATATGTTCCAATTTTCAATGCCAAAAACACGATTCAATCATTAATCGCAATTATTTGTGTGACATTTAATCATCAACTTGAAGTAGTTATCGTGACAGCCCTGATGACAGCAATAAAAGTTGAATGAATGCGTACAGTGGACTTGGTGATTAGAGAGGCAGACCTGTAACAAGATAGAGACTCTGAACCCTGCAACTGTGATCTTGTGGTCTGTGTCTCAAAGGGATGATGATATTGGACAAAAACACATAAGTGTGGTTGCTAAAAGAACCATTTTTGGTACCAGAAAGAATCTTTCAAACCAAACCATTTGTTTTAAAGGGACCCCCACCCTGCACAAGCACTTGGAATTGTAGGAGTTGACATTACATTTAGTTTGACTCGATCTATTCCATTGTGAATATAGCCGATCTACATGCTCACAACACCTTGCAACGCGAGGCGTTGAGCATGTAGATCTGCTATTTTCACAATTTCTGCCTGTAATATTTGACTATTTTACCAATGTTTGACCCGAGGTACTAAAAGTCCTTAAATTGTCACTTAGAAACGTGCAGATATCCTGTATACACTTATACTGTATGTTGGTCTGTTGAGTGAGTAAACAATGTTAACATTTCGTTAAACATCTGGGGACCCCCCAAAATAATGTGTGGACCCCTCTGGGGGTCCCGACCCACAGGTTGAGAACCACTGCTATATGTGATGCTATATGTCACAGGGACTTACCCCCAATCCAACCCTTGATGCTGAGTGCCAAGCAGGGAGGCACTGAGTCTTTGGTATGACTCGGCTGGGGATCGAACCCCGACCTCCCAGTCTCAGGGCGGCCACAGAGCTGGTGTTGTTTTGTTTTAAAGGTAGGGTAAGTCATATTGTTTTGTTAACCCACTCAGACCTGTTGAAATGTATTTGTGCAGAGGGGTGAGACTGATACTGTACTACCACATGCAGGCATATTTCATGATCTGAATCTGTTTCTTAGGAGTGGAGATTATTGCTCAGCTGCTTGCATGAATCCTGCTTGTTTTAAGTATTCTTAACAGTTTGGCTGCTCTTGGTAGCCAAACACGTTCACAGACGAGATAAGGTTTCCATGGTAACCCGCATCTCAGACGCTTGCTACGGGTGCTGGTGAAAGAAAAAACTGCATACGTCATGACGCAACGCAGCCAGAAGCAACCGAGAGCGGCCATTATCCATTGACTCCTATTCTATACTGAAACATAAAAACGGCTTTATCTCGAAATAAGGTGCAAATAACGCCGAGGAGGCCGAGATCAGCTTGTCTTCACGGCGACACTATGCCGTGATGGTCGGCCCCGGTTAGGATTTTAGTTTTCGCGACCGTTTGTAAACAAACAGATCTCCTTCCTGGATCGTCAGTGTACACCCACGTGCACACGCACGGAGCTTCCGGGGCTCTTCAAAATAAAGCGCAAGTGAATGGTGGCGTCCTGAGTGTTAATATGTCTCTCTCTCTATCTCTCTCCGAGCGGTTTTGTATGACCAGCTGACAGAGCGAGTGGAGCTGATATCTGGCTGCTGCAATGTGGGCAACTCAACCTTGCATGCATCAGTACACAGCCTCTCACAATACAGCATTCAAAAGAACCATTACACACTAGAGAGCTAGCCAGCAGGATAGATGCCGCACGCGTGCACACACACACACACACACACACACACACACGCACGCACACGCACACGCACACGCACACGCACACACACACAAATAGATAGGGGAGAGGGCCCCAGCATCCCACACAGTAAAGTCCTGAGTGTTACAATTATAACACTAATATGATAACAGATGGTGTCAAAAGATACGTCGTCACCAAATAAACATAGAACCTTCTGATCCTTCAGTAAACCCTAACACTCACAAAGTAGTATTGCTGTCAATGTAAAAAAAAAAAAAAATACTGGACACAAAATATTGAAATAATAATATATGTAGGCTGCCTATTACATCATCTCTCATCGCGATGAAGTTCTACTTGGGCATCCATTTTCTCTTCCCTGCCTACCTGTCCTCTGCGTGCCCCTCTCCCTCAGTGGTGGAAAGTAACTAAGTAGCCTACATTTACTCCAGTACTGTATTGAAGTACACTTTTGAGCAATTTATACTGAACAATTGAGGCATTTTACTTAATGCAGAGTGACTTACAATAAGTCGCTCTGCAGGGAATAATATGTCAAAGTGATCAAGTGGAATGAGAGTTGCATCTACGCTATGACAACATGCATTTAGTTTTGCATAATACATAAGTCTGTGTATTGGCCAATTGACTTATATTAATGGTGGGGGGGTTTGAGACTGACGAGGTTAGTTAAGAGTTTTAAGACAGCGTGGAGGGCAGCGATCCAGGAGTCCCGAGTTGGTGTTGGCTAGACCAGTGGTTCCCAAACTTTTCAGGTCGAGAACAAAAGTTTTGGGTCTCGAAGAGAGATTAGATGTTTGCCTGGGACCCAAACTAGTAAAAATAGCAGATCTATAAGCACACAATGCGACATGTTAAAGCTTGTAGATCTGCTATTTTCACTACTTATTAATTATTATAATTGTACTTATGGAATTTCTTATATTTGTTTGTTTGTTTGTTTGTTTTAAAAAAAGGATTTAAAAAATCTTTATATACATTTTAAAATGTAGGAAAAGAAAATTAGATTTTTACTCATAACACATAAAAATGGGTCCATGTCTCACAAATGGGTCCCGACCCAGTGTTTGGGAACCAGTGGGCTAGAACACACTATCACGTTGCATGTTTTATCACCCAATCGCACCCAAGCGATTGATGTGATTTAACATCAAATGGACCTTTACAAGGAACACCGCCTCTTCCCCCCTCCCTCTCATAGATCTCAGACCAGTCACCACGCCTGTCAAATGAAGCAGGTAAAGAGGGAACAATCAATAAATCAATGATGGGGGAGCTATAGATTGAAATAGCTATGTTGTTCTGGGAAAATATTGTCCCACTGTGGAGTGAGTGAGTGAGTGAGTGAGTGAGTGAGTGAGTGAGTGAGTGAGTGAGTGACTGACTGACTGACTGACTGACTGACTGGTTGGCTAGGGATTCTTTTTGCCCTGGACCGTTCTCGTCTTTGACAGCTTGTTCATGTGCCTGATTGTTTGTGGAAAGTAGCTTTTTTGCATTCTGTTGCTAGTAGCTTTGAGACTGCGTAGTCGTTTTCCATGTGGCAACATCTTGAACAGACTGTGGTTGGGATGAAGTAGATCTTTGATGATATAAAAAAGGAGAAAAAAGGTTTCTACCACACAAAGATTTGGAGGACCCCCTGTAGTAAGTCTGAGGACCCCCTTGGGGACCCGGACCCCCTGTTGAAGACCCTTGGTGTAGCCCCTTTAAGTAACAGAGTAAGTACTGTAGGCGAGTAAGCCTACTGTAAAGCAAGTAAATCAAAAACTGAGTACTTTACATAACTGCGAGAATAAAAAGCAAGTTGGATTCTGTAATCAAGTGAATACAAAAGTGAGTGAGCTACAGTAAGTAGGCGAGTGAGCAAGTCTTTTAAATAAGCAAATCAGATGGTAAGTGGGAAGTGCACATTTAAAGTTGTTCAAAAGCCGGGACCAAAAAGCAGTTTTCAACCACAACACAAGAGAGGGATAAGTAGTGATTACACAGTGAAGTCCTGGGTGTTCATTTAACTAACATAGTTAAAAAATGCACCCATAAGCGTCCAACGAGCACTCAGCATTTTACATCGTGGTGTTGCTCTGCCAAGCACATCCATTTCATCTCTAAAAATACTGAAGAATAGATGGGTGAAAACGGATTCCAATTCCTCGTACCGAGGTGGCAGCTTGCCCATACCGAAATGATTTCATTCACACTGTTCTGTCTTCTTATCCAACACAGCTGTCAAATCTCTCAACACACGTGCGCACCCTAACCCTAACCCCAACCCTAACCCTTTAACCTAACCCCTAAACACCTTGTGGGGACCTATTAATTTGTCCCCACTTGGTTTTTTCCTCCGATTGTACTATCTTTGTGGGGACATGAGGTCCCCACAAAGTAGTAATTCCCTGTCCGTCCACACACACACACACACACACACACACACACACACACACACACACACACACACACACACACACACACACACACACACACACACACACACACACACACACACACACACACACACACACACACACACACACACACGCGCACACACACACACACACACTCATAATCATTGCCCCTGATAAGGTTGCCGCAAACGCACGCGCTGTGCGTTGTCTTAACGGAAATGCTCAAATTTGGCGGAGGTGCTTTGTTTAAGGGAAGTTACGTCATGAAGAGTAGGTTTGTTTACATCCCCCAGCAAATCAAAAACAATAGAATGTAGCTCTTAACTCGCTCTTAAGTCAGAATCCATGTTGTTTGGATATTGTTTGTTACGAGTGCAACCGAAGGAGTGGGAGATTTTATGAAAGATGTTCAGGTGGGAATTATGGGTGCAACGGTTCAGTAAACCCACGGTTCGGTTCGAACCTTGGTTTTTGGCTCACGGTTTCGGTTCGGTTTTGGTACAGTAAAAAAATGAAAATGAAAATGAAAAAGAATATATATATATATATATATATATATATATATATATATATGAAAATATTTCCAAAATGTTAAGTTTATTTTAAAAGATGCAGTGCCATGATTTGTTTGCCCCCTAAAACATGATAATCAGGTATTATGATTACACTAGGAGATTTTCTCAAAAAAAGTGTACAGAAAGTACCCGAAAAAAGAAAGAAATTCGGTTCATTCGGTATGGGCAGTTCGGTTCGGGACAGGGCCATTCGGTTCGGTTCATTGGTTCGGTTCAGTATTGTTGCACCCCTAGTGGGAATACGTTTGCACGAACACCACACTGTGGAAAAAGACAACTTCCGGGGAAATTCACGCGGTGGAAGTCCCACCTTTCTAGATCAGGCTTTTGTCTTCACAGATGAGCAAGCATGATGAGCCCAAACTGTTTTGGCTCTCTAAACAAAATGTGCTTTCAGAATTAAGAAACCTTTGAGTTACAGTATATGCTTTTGGACATCAATATTGTCCCTCTCTAGAAACACAGTGAAACTGTGAAAAGGTGTGTTGTTTCACACTCATAATTGGAAATTATTATACAAGCCTTTATCTCGTCATGCCTGAACACACACACACACACACACACACACACACACACACACACACACACACACACACACACACACACACACACACACACACACACACACACACACACACACACACACACACACACACACACACACACACACACACACACACACACACAAACACATAAACAAACATACTACACCCAAAAGACCATTATGCACATCTGTATAGATTTGAGGGAGTAACACGGTTCGACCTACAGGATTAGACAGCAGCCTTTAATGGCAAGTGTTCAACGGTACACAAAGTGAAATGACCCCACTTCCGCCTTCTCTGAAACCACTATGCAGTCCCCTGTTGTGTTAGCCCTGTCCACGAGAGGCACATCCATACATGAAAGTCTGAAGGACTTTGAAGTCGACTAAAGTAACAAATAACACAAAAGAAAACTGCCTTGAGCGTTGTCTCCTTAGGGATGATAGTGAGATCCTCAGAGTTAACACAGGAGCATTAGATTCATTGCGGTTATCACAGGGGTCAGTATAAAAAGGCAGAATAATAAACTTTAAAAGGTAGCCTTGATTGATAAATCCCGTCGCGTTTGGTACAGAGGACGGACATGGTAAATTGTAAATGGTGCATTTATATCGCGCCTCTTTACAGAGATTGTGCATTACATTCACCCATTCACACACACATTCATACACCGGTGGCGGAGGAAACCAAGGCACCAACCTGCTCAGTTCAGCGTCTTGCTCATGGACACTTCGACAGCGAATCTTGGGGAGCCCGGGATCGAACTGGGAACCTTCCGGTTTCCAAGAGACCACTCTACCCCGCTGAGCCACTGCTGACATGTGCAGAGCAAGTTCTGTCAGGGAACTCAGTGCAGTTGCTGCTGGCCGACCATCAGCTCCATGGCTCTACACACTAGGGCATTCACCAAATATTCGAATATTCGAATATTCGAAGATCAAAGTCTCTTTAAAAAATATATAAATTAGTTTATAAAGCTTGGCGAGATAGGAAGTCATAAGAATGAGTTGTCAGTGTCCCTGGTAGATGAATTTGTTAATGCTCTATACCAGGGGTTCTCTAACCTTTTTAGGCCGTGACCCCCAAAATAAACATATTTGAACTGGGGACCCCCACCCTGACAAGCACTTGGAATTGTAGGTATTACATTTAATGTGACTCGGTTGGGCAGATAAATATTGTGAAAATAGCAGATCTACATGCTCACAACGCCTCGCAACGCGAGGCGTTGTGAGCATGTAGATCGGCTATTTTCACAATTTCTGCCTCTAATATTTGACAGTTTGGCCAGTCCTGTCGAATATTCGAATACTTTGAGGTTGAACAATTCGAATACTAAAAATCACTATTCGTGAATGCCCTACTACACACTGCTATTCACAACCAATCACACACTCGCTTCATAATAGAACACCCTATTTAAATGGGGATGTTGCATCATTATTCATTCCTTGCTCACACTTTCCACCACCCCAGCTACCACTTGTCGTTTTGGACAGCGGCGTTTTTTTGCTCTATTCAGACTACGCAGTTGCGTGGAGCCCCGAGGATAAACAAGGCCCCCTGAGCTGCCCTGTAAAAATTACATTTCAGTCTGCCTGTAAATACAACATCACTCCATCGCGACTCTCTCTGTCTGTCTCTCTCTCTCTCTCTCTCTTCCTCCCTCGCTCCCATCCACACACACACACCACACACGTAGAAAGCAGCAGCTAGCAGCGGCACATCAAGTTACTGTACATGTATCAAATAAATAAACTACAACCCTTGACTTCCGGTCGGTGGACTTCAAAATAAGAGCTTTTTTTCACCGGTCAGTGGACTTCAAAATAAAAGAAATCTACTTTGATACACAGCACGGTCCAAATTACTTGGGAAGACACCTGGAGACTTGAAACCCAGAGGGGGCTGATGTATACTCCACTTTTAGAGCCGAGTATAATTCGATTCGGTTCGGGGAGTCACAACACCCGCCCCCCCGAACCTCTGAATGACGTCGTATTGTTTTTTGAACAGAGCCTCACTGCCTTCTAGCTGTGAGGCGACAGCGCTACGACTGCGCCCCCGTGCCCCCAAGGCAGGGGTGGTTGACTGGGGAGCCACAACACACATGAACGGTTTCCTACTGTACACACACATAGCCTACATACAGAATATATTTACTGTACATACAGTGACCTTTGGCTGCCAGTCCAATGGATATACATTAAGGTCGTCCTCTGTCTGAATGCACCCAATGGTTACATGAGATGTTACAACCCGCTGTTGCTCCCATGGCCAGAGGCCATTGCTTTTTTGTAAGTATTTTCTTCGCTGAATGGACTTCTTTTCCCTTGATTTTCAGAGTGGGATCCGATAAGAGGGGAGGGAAGAACTTTGTCAAATTCAGTTTCAGCTCCATCCATGGCTGATGGCTGCTCAGACGGGGGATGGGGAGTCTTGCTTAGGCCAGTAACTAAAGTACATGTACTCAAGTGCTGTTCTTACGTACAATTCTGATGTATTTTTTACTCCAATTTTCAATAATTTTACTTCTACTCCACTGCACCTCAGAGGCAAATATTGTACTTTTCATTCCACTACTACAATTATTTGAAAACTTTAGTTACTTTAAAAATAAACATACAATAACCACTTCACCCGTGGCTATTTGAAAATAGCCAATCCACAAGCTCACAACACGTCGCAAAGCGACACATTTTGAGCTTGTAGATCTGCTATTTCTACATTTTGAACTGAACGAAATGGGACATACTGCTCAATGACTTCTTTTACTTTTAAGTATATATTTTGATGTCAATACTTTTACTCAAGTAGATTTTGAACACACATTTAGAGTTCACACACACCATGCGTTCCGCCAATGCATTTCAATAGGAAGGGGGCGTTTTCATGTCAGTGGAGGATATCTGCGCGCCGCGCCGACCTTGCGTTTATGCTGGAGCTCAGTTTTTTCCCTTCTGTCCAAATGGATTGGTCGAAGGCGGAATGGGGAGGGTTCTGGAAGTGACTGACAGGCACGTTGCTGTCTTTGGGAAAGAATGCGCTCTCTGGGTTTATAGTGAGCTGCGCACCAAAAGAGTTTATCCGCAGGCGACCATATTTTGGTGCATGCACTGTGCGCCCTTTCTAGTATATCTACATTGCAGTATTGATACTTTTACTTTACTTTTTCCACCACCTGTGATTAGCCGTGTCTTGTCCAGCTCTGCATTCTATTGATCAGGCCTTTGGCACTGATGGGAAATATATTCTCTTATTAGGAGCTTCCCTAATGTCTAATAATCCATTAAGACCTGGGCACGATTCTAAAAATGTCTTCTAAATGCCAACAATGTTTCTACATCTGTGGTGCTCAAACATTTTCATGTCAAGGAACCCCAAAATGATGAGTACATGGCCACGGACCCCCATCTCAAAGTATGTTGTTCCAGCCTCCAGGGACCCCCCAGAAGCAAAGATATTAGTTGGAAAACGTTCGCTTCAAAATAATACATAATCAAAGATTTGCACAAAATGTCAGTGCCGCGCTGTGAAATTGTATATCTGAAATTTTTTGAATAGCTTAAGCAGGGGTCTTCAACAGGGGGTCCGGGACACCTAGGGGGGGTCCTAACAGTTTTAACAGGGGGTCTTCCAAATCTTTGTGTGATAGAAACTAGTTTTTTTTCTCCCTTTTTTATATTAACCACTTGAACCCTAGCGTCCACATTCTGAGAACTTTAGCCAAAAATAGCAGATCTACAATAGATCGGCTATTTTTGACAAAGAACTGTGGGGAAAAAGAGCAGAGTGAAAGGTCAAGTTTATTAGGTATTAACGGTTCAAGTGGTTAAATATCTGAAATCACACATTAACATGAATCCAAAATACACTGATAATCGTGCTGTCAAACAATTAAATCATATAGAATCTATTAACAGATTATGGGGGTCCCTGCTTCATCTCTCTCTCAACTAAGGGGTCCTTGGCCTGAAAACGTTGAAGATCCCTGAGCTAAAGAATACAATAATGGTGCTTAAAGGTAACAGGTCTAAACGGTCTAATCAGGACAGATGAAAGGTCCGCCACCTCCTCTGGCTGTGCTATCATTTAGACTCTCATTAGAACTGGACGGCTGTATCGACATAATTAGCCCAATGTTACATGAGGATTAAAGAGCATACTGGCTTCAGAGTGGACTAACATTAATCATAGGCACTAGGGATGGGACGATATGAAAATGTCATATCACGATTATTGTGACAAAATAAATCGCGATTTACGATATTATCGCGATAATCAAAATCCATTATCCTGGGCGGAACATTTGCCAAAAAATAGCAGATCTACAAGCTCACAATGCGTCGCAACGTGACGCGTTGTGAGCTTGTAGATCGGCTATTTTTTTGCAAAGACATTTGATAGAGAGTGAAAAAAAGACAATGTATCAAGTACAGGTATGTATATTATAAGTGGCTTTACCAATTATAGAGGGTTTAAGTGGTACCGGATATGCAGCTCGGCAAATAAAAGGTGAATTGAACCCAGTGCATGACGGAGGACGATATCACGATGAATTAAAGTGTTTTTTATCACGATAAACGATAATATCGCTTATCGTCCCATCCCTAATAGGCACAGGAGTACAGGCTGCAATCTTGACTCATTACTGTAAGGACTTTCAATATCAACCTATCAAACCTAGGTCTATATATTATGAATGATTAAGAATTTCCCTTTTTTTCCTGCATGCAGCCTAATTGTATATTCATAGGGTGCACACTAAATTACACATTTACTCGCTGTTGTCAATACAGCGTTTAACCTTTGCTAATTGTCCTGCAGTCACAAAATGTTTGCTCCACATAACTGTGGGTGAGGAATCATCTCTCTGCCTCTCCATCTCTTTAAGGCATTGGTTCTCAAAGTGGGGTCCGGGGACCCCCAGGGGTCCTTGAGGGAGTTCAAGGGGGTCCCCAGCTAAATGATAGTTAGGAACCAAATGGACCCTTATGGGTCTGTAACTCAGAGAGTGTACAAATGGAACAAATGGAACCAAATGGACCTGTTAGGTTCCATTTGTACACTCTCTGAGTTAAATTAACATTGATTTTACATTATAAATTGGGGCCTCAGATATAGAAATACCATTAAATGGGGGTCCGTAGCCTAATGCATCAAACTGGGTGTCCTTGAAATTAAAATGGTTGAGAATCACTGCTAGAGCCGTAAAAATCTTTAAAATCTTCGCATATCTTTTCAAATGGGGGTCCGTGGGCTAATAAGTGTCAATGTGGGGGTCCTCGACATGGAAAAGTTTGAGCGCTTTAAGGCTATAAGCAAAACAGCCCTTCAGACGACAGCTCTAAAGTCTGTTCCTCCCAAGTGTCACTTTTACCACATGGATGCTTAAAAACACTTGCCTGTCTAGTGTCTACACAGATCTTTGCTTGGGGCAAAGGACCCTGCCTTCCCTGTTAACTCTCCTGACCTTGCATGCCTGCAAGTCTTTTTGACTTGCATTTCACCTTGTCCAACCAATAATTCTCCCCATCAGATAATCTGAAAATACTGTGCCAAATTATCATTGGAATTAAATGTTATCAGTCGATCAAACAATCAGTTATCGCAGCTTGTTATAATGGTTATTTAGGAATTTAAGCATATCGTCACTGTCGGGTGAAAACCTTGTATCTCCAAGTTTCAAATGTGTCTTTCGCAAAGTAAAGCCCTGCTTCATCATAATGATAATGATGACAATAATGAATACCTATACTATCCCGCGGGGGAAATTCAGATATCGCAGCCCAACCCAGCTGCTTTTTATATCAGCTTTAACCCAGCTGAACTCAACCCAGTGATGCCCACAAGGAGCGCAAGGGGGAAGGGGAGCAGTGGTAGCTGGAGTGGGGAATCGTACCTGCGACCTCTGGGGCCTCCGGAGTCCTCCGGAGGTGTGGACACTAACCACTCAGCCACCACTGCTCATACAAGGCCGTCACACAAAAGTAGTGAAAACAGCCGATCTACAAGCACACAACGCCTCGCACTTTAACATTTTAAAATGATAAATGCAAAACCAACGGTTTTGGACATACAAGATTTTCACCCGACAACGGCGATATTCTACAACACATTTACCCTTTTCATTATGTCACTATCTATCTGTTTGGCCACACTTGAGTGGGCAACCTCCATACGCGTATTGATTCTTAACTTCCTCCACCTTGACCCCATTAATCTTTCTCCGTACTTCAACATTCTCAATCTTCCCTCTCTTCCTGCTTTAATAACAACTTTGATTTGTTGGTTTATAGACTTGCAGGAATAGCCATTACTTACACCACAAATCCACTGCTGAAGCCATGTAGCACCTGGGCAGTGCAATCTGTAGTGCTCATCAATTTAACGATGCAAAGGGACCATTAACACATTGACCGCCATTTTAACATACCTCCGTACTCCCACCTGCCATTCGTCTCCATAGACTTCCATGTAATTGGGTGTGCACGGATCATGCACACCCATGCCTAGATAATGCACCACGTGTGTCCACATTGCTCACAGCTTTCAAACAAAAAAATCCGAATGGAAATCCGTTCAGGCATTCATGAGATAACAGCCACTATGTTTAACAAAGATGGCTGCCAAAATGGCTGCCATGCTTGAAAGATGGGGTTGCTATGGGGGTTAAACATGCAATTTCGCGATTGCTATCATGCCTACTCCATTTTTTGGGGTCAAAACATTTTTTAATTTTTTTTTTTTTTTTTTAATTCTCGGGACTATCGGGCCTGGCGGGGAAAGACATTGGAATAATCTCGGGACTATCGGGCCTGGCAGGGAATGAGTTAAGAACCATACGAGTTGACTGAATTAAAAGAAAAATGTGAACCTCTCTGTATGGATTTCAGCTCCCTGTGACAGAGATGTGTTACAAAAAAGACAAATTAGGACTAGCTGTATTTAAATTGAGCACTTCTAAGATCAAGCCTTCCCAGCCTTGATCTTATATGAACTCTGCTGATGAGAACATGGCATCCCTTGAAAAAGTTCAGATCAAACTGAAACCAATCAGTGGACTACTACTTCCATCAACTGCTTGACACTGGATTTGGATGCATGCTAGGGAATTAACGAAAAAGCCAACTTAGTCAACTTAGTCGACTTCATTACACAAGTGGATTCCCACCAGAGAAAGTCGAAGTTGAAAAAGAAAATCCTTTGTATTTCTTTCTATCATTATTTTTGCTCCATGTGTGCTGTAGAGCATTCAAACAGTAGGATCGCTTATTGTCAAGGACGGAATGATCCAATATTACAGTGCTACATTAAATTTGGTATAACATGGTTCTATTGTGAAAATAGCAGATCTACATGCTCACGCGCGTTGTGAGCATGTAGATCGGCTATTTTCACAATTTCTGCCTCAATATATTTGACAATTTGGACAATGTTTAATTTGTCATTTTAGAGGTATTAAAAAGTCCTTAAATTGGCACTTTAGAAATGTGATTGTGAAGATACCTTCTATATACTTAAACATTATGTTGGTTTGTTTACAGTTGAGTGAGAAAACAACGTTGCACATTAAGTTAATCATCTGGGGACAAAATAATTGGGGGGGTTGTGTGTGATGTGATGTGATGTGATGATGTCATCAAACGATAAAGTCGACTTCAACTCAACTTTTTACTGAGTCGAGTCAACTTGCAAAAATCACATGTCGTTAATGCCCTAATGCATGCTCTAACTGCTTTTATGACCATTTGGACAGATATGGGGGCCACTGTCATTCAAATAAGTGGGCTTATTTGTGTCTGCAGTCTGCCACTGTTCAAACTTGTGTCACAAGGCTTTAGCCATCTGCATCATTTTTCATGGTCCCTTCCAGTGTCGTCAGTTCAGCAAAAGCTAAGGTATGGCTTTGCAACAGGCATGATGAATTATTTTGATGATCAAGTAATCGACTGTGTTTTGGCTTGGATCAATGGAACTATATCATAATGAAAACAAATGCAATAACACACATTTGTCAAGAAGTCAAATACCATGTTTTTTTTTGCATTCAATGTTTAATATAAATGTTATGATTAAAATCTTAGTTTTTTGTCAATTATTTGGGGGCCAACATGCAATATCCTCACAGCCCACATTTTATTTTTTACTTTATAATGTTTATCCCACGATTTTGTAACCCATTTTCTCACCCAGTGTCAATTACCTAACCTGTAATCCTGGTTTCTGCTCTCTCTCTGCCGCGCCTGGGGAGACAACGGACTGAACTCATGCTCCCTTCAGTGCATGAATAGTCCAAGTTGCTTCTTTTCGCCGGTTTGGACGTAGCGTGTGGAAGGAACACGTTATTCCAACCAGTTCCTTTCCCCTCCATCAGGCATTATAGAGACCAGGATTACTGCATGTTTTTGTGAGGGTATCTACCCTAGGAGACACAGGGAGAACATGCAAACTCCACACAGAAAGGCCCTTTCGCCAACCCCACCTAGGGTGTGGGCGTTGATGACGCGGAGGAGAGAACACGCCCCCAGCGCCCACAGCGTCCCCCGGCGGGAATGGAACCCAGGACCTTCTAGCTGTGAGGCAACAGCACTGCCAACTCCGTGCCCCCTCACAGCCCACATTTTCGTAGTGAGCTTTAATTTTATATAACAAACAAGCTTGTCTCATGCTGTCAACAAAGCAGACTGCATGGAATCACAAACTAGGGACCACTGGAGTCACATACATACTGTACAGTAACTAGCAACAAACACAAAACTGTTGTCCTGGGCATGACGTTAAACTGCTCCGTTGTAACTACCATCATCAATGTAGTAGGTGAAGTGGTGCCTTTGCAACTTCTCCGGTGGAATCTACCAACAGCCGACGCTACCAGACGGCCCCTCCTGTGAACAGCTACCGGGAAGAGAGGCAATAGACCCAACGGCCGTCCAGCGGTTAGTTCGTCCGCTGTCGGAATAGCAATGGGTGGACTTCCAGGCCCATGAGAACAACTAGGCCTACAGAGAGCGCTTTAACACCAAGCAGCAGTGCAATACTAAGAACTTTGTTTCCACTGTTAATCCAGCCTAGGATATACCCACAGACTTGGGATGCCCAAAGACAAGGTAGAAAGGCTGGCAAAGAATTGTGGTGACTCTGCTGCCATATATGGCGGAACCGCAGCAACTTGTGCCCATGGAGTGCTGAGTGACAGACATACTGTACATGTTGTATTATGAGGACATATCCATGAGTTTGTGAATGTAACCTTTACTGCACCACTTGTGTGTGTCTTCTCTCTCACACTTGCCAACACTGTGCCAATGTTATCACCCGTGCCTAAGGTTGCCTAACCCTACACTACACAAACAATCTCTGAGAAAATATATACTGTATATTAGTGTATTTTAATTAATGAATATTTTAACTTGCATTCATTTCATGATGACAGAAACAAACATGTTTACCCTTTGTCACTTCAGTGAAAGCTACATTCAAGCTCATGAATAACAACAAAGACCTTAGCTAAACACTGACCTTTGAAACACTGGCTTCTCGCTTGTAGAAGCCATTTCATTCAAAGCTAAGAAATAGTTGTACTACTTAGTTGTCAGTCACTCCTGTAAAATAATGAATTAGTGCAGTAGGGCTGTGAACATTCCTCAAAAATGTAATTTGAATATTCGTCTTAGCAATTGGCCCAAATATCAAATATATATTCGAATATTATTATTAATAATATATTTGTATATGTTTTATTGGTCCCTCTTCCACTGGTATCCTGTATTTAAGTCATTCGCTATGTGGAAATACCGTAGTTTCATAAATTCTCCATATTCAAGGAAAATTCTAAATTCGAATATTCGTTTACCAGCCTTAACGTGCAGACCCAGTCGATTGCTCCGCTATTTTATTTGGATAATATCTCCTGAAGTGCCCAGGTATTATTCTCTGGTCGAGTTGTCCCTGATGAGCACCGACTAGCCCTTCTACCTTCAACTGGTTGAAGAGATACTACACCTGCGTTTCATATTGTTATTGGTGTTTAAAAAAGAAGATCATGCTTATTTAACTGCCTGCCAAATAAGAAGCTCACAGGAAAAGCTGGATCTTTGTCCAAAAAGAAGGGAGACACATTCTATGGTGAAATGTACACAGTCCGGGCAGTAGAATGCCTCATTCACACATCCTGCAAAGCAGGATATTATCTGTCCAAATAAAAACAAGAGTGACCTTTTGCATTAACTGCACATATTTCATAGAGTTGAGAAAGAAGTGTGTAAAAGGGAATGTGGGAGCAGAGGCAAGGCGACATGGCAAAGAACAAGTGCAAGTGTGACTGCAATTCTTAGCGGTCTGGCGCTAAGAATACAACAATAATAAGTGAAACATACTTTCAGACTCCATGAGTCTCACTCACACACAAACAATGATTAAAAAACATCCACAACAACCCAGAAATACAAGGCTAAAAATAAGTTTAGTCTCAATTCTCATGAACTCACCATCCTTTCATCTAACAGAAAGAAAATATACAATTATGCAACAGGCATACTATGCCCAGCCCCAGCGTTATTTCCATCCACGACAAAACAAGTTAAGGAATCTCCAAGAAGCTCCATACTTTCCATATACTCAATCAACAATCAACAGCAATACAATATACAAGATGATAAGAATAAGAATAATAGATTAAGAATAAGGAAAGACACAAACCCTCTTTAAAAACCCTCTTAGCAGTGACGAGGAATGTGCAATGGGGGGAATGTGCAGAATTACAGTAGAATGCATGGTGGTGAGGTAAGATATATGCATACAGTATATACTGTACATACAGTACATACCTTTAGTCGCAAGTAAAGACAAACCTGATGCATCAAGGACACTTATCTATGTACTATACATTTGTGCAAGTAACAATGTCTTGGAGGTTCACAACCCAATAGTGATTACACATGACATCAACCCTACTGCTACATATTTAGTGACATTGTGTCCTGTCTTCTGTTTGATTGACAAGCGTCAATCAGTTTAATTTGGGCAGACATTAAGACGCATCATTTTACCATGTATCGGCGCTGTCAGGTAGAAACCTTGTATCTATACATTTCATCTTTTCATGTTTTCGTTCAGAAATGAACGCCCTATTTTATACGTTGTTGTATGACAGTGCCAGTGTTGCACCAAAGTAGGAAGAATTATCCAATCTACAGTAGGCTACAGGCGGGAGACTAATGAAGACCATGGAGAAGGAGATGCAGATAATATAGCTGACACATAACTGTAAGAATCTGATCATAACAAATGAACAACAAGCTATACTAAAAAATGTTTGCAACGTTAGAATGCAAAAGGGAAGCTGCTTCATGAATATCTTCTTTAGGTTTGAGTCATTCACCAGATACATCTTTCAGACGAGTGTACCATGTATCACCACACGCAACAAGGAATGTCATACAGTATGTTTCAAAAATAAAGTTTGTTTGAATATTAAACATTCAAACATGAAAGAGAGAGGAAAAAAAAAAAGTTTTGGCGTAGCCATTCTCCCAATGCCACAACACTGATATGCTCTGGGAAAATTGGTCATGTCAAGTACACCATCCTATAAAATACAACCAATCAATGTTTTTTGGATACAAGGAAAATATAGATAGCCTATTTGTTTTTCAGTATGAGATTGTGTGTGTCATTTACCGAATAACTTACAGATGTTTGTCATTGACAACAACACGGATTCCACAGAAAAGTGGGCGATGCCAAACATACAGTACACACACACACTCGCGCACACACACACAAAGAAACCACTCTTTGCGTTCCATCTCCAGCACACACCCAGCGGGCGAGGAGGAACTCACCCAGTAAGAACGACCACAAAGTCCATTACGTTCCAGCCGTTGCGGAGGTAGGAGCCTTTGTGAAACGCAAAGCCCAGGGCGATGATCTTAATGCCGGCTTCGAAACAGAATATTCCAATAAAGTAGGGCTCTGTGTCATCCTACAGAAAGAGAGAGGGAGACGGAGAGAGCAAGGGAGAGAGAGGGAGAGACATCTTTTTTGTTAGATGTAAGAGGGTAATGAAGCATGGAGTGAGAGATGGGCGAAAGAGAGAAAAGGAAGAAGGTTCCTTTCACTTCTCCTGAAGTGATGAACAGAGCTCTCCCAGTGGATAAAAGAAGGAGATAATATAGTGAGATTAAATATACACAGAGGCTAGCCAGGGCTGTCACAATTATTACATAATCGTCTAATCGCAATTATTTTTCATAATCGTCATAGTCGTTTCCATGTTGAAAAATGTTCATATATATTTTTTAAAGTAAAACAAATAGTGGAAATAGCAGATCTACAAGCTCACAACGTGTCACATCGCGACGCGTTGTGAGCTTGTAGATCGGCTATTTCCACTATCGATGTTCTTTTTTAAGTATAAAGTTGTCAGTAATTTCTTTGTATATTTAGGTTATGTGTCATATCTACCATGTGCAACTTCAAAGCCTAAGTCGGTGGAAATTTAGACCTACTTGTCTTAGACTTGTTAATGAAACATCACAAGATATTAGGGCTGCAACTAACGATTATTTTCATAATCGATTAATCGTCGATTATTTAAACGATTAATCGTTGAATCGGATTGAGACATTTATTTAGCTATTACCTACATTCGATTTGAGTTTCTTGTAGACATGTTTGTAACTAACAAAAAATACATTAAAGATGAATAATTCATTCAAAAACACATCATTTATTACATTTTGCTCAGCTGCCGATTGGGTTCTTAATAAAAGACAGAAAATAAATGCCTTTTTCTGGCTGCATACTGATTAAAGAATAGCTACACTTTTGTCAGGCTAAAGGGTATAACAGTATTCTTTTCAAATAGGTAATTTAAAAATAAATATTCAAGTCATATTTTTTGTTCTTGACCGTATATTCCTGCACGGTATTACAACAAATTCCAGCGATTAGTTGCCGATTTGATTACGATTACTAAATTAGTTGGCAACTAATTGAAATCAAAATATTTTGACTACATGCAATCTCTATTCCATGACAAATTCACATAACTTCAGCTGGACATGATTGTATGAGGCAATTCTTTTTTTTTTTCACAGAAGGAAAGGAAGAAAACAAAAACAGCTTAACAGTTCAGTACACAGCAAAAATAAAGGCTCGGAAGAGTGTACAAAATGGAGCCAAATGCACCCTTATGGTTCTGTTTGTTTACACTTCGGAGTTAAATTAACACAGAGGATTTCACGGCGCACGCTTTCATCTGAAGCCCGCTCATGCGGCGGTTGACTGAACCCTTGGTCTCCCTCCAAGTAATCAGACATGTATGACAGGACGCTTCTCCCTTTAGCCCCATTCATACTTCATCGCTCGGCGGTGTCGCGCGTTGCTAATAGCCGACCTACAAGCTCACAGCGACGCGCGTCCGTGCCGTGTTGTGAGCTTGTAGGTCTGCTATTTGCGACTTGTGACACTGCCGTGCGACGAAGCATAAATTAGGCTTTTGCCTCCGCTACTGTTGGAAAGGGCCTGGGGATTTATTCAATGGGCACTAGCAGAGTATATCACACGCCTGTATTAACCTCTCTCTCTCTCTCTCTCTCTCTCTCTCTCTCTCTCTCTCTCTCTCTCTCTCGCTCCTTCTTTCTCGCTCTGTACATACTACAACCTGACAGCATCCCCCAGCCCCCAACTCCACCCAACCCCCAACGCAAATAGCCACATAAACCAGTATGACAGCCTGGCTGGAAACCCCCGCCACTATCGGATACGTGACCTTTTCTGTACAGTGTCACATTTAAATCCAACATCAGCGAACAACCACGGCCATAATAGATACTGTCTGTATGCCTGATGAGAGTTGCAACAGTGCAGTGGTGGGTGGGAAGTAACTAAGTACATTTATTCAAGTTCTGTACAATATTGAGGTACTTTTACTTTTCTTGAGTAATAACCATTATGAGGCTGCACCCACACCAAAGTACCTATGAGGGTGGATTCCCCATTCCGCCAATGCATTTCAATGAGCGTGGAGCGGTTTCATGCCAGTAGAGGATTTCTGCAAAAAGACGCTCCATTCTCATTGAAATGCATTGACGGAATGGGGAATCCACTCACATAGGTACTTTGGTGTGGGTGCAGCCTGACGCTGTATAAGTCTACTCCACTACATCTCAGAAGTAAATATTGTACTTTTTTTACTCCACTACAATTATTTGACGGTTTTAGTTACTAGTTACTTTGCAGATTTAGATTATCAATACAAAAACATACATTGATCAATGATAATGTATGCCTTATTTTATACTTGTGCAAACTGTTGGCAGAAAATTGCAGATCTATAAACGGTGTACGCTTGTGGTAGCCAGTTTTAGCAAAGATATTTAATGTGGAACAAAAAATACACTAGTATAGACCTCTGAAGGACTCTGAAGGGCTGAAGTAGGCTTAGACATGAACTTAGGTACCGTACTTAGTTTTTGTACTTTACTTGAGTATTTCCAATTTCCGATTTTTTACTTTTACTTCTACTCCACTACATCTTGGATCCAAATATTGTACTTTTACTCCACTACATTTATTTGAAAACTTTACTTGTTACTTGTTACTTTGCAGATAGAAATTATAATATTATAAACATACATTAACCACTTCAGCCCTATTTTATACCGTGGCTATTTGAAAATAGCCAATCTACAAGTTGAAAACGTGTCGCGATCTGCTATTTTTCAAACATTTTTGTACTTTTACTTTTGTTATTTTAAGTACATTTTGATTGCGACCAAAGGTCGCAGTTTACCATGAGAAATGTCACAGCTTGCCTTCGTGTAGACGTTAAGCCGTGTGTGTACACATTTTTACAGTCTATGGGTTGGTTCCCTTGACACATCACTGTGACATCACAGGTGATATCACAGGTGACATCACCTATGTAAAAGTCAATATATGGGTATTCCCCAGAATCCCTTTTATGCCCACATATGAAGATCCCTGATGTCATAGATATATATCACTGGCCAGATGGCCAAGACATGGCCCATATCTGTGTGGCTGGTTCAGATAGCGATCTCCATGCATGGGCATAACATATATTGTATGTTGTGATGTCATGGGAACCACTCTAACAGAATCCCTTTTATGCCCATATATGGAGATCCCTGATGTCATCAATATTAAGCCCATATCTAACAGGACTTCAAATGGGAATGCCCATATATGGAGGAAGACAGCCCATATCTGTGCGGCTGGTTCAGATTGGGATCTTCATGTATGGGCATAAAAGGGATGTACGATATACAGTACATATATACCCAATTACCCATATAAGGGTAACGATATACATCACTGGCCAGATGGCCAAGAATTGGCGCGACCTCGCCCTTTAGGGTGACGTCGCATGTCGCCCTGAGGCATCTTACTAGTACCAATAGTAGAATTCCAGACTTTTACTTGTTACAGAGTACTTCTACATTGCAGTATTGATACTTTTACTTAAGAATTCTTGGTACTTTTCCCACCACATACAAGGTTTCAATAACAGACAGCGACCATACTGTATGTGTTCATTTTTACTGGTACTATTGTATTTTGGTTGAGCCACTATGTAAATCAGCACTTAGTTTACTATTATGAAGGAGCTGTCGACATAACAATCCTTACGTAATGGCTGGGCTGGAGGGCTCTCTGAATAAATGAATAATGTTGTAGATAGAGGCAATGTGTTATCATCTATTATGAAGACATCTAAAATGCTTATGAATTATATATCGCTGCTGTCTGGCAGAAACCTTGTATCTCCAATTTTCAACTTTTTTTTGTTAGTTTTTAGTTTTTTCATGAATGAATGCACTAATTTGTCACTCAAGAGTGTCGCACAAAAGGTGCATAAATAGACTATCGACACTTTTGTAGATCTGCCATTTATTATAATTTACTTTTTTTTTTGGTTAAGAGAGAAAGCGATCAAGTCTGTGTGGAGGTTTTATCAATAATGAACCAAAGAAAAGTATTAACACAAGCTTGGGACTAAAGAATAATAGCTACATATGATCCATTGGAAAACAGGTTATTTTCCCATTTCCTGAAAAGTAAAAATTTTGTATATACAAGGTTTTCACCCAGCAGTGGCATAGGCTCCATCTACAAGGGCCTTTGGAGGACAGCGTGGGAACTCCCTGACGATTTTAGTGTCAAAGACTTGCAATGGATCTGAAATACTCTCTAATTATCTCCACTTACAGCCTGCGAGTAAATAATGGTTGATTCCTTCCTTGTTCTAATTAAAAGGACGCTTGTTCCATTGCAATGTCATGGTGGGGGAGGTAGAGACGGCAGCATTCTGGGCAACCCACCGCGCTAATCACTTTCTCAGGTGCTACCTTTTGTTTCTTTAAACAAGACATGCTGATGCTGTATCTCAATTAGAGAGATCATTAGGTGGCCCTACAGCATACATGGGCAACTGGCGGCCACATGCGGCCCCCACCTTCACTTGATGCGGCCCGCAGGTTAATACCGGAATACTGAATATATTATTGATTTCAGCTGTTACAATTCCAAACATGACCTGCTTTAATTCCGTCAGTCTATATTAGTAGCTTAATGACTAGTATAGTAGTATTAAAATGTCTTTTTTTTTACGTCCAATATTTGCATTTAGGTTCATAAAGCTAACATGACTATATATAACTAAATGCATTTGAAATTAGATAAAAATGTTACATTTCAGGATTCCAATTCAAAAACAACAAAAAACTATTCAGGATTCCAATTCAAAAGAAGCAAAAATAGACGATCTACAAGCTCAGTTCTGCTATTTTTGCCTCTTTTGTATGAGATACTAGAATGACAAAGTAGGACGTAGAAATATGCAATGTGGCCCTCTGGAGTGAAGGTGGAAATATAGTGGCCCTCGCCATCATCAAAGTTGCCCACCCCTGCCCTACAGTATATTGCTGCCTGGTATGGAAACTGCACCGCCCGTGAACAGTGGGCAGTGCAAATACCCCATGACTGGAGGCTCCCTTTCTGAAAAGAACAAAAATGTATGGAGCTTTCACAACATTACATTACATTACAACTGTTCAGTAATGTGACAATAAATGAAAAAGTAGTGCTTCTAGAGCATTGCAAATACCTATAGTTTTAAATGTTAGAAAAGTACATTTATTTACCAATATTTAGTTATTTGGTTTGCTAAATGTTCGCCCCCATATATTTTGTTGTATGACACATTTTTAAAATAGCTCCAATTCACTCTAAACATCTTTCCTTTTTCTTCCTTCTCCAGGCACTTCCCCAATGTGACTCCAAGACTGAGTTAAATCAACTCAAGAGGATTTTACCCTCCATGCTTCGGTTTATTCGGTTTCCTTTCTGTCTGGTTTAGCGGCAACAAAGTGAACTGGCAAAGTTCAAATGCTGGTCTAAGCCGAGCATGTGTACGTGCAGCTGGGGGAACATGGAGCGAGCGGAGGGGATCAAAGGCAGCTTACTGGGAGGCTCCACTGACTTACGGAATGGGAACACGCAGAAAAGACCCAGACTCACACTGCCGAACACAGAGGGTGTCCCAGACACTAATGAGGGAGGTTGCTTTTCCTACTTGGTCCATTTATTTAATATAAAGCCTTGGGAACCATCAGTTCCCAAACCACGTGGCCCACAGGAGCCTGTCCACTGTTTCAGTAGCACGAGGCGGCTTGATATACAATTACGTTCTCCAGCCACATGATGGTCAAGTACACCCCCTGGACAGGATTCTAGTAGAGCATGTCGCAGGGAATTCCAACAATTGATGCTGAGTGCCAAGCATGGAGGCATTGGTTACCATTTTATAGTCTTTGGTGTAACTCTTATAACTCTGCTGGGGATTGAACCCCCGACCTCCCAGTCTCAGGGCGGACACTAACCACAAGGCCACTGAGCTGATCAACTTTATCTATACCAGTGGTTCTCAACCTGTGGGTCAGGACCCCCCGGGGGGTGCATCAAATTGTAATCAAAACTATACAATAAAAACTGGTCAAACATTGGCCAAATGGTCAAATAATATAAGGAGGCAAAACATTAGAAAATAGCTACAGTACAAGCTCAACGCCTCGCTTTATTTGTGGAACAGATCCAAACTAAATGTAATGCCTCAACTCCTACATTCCAAGTGCTTGTCGGGGTGGGGGTCTCCACAGTTCAAATATGATTATTTAGGGGGGTGGGGGGTCACGTCCTGAAAAGGTTGAGAACCACTGATCTCTATACCCCAATGTAAAATCCTGAGCATTCATTGGACTCTGAGAATGTACAAACGGAGCCAAACGGACCTGACATTCTCACTCTGTGTTACAAATGGGTAAGGGGTCCATTTGGTTCCATTTGTACGCTGTCAGAGTTCAATTAACCCTGAGGATTTGGCTGTGCAGTTGGAAGTGCTGCGGTTCAGTGGCCCGCCTCTCTAGTCGTACCACTGGGATTAAGGGGCCACTCAAAGTCAATACAGAACAGGGTGTGTGTGGGGCTGTGCTACACCGAGGGAAGGAACACTAACTCTAACAGAGCAATTGGCCCGATGGGCTCTCTCTCTCTCTCTCTCTCTCTCTCTCTCTCTCTCTCTCTCTCTCTCTCTCTCACAGTGGTTCTCAATCTAACGTTTAAGTGTACAGAGGGTATCTGCACATTTCTAAAGTGACAATTTAAGGACTTTAAAGACCTTTTTAGTGCCTCTGGTCAAACATTGGTCAAATTGCCAAACATTAGAGGCTGAAATTGTGAAAATAGCCGATCTACATGCTCACAACGCCTCACAACGCAAGGCGTTGTGAGCATGTAGATCGTCTATTTTCACAATGGAATAGATCGAGTCAAACTAAATGTAATGCCAACTCCAACAATTCCAAGTGCTTATGCAGGGTGGGGGATCCCCAGTTCAAATATGATTATTTTGGGGGTCACGGCCTGAAAAGGTTGAGAAACACTGCTCTAATACATGTTGTGAAAGGTTGCTTGGAGTAAGTTATGTGTGTGAGTAGGTTTTGTCTCCCTTACCAGGCGTTCTGACATCGGTGTCTTGTCACTGGCTGGTAGATGCTGCTCCAGGGCCAAGACGATGCAGTTGGCAATGATGGTGGCCAGGATCATGTACTCAAACGGAGTGCGGAGGTTAAGGAATATATGCCTTAAGAAGTGGTTTAAATCATTCAGTTGATATCAAATAAAACAATGATAAAATACATATTAAAATTGCAATCTGTGGGCGCCTGGTGGCCTAGTGGACCAGGCGCATACCATATAGGCATTGCCATTTCGGCATCAATGCCTGACGGCGTCGCCGGTTCGATTCCCGATCCGGGTGACCTTTGCTGCATGTCACTCCCTGTCTCTCCCCCATTTCCTGTCAGTCTACTGTCCTATCCAATAAAGGCAAAAAGCCCAAAAACAAATCTTAAAAAAAAAAAAGAATTTGCAATCTGTAACTTTTATCATGTCCTCCTACACGAGATCTGTGTCCTCTGCGCGAACACCAAAATGTCAACTGTTGAGCTATAACAGAGAGCTGGTTAGGGAAGGCCAGATATTTCCCTTTGCATTTCATGCAATACCTCTTGTCAACCTGTAGTAGTCGCTGACCACAGTATCTAAATGTCTCAATATAAGAGCAGAGTGTTTAATTGCATTAAAGTAGTATTGCAGATTGGTTCAAATAACATATTATTCACACACAAAAAGTTATGGATTGTAGCATTAACCAATGAAAGCTATATGCTTAAATATACTGTATACTATGATCATCGAATGAGGACACTGGCTGTGATAGTTTAGAGCAATTTAAGCACTTTAGGAAGTGGAATTACTGTCGTCAGTGCACAGTGAAGCACGTTGAAGAAAATGTTGGTTTCTGTCTGTGTATATTAATGATATATCATGGTGTAGGCCTACTTCTACTCAGACATAGTGTACTTTGTAATGAAAACAGCCTTTCTTTTCTGCTGTGCGGAGGAAGCCCCTCTGGAAAGAAAATGGCTATACTTGCGCTCAAGATCTTTCCAGATGGTTGACCACTTCAATCCATTTTCAATGGTTGTTTCATTCTGCGATCCATTTTACCCGGGTCATTCCCCGAGGGTCATTTCCTTTTGTGGAACTCTGAATTAAAAGGGAATATATATATAGGGAATTATGGCCATGAAAGACCATTATCTGCAATACGTTGCACATGTCATGATGAGAAACCCTATAGTTCCGAATATAAAACCACGATAGGAATTTGCTGACAAGTGTGAATGAATTAAGGCTTTTTTCTTTTCTTTTTTTTTCAGTATTATGTGATGTATTTAATTTGGACAGTTAACTGTGAACCGTGGCGACCATATTATGAAGTCATGGGGGCAGGGCTACATTGATAGGCGGTATTATTATTAATATTACGTTTCAGGGAGGGCTGTTCTCACTGTCGCCCACACACACTAACTGTCTGGTCGCGTTTGTCATTTCACCCTTTAGTTGTCCAGCCTAGAGGGTGGCGTGGGCGACTTCAGTACCATGGAGAGCTCATGCACAAAAGATACTGGAGAGCTCTGCGTTTACATGCGCACAATACACTACACTACAATACAAGTTAATATCGAAATATTCCAGACTCTTCTACCGTTTCTAGCAGCTGGAATACAAACAGGATGAGACATAGCTACATACAAATACACGCACCAGGGCATAATGTAAATGGAGTAGGCTACTGTCTGTAGCCTACTTGATTATTATCCCGATTATTAAGGGAATATTGACATGCATGTGACGTTTTACAACCTCAGAGCAGTCTCTCCAAGTCACTGCGCTCACTTTATCATACAGAACAAGCAAGCAAGCAGTGGGCTTTGAAAATAATAATAACGATCGAATGTCTTTGCTGTGCGGTTAGTTTTGACTTTTGACGGCCTCGTTTGTTATTGGATAACGCAACAACAATGTTTAATCGGTATTAATTTGGCTATGCTTGATTTGCCTACATAGCCCACATTGTTTAAAGCTGACATTTTGGCTGAAAGAACTTCATGGCATATTTCAACCTGAAAGCCCATCGGGACTACTGAATGCCAGAATTGTTTAGCCTATTTCACTATCGCGTGCGCATCAGTTGCCTATAAAGGCGAGGAGCGACAGGTCCCGACCCGTTCAGTGAAGTGAATCGCAGAGAAACAGAGAAATATAGACTAAACTAGACCACACTCGTCAAAATAAATGGTTATAGCCTGTTATGAAAAATAGGATTTCCGATTGATTACAGGCAACGTTTTTCAATAGTGTTCCTATTATGTGTGTTTAGCCTACTTCCAAAAAAGGTCATTGAGATTAATACAAACATAGCCTAAATCATAACAGCTTGTTTTGCCCTTGGTAGGCTACAGTAGGCCTATAGGCTATTGCAGTAGTTCTCAACCAGTGGTCCGGGAACAACCAGTGGTCCTTGAGGGGCTTCCAGGTGGTCCCCAGCTAAATGTTGGAGAGTTGTTAACCAAATGGACCCTTAATAGATCTTTAACTCTAGAGAGTGTAAAATGAAACCAAATGGAGCCTTATGGTTTCATTTTACACTCTCAAGAGTCAAATTATTGTTAAACATCTGCATTAGTCTACTTAATCTACAAGAAGTCTACACAAATGGAGAATAGAGGACTCGTTGGTAGCCTACCAACATCACAATGGTACAAACTGAAACTCTTATATAACCATAACAACATATTCAACGTTTTGGGTCTGAGTTGAGGCTAAAAAAAAGGTTTTCTGAATGCATGGCCAGGTTCAGGGACCACCTGCAATACCTCCGCAGACCACCAGGGGTCCGCGGACCACCAGTTGAAAGCCCATGATATTATATAGGCTTATTAGGGAAGGATATGGCCATTCAGTGATTCGCTTTGCATACTTCCTTATGAGATTGTCCTCCCTGAAGATGAACAGGGAGCGGTTGACGGTGAGACAGTTCTGTTTGACGGGGTTGGGGTTGTATATGGCCATGGTCCTGGCTCTCTGAGCCATCGACTGCTTGTACATCCTCTGACCGCCCGGAGCGCCGCCTCCAGGTCCACCGCCCCGGGCTCCACCTCTGCCGGCGCCCGGGCCACCCCTTCCTCCGCCGCCACCTGGTCCATAGCGGCTGGGTAGGTCTTCTGCGAAGCGAGCCATTCTGGAAACAACGCACAGATCCAACAACAATGAGGAGAATCCACACTGGCGTCAGTGAGAATGAGAGGATCGAGACGCATCACAACAAACACCCCAAAAACCACGCAGCTTGAGCGTTAGTGTGCACGAAGAAGAGGCTGCGTTTGGAAAGAAATGATAATAGACAACATTGCTCCGGTGAAAATGTGTTCTTCGGTCCTGTCCGTTCACTCATCCTCCGTGAAATAAAAAGAAAACGCGTAAAACAAAGTTTAGGTGCCAAAACCAAAAAGCCCAGTGCGTGCGCTTCAAAAAATGTTGTAGCCTACAGACAGTTCACTTAATGTAGGCTATATTCCTTCAATATTAGCCCGGTTCCTCGTGGGAAATGATGACAACAGTCGGAAGGGGGGAAAAAGCATGACAAAAAGCTTGTCTCTGTTTGGTAACATCATGCCAACGTCAAAAACACCAGTTGAAAGTCAGTGCCAGAAACGTCAGTCGAAATTATGACGAAGTCGGAAAGCAAATCTGGTTGGCTCCTTTGGGTTTCAACTGCCACATATAATAAAAAGAACAAACCAATCCTCGCTCTATCCGACGCATTGTCCACTGCTATCTGCTTGCCAGTGCTTGGTCGCTCGCTGGATGGGGCTTCAACATAACCTTCAGTGGTCACAATGAGCGCATGTGACCAAGGCGCGCCTATCGGTTGCTGGAGCGCACCGGCTGTGGGCTGAATAGGCTGAGAGAGACTGCACGCTCGCTAATGATCAAAGCCCTGGAGCCCAAACCAAGAAACTTGAGCATGATTCACTCTTTAATTCTGCACCGACAAATCGTTATTAAAAAAAGCAGTTTACTGAGATGACATGTCGTCGAACTATGGCTAAATAGCCTACAACATCTGTTCTTAGCCCGTGCATATTGTGATTGTCTCTGTAAATAAAAGATGCCCAGGAAATATTTTGTAAATCCAGACGTATTTCTTAATATATCTCCCCCCCCCCCTCCCTCCCTCCCTCCCTAAATTTAGAGTAGACAATTATTTGTATCACTTTTACTTCCCAATTTAGTTATGCCAATTGATTCCTCCCCACACACATTTATGTGTTGTCTCTGCTGTTGTATCCTACTGACTCACCTGCCAGTGAGGAGCCCCCACCAGGAGGACATATTATAGAGCCTTGTCCTACTCCACCCGCCCAGCACTCCCTGCTGACAGGTGCCGCCCCAGCCTATAAGAGTAGATGCAGCGACCAATGTCACCCTCTCTCCGCCCAGCTTCCCTCCTCTGAACACGGTATTGTGCTCGTGTAGACGCTCGACAAAGCCAGATGCACCACAGTGGATTTAAACCCACAACCTCTGTGGTGGTGTGCAAGGACTTTTACCTCTGCGCCACCCGAGCGCCTTTTCTTTGTATATCCTAATAGATCCAGAGCGGACATAAAATGGCAATAATGGTATGGCAGACAGATTGTGGTCCTTTGGTTGAAAGCACAGGCCAACAAACACCATCTTTATATGAACCTTTTAGGTAGCCCAATTAAATTAACAAGGCGAGGTAAACAAACAACCCAAATCACATACAGGTTTCATCATCACTCAAGAAATCATTCTGCATTCTGTTGACTGATGGTGAGATCAGTGTCCTTGGTGGTGTTACACAACCATGCCATTCAGCTCCTTTGGTCCAGGGATGGTTAAGACCAAGGCCAAAAGGGACCAGTGCCCAGGGGGGCCGCTGAGCTCCAGGGGTCCCGAAGCGCCTGGTGATTAGAAGCCCCTGCCCGTGCACTAACCTTGGATTTCCCAAACAAGAATGTTAAAAGAAAACTACCTTTAAGGTTGCCTTTAACTCACAATATATTAAAAATCGGACTTGATATGTCATATCAGAACAAGGTACCTCGGCTCACGGCATGGTGATGGTAGTGACGAAAAATAGCAATCCAGGACTCTTTGGAGGCCCTGTAATTGTAATGAGTGGACTTTAAATCCCTTGTCTTTATTTATTTGGTCGGGACAGTGCACATTGATGAACACAAGATCGGTGTGATACCTACATGATTGATGAGCAAGTGTAAATATGCCGGATCTATTCCCATCCGTATATAGTCCCCCAAAAAACATGAAACCATACAGACATTACACTGAACATAACTACGAAACATCATAAATTGACAACACTCAAGATACATTAACAATCAACAATATAACAGAATTGGGTGTCCTGAATATATAGGAAAACACTGCATTTGCAAACCAACCATTGATTCATGCACAGTCATGAGGCAAGTCAAGCAGTACGCCCTCACCAGTCACCACTTAATCCGTCTGAGTCAGACAGCTTCCAAATGATGACATTCATCACGATCCACTAACAGGTACTTAACAAAATAAAATACACTCCTACTCTAGTGACCATAAAAAAAAAATTACATGTAAATTCAGCATTAATCCATTGGAGGTGACTCACCATTTCTTGTGTGCACCATTTACTGTATCTCAACGTGGGTGTCTGGGGACCACCAGAGGTCCTTGAGGAGGTTCCAGGGGGTTCCCATAACATCGTTAAGACCAGCATGACTTAATTTACTTAAGTTAGAGAATGTATAAGAATTGTTATTATGATCATTGCCTGTTATCTACCACATCAATATGCCTTGAAATTCTGGACACAATCTAGATCTATATCAGAGACAGAGACTAAACCTCGTCAAAATGGGGGTCCAAGGCTATCATGTCAACTAAATTGGGGACATTGACATGAAAAAGAACCACTGGCCTAGTAGGCCCTATATCCACTACTTGACCTTATTTTTGACTATGTCCCAGTCTTCAAATCTGAGATGATTTGACCGAGCAAACAGCGCTTCATTCAGACACAAGTTTTAACAAAGGCACATTCACAAAAGGATGTGCCTTTTTGGAGCGGTGAGCTCCCAACAAAATGTTTTGATTTATTACGATACTGGAAGTTGAAGTTGTTAAGGTGCAGTTTTATTGAAGTTGTCTAATACTATGCTGTACTTTTTTTTATATGTACTTTATTTAGATGTTAAGTTGTTTGTTTAGGCAGATGCTACCGTAGGTCTGGTGAGCATGTATTGATTTTCTTGCCACTTTATTCATTTGACCATTTACCCTTGCTGGGAAACCGCTAGATATTTGACAAACTGATTCTGGTCTAATGAGGTTTTACATGACAAAGTTTCATATTGACTGCCTTCATTGCCAGGCTATGTAATAAATGGACAGGAAATCATGAATATAGGACAATGTCTGTGTTAAACAGATCAGTTGTGGTCAAAATGTTCATTGTAAATAATCTTTCTCTTGGGAGCTGACACGCAGTGTACCGACTGCAGACTTATTTTACTTCTCTAGTGTACAGTATTGTTGTCCAGCACCTGTACATGTGGATGTGCGTGCATCTCCTTAGACCAGGGATGGGCAACTTTGATGATGGAGAGGGCCAGTGCCACTATATTTCCACCTTCACTCCAGAGGGCCACATTGCATATTGTTACGTCCTACTTTGTCATTCTAGTATCTCATACAAAAGAAGCAAAAATAGCAGATCTAAGCTCAAAACGCATCGCAGCTTGTAGATCGGCTATTTTTGCTTCTTTTGAATTGGAATCCTGAATTATTTTTTGTTGTTTTTGAATATGAATCCTGAAATGTAACATTTTATTCTAATTTCAAATGCATTTAGTTATATAGTCATGTTAACTTTATGAACCTAAATACAAATACATTGGACATAAAAAAAAAAATACATTTTAATACTACTATACAAGTCATTAAAGGAGTAGTTCACCCCCCAAATGACTTTTTTTCTATTGATTAGTCATGCCATGGAGACTAGAGTTCAATAATATTTTTTGGTTTTGTCGCATTCCTAAGACAAAAATGTGATAACAATACATTTACCCCCATTCGTTCCGGATGGTGACCCGTTTCGAAACGGGTCACCATCCGGAATCAATGGGGGTAAATTTACTCGAATCAAATTTTTGTCTTAGGAATGTGACAAAAACCAAAAAATATTATTGAACTCTAGTCTCCATGGCGTGACTAATCAATAGAAAAAAGGTCATTTTGGGGGTGAACTACTCCTTTAAGCTACTAAAATTGACTGACGGAATTAAAGCAGGTCATGTTTGGAATTGTAACAGCTGAAATCAGTAATATATCAATATTTCAGTATTAACCTGCGGGCCGCATTAAGTGAAGGTGGGGGCCGCATGTGGCCCCCGGGCCACCAGTTGCCCATGTATGCCTTAGACTCTAGCCAAACTATTCAAATCTATTCCTTAAGTTGTGTTCTGTTTAATCGGCAACAAACTAGCAGTTTAGGAACATTGAGAAGACCACACCACACCACACTGATTTTCTGTGCAAACAAACAAGAAACACAAGGCTAATGTAATTATTGAAGTTGTCCAATACTATGCTGTACTTGTCATTTAGATTGATTGATTGATGACTTTGTTAGAGGTTTGCATAGGAAAAGGTACATGACAGTACAGTTCACTGGTACAAGCTCAACCAAAATGATTAACACCACAAGAAAGCATTTGGCTTGTTTCAGTTGGGGTCCTTAATAGTATAGTATGTTGTTTGTTTAGGCAGATGCTAGGCCTGATGTTTACCTGGTATTCTACTGTACTTTATAGCATGTATTGATTTTCTTGCCACCTTATTTATTTGACCATTTACCCTATTGTTTGTTCATACCATTTAGAGTACTCTGATCTTGCACATATAAGTCCCTCTGGATAAAGTGTCTGTATGCTTCATTTGTGCCATCTAATTATATTAGTAAATCAATGGAACAGGGCTTTGAGAAGGAATGACTGTACTGTACATCAATACTGTCCTTCATGCTACTTTAAACTGACACTCTGTCAGAGTTAAGACACGTGAGAGCAGAGGACAGGACAGAACCACAATAGTGCCGTGTCAGGTTATGTAGTGTGTGAAGCAGCAGTTGTTCTCAAACATATTCATGTCCAAATTGATGTAGGCTATATGCATTTGGCCACAGACCCCCTTTTGAAACGATTCTGTGCCAGGGATCCCCGTAAGACAGGGGTCTTCAACGTTTTCAGGCCATGGACCCCTTAGTTGAGAGAGAGAGATGAAGCAGGGACCCCCACAACCTTTTCATAGATTCCATATAGTTTCATCGTTTGACAGCACAATCATCAGTGTATTTTGGATTCATGTCAAGTTGTGTTTTCAGATATTTAACCACTTGAGCCGTCATTACCTAATAAACTTTACCTTTCACTCTGTACTTGGTCTGCTCTTTTCCCCCTCTACAACAAACCTCTTTGCCAAAAATAGCCGATCTACAAGCTCACAACGCCTCGCAGATCTGCTATTGTTGTAAGATGTGTCAAGTTTGTCAAACTAATTTCAAAATAACAGATCTGTAAGCTCATGATGCACTGCATCGCGACATGTTATGAGCTCGCAGATTGGCTATTTCCCCCCTCATTGCTGGGAAACCGCTAGATATTTGACAAACTGATTCTGGTCTAATGAGGTTTTACATGACAAAATTTCATACTGACTGCCTTCATTGCCAGGCAACGTAATAAATGGACAGGAAACCATGCATATAGGACAATGTCTGTACTATCAGCTCTGGATGGACATTAGTATAATAAACTGGATATTACAACAAATAATACCGTCATAATTTGACTAGAGTAAATACAAAAAAGGTAAAGGAAAGGAATACATGAAAAAGCAACAGAAAATGTTTCAGTGGATTGTTGAGAACGATTTGTGGCATGACCCAGTGTCATTCATTATGCAGCCTTAGTGAACTGTGGCCAGCAGTGATGACAAAGCAAGCATCTCCCCTGCACGCATGCACCATTCACACACACACACACACACACACACACACACACACACACACACACACACACACACACACACACACACACACACACACACACACACACACACACACACACACACACACACACACACACACACACACACACACACACACACACACACACACAGCATGTGATTAATTTGGAAGTAGGCCTATAATACCCATAACATTTTGTCCACCATCCATTGTGCACACTATCCCTTTATCATTGCCTTGCCTTCTATCATATATGCAGGGCCACAAATTGTCACGCCAGCCTAAATGTGAGGTTTGGATGTTAATGTAGCGCTAATCTTTTAGGACAGGCGTGGTTGGCTCCCATCATTATGCTATAAATGCTTCTGCCAGGATTGTGGAAGAGATAGGCTGGCTTGGGAGACCGATGTAGAGTTAATGTGCGTTGTTGTTGTGACCAGGGGCGTCACACCAAATTCTGGGCCCTGAGTACAAGGATTCACTGCAGGCCCCCCATGAATGTTAACTATTGAAAAAAAGCAGATCTGCAAATAGCAGATCTTGTAGATCTGCTATTTTTGAATGTTTCTGTCAGTGGTGCTCAAACGTTTTCATGTCAAGGACCCCCAAGATGATATGTATTTGGCCACGGACCCACATCTCAAAATATGTCGTTCCAGGGACCCCCCCAGAAGCAAGATTTGAGTTACAAATGTTCGCTTTAAAAGTACATATATTCAAAGATTTTGCACACATTTTCACGACTTTTCCAAAATAGTAGATCTACAAGCTCGCAGTGCGGCACTCGGTGCCGCGCTGTGAGCTTGTATATCTGCTATTTTTCAATAGTTAAAGCATTCAATAATAAAGGCCCCTCCACCTTGGGCCCTAGTAACTCAGTCCAAACCTTGTGACGCCCCTGGTTGTGACAGAATAATGATGGCAATGTAGGCCAGTGGTTGACTTCTCACTCAGAGTGGTGTCCAGGTACCCTCCCTCGGGGCTCCTTGAGGGGTTCCCCAGGGTGTCCCTCCCCCAGCTAAAGGAGACCGTTTAACCACAGCCTTGAGCCTTGAGCTATATTTCAAAAATAGTTAAAACAGCTACAAGCTTACAATGCATAGTGATGGAATGCTTTTTTATGTGCCTCCATCAGGCCCAAAACATGGTCGCAAGAGTGAAAGTATTTAGTATTTAGTATAATTTTCACCTGCTAGAAAGTAGTCCAAAAAGAGAATGTAGGCTTGTGTATAGGAATGACTCACTGGGTGCCCACTAGACACTTCTGTTCTAAATCTAATCTAGAAAAAACTAAGATATGAGTTGAGGGTCCCTGCCATGGCAACAGATTAACATCTACAGTAGTACAGTATGCCTTTGTCCAGATGCACAAGGATCCATCTAGTGGCTGTCCAGGTGTACTGCAATTAAATGTATGTTTAAAAAGTTTAAAGCGATGATGACGACGTGGATAAATAAGGGCTTCTGTAATCGGTACCAGAGCAGTATAATCAGAGAGTGGTGTCACCGAGGGGTCCGAAAATGAACTCGTTACGTCACCCATTTCAGCTCTAAAGTGATGCAGCGTCGCGAATATCGGCATTTTTAGGTAAATATACAACATTAGAACGGTTTTAAAGTATTTTACAGTGACAACTAAAGTCTCTGTAATATCTACTTGGTAGACTACTATTGCCAAAAAACGATGTAAAATAACATGGTTAATAAAATTCGAATAAGATATCAGGAAATAACCTGTGATATTTTTTCTTTCATTTGTCTGAATCGATTATTTTTATAAAGGTCAAAGTCGTTAGGAAATGTTTTGAGCTGCTGCTCTCATTCATTTAGCAGACTTCCGGTTAGATATTTGTCACTATAGAAGCTCCTCCCGAGCCGCCATTGGACTCGCCCCATGAAGTGAACGTAGTTGGCCTAACTCTCCATTCTAGGGCTCTGATCGGTACTAACTGACATTCTGACCACTCCCGTAGCACACGCTGTCCACAGCTATTTGCTGCAAACGCCCACCTATCAAAACATTATTAAAGTGACACTAGTGGTGGTTAACTAGCCTCGTAAACCACAGAAGATTGGAGGAGTCAGTTTACTAGGCTAGTGGTTAACACCCAAAAGCAGTTTGTAAACACAAACGGCGAGTCCACAACCAAAATAATATATGAAATTATTAGGAGTAGACTAAACTAGAAATGTAAATGTGTTTACCAGTACATGTCTCCCATGGCCATATGCCCTTGTGTGAAAGTTGGGCATCACTTCACTTCCTGTTGACAGCTGGTAGCTGCTGCGAGCCTGTGACACCTGAATCTCTGCATGGTGATTACATGGTGCTTGTTAAGTGATTTGAATCAGCTGTGTGGAGCCAGTGGAGGAAGTGAAGCCCACAACACGCACCCGGCCTTTTCCCCAGTAAGCTTGTTGGAACTTGGGAAACTTATGGATACACAAATAGGCTATCCACAAGTTTCCGCGGGAGTTTACTGGAGACTATCGGGACCAAACTTCCGGGTTTAACAGCAGACATACAAGCTCACGTCGCGTCGCAGATGCAACCCGTTGTGAGCTTGTAAATCGGCGCCGGAAGCTCGGTGCAGACGTCTGCGCAATGCACTATGGGGCGTTGGAAACTCGTGGATAGGGTGTGCCAAATGTAGTTCTAAGAGCGGCCATTTCTTGGGTAAACACAGCCTTACACAGGTGTTCTGATTAGACTATAGCATTAGTTCTATGCAATCAAACAATTGAAACACCTGTGTTTTGACCCAAGAAATGGCCGCTAAGGACTACAATGACGTAGCCGCTGGCACACACTATATGGACTGTAGCCATATTGGAGAGAAGTTGGGTCTCTTCTCACTTCCTTCACATCTGTTACCAATGATAGTAATGAAGGCTCTGTTCCATTCTGGTCAAACAGAGATATTGTGCATGTTGGCTCACTGGGAACACTCTGCTACACCGGTGGATCTCAAAGTGTGGTCCAGGGACCCTCATGGTTCCTTGGGGGTTCCAAATGACACCTTTAAAAAGGTGTGTAACTCTGAAGCCTCTATCAGAGTCCAGGGTGAAGAGCTATTCACTTCACTACGGTGTAGTTTTCTAGCTATCACCTAAAAATATATAACAAAGCCTAGGTGATAGCTAGGAAACTACAACGAGGTGAATAGCTCTTCACCCTGGACTCTGTTAGAGCCTTGAGAGTGTACAAATGGAACCAAATGGATCGTACGGGTCCATTTGGTTCCATGTGTCCACTCAGAGTTAAGGGGGTCCTTGAAATTAAAGGTTTGAGAACCACTGTGCTACATGGAACAGAGCCTTCATTAGTATCATTGGTAACACCTTTGTAGGGAGAAGAGACCCAACTTCTCTCCAATATGGCTGCTGTGCATATAGCCTATTGAAACAAACTACAAATTAAGACAATACCGCCTAGCCTACCTGTTTGACCATGATGTCCGGTTGACGTCATCATGTCTCTCGATGATGTGACACACTCCACCTGTGCTGGAGGAGGACCTGGGGACCACCTCGTCCAGCTCTTGGACAGAGTCGTAGTGCATGGTGTCCGTGTCTCCTCCTCCTGTCACCTCGGTGTCACCGCAGCGCTCCGTGTCTCCCACACCCACCGCCCCTCTTCTGTTGAGTCCCCCGCTGGGTGACTGGGCCCAGGTGTCATAATCAGAGCCCACGGTCAGCATCCTCCACGAATTGAACGTGGCCGAGCGCACAGCTGTTGTAGTTTTGGAAAGTATCAGAATAATGTTGCTGTTATTGTTTGTTTGTTTAGGCCTGTATGTGCATTTGCCATTGCCATTTTTGATACTTTAGTGTGACACTATAGCAGGGTTCCCCAATTAGTTTTCCCCAAGGGCCGAATTATGTCTAGGGTACCAAGCCGAGGGCCACAACATTGCAGGGGGCGACGGTGGCGTTCCCACTACTCCAGCGACAGTTCAGATATCGTTGTTGTCGGGTGAAAATCTTGTACGTCCAAAACCGTTTGTTTTGCATTTATCATTTTAAAAATGATTTAAACTAGTGAAAACAGCCGATCTACAAGCACAGTGCTTGTAGAGCTGCTGTTTTCACTACTTTTGTGCGATGGCCTTGTATGATGAAGCAGGGCTTTACTTTGCGAAAGAACATACAAATTTGGAGATACAAGGTTTCCACCAGACAACAACGATATACTAGTGTTGTTGCTGCTCTTATACCACCACCATTATTACTGGGGTTGGTGGGGGCCAGACAGTAACCCCCCGCGGGCCGCCTATTGGGGAACCCTGCAACATAGTATAAACTTGTATAGGGCATTAATGTACTGAAAAAAAGTTATAATTTGGAGCCAACAGCAATAAGTAGACATGAAAATTACCCAGAAATGTGTTAAACTCTGTCACTGTTAACAGAATTGTGTGGTTCAAGTGGTTAAATGTGACGGAGGGCTATAATTCTACAGGGGGAATACTATGCATCATATGTATGTTACATGTCTGCTAGAAAATACATTCAGCTGACAAAATAAAGCAATTGCTTAATGGACCAGCATTCCAGTGGGTCACTGTCAAAATGACCCATGTGTACATAATAGCCTAAGCACAGGGCTAAACTTTGGCCCTGCACTGTGACCTTAGCTTGACCTTTGGTTGGTTTGAGAAAAACAAATCAATGGGACAAATCAATACACCTACGCCTCTAGATCTTGTATTTCATTTTTCTTGTTGAGATCCTTCAGATGTGTGGAAAAAAATAAAAAATAAACATTGAGTCATAAAAATAAAAAATACACCTGCTCCATTGGGTACAGGAGCACCTACCAGCCAAAAATTATAGAAGCACATCTGGATACTGAATACAGAAGGCCTGTAAGCATAGCTGACAGACCAAGTTCTCAAATGGGATCAGATTGAATCAGATGGACAAGATCAGCTTCTAAGAAGCACAAATGACTGCAAACCTACCGTAAACCACCGTTGACCTCCTCTCATCCCATCGGGAGATCTTACGGACCTTTCGTGTCATGACTCTTTGTTGCTGTAAATCCAATGCAACGTTAATATATTACTAATACAAGTACAGAACTATGTGAAGCTTACACAATGCTGTGCCTGCTTGCAAGGAGGTGCCCTGTGAGGACGCAGGGAATGGGACGCAAAAACAGGTCTTAGTTTTCCCCCCCTTGGAATGCGGAAAGGCCGTTTCCTGCCCTGCCAGTTAAGAACCTTGTTATCAGACCAAACGTCTACGAGGAGAAATTTCTCTGATTCAATTATCAACTCTGCTTTCCCTGTACGCCCCGGTAATCAGGAAGGGAGCAATCAGCGTTTAGTTTATGAGATGTAAGAGGCCTGCAGATGCACAATCAGAGGCACTTCCTGATTTTTACTTGTTGGTCCTTCTGGGGATATTTTGGACCCAAACCAGTGGTGGAAAAAGTACTCAAATGTTTTACTTTTGCAAAATAGAAATACTCTGTTACAAGTAAAAGTCCGGAATGCAAAATATGCTTGAGTATCAAAAAGTGTACTTCTTTACTGTTCACACTGGACATTTTGTTATAGAGGCGGTGCCATAGTTTTGTACTTTTTCTGTTTTTCATGTGTCTAATGAGGTTGACAGTACTTCATTAGACCCCTGGTGTGGTTGTTATGAGCAATTATGTATTCCCTTTGTATTTGACATTTCTTCCTGGAGGCTGACACCTAATCATCTCCTCCCCTTTTACCATTCACCCAACACTGTGGGTGTGGCTAACTTCAGCTGGGTCACCACCCACCATGACAACCAGGCATACTTAATGAACTGTTGGGTGTGGCCACATAAAAAAAACACATTTTAACTCTTTCCGTACACTTTTTTGGAGAAAAAAAAATCTTCCTCCTATAATCATAATACCTGATAATCATGTTTTAGTGTGGGGGGGGTGTCATGGCACTGCATCTTTATCATACAATCTACTGAAAATGCTGATTCCTGGTGGGCCTGCAAGTAGTTGCATGTGAGGATTGTGCCTCAAAAGCATTTTCTGAAGACACATGAAAAGGGAATCTTTTGCCAAGTTTCCTTTTCTTTTTGACTGGAATACCCCAGTTGGGCTCTATACTATACCCCCTCCTTTTTCCACCCTTATGCCCCCTCAAATAGCGACTTGCAACACATTGGGAGCTTGTAGATTGACTATTGTTACTGAATCTTCACTCCGGAAGAGAGGGTTAATATAGGGATGTTTTGTCAATTTGTTCTCTTCACTACAAAAAGAAGGCATTTGAGATGATTCTATAAATTCTATAAATAAAGTTGAGCCAATTAAATAAATGAAGCCTTTACAACACATGGCACTGGCTGACCATAGTAATTGACTAATAACTTAGAAAAAGTCATATGTTGTGTTAAAAGGACAAATCTGTGCCTTGTGTAATTATCAAAACATGTAAGTATCAAACTTATCATACAGTCTCTACTTTACCCAGTATTTACCCATTTAGGCCTAGAATTATTGAATGCTTTAGCAATTGAAAAATAGCAGATATACAAGCTCACAACGCGGCACCGAGTGCCGCGCTGCGAGCTCGTAGATCTGCTATTTTTGAAAAATCGTGAAAATTCTAATTTTGACCCGATTCTATAAGTGTCTTTTGAATCCTTCTAAGATTTTTTGAAAAACCTATGTTTCAATGTCAGCAATCTGGCTAGCTATCGTCAAAGAAAAGGTCCTTTTCACATAACTGGAGCTCAGTTAATCTGTTCTTGAGAGACTACTAGTGGTTCTCAAACCTTTTCATGTCAAGGACCCCCAAAATGATATGTATTTGGCCACGGACCCCCATCTCAAAAATATTTAGTTCCAGGGACCACCCAGAAGCAAAATTTGAGTTGCAAACGTTCGCTTTGAAAATACATATATCCAAAGATTTGCACACATTTTCACGACTTTAAAAAAGAAATGCAGATCTACAAGCTCGCAGCGCAGCACTGTGAGCTTGTATATCTGCTATTTTTCACTTGTTAAAGCATTCAATAATTCTAGGCCTAAATGGGTTAAGTTGGTCTAACAAGAAGCAGGGATAAAACAGATCCCCACTGGCCATAAAAAAAATGAATGACAAAATGGAGGATGTCAGAAGGAGAGGAATGGATCCAACCCTGGTAGTAGTGTAACCTTTGTGGAGTGACACATTACATGACACTTTGTGACTGAAGCATTGAATTAGTTATGGCACAGCTGCAGGAATATTTCAGTGCCGGGTCCCCCAGCCCATGTCTGTCAGTCAGAAATGCACTGTTGCTCAGATCACACAGGGTCAAGTGGACTGCAGTGGCTGCAGTTCCTTTGGTCATGTTGTGCTAGCTAGACCAAACCAGGGTTAAAATGCAACCAATCAAATGGATATTTCACTGTCCAGAAATATGTAACAGAAATAATTTAATGTGTTATAACATTTATTCAAATGTATGTCTTCAAGAATTTGCAAGAGTTGCTTCTTTACTAACAACATTGAACACAAGATTATGGAACAAAATAGGCTAAATATCTATCTACAGATAACTACTGTAATAAAACTGGACATACAGTCAAAACATGAACTTAAACTTTCTAATATTTTACAAATGTTTCACTCGAGTAATACAAAATGAAATCAGTCAGCACCATTTTCTCATTTTCATTCTTATTTTAATTTGAAACAAAATCACTTTAAATTTGTTATATTTTCGGCAAAGTATAACTTCAGCTTTAGGAGGGGATAGAAGCAGTTGTAGAAGAGCTGGTGTCAGGCAGAGTGCTGCTCTGCTGCTGGTCCTCTGGGGTGCTGTCTGCCTGGAGCTGGGTCATGGCCGACGCTGAATACTTGCACTTTGGGGAGCCGCATTCACACCTGAAATATTTGCCTTTTGCCTCCCAGTATTCGTCACCATAGTCAAATCTGACAAAGCATAATGTGAAGAATTATATTAGTAAAGTAAAGTTTACCTTTGATTAGGGCTATGGGCAAATTAAAAAAATCACAATATTGTTTGCCAAATACCTTGATATCGATATTGTGACGATAATATTCTCATAATACATCATCTCATAATGCATTATAATGCACTTATAATGCTTCATATAACACTCATTATAAATGTCTATAAGTATGCATAACAACTTGCAACAAAGACACTTTAGAACTAAGTTAAGGTAGTTATAATGTGCTATTCCACTGCAATAATTCATTATGACCACTTTTAATAAGGCATAAACGTTGTTACAACTAAGATGTAATCCTGGGCGCTCTGCCAACCTGGCGAGAGCCCCGAACTGAGCTCATGCTTCCTTCAATGCATGAGCACTGGTGTGAGCAGGGCGCTTCTTATTACCCGACAGGGGGAGTTTCCCCCGGTAGAACGAAGCCTGTGGAAGGAACATGTTATTCCAACCAGTTCCTTTCCCCTCCATCAGGCGCCCCGTCAGTTTTTGTGAGGGTACCTACCCCAGGGTACACGGGAAGAACATGCAAACTCCACACAGAAAGGCCCTTTCGCCGGGGGCACGGTGGCGCAGTGGTTAGCGTTTCGCCTCACAGCTAGAATGTCCTGGGTTCGATTCCCGCCGGGGGACGCTGTGGGCGCTGGTGGCGTGTTCCTCCTCTGCATCATCAGCGCCCACACCCTAGGTGGGGTTGGCGATAGGGCCTTTCTGTGTGGAGTTTTCATGTTCTCCCCGTGTCTCCTAGGGTTGATACCCTCACAAAAACATGCACGTAATCCTGGTCTCAATAATGCCTCCCCCTGGCCAGCCGGGGCGCCTGATGGAGGGGAAAGGAACTGGTTGGAATAACGTGTTCCTTCCACGCGCTACGTCCAAACCAGGGAAATCTCCACTGTCAGGTGAAAAGAAGCAACTTGGACTCCTCATGTATAGAAGGAAGCATGAGGTCAGTCCATTGTCTCCCCAGGCGCGGCAGAGGGAGAGCAGAGCCCAGGATTACGAGAAAAAATGCGTTACAAAATTGTGGGATAAAAATTATATATATTAAAAAAAAAAAGAAAGGCCCTTTCGCCAACAAACAACAAACGTACCCAAGCTCCTCGCCAGCCTTAATGTCTGTGCAGGTAAACAAAGCAATGTGTGGGAAGCGCAGGTCCTGGTGAGTTGTGAACACTCGACAAGGAAACAAGTTGGGCTCGCACATGTGGTTAACGAACCGGCAGACGTTGCCATAGAAACGGGGGTCAATGCAGTACGAGTCTTCCAGCTGAGAGGGGAGACAAGATGAAGGCTCAAAATGAAATAAACCATCCATACACAGCGGAGAGCAGAGTTGTACACAATTAATATATCAAATACAACAACACAAAATAAAAATAAGTCTGAATAATTGATGAAAAACCAATGAACTGATTAGAGGTAGGTGATCAAGGTCACTGTGACCTCAAGTCTGTCCCATCATTGTGAAGATGATATCTCATAAATGAGGAACTGATTAGGTGGTAAAAGGTCAAAAGACAAGGTCACTGTGACCTCACAAAACACTTAAAGATGGGGTGCCCCCCCCAAAAAAGAAAAAACAACAACATGATGATCAGGTATTATGATTATACTAGGTGTTTTTATTTCCCAAAACGTGCACAGAAAGAGTTAAAATGATCTTTTTATGTGGCCACACCCACCAGTTCATTAGGTATGCCTGGTTGTCAGGTGGGTGGTGACCACGCTAAAGTTAGCCACACCCACAGTGTTGGGTGTATGGTAAAAGGGGAGGGAATTATTTTATGATGTCATTAAATCAGTGTTTTTCGATCAGGCTTTCAGCATTCAGGAAGAAACCAAAAAATACACAGGGAAGGCACATTTGCACATTATAACCACACCTGGTGGTCTATTAGAGTAATGTTAACTCCATAAACACGTACAAAACAGAAAAAGTACAAAACTATGGCACCACCTCTTATCACAGTCAGTATGAGTCTGGACAAACACCAATGTAAATGCCAAATGATTGGCGGAGGCATACAACCACGATGAGGTATTTCTTGTTATTCTTAATTGTACAAAGTAGATTGTCTATTTCTGATGTGCAACGCAACCATGCAACCAAGTATAAATGAAGCTTTACTCTCACTAGCCCTTACCCGTTCAAAGATATGAGCTCCAAAATGATGTGCAGTGTGTGGGTTATGGGATGTGCACTGTGCACACAGTATATGAGGGATGGAAAGTAACTTTAACTGGTGCTTGCATGATGTACTGTAGGAGCATCAATGTAAGAAACCTGTTTCGTTTAATGGCTACAGAGATACTGCCCCCCCCCCCCAGCCCGCCCGCCCACCCGCCTGCACACACCTGCCTGCCTGCCTGCCTGCCTGCCTGCCTGCCTGCCCGCCCACCCGCCTGCACACACCTGCCTGCCTGCCTGCCTGCCTGCCTGCCTGCCTGCCTGCCTGCCTGCCTGCCTGCCTGCCTGCCTGCCTGCCTGCCTGCCTGCCTGCCTGCCTGCCTGCCTGCCCGCCCGCCCGCCCGCCCGCCCGCCACACACACACACACACACACACACACACACACACACACACACACACACACACACACACACACACACACACACACACACACACACACACACACACACACACACACACACACACAGAGCTGGTTAAACATTTTGCCTCATGCTAGATGCAGAATAGATGTGCCTCAAGCTAGATGCAGAATAGATAGTAGATACACCATAAAAATGCTAATATACAGCATATGATTTGTGAAAGTGACAAACGGGCTTCACAGTTATGTCAGGTGTGTTCATATGCTTATGGTGATGCGATTTCAGATCAATTGCTCCAGCCACTGAGGAGAAACGCTGTGACAGACACTCACTCAGACATTCGCAAAATTATAGTATAGATGGTCCTTTGTGGTGGTGTTTACTGTTTAAATAATTTAAAAACTGATACTACGACCAGTGTTATATTAACCTACCTTGTGATCATCTAAGCTGAGAATGTAGGAAATGTCTTTCCTCGTTCTTGCTTCTGCCTCCGAGATGATCTCCCCCACATACCTATGCAAAGAAATGACACTTATCAACAGGCCTACACAAATGACAACAGGTTGACAGAAAAATGTTAACTGAAACCAGGTTTACTTAGGTGACTTAAAAGTTCTCAGACCAAGAACAATAGTCTGGTTGCCTGTAGCAACCACACTAATAATCTACATTATGGGCTCTATTTTGATTGTCTTAAAGGGGAAGACCATCCATTTTCAATATTGAACTGTGTCATTAATATACCTTAGAGGAGTTGTGTGGAAATACAAAAAAAAAAGTTTGGGGGTTTGTATTGCAAATCACAACTTGATGACATCACACATTGTACTTTACAATACAAACCCCAAAATCAATCCTCCAGTTCTAGGCAACACAGAAGAAGGGGAACTTTTTTTTAATTTCCACACAACTCCTCTAAGGTATATTAATGACATAGTTCAATATTGAAAATGGGTGGTCTTCCCCTTTAAGTACCAGCTCTTATGCCTTAACTTAAAGTCCATACTGTCTCCGACCACCGAACCTTTCATCGGAAAGGGCCAGTTCAACTATATGACGTCACTCGCATCTTACCCCGAATTAGAGTTCGGAAAGCTGCATTTCGGAAAGTCGGAACACTCTGACAAAAAATGTGTTGGTCGGTGACAGTATGGACAGGCATTTAACTCTTTTAATGCTTTGGACATTCCCGTTCGCCACCAATTTTGAACCAAGCGCGCTGCCAATACGGCTCATTCTTTTTACCTTGTCTGATGACTGTAAGCTGATGAGGGGTGACGGGTCGCGCCGTTGTGTACCGTAAAAACATCTCCCGTAACGCTGCTCTCAAAAATCCACTGCACGCAATAATGGAGTCCCAAATCACTTCCTGGCTGTTTTCTGTGGATCTGATCTAGAAAATGCATTTCTATGCTCTGAATGTTTGGCAAGCGGAGCAATTCACATTACTTCTTTGCATAAGGCTGCCCTCTGCCGCCAGTTTGGCTAAAGTACACATATGAGCGTCCATTGTAAAATGAAGTAGTTTGGAAAGAATCAATAGATAATTTTCTATAACATCGCAAAGGTAAGCTGCTTTTTGCTGGCACCAGCCCCAATAAATAAATAATACATCTGGCAGTAGAACTGTTAAGTTAAGGCAAAAGAGCAGCCGGGTACTTAAGACAATCAAAATTCAGCCCTCAGTGTCTATGCAAAGTCAAATAAAACGTGTGTAAGGGAAATGAGAGCGTCAGCTCCGTATCTGTCCTGATTTCCCTCAATTCACCATGGTCATCAGAGAGCAGGGATGCTATAGGGAGGACTGGTGCTGGACGTAACACTGCTCAAACACTGCCCAGGAATCTGTCTCTCAGATTAAACTGTTTTCTGCGATCTGCACTAAGCTTGAATTTAACAATGAATATATATTTGGTACTTACTCGCATACAAAGGTCCTTTGGGGTATGTCTTGCATGGCCCGTACACCCCATCCCTTCTTATAGGTCTTGAAGAGCTGAAGTCTGGTCCTGGAGTATCATTAGCAGTTACATCATTTGAAGGACAACAAACAAGATTTGGAGAGAGAAGAGGAGGTTGAACTTTGGATTCCATAAAATACATGATGCAGTTGAAATGCAACGTTTTAATACCTTATTCCATGTTGTACTACACGGTTCTTACAGTCCTTCTCGCAGGAGCAGGCATGGTTACACTCAAAGATGAATGGGTCGTCTAGGAGGAAGAACTCTGGTAGTATGCGCCCTTCCTGATGGTCCAATAACAACAGAAAAAAAACACATTATAGATTATTGTGCATGTGTGCCCATTTTCACATTGAACTGTGCTGCACACAGCAGCTAGCTTCTGTTTATAGATGTAAAAGAAAACAACTCAGTGTTTCAAAAAATGTCATGGCTATAATTTAGACTAGATTTACTATCATAACCGTCACAGCTTGACCGTATCCGTCCATCCGTCCGGACCGGTAACACCTGACACATCACTGTGAAATCACAGGTGAAATCATTGTGATGTCAGATACTCAGACCAGGGATGTCCATATATGGGCATAAACAGGTGACATCACAGTGATGTCAGATACTCAGAGCAGGCATCTCCATATATGGGCATAAAAGGGAGTCTGTTAGGGATCTCCATATATGGGCATAAAAGGGATCGTATCCCAGATGATGCCCTGTTAGGAAAACCACACTAACAGAATCCATATATGGCTAAGACAGATGGCCAAGACAGACAGATGGTCGCTTTTCGCCCTTAGGCGTCTTACTGGTTATTTAAATGTTATCATACAGTATAAGCCAAGAGTTGTGGATGTTGTGTGTTTGTGCACTTGGTATGCAACAGCACAGAGTTGTTCAATCGTGTCCAAACGTGGCACAATCTGTCATGGGTCAGGCCTTTGACCCGCCTACTTTTGGTACATTCAGTTTTGACAGAAATTATTCAGTTTACAATAATATCAGATTTCTTTTCTAGACCTAACAAAAGTGAGACTCAATTATTTTGAGTTTGCTACCTGTAGCAATGAGTGACTATATGCTTTTGAACTTGTCCTCAAAAGCACTCGTCTTATCATCGGCAAATATTGATCTAGGCCAGGGGTCAGCAACCTTTTTGAAATGAAGTGCCACGTTTTTATTTTCTAGTGTCGGTGTGCCATGTCAACATACGGTACATTTTAATGACAAATATTTTGTCATATTTTGATTGGCAGGACATTGTTATAAGGATCATTAGACCCAGAGCAATAATCCATCTCCCCGACTCCCTCCCCAGTCAGAGTTCAGAGTTTTAATGAATGTAGTACTATCTGCAAGATGTAATTTGCTATAAATTAGCTAACTTCATTTAATTGACCACATTTACATTTTTTAATGACAAATATGTTGACATATTTTGATTGGCAGGACATTGTTATAAGGATCATTAGACCCAGAGCAATAAACCACCTATTTCCCTGACTCCCTCCCCAGTCAGAGTTCAGAGTTTTAATGAATGTAGAATTTTGTGCAAGATGTAATTAGCTATTCATTAGCTAACTTCATTTAATTGACCACATTCAAAAAAAGTTTTGTTTTTAAAATAAAAATCCTCTCTCTCAAACTTCTGCCAGTGTGCCGGCGATCACCCTCCCCTGTGCCAATGTTGGCACCCGTGCCTAAGGTTGCCTACCCCTGATCTAGGCAGTGCTTCTCACACAATTTAAGAGGTATATTTTGTCTTCTGTCTTCTTATTCATACGATTTGTATATTAAGTTAATGTCCTCATATACTGTACTTGCAGGGATCTGATCTCTGCAAAACTGACACTGCACAACATGTTAACATTTTTGATTGGATTATTATTATTATTTCATTTTGTAGAGAATTCAGCCTTACCTTGTCATACCAACATCGTAGACTGACTTGTCCATGTCCACACATGACACTAGCTGAGCAGTTTTCTTCACACACACAGTGCTGTGGGCCAAAGGCAATGCATTTTAATCCTGATTGATGCTCCATCGTATGACAGTGTTGCATACTGAAAATAAAATCTACAAGCTTACAACACATTGTAAGATCGTCTATTATTGTTTGTAACATTGTCTATAACATTGTTGTACGACACAATTAAGCATTAGCACTGATTTAGACTGTCTCTCCGTCTGTAAAATTCACACAAGCGGTGAATTTCCCTTGGACATAATTCTGATGTAATGCCCATGGTGTCCTGCTTGACTCACCTGTAAATGTGTGATGTTCCTATCAATATTCAAGGGGGAAGTCACAAAACACTCAGGGATGTATTTATAGTTGGTTGGATAACTGTCACTGTCCACAGAGTTGACACAGGGAATTGGAACTCTCTCCTGCCCCTGAGCTATGTCTCTATAAAGGAAACAGAAATCGGCAAGGGGGTCATGCAATTTTACCAAGCACTGAAGATATGGGAACTCAGGAAACAGAAATTGGCAAGGGGGTCATGCAATTGGACTGAGGATAGGCCTATGGGAACTCGTCAGTCAAGATACAGTAAGTCTTGATAAAGTAAAGCCTGATTCATACTTAGTCCTATGCAGTGATAACGAAAGATACCTTTGGCAGGGAGGAGTAAAAAGTTGAGAATTAATATTAGCCCAACACTGGCCATCTGAGGGTGTCCCGCATCGAATATATCTGATCTGAAAGCTCACTCCGTGACACACTGTGAGGAATGAGGACACCATCAGAAGCATAAATTATAATAAGCTTTACGCGAAAGCACCAAACAGTTATAGAAAAAGCAGTTTGAAGTGCACCAGTATCTAGCCAGAAGCAGTGCATCGACCACCCTTCTGCAACATGTTTTTATGTTGCAGAAGCGTATCTTATTTTATCTCTCTGTACTGTGGCACTACAATCACGCAAGTCATGTCATCAACATGGATCTGTCCCATTTCCCATATTCCCTCCTGATTGGCTACGACTGCCTTCTAAAGTTTGTTTATGCGACGTGGCGGTTGCTTATCTCCCAATTAGGGAGTCTTACTGGTTATTATTATTAACATCTCTGGTTCGACACCGACAGGAGACCTCGACAGGAGACCTGCCATAGTCTTAAATTAACTTCAAGTCTATAGACACACCCGGATAGTTAAACATAAAACTGACCTGTGAAGGATTCTTTCGGCATTCTTTGGGGACGAGAGGTTTTTGGCTTCTCTTTCCCTCCTGTTAGCTTGCAAGATGGCCCAGACTTTGGAGGTGTGGCTGCAGCAGTCTGGAGGGGTCTCTCCCACGCGATTCTTCAAGTTGACGTCAGAACCTCGAGACAAGAAGAGCCTGGGAAAGAGAAACCCCCTCACTTAAAATTGACCTGTTTACCTGCCATTCTAGATACTTTGAAGCCAATCTGGGAACCCACCGGCAAAAAAAGGAAAAAACATTGCCCTCTGCTGTTTTCTTCCTTTGAATTCGTAATGGAATGTGTTTGACAGGATGTTGGCCCGTTTGGTCCGCCCTAAGCCCTCCACTTCTGCTCCACGTTCCAACATTCCTAACTCTACACTGTATAACGGGAGCTGCCGACAGATTCAGCTGCGGAGCTCTGAGCAATCGATAGGAAAAACAACATAGTAAATGAATATGCTGTATGAGGTTTACCCCCAATGTTGTACCAGTACCAGACATACAGAACACAATCTCTTGCTAAAGGGCACATGGGGGATACATATATAGTATTTATTGTGTGAGTTTGATCCATCACTGGAGGAAAACCATCCTCATCCGCTTATCCGGAGTCGGGTCACAGCTAACAGTTGCAGCTGAGTTCTAGACTCCCCTTTCCCAGGCCTTAGTCACTTCTTACTGGGGGATCCTGAGGCATTCCAAGGCCAGCATGGAGAACCTCCACATCTGACCCTTGGTCTGCCCCATGGCCTACTCCTACTACCCAGGAGGCATCCAAGAAAACTAATGACTAATGAAAACTAATGACCCACACTTCGTGACCATAAGCGAGAGTAGGAACGAACAGTGCATAGTGTCGTGTGCGTGTGTGTGTGTGCGTGTGCGTATGTACGTATACTCACAAGACACACTCCGTCCTGTTCTCGCGTGCAGCGATGTGAAGAGGGGAGTCACCGTGGACGTTGACAGCTTGAAGGTCACAATGTGCATCCAGGAGCAACCGTGCGATGTCAACACTGCCACTGAACGCTGCCCAGTGAAGGCAAATGTTCTCCTCCTGAAGATGGGACAGGACAAGAAAGAATACATTAACCACATGAACCCTAGCATCCTTATTCTGGGCAAAAGTAAGAAACGTACGTGCATTTCAGGTAACTTATAATAAGATTATATAGTGTGCACATTGAAAAACAGATAAAGGATGCTTTATTTTCCTGAACCGATTATTTGTATTTGACTTGCATTTGGTTCAAAATGTATTCCATCAAACTTCCAACCAAAAGTTTGCTTCCCGGTACCTGACGAATCTCCCCGCTGGAATTGCCTGACCATCTTTTTTTTTTAAATAGCCTTGGTGTTGTGACCATATCTACCACTTCCTGACTATGATAGGGTGGGTTAGTGCCATCTCACAAGCATTCGCAAATGGCTGCATTGGGAGAAAAGCTCTGAAAATGCTGTTAATGGTATGTATGATAATTACAACAAATGTGTTAGATTGCACCATTGCACACCCTACTGTAGCTGAATGTCAACTACACATGTGCTATAACCCAGAAACCTCCAGATACTCTGTAAAAGTCCTCATTGTTAATTTAACTCCAAGATAATACAAATGGAACAGGTACATTTGTGCTCCTTCGGGGTTAGAGTAACGCTGTGGGTTTTACTGTGTACGTAAGGCGTGACATCATGTGACGTATCACCTGATCTTCATAATACTCACCTTGTCCCTGATGCTGATGTTGGCCCCTTTAGACAAAAGCAGCTTCACCTGGTCCAGGTGCTTGTATTCTGTAGCCCAGATCATAGCCGTCCAGCCACCGTCATCCTAAATGAGAATCAAGCAGATCAACGTAGACCAATTCTTTGATGACATAACAAGACGGAATTCCTGATAACTGTCTGACAACACAGTGTACCACTAAATCCAAAAAAGTCTATAATTTGTTTGAAGATGAAAGTTATTATGTAGGAGTTTCTCCAAATCCTCCCGTTGAGATTGCCCTTTACCTGTAACACATCTATCTGGCATGGAAGGAATTACATAGAAGTATTAAGAAGTAAATCAAAGGACGGGGTCCAGCAGTGATCACAGTATGAGTCACAGACAGAGCCGTGGAGAAGCAGGACTATCTAACATATAATTTAGCGAATGTCTGTCTGAGTGTCTGAGTGTCTGAGTGTCTGTCTGTCTGTCTGTCACAGCGTTTCTCCTCAGTGGCTGGAGCAATTGATCTGAAATCGCATCACCATTAGCATATGAACACACCTGACACAACTGTGAAGCCCTTTTTTCACTTTCACAAATCGTTTAATTGATATTAATTTATTAGTGAATTAATTTTTCCCATTGACTTATAATGGGAATCGCAAAAACTCACATTCAATATTTTTTTTCTCGCAAACCATAGGGGCTACAGTTACAAAACTCTGAGAGGAGATTTATAATGATATCAAGGATTAAATAAAAAATAACTTTGTCAGTTGGCCTCATGGTGGCGCTATAACAGTCCACTTTACGTTTCGGCCTGTAACTCTTGAACCGTAGGTCGGAAAATTAAAATTATTTTTTCCCTGGATTCCGTGGGTCGAGACGCATCTCCCGATATAGGCCACGCCCATTTGCGCCAGGCTAGATTTTCCGCCATCTTGAATTTTCTCCAAAACACACTTTTTGCTCCTTTTCCTACATATTTTTTTCAAATGTCGCAAAAAGCGGTATACATGATCTATGAACCCATGCAATGAATATACTCAAGGGATATGTCGATAGTCTGTACCGTTCGTTCGTAACGGGCTTCCAAAGTTATTAGCAGGATGGGACCGCAAACAATAGCCGTAAAGCACAAACAAATTGTCGAGTCAACACTGAATTTTAACCAAGGGTCGCGGGTGGCATACTCAACGAATCCCCAAAAGCATTTCCACTCTGCCTCATGGTGGCGCTATAACGGCCTACTTGCCTTGTAACTCTTGAACCGTAGGTCGAAAAATTAAAATTCTTTTTTCCCTGGATTCCTTGGGTCAATACGCATCTCCCCATATAGGCCCCGCCCATTTGCGTCAGGATAGATTTTCCGCCATTTTGAATTTTCTCCAAAACACACTTTTTGCTCCTTTTCCTACATATTTTCTTCAAATGTCACGAAAATGGGTACACATGATCTCTGAACCCATGCAATGAACATAGTCAAGGGATATTTTGATAGTCCATACCGTTCGTTCGTAACGGGCTTCCAAAGTTAGCGGGAGGGGCCCGTTTTGCAAACAATAGCCATAAATCACAAACAAAACGTCGAGTCAACACTGAATTTCTGCCACAGGTTGCGGGTGGCTTACTCAACGAATCCCCAGAAGCATTTCCAATTCCACCCGTAGAGGGCGTCACAAACGCGCAAAACGTAACCGTTTCGTTCCAAAACGCGTTTTTCAGGCAGACCGACCCTCTCAAAAAGAAACACAGACTACTCTGCGGATGGTCTCACGGTCCAAACCGCTGCACACACACACACACACACACACACACACACACACACACACACACACACACACACACACACACATAGCCATTAAACGAAACGGGTATTTCTTACATTGATGCTCCTACATATTATCATGCAAGAACCAGTTAAAGTTACTTTCCATCCCTCATATACCGTGTGCACAGTGCACATCCCATAACCCACACACTGCACATCATTTCGGAGCTCATATCTTTGAACGGGTAAGGACTAGTATTACTAACCTGACAGTCTATGTCTACCAGTCCAGAGAGAAGGTACTCAACAATGTCGTAATGACCAGACTTGGCCGCTAGGTGGAGACATGTGAACCCCTCTACATCCTGAGGGAAAAGAAAACAAGTCACATACTGTAGACCAGTGGTTCACAACCTTTTCAGGCTGCGACCCTCAAAATAATCATGTTTTAACTGGGGACCCCCCACCCTGAAGAGCATTAAGAGTTGAGGCTTTAGATTTTGTATAACACACGGTTCTATTGTGAAATTAGCAGATCTACAGTACATGCTCACAACGCCTCGCATTTCGAGGCGTGGGGAGCATGTACATCTGCTCATTTCACAATTTCTGCCTCTAATATTTGACAATTTGCCCAATGTTTAATTTGTCATTTTGGAGGTTTTAAAAAGTCCTTAAATTGTCACTTTAGAAATGTGCCGATACCCTTTATACACTTAAACTTTATTTTGGAGTGTTTACTGTTGAGAGAGAAAACAATGTTGCACATTAAGTTAATCATCTGGGGACACCCGCAAAATAATTTGGGGACCCCCCTGGAGGTCACGACCCACAGGTTGAGAACCACTGCTGTACACTACTGGGGCTGGCTTGAAACTAAAACTATACCTTTATCGTCAATCGACCATTTTAGCTGTTGGACATTGAAGTTAAAGTCCTTACCCTGTGTCTGGAGCTGGCTCCAGCTCTCAACAGGTAGCGGGCTGTTTCTATGTGGTTGTTCTCACAGGCCTCCATCAGTGGGGTGCGCTGGTCCTCGTCACACATATTCAAGTTAGCACCAGCCTGAATGACCACAAACATGGTTATGTACTGCATAGCAAAGGCAGATGAATGTCATTCATTGCTGTGCTTCTTTTCCAGTTTTCCCCAGACATTTTAGGGGTGTTTCGTAATGAAACATTAGCTTGTTAACGTGACATCTAAGTATTTCTGTATACAAACAGCTATCTACGAGCTATTTTTCTATTGTATTTAAAAAAGAAAACTAAATCTAATACTTTTTTCAATTCTTTAATTTATTTTTTATTAAATTATCTATGAATTGATTAGTTCGAGTAGCTGCCGCACCCCTATTTCTATGTTTCAGTTACTGCTGAGTAAGCGTTTCATGTGTGTGAACAGTGTATGGCCAAATAAAGCACAAGAGCAACTTCACCTGTCTGTGTCGTGTGTTGAGCAGAACCCACATTACCACTCACTTTGTTACATTTAGCCTATTATGATGAAATGCCCAGAACAGGGACGCAGGGGTTCGTATGGTTAAAGTCAAAGCAGAAAGAGTGACATAGATACAGTACACACAGCCTCAGTAGAATAGTTTCACAATCTCTTCACAGCTAAGTTGTTTTTTTGAGAAAAGACAAACTAAATGGTAAATGGTAAATGGTGCATTTATATAGCGCTTTTATCCAAAGCGCTTTACAGAGATTGTGCATTACATTCACCCATTCACACACACATTCATACACCGGTGGCGGAGGAAACCATGCAAGGCACCAACCAGCTCACCGGGAGCAATGTGGGGTTCAGAGTCTTGCCCAAGGACCCTTCAACATTAACTCAGGGGGAGCCCGGATTCGAACTGGGAACCCTTCGTGCTCTAATAACGGTTTATCTACCCCTGAGCTATGCCGCCCCACAACTAACTACATTTAATACTTAAAGGTTATATAAATACTTGAAAAAATGAAGTGAAGTTTATGACATTCAGTACTAGGTGCAGGATACCCTAGCCTACTACTCACTCACACTTACAAGAACACATAGTTGAATACTTGGATCTGGTCTGGAAACACATCAGTGACTTACTTGTACCAGCATGTGGCAGATCTCTTGGTGGCCTGTCTCAGCCGCAGCATGGAGCGGTGTGCGTTTATTCTGGGTCTCCATCTTGAAGTTGGGGTCTATTCCTTCCACTGGAATAAAGAGAGACACATTTCCCATCAAAAGACAAACTAGGCAATGTGTGGAGTGAGACATTTGTAATAGCCAATTGCCACCACCAGAGGGGGTTAACGCACCCAACATCAGCATGACTTTCTTGAGCTCCCCTTGTTTGGCTGAGATGTAAAGCTGCTTGGGATGCAAGCGCAGTTTCTTGGGTCTAATTAGAAACAAAATGAAAATCAACGTATGCAAATCACATGATACTGAGCTGATGTTTTTCTATATTTTAGGGGTGATCTTTTTGTATGTATATTGTTTTCATCTGAGTCTACACAAATAGCTAAAGATGATTGATTGATTGATTGATTGATTGATTGATACTAGAATGATAAGACTTACTTTTCTGTATCAAGGGCCAGAAGAATACTGTCCAGGGTTTCCTTAGGTGGTCCTTGGAGGGTAGCAGGAGCCTCCCCAAACCCAGGCTGTGGTGCCCTGTCGAGCCCCTGTCCAGGCAGAGAGCTGTCTGTTCTGCCACCCACTTCACCACTTACAGATAGATGGATTGTAGGCCTACTTCAAAGACAAAGAGGGGTCATTTACTTCTACAGTAGGCTATATGAGCTGGTAGTAGCCGGCTACACCATACTGAATGTGAAGGAACTTGCTGCAACCGTTAACTTTCAAACAGGCTATATAGGCTAAAATAAAAAGGCTAAAATAGGGCTTAAATGGTTAATCAGTCAAATTGATAAAGTCTATTATAAATAAACTCTATTCGAAATGTTAATTCAAGAAAATAGCTATTCGTGCAGCATGCATGACAACAAAGGTTTCAAGCTGATAACAGGCATAGCAGTGCACCTGCAGCACCCTACCTGCCCTGCAGTGCTCCAGGTGTGGAGGTGGTGCTATCAGCAGTGGTGATGATGGTGGGGACCTCCTTGGCTTTGCTCGTCTCTGCTCCACAGTGGCACAACTTCAAGCACGAGGCGCAAGTATGATGGCAATTAGAAATAGCGAACATTGCTTCAAAGAAAATGCAACCTTCTTGACGTCCTGTATCCATTCATTCATCTTCCATGAAAAAAATGAAATAAAAGTAAGTTTTTAACCTAGTTAGACGATAGACGACACTATTACTGGCATGCGCTTCAGCAAGTCTAGCGCACCAATCGGTTGCTGGAGCGCACCGGCTGTGGGCCGAGTAGGCGCAGTGATACGGGCTTTGAGCAGTGGTGGAAAAAGTAGGCTACTCACATGTTTTACTCGAGTAAAAGTATCAATTCTGCAATATAGAAATAGCATACTGCCCTGCTACTCAGTTTGGCCTACAAGAAGTATAAGTCAGGAATATAAAATCCATAATTTGAACCTGGTGGGAAGTTCAGGTAGGCTATAAATAATGACTGTTAGGGCGGCTACATCAAAGCAAATTTATCCAGGTCTAAAACAATTATAAATCATGTGAATAATTTTGCAAAAGATAAAAAAATAAATGTATTTTTGCCAATTTGGCAGTGTGGCAAAAATGAACCAAATAGGCCTACTCTGGGTTAAGTTGAGCCAATTATCCTATAAATATGAAACACTATTTATATTATTTTATGACCTTTAATTTTGATGAATAGCCTACACTCTTGTAAGAGAAGTTTTCTATATGGTTTTACCAATTGCAAATATGAAAAGGTTCTGAATAACAAACTTGATGTTATTGGTTTTATATTGTTTAAATAATCGTGAAAAATAAAAAAATAAATGAGATTTGCAAAATGGAAATGTGTCATTAAATCATGTTTGATAAGTGATTGTATTATTTCTTAAAATGTAGACTTAAAAACATTGTTATATTATCAAAACATAAAAATCAAAGATATCAGATATAGGGGCGCCCACTGGACTACCAGTCCAGCCGCCGACCATAGCTCTGATGCCTGACAGCATGTCGCGGGTTCGAGTCCCGATCCTAACGCCCTTCGCTGCATGTCACTCCCCATCTCTCTCCCCATTTCCTGTCAGTCTACTGTCCTGTCTATAATGGCATAAAAGCAAAAAAACTACAAAAAACACATCAGATATACTGTATCATATTAAATACATATCATTTCCCCAAAGGAAATACATGAATGTAATTCAGTCTGTCCAGAAGCAGGGATAAAACAGATCCCCATGAAGATGAATGACCAAATGGAGGATGTCTAAAGCAGAGGCATGGGTAGCAGTGTAACCTTTGTGGAGTGACACATTACAAGACACTTTGTGACTGAAGCATTGAATTAGTTATGGCACCGCTGCAGGAATATTTCAGTGCCGGGTCCCCCAGCCCATGTCTGTCAGTCAGAAATGCACCGTTGCTCAGATCACACAGGGTCAAGTGGACTGCAGTTCTTTTAGTCATGTTGTGGTAGACCAGATAAGGAGTTCAAAGACATCTATTCAAAAAGCAGGTGCATCTTTTAAGTCAGTGTTTCTCAATGTCAAGGACCCCCACATTGAAATATTTTTGTGTCAGGGACCCCCGAGAAGAGAAGATTTATGTTACAGAATTCTAAATTATTTAAAGGGTGGAAACCTTGTATGTCCAAAACCGTTTGTTTTGTATTTATCATTTTTAAAATGATTTAAACAAAAGTAGTGAAAACAGCCGATCTACAAGCACACAACGCCTCACACCGCGAGGCGTTGTGCTTGTAGATCGGCTGTTTACACTACTTTTGTGCGACAGCCTTGTGATGAAGCAGGGCTTTGCTTTGCGAAAAAAATTACAAATTTGACTTTGAGATACGAGGTTTCTGCCCGACAGTGACGATATACAGTGGCTTGTATATAGCTGATATTTTTAAATAGCTAAATTGGCTGGATCCCCCTGGAACCCCTGGGAGTCCCGGGGACCGGGAACCCCACTTTGAGAACCACTGTTCCAATGAAGCATAATATCAAAGGAGTAAAACGTAATCAGGATGAATGCATTAGTAGTACATTTATTGAAAAAAGATACAACCAATTAGATGGGTGTTCCACGGTCCAGAAATATGTAACAGAAATCAATGGAGGTGCATTATCATAACATTTTCTTTTATGTATTCCTTCAATAATTTGCACAAGAGTCACTGCTTTACTAACAACATTGAAAAAGACATGAGAGTAATGGGTTGGTTTCTGTCAACACGAGATTATGGAACAAAATTGAAACAGGCTATCTATCTACAGGTAACTACTGTAATAAAAGTGGACATACAGTCAAAACATAAAAAAACTTAAACTTTCTTGTATTTTACAATCTATTCACTTGAGTAATACAAAATGAAAACGGAAAACCTTTGTCAGCACCATTTGCTCATCTCATTCCTATTTTCATTTGAAACCAAATCACTTCCTCCACAATTGTGGAAAAACATGACCGCTTATCAACATGGTGAGAAAAAAAAGAAACTTCAGTCAAAATATATACCGGTAATCACCTAATTTTGCCGAAATAGTACATAAAACGTTTAGATTTACAAGCTATATTGGCCGACGAAAAGAAAAGGAGCACAAAAGAAAAATATCTTTCAGCACCATTTTCTTGTTTATTTGAATTCATTAGTAAAAAGATCATTTGTTCCACAATTGTGGTAAAATAGTCCATTTTAAAACATGCTTAAAATGCATTAAAAAAAAGAAAAAGAAAATCAAAACATTTCTTTTGGAATGGTAGGTATCAACCAGACAGGTCCAACAATATGCACCCAAATGTACTGTATGCTTACGTTAACTTAATTAGACAAAAAATGTAAATACAAAATTATGGTTAAACAGGAAAAGAAATAAAAATATCTTGTCCTCTCCCTACCAAAATAAATTCCATAGATTTCAAAGAAATTAACCTTCAAAAAATGTATGATCACTACATCATTAAAGGGATAGTTCAGTTTTTTGTTTAGTTTTTCTTAAACGGAATCAGCTAGCCAGTAAACAAAAAAACTAAAAAACAACAGTTGCTACAAAATGCTACCAAGTTTCCAGTGAACAGGAAAGATTGGCTGGAGATGTGCTATATCAAATCAGAAGAAAACTAAAAACTAAACAGAACCATCCATTTAATGGAGAGCAGTTTGTGATGAGTTTGTGTCTCCTCACTACAATGTACTTCACTGCCCCCTGTTGTTCAAAAACAAAAACAAGCGGTCTGCAAGCTTGGATTGTGCGTTGGTTGTCTGGTTGTGTGCATCTGTGGATTTTGATGGGCTTGCTTGACATTCCTTGGAAGATGCCATCATTTCGACCAGAAACAGTAAGAGATGGAGCGATACAGTACAGGTCCATGGCAGTCTGATTCATACTTGTATGATAATAACCGCAACACATTTTCTTTTTGTTTCCAGCTGTTTATTTTTACGACGAGTGACACCGTTGTAGAGCAAAGTATAACTTCAGCTTTAGGAGGGGCTAGAAGCAGCTGTAGAAGAGCTGGTGTCAGGCAGAGTGCTGCCCTGCTGCTGGTCCTCTGGGGTGCTGTCTGCCTGGAGCTGGCTCATGGCCGACGCTGAATACTTGCACTTTGGGGAGCCGCACTCACAGCTGAAATATTTGCCTTTCACCTCCCAGTAGGCGTCGCCATAGTTAAACCTGACACAGGATATAATGTGAAGAGGAGGAATGATACGATTACTACACCATGATTTGATTAATCACACAGAAATAAATACCAGTGAAATAAAAAGCAGTGGTTCTCAAATATTTTCATGTCAATGACCCACGGACTGATATGTGTTCGGCCACGGACCCCCATTTAAATGTACTGTGCCAGGGATAAGAGACCTTTTGTCAACACAGATCTGCCAGCTCACATGCGCTGTGAGCTTGTAGATCAGGGTTCCCCAATAGGCGGCCCGTGGGCCATTTGCGGCCCGTGGGGGGCTACTGTCTGGCCCCCACCAACCCCAGTAATAATGGTGGCATAAGAGCAGCAACAACACTAGTATATCGTCGTTGTCGGGTGGAAAACCTGTATCTCAAAATGTGTACGTTCTTTCTTAAAGTAAAGCTCTGCTTCATCAAACAAGGCCGTCGCACAAAAGTAGTGAAAACAGCCGATCTACAAGCACACAACGCCTTGTGTGCTTGTAGATCGGCTGTTTTCACTAGTTTAAATCATTTTTAAAATGATAAATACAAAACGAACGGTTTTGGACATAGAAGATTTTCACCCGACAACGACGACATCTGAACTGTCACTGGAGTAGTGGGAACGCCACCGTCGCTCCCTGCAATGTTGTGGCCCTCGGCTTGGTACCCTAGACATAATTTGCCCCTTGGGGAAAACGAATTGGGGAACCCTGTTGTAGATGGATCCCCCTCTAGGAGTCCTGGAGGTCACCGGACCCCACACCACCATTGACTTATATGTTTCTGTTCTTAATTGAGTCATAATCTTGCATGGTCCTTTATGCCTTGCCAATGCAAGTCTTGTTCACCAAATGAAAGCCTTTAAACCAAAAGCTTTTAAAGTAGTAACATATTCATACATAGAGTAGTTATCATTGAAAGACACACTTTTTTTGTTTGTTTAAAAACAATAGGATAAACAAATGACAGACGTACCCAAGCTCCTCGCCAGCCTTAATGTCTTTGCAGGTAAACAAAGCAATGTGTGGGAAGCGCATGTCCTGGTGAGTTGTGAACACTCGACAAGGAAACAAGTTGGGCTCGCACATGTGGTTAACGAACCGGCTGATGTTGCCATAGAAACGGGCATCAACGCAGTACGAGTCTTCCAGCTGAGAGGGGAGACAAGACAAAATGAAATAAACCATCAATCCTGGAGTTGTACAAAACGAATACCACAAATAATAATAAAAAGTCAGAAATTACTTGAGGAAATGTTATGACATTTGATACAAAGGTACACATGGGAACAAATGAACCGATTAGGCGGTCAAGGTGGTAAAAAGGTCAAAGGTCACTGTCTGTGACCTCATAAAACATTCATTAGATTCCTTCGAAGACTTCATTCATTAATAATATAAAAGTATGTAAAGACACAGATGTAAATGGCAACCTGTTAAGTGGAGGCATACAACCATGATGATGGTATTTCTAGTTATTCTTAACCCATTTAGAACGGGTACACATTATTGTGTATCGTTATTTTATGCTTTAACTATTGAAAAATAGCACATATACAAGCTGACAGCGTGGCACTCGGATTTTGACCCGATTCTATAATAATAATAACAATATTCTTTTGAATCCTTCTAAGATTTTTTGAAAAAACAATGTTTCTATGTCAGCAATCTGGCTTAGCCATCGTCAAAGAAAAGGTCCTTTTCACTTAACTGGAGCTCAGTTAGTCTGTTCTTGAGAGACTACTATGTCAGTGGTTCTCAAACCTTTTCATGTGAAGGACGCCCAAACTGATATTTATTTGGCCACGGACCCCCATCTCAAAATATCTAGTTCCAGGGACCACCCAGAAGCAAAATTTGAGTTACAAACGTTCGCTTTGAAAATACATATATTCAAAGATTTGCAAACATTTTCACGACTTTTTCAAAAATAGCAGATCTACAAGCTCGCAGCGCGGCACTCGGTGCCGCGCTGTGAGCTTGTATATCTGCTATTTTTCACTGGTTAAAGCATTAAATAATTCTAGGCCTATTAATATTTTGGTGTGCAAAGTCGCCATGTAACCAACTACGAATCAGGGATTTCTGATGTGGCTGAAACGGCTACTGGTGTTATATTAACAACATACCTTGGAATCCAAGCTGAAAATGTAGTCATCGTTTTCCCTCATTTTAGCTTCTGCCTCCGAGATGATCTCCCCCACATACCTATGCAAAGACATCAGACTTATCCACAGGCCTTCATCTTGCTAGACAATTTTTTTTTAATGCTTCAAATTAGCAAGAGCTTGTAAATTGTCTAGTTTCGCTATTTTACTTCCAACAATGTGGTTAAAGTGGTTAAGTAATGCAATGAGTGGAACAGTGAAAGTATTTTTCTTATAGAGGAGAGACTGGTCATTTTTATTTACGTATTGAATCTGAACACACAGACAAACCCGCACCTTGACATGAACACAGAGATTACAGACATTTAGATAGAGTATATGGAATGGAAAATAATAATCAGACCCCTCTTTTTAATTTTCCTTCTGAAAATTGCTAAATACAAGGCACAAATTATTTGCACTGCAAAACTATTCGATAACGATTATCTGCATTGCAAAACGGTACTATATACTGTATGCTTTTGCATATCGATATAGTAGATCATTGCAAATTAAAATCGATTTTTCGATTCAGTTACTATATTGTTACACCCCTAATTAATAGATAATTGGTGCTTACTCGCATACAAAGGTCCATTGGGGTATGTCTTGCATGGCCCGAACACCCCAGCCCTTCTTCTTGGTCTTGAAGAGCTGAAGTCTGGTCCTGGAGTATGAAGATTATCATTAGAAGTTGTATTCTTCAAACCCAAAGGCAAACAACAGATGCCAAAGTATCAGAGTCTTTGCCAATGCTGACACATGCAGATTTAAATCCATGATTATAACCCATATTTGGCCATGATGACAGATATTAGACCTGCACAAATTAGGGTACAGTAGGTCACAATGGACCAAACTTCCTGATCGAGCATTGGACCAGTCAGAACAGCAATGATGTTTGTTATTTTTTATCATCAAATGTGTGTTGATTTTTGTCTGTAACCGTAACGAATCTGAATGTAATAGTGTAGTTTGTTGTGTATAATCCTTGCTCGCTGGCAAGTGTGTGCGTCACACTAAGTGTGTTTGAGGCTTAAGGCAGAATACAGGTTAAAAGATCACAGCAGTAGAATACAGAAGTCAGATCCAAGTCAGATGACAGCAAGCAAGATTTGGAGCAAGAGGAGGTTGATCTTAAAGTATGTAGTATGTATCATCATTAGTACCTTAGTCCATTTTGTACTACGCGGTTCTTACAGCCCCTCCAACAGGAGCAGGCATGGTTACACTCGAAGATGTACGGAGGGTCTTCAAGGTAGAACTCTGGTAGCAAACGCCCTCCCTGATGGTCAAATAACAAAAGAAAAATACATTTAAAAAACATTTCCTTCAAAACACACTTTTGCTACTGTAGATTGTGCCAAAACACAAGCAAATCAGTATACTGTGATCAAGATGTACAAGTTAGATTTTTCAGATCCCATTCCAAGTGGCTATGACAAAAGTTAGCAGGCTCTGGGTAGGCAATCCGGCATGGCATAGAACTGTGCTCTGAGGAGCACACTTTTCTAGTCTTTGTTTTTGAACTTGTCCTCAACAGTACCAGTCTATTTACCATAGGCAAAAATCTATCCAGGCAGTGCTTCTCACACAATTTAATAGGTACTGTACTGTATATCGTCACTGTCGAGCAGGAACCTTGTATCTCCAAGTTTCAACTTTGTACGTTTTCGTAAAGTAAAACCCTGCTTCATCACACAAGACTGTCGCACAAAACTAGTGTAAATAGCCGATCTACAAGCACACAACGCCGTTGTGTGCTTGTCCATCTGCTTTTAAACCGGTTTAAAAATGATAAATACAAAACGAACGGTTTTGGACATACAAGGTCTCCACCCGACAGTGACAATATATTGTCTTGTATACAAATATACATTTTGATGTCATCAAAACTGACACTGCACAACAGTTGACATTGTCATATTTTTTTCAAGAATTCAGCCTTACCTTATCATACCAACATCGTAGACTTAGTTGTCCACACATGCAGACACTAGCTGAGCAGTTTTCTTCACACACACAGTACTGTGGGCCAAAGGTTAAGAAGGAAAACGGTTATCTTACACTGCTACTGTATGTATTATCAACCTGCTTTATATTTCATTGTATATCAGCTATTTTCAGCACACAACGTTATTTTACTAGAGCAGTGGTCTTTAACGTTTTCAGGCCAAGGAGATCAAGCAGGGACCCCCACAACCTGTTCATAGATTCCATTTAGTTTAGTTGTTTGACAGCACAATCGTCAGTGTATTTTGTATTCATGTCAATTAGTGTTTTCAGATATTTAACCACTTGAACCGTCAATACTTAATAAACTTGACATTTCACTCTGTACTTAGTCTGCTATTTTTTCCCCCTCTACACAAAACATCTTTGCCAAAAATAGCCTCACAACATAGCTCACAACACCTCGCAGCGCGAGCGGGTGTGAGCTTGTAGATCTGCTATTTTTGGCTAAAGTTCTCCGAATATGGACGTTAGGGTTCAAGTGGTTAATATAAAAAAGGAGAAAAGGGCGTTCTATCACACAAAGATTTGAAGGACCCCCTGTAGTAACTCTGAGCACACCCTAACTAGAGAAATACATTTAGATTTACTCTCCATTAAAAGGCAATACTTTGTTGATCTCCCCACACCAATACGAACAACTTTACAAGACGAATTCACACAAGGTTAACATAATTCTGTACATAATTCTGATGTAATGTCCATGGTGTCCTGCTGGACTCACCTGTAAGTGTGTGATGTTCCTATCAATATTCATGGGAGAAGTGACACAACACTCAGGGACGTATTTATAGTTGTCTGGAGAACTGTCACTGTCCACAGAGTTGACACAGGGAATTGGAACCCTCTCGTGCCCCCGAGCTATGTCTCTGTAAAGGAAACAGAAATTGGCAATTGCAATAATTCAAACAAGCACAGCAGATATTTAACCCATTTAGGCCTGAACACATTATGACGCAATATTGTATGCTTTAAATATTAAAAAATAGCAGATATACAAGCTCACAGTGCGGCACTGCGAGCTTGTAGATCTGCTATTTTTGAAAAATCGTAAAAATTTGAATTTTGACCCGATTCTATGAGTGTCTTTTTGAATCCTTCTAAGATTTTTGGAAAAAACCTATGTTTCTATGTCAGCAATCTGGCCAGCCATCGTCAAAGAAAAGGTCCTTTTCACTTAACTGGAGCTCAGTTAGTCTGTTCTTGAGAGACTACTATGTCAGTGGTGCTCAAACCTTTTCATGTGACGGTCCCCCAAAATGATATGTATTTGGCCACGGACCCCCATTTCAAAATATCTAGTTCCAGGGACCCCCCAGAAGCAAAATTTGAGCTTTGAAAATACATATATTCAAAGATTTGCACACATTTTCACGACTTTTTCAAAAATAGCAGATCTACAAGCTCGCAGCGCGGCACTGGTGCCGCGCTATGAGCTTGTATATCTGCTATTTTTCACTGGTTAAAGCATTCAATAATTCTAGGCCTACATGGGTTAACTCCTTGAATGACACCTGTTGGTTATTGCTCTGTTGCTCTTTTGTAACTTAATTCATTACTGTTATTGTGTTATTGCATTATTGTTGTTTGCTATACAAATAAAGTTGTATTAATATTATTATTATCATTATTATACACGTAGTCCAGTCAAAATGTTGACATAATTGCCTGATCGCAATTATTTGAGATGGCATAAATTAGGCACAACGCGAAAACACCAAACAGCTATTAGAGAAAGAGGTTTGAGGTTCACACCGGTTGCGCACCTTGTTCTTCTTTTTTACTTTTTGGACTTTCTTGGACAGTTAACACATAAAACTGACCTGTGAAGGATTCTTTCGACATTCTTAGGGGACAAGCGGTTTTTGGCTTCCATTTCCCTCCTGTTAGCTTGCAAGATGGCCCAGACTTTGGAGGTGTGGCTGCAGCAGTCTGGAGGGGTCTCTCCCTCTCGATTCTTCAAGTTGACGTCTGAACCCCGGGACAAGAAGAGCCTGGGAAAGAGGAAATCCCCCACTTAAAATGACCTGTTTACAACCTCTTTACCAATTCATTTCCAAAACTTTTCCAGAATATTTAACCCGATTTCCAGGACTATATTATAACAATAATTCAGCACAATAACGAGTCGCTTATTCCTATGCGCAATGCCCAAAGACAGGTAGTGTATGCCAGTGGTTCGCAACCTTTTCAGGCCGTGACCCCGGCACCCTGACGAGCACTAAGAGTTGAGGAATTTTGTATAACACAGTTTTATTGTGAAAATAGCCGATCTACATCCTCACAACGCCTCGCAACGCATGGCGTTGTGAGCATGTAGATCGGCTATTTTCACAATTTCTGCCTCTAATATTTGACAATTTGGCCAATGTTTAATTTGTCATTTCAGAGGTATTAACACAATCAATAACCAAAGACAATGCATAGCTACTTTTTCCAAGACCTTCCAGGACCCTTGATCAATTCCAAAACTTTTCCAGTACTGGAAAAATATTTTTCTAATTTCAAAATATTTCCAGGAATTTCATGACCGTGGGAACCCTGTGTTTACCTGGAATTCTAATTTCTTTGAAGCACTTTTCTTAACGCCTAAGTTTTCTAAATGCCTAAAATTGTGAATTGTAACACGCCAAGACATACCAACGTATATCATAGTACATTTATGTGAGGATTACACACAGTGATTTACAGTACAAGACATATAGAACACACTTATGCTAAATGGCACTATACTGTAGTAAACAGTACGTAGTATTGTATTAGCCAGTCCATTTCATGCTGGCAGATTCATTTGGTTCCAGGCTAGTTTTGTCTGCGTTTGATGCAAACCTCATGTCAGTCCTAACTAATTAAATAAAAAAGGTAATATATAGGTAAGGTAAGTTTAGTTTAGTTTAGTTTTAGTTTAGTTTATTTGATCATCATATTTTCATACAGGTCATATTTCTGTAGTTTCATACGTTTAATTTATTTACGGCTGCTTTACAACATTGAGAAAATACAATGCAAAAACGAATAGATCCAGTACCCATCCCAATAGCCAGTACTCACAAGACACACTCTGTCCTATTCTCGCGTGCAGCGATGTGAAGAGGGGAGTCACCGTGGACGTTGACAGCTTGAAGGTCACAATGTGCATCCAGGAACAACCGTGCGATGTCAACACTGCCACTGAACGCTGCCCAGTGAAGGCAAATGTTCTCCTCCTGAAGATGGGACAAGAACAATAGCACATATTAACCAACATGAACCCTAGAATTCCTATTCTAGGCAAAAGTAAGAAACTTACTTTGTGCCATTTAGATAGCCGAACAAAATTCTATAGTGTGCACATAAGAGATAAGAACTGAATTATTTAACAAAGATACAAAGATAATGTCCATTCTCCAGCTCTCAGAGACTTACATCCATATATTACATCCAACTTCCAGCTTCAAGAGTGTGATGTTTCTGCCCTTTTTACCTAGCCGTGGTGTTGTGACAATATCTATCACTTCCTGACTATGTATGACATACTGTAGGACTATAAGACAAGGATGGTTCACTGTCATCATAATACCTATCACTTCCCAGATATGATATAGCACTATAAGACAAGGATGGGTCAGTGACGTCAAAATGGCTGCACTGGGAGAAAGGCTCTGAACATGATGGTTAACGGGTAGATATTACAACAAATGGTGTTAAGAGTGCACTCCTAGCCATCAAGCGGAATGGCACTGTCAGTGTCAACTGAGCATGCGATAGAACTTCACCTTGTCCCTGATGCTGATGTCGGCTCCTTTAGACAGAAGTAGCTTCACCTGGTCCAGGTGCTTGTATTCTGTAGCCCAGATCATAGCTGTCCAGCCACCGTCATCCTAAATGAGAATCAAGCAGATCAAAGTTCCTTGATGACATAACACGATAACAAAGCTTAAAGATTACAAGAATTCATTTAGCAAAAGTCAATAAACAAAAAATGTAAAAAGAGAAGAGAGTCAGTTACTAGTTACTAGCTACTGTAAGGGCGATTGCCGTTTTAAATCATTTTCCTCCAGAGGATGGAATGCAAGTAAGTCACTTAAGGTTTTCTCAGAATCTAAAGTGGTCTTTTGGAGATCGGAATGAATTCTCTATTAAGACGGGGCCCAGCAGTGATCACAGTATGAGTCACGGACTGAGCCGTGGAGAAGCAGTATTATATTACTTACCTGACAGTCTATGTCTACCAGTCCAGAGAGAAGGTACTCAACAATGTCGTAATGACCAGACTTGGCCGCTAGGTGGAGACACGTGAACCCCTCTACATCCTGAGGGAAAAGAAAACAAGTCACATGAAACCTCAACAAATCTTAATTCAGAAATACACACACACAGAATTCATTAATTGTTCAAAATGACTCTGACTGCTATGAAAATAAAATTAACTTAATTGTCAATCGACCATTTTAGCTGTTGGACGTTGAAGTTAAAGTCCTTACCCTGTGTCTGGAGCTGGCTCCAGCTCTCAACAGGTAGCGGGCTGTTTCTATGTGGTTGTTCTCACAGGCCTCCATCAGTGGGGTGCGCTGGTCCTCGTCACACATATTCAAGTTAGCACCAGCCTGAATGACCACACGACAAACATGAGTTATTAATACTTTTGTACTTATGTATAGCAAAGGCCTCAGAGCATGAATGTCAATCATTGCTGTGCTTCTTTTCCATTTTCCCCCAAACATTTTAGGGTTGTTTTGTCATGAAAAGCTAGCTTGTTAACATGAAATGAAATAAGAATTTCTGTACACAAATAAACAAGACAAACTATCACAGGGAAATCCATAGTCCTCAACCGGACAACGCAGTAATTTGATTTGTACGGTCAGTGAGTGAAGATGGGGAGAATAGCTGTGAATAGCTGAGTGTGCATGCACGTGTGCACACACACACACACACACACACACACACACACACACACACACACACACACACACTTTTTGCTATTGTATTAAAAAGAAAATGTTAATTTCTTCTTTTTTTCTCCTATTAATAAAATGAATCATCTATAAATTGAATAGTTTGAGTATGTTTCAGTTACTGAGATTTGTGTGTGTGAACAGTGTGTGGTCAAAAAAGAACAGTAACATCACCCGCCTGTCTGGTGTAGAACCCACATTACCATTCACTTGGTTACATTTGCCTATTATGATGACATGCCCAGCCAGAACAGGGACGCTGGGGTTCATGTGGTTAAAGTCAAAGCAGACAGAGTGACATAGATACAGTACACACAGCCTCAGTGCAATAGTTTCACAATCTCTTCACAGTTCCATTACTAAGGTGTTTTTTTTAGGAAAAATGCTTAACCCATTTAGAAAGGGTACACATTATTGTGTATCATTATTTCATGCTTTAACTATTGAAAAATAGCAGATACACAAGCTCACAGCGCGGCACCGAGTGCCGCGCTGCGAGCTTGTAGATCTGCTATTTTTGAAAAATCGTGAAAATTTGAATTTTGACCCGATTCTATAAGTGTCTTTTGAATCCTTCTAAGGTTTTTTGATAAACCTATGTTTCTATGTCAGCAATCTGGCCAGCCATCGTCAAAGAAAAGGTCCTTTTCACTTCAACTGGAGCTCAGTTAGTCTGTTCTTGAGAGACTACTATGTCAGTGGTTCTCAAACCTTTTCATGTCAAGGACCCCCAAACTGATATTTATTTGGCCACGGACCCCCATCTCAAAATATTTAGTTCCAGGGACCCCCCCCCCCCCCAGAACCAAAATTTGAGTTACAAACGTTCGCTTTGAAAATACATCTATTCAAAGATTTGCACACATTTTCACGACCTTTTCCAAAAATAGCAGATCTACAAGCTCGCAGCGTGGCACTCGGTGCCGCGCTGTGAGCATGTATATCTGCTATTTTTCACTGGTTAAAGCATTCAATAATTCTAGGCCTACTTAAAGGCTATATCTAACCACTTTTAAAATTAAATGAAGTGATATTAAGTGGCTCTAGATACAGTTTATGACATTGAGTACAAGGTGCAGGACTCCCCACTCGTTCACACTCACAAGAATATATAATTGTATACCTGGATCTGGAAAACACATCAGTGACTTACTTGTACCAGCATGTGACAGATCTCTTGGTGGCCTGTCTCAGCCGCAGCATGGAGCGGTGCGCGTTTATTCTGGGTCTCCATCTTGAAGTTGGGATCTATTCCTTCCACTGGAATAAAGACACATTCAACATCAGAAGACAAAACTAAACAATGTGCAGAAGTGAGACATTTGTAATAGCCAATTGCCACCACCAGAGGGGGTTAACGCACCTAACATCAGCACGACTTTCTTGAGCTCCCCTTGTTTGGCTGAGATGTAAAGCTGCTTGGGATGGAAGCGCAGTTTCTTGGGTCTAATTAGAAACAAAATAGAAAATCAATGATCACGGCAGTGTCTAATTTTACACAAATCACATGATACTTTAGAGATAAGACTTACTTTTCTGTATCAAGGGCCAGAAGAATACTGTCCAGGGTTTCCTTAGGTGGTCCTTGGAGGGTTAATGCAGGAGTCTCCCCAAACCCAGGCTGTGGTGCATCCGTCTTGGACCCTCCAGGAATTGCAGAGGTATCGAGCCCCTGTCCAGAACAACTAGGCAGAGAGCTGTCTGCCCTGCCACCCACATCACTACTTACAGCTACATGGGATTGACTGCAAAGATAAATTGCATAAGTATAAACTTATTATTGTATATAGCATGTTTTGGCCATAGTACATGTACTAGCTAGGATACCCTGGTTGGTACATGGTAAGCTCTAAGGGAGAGGTTATCACACACTACGAGTCAGTCATATCCATACTGTATATTATGGAATCCCAATATGTCCAAAGATTGAGTCAATCATGTCAGACTTAGGCAGGTCAATTAGCTCCATATATGGAGTACCAGGCATTCAGTGAACTATGGCGACCCTACAGTATCCAACAAACCTGTATGATGTGAAAGCCTTTTCTACAAAATCATTAATTGCAAATAGGGCTGTCACGATTATGACATTTTACATGACGATTAAATGTCACTCAAAATAATTGCGATTAACGTAAGGTAACATTTGATTGTGTTTTTGTCGTTGACAATTACATGTCTGTTTGGCTTTCAGGCTTTGAAGTTGCACATGGCAGATATGACAACTTTAAACTTAGATTGATAGTGGAAATAGACGATCTATAAGCTCACAACGCGTCGCATCCTGCTATTTCCACAATTTTTGAAAATGTTATGGCAATTTTTCAACATTATGACGATTATGACAAAACAATTGTGATTATGTCAAATAATTGCGATTAGACGATTATTATGTAATCATTGTGACAGGCCGAATTGCAACCAATTGTAATTGTATGAAACTCCAATTTCTACAGAGTCCTACCTGCCAGTGGTGGTGTCTGCCCTGCCCTCCAGGGCCCCGGGTGTGGCCGGTCCCTGTGTGTGTGTTAGCAGTGGCACTGTGGAAGTGGTGTCTGCGTTGGCGATGGTGACCTCCTTGGCTTTGCTGGCCTCCTCTCCGCAGTGGGGACAGAAGCTCTGGCCTCTCAGCACAGAGGCACACGCACGATGGAACCTGTGAGAGATGCTGACGTCGGGTTGGCACTCCATGAAGGTCCCCTATGGGAAAGCAATAACCAGGCAAAAATCACTAGAAGAACCACCACAAATGACCTGGATCTTGGCTGAAAACATAAGGGTTGGTTGGTTTATGCCAGGGTTCCCCAATTAGTTTTCCCCAAGGGACGAATTGTGTCTAGGGTACCAAGCCGAGGGCCACAACATTGCAGGGGGCGACGGTGGCGTTCCCACTACTCCAGCGACAGTTCAGATATCGTCATTGTCGGGTGAAAATCTTGTATGTCCAAAACCGTTTGTTTTGCATTTATCATTTTAAAAATGATTTAAACTAGTGAAAACAGCCGAACTACATGTGTGCTTGTAGATCTGCTGTTTTCACTACTTTTGTGCGACGGCCTTGTATGATGAAGCAGGGCTTTACTTTGCGAAAGAACATACAAATTTGGAGATACAAGGTTTCTACCCGACAACAACGATATACTAGTGTTGTTGCTGCTCTTATACCACCATTATTACTGGGGTTGGTGGGGGCCAGACAGTAGCCCCCCACGGGCCGCAAATGGCCTGCGGGCCGCCTATTGGGGAACCATGGTTTGTGCTTTTTAGTTGTCGCTTTTATATGAATTACAATATTTATTTAGCCATATTGAGGAAAGCTTTTTGGTAAATCAATAACAAAGTTTTTAATCATAAGGTGTCAGTTCCATCCCCTGTATATATATATATAAAAAAAAAAGTTAAGTAAAAGTATGGTAAGACCTACACCCATACTCTATTTTCTGCATAAGAACTTATTCAGAAAGATATCGTCACGATACACAGGACTGGTGTGCTCAGCCCTTTGTGTACACAAATTAATTAGGATTATACAGTACATCTGGTAGTTCCGACGAAGCAATTTGATTGTTTGAAATGGCTCTCTACCCTTGTGAATAATGATCACGGGCCACGGCAGCGCAGGCGGTCCAATAATCACAAAAACCCACACTCTCAAGTGTAAATATAAATAATAAGCAAACTTTGTGACTGATTAACTAGATTATTTGTTGTGTTGTATGTCATGGCTGGGCGATATGTACAAAATCAAACATCACAAAATGTTTGAACAAATACTCAACATCGATATTTTAACAATAATAATATATAGATATATATTTGTTTTCTGATTGTCTTTTTAAGCAATTTTTCAACGTTTCTGGAAGTATAAAATATAGATCATCACACAATATTATATCAATATCATTCAATTGTATGTACGTTGTCCATTGATCAAGACGAAAGCATTTTAATTTTAATAGCCGATCTACAAGCTTGTTCAGCAAAGATATTTTACATATTTAACAGACAAGTCACTAGTCTAGTATCGATAGTATCGAGCCCTGAGGGACACTCGTACAGTGTTCAAGTGGTTAACATGGTACAAGAGTTGATCCACTCACAGCCCTACGGAAGAGGTTAACATGGTATAAGAGTTGATCCACTCACAGCCCTAGAGAAGAAGTTAAAGGTATATTCAGTGATTGTATTTCATTCAAACAAAAATATAATTGGTACATTTTTCATTCATTCTCCTCACTAGAATGTGTGCTGATCATATAAGGACTTCCACCATGGCCTGTGTTGCGAGCATAGCTAGATTCGGTTTTCAGAGGTGGCCAGCCAGTCCTCGACCAATCAGGGTAGAGTATGGCCATAGTTGTTATGATGTTTAGTTATGATGGTCAAAATAAATGTTTTGAGAACCACAGTCACTCTGAATTACGAACGTCTGCTAAATGCCTAGATTGTAAACTACTGAACTCATAAAATGCCACAGTCTCGTAGTAAATCAGTATCATACATATCCTGAGGCCTACCGATATTCAGTGATTGGGTCTAACGATCAAAACGAGAACATTATAATGGTGTAAAAAGTCTATAAGAAAACGAATAATTTCCACGCTGTAAGGCCAGTAAGGGACAAGATGACCCCCGGCCACTTTCATTATCACTGAATACACCTTTAACATGGTATAAGAGTTGATCCACTCACAGCCCTACAGAAGAAGTTAACATGGTGTATAAGAGTTGATTCACTCACAGCCCTACAGAAGAAGTTAACATGGTGTATAAGAGTTGATCCACTCACAGCCCTACAGAAGAAGCCACAGCCCGGGCAGCACTGGTGCTTCACCATGCCTTGGCGGTGGTCCTCGCACAGGACCAGCAGCTGGACAGAGTTGGAGGGACGCATCATCTCCTGCTTCAGCACGGCGCCCTGGCAGCGGCTCAGCAGCCCGTCCACGCTCTCCGTGGCCATGCACTTCCTGTCGGCCAGGATGAGGATCTCCCGGCTCTTGGGCGTCTCCATGCGACAGCTGCACAGCGGGAGCTCCTGAGCCAGGTCCTCCTGCACCGCTGGGCCGGCAGACACACCTGCACAGTCTGGGATGGGACGAAATGAAAATGTCATATCATGATTATTGTGAGCAAAGATTTGATCGCGATTTGCGATATTACCACGATAATCAAAATTTCCCCAACATCCATTATCCTGGGGCGGAACATTTGTCCGAAAATAGCAGATCTACAAGCTCACAACGCGTCACAACGCAACGCCTTGTGAGCAACACACAAAGCTAGACGTAAACTCACTGATAATCGATCGAAGACTAGAGGTTCGGGACGCTATGTGGCTATTTTAGAAAGTGAAATGAATATTTTCCAATTCGACAAGACCCGTGGGCATCATTTGAACGCACAGATCTGAGTGACGCAGAATATTCAGCTATTATTTGTAGGTACTTGAAAAACACTCTTTTTTTTGGACAGTCAATGAGTTAAAAGCTAAAACTTTACCAAGGATTTGAACCCCCTAACACTTAATCAATAGGTAATCCCCGAGTGACCACCTCCAACCACCGCAGTATCAATTCCTAGTATCAGAGCAGTGAAATTTCATCAAACATCATTAGAATACGATGGAGTCATTTTAGTTCTCACCTGTCTTTTGTGAAGAAACCGTGGGTTCTTGGGCCATGGGGGTTTCTGAAACGGGGGAGATCTTTGTGCACTCTGTAGCGGGTTCAGCTGGGGCCTGAGCTGGGCCCTCCTGGGGTTCAACTGTAGCCTCAGGGCCTGAGGGAAAGTGTCAATGATGTCATATTATTGACATCATCAGGATACTTCATATCCATGGGTTCAATTTGTAGTCCCACAGTGGCCATGTTGAGGACCAACACAGTTGTTTCACTTGTCTGATTGGCATGGAATTAATGTTCTACGTCAATCAGAACACCTTTGTTGGTCCTCAACATGGCCACTGTAGGACTACAAATTGAACCCATGAATATGAGATTAGCGGTTCTATCGATATTCTTTGGAGATCCACTGATCCAACGACTTCCAACTTGGCGTATCACTCCCTCCAGTTGTATGAGAAGATGGTCAACCGGCTCTGTACTGTATGCTGCTTTGGGTTATTACTTGCGCCAGCAGAGCGTGCAAGTACTGCGATCGGCTGGGTATGTATGTCCTTCTTTTTTTAAGCCTGTAGCCCAATCAGGGACCAGCATGTCTGGCAACATCATCATTAACAGCCAATGAGGAACCAGCATTCCTGGTGATGCCACTGGCATCATAAGTGGCAGTGGTGAGCGCACCTCATGGCGTGCTCTGCTGGCGCACAAGTAGGCCATACATGGCCTACTTCTGCATGAGGCACAATTTGGCACTTCGACACAGTGCAGTTCTAGTTTTATGCTGTCGCTGTCCATTTGTGGTGGTGCTGAACGACGCATGTAGAGTGGCGTTTGCTGTCGGGGACTGCCCCATAGGTCGAACTCCCGTTGGGTCAAACAGTGTCGGCAGGTTAGATAATCACCCGCGAGCGTCGGCAGGTTAGATAATCACCCGCGAGCGTCGGCAGGTTAGATAATCACCCGCGTCACGGTTAGGTTAGGTTTAGGGTTAGGTTAGGGTTAGGCATAGTTTTACTGAGGTTAGGATTAGGGTTTGGGTTAGAGTTTGGTGGTCGATCCAAAGGGTGTTCGACCTAATGACATGTTACCTTGCTGTCCTTAGTTTGCCAATAGTGTAACCATAAGTCCATCTGGTTAAACTTCAACACTCTCAGAGTTAAATTAACACTGATGACTCTACAGTGTAAATGACTGTGGAAGTGCAGTATTGAAGAATTGTACCATTACCTGACTTGACTTTTATCTTCCTTTTCCGTTTCCTGGACGGCCTGAGCCAGGCGTTGTCTCCCTTTGTTTTCTTTTTCAATTTCTTCTTCATACTGGATTCGGAGCTCTAAAAAGGAGAACAAGTGAATTTGTAATTACCAAAGTGAATTTGACTGATGGACAGAAGGCAATTCGTAAGGCTGGCTCCAGAATTAGATTAGATACGACTTTAATGTCCCAGGGGTATTTGTTTTCACAAATCTCTCTCTGGGACAAATAAAGTGTAATCTAATCCTACCTGACCCCAAATATTTTAAAGTTTGTTCAATGTTCAAGGCTGCTATTCAAACATAATTTTAATATTTGGATGCATTTTCTTTTTTTTACATTTTCATTATTACACAGCCATGTCACAGGTGCACACAGAGCTGAGGAGTGCATCAACTTTCAAAATGCTCCCATGTTAAACTGTTGTGTGGGAGTGGCTTTCTGGGTTTGGTGTCAACTTTGGATAAATGCCCATAGGGAACTTTATAAATGTTTCATTCTATGAACAAAACTGCTTTTTAAGAACAATGCTGGCATAAGCTAGAGATTCACTGATATCAAATGTGTTTTTACATGCTTAGATCACCAATAGCCCTAATTACACTTTCTTCCTTGAAGAGGTGAAGATTTTCAACTACAACGCAACTTCCACAAGTTGAATCAATGGCTGCATACAGCTTCATGTTTCTCTCGAGGCGTGACTTACTGTTTTTATCCTTGATTTATTGTCTAAATAATTTAGAACATGTATTTTGATAAATGTGCAGAATGTTCAAAGCTTGATAACTGGGGACAGCTCTAGTAATAGTCTAAAGATTCAGAGAGCTGTTTTGCCTTACTTATCTGAAAATATACCAGGCACAGAAGTTATGGCTGCCGTGACGTAGGCGAGGCGCAAGAGGGTTATTCACCTGCGACATCAATAGCCTCTTTGTTGAGTGTTATTTTCAAAAGCCACTTTGTAGAAATCGGGTTCATGATTACTGATAATAACAATGTAATTAATAAATGTATGATATATCGGCCAAACCGATGCATCGCTCAAGACCTGATTAGTCCATTGGCGACAGGTGCATAGGTTTTAAGATCAAAGTAGTGAATGAAAGCCAAGGGAACCCAAGCACTGCAATTTCAACAGGTAAGACTCATTTCCAGAGGTTTTATATAAAAAAATATTAGGGCTGGGACTTTAACTGATTCATTGCGATTAATTAATTACAGAAAATGTATGCGTTTTAATCGCACTTTTAATCGCACTTAGTTTTTGCACCACAGAACCTTCAGTTTGATGCACCAAAGAAGAGACAACAAACGCAAAGGGAGAAGTAGCCGATCAGAGCGCTTTGCTTGGCCCAGTGGATGCGAAATTTAGATTTAAAAAACGCACTTGTTGATTCACTCGTACAACAAAATGTGTTTTACTTAAAAAAATAAAATAAAAAAAAAAGCTCGGGTCAAATATTAATATGCGATTAAAATGCAATTAATTGCGATAAATTAACTCATTGAGTGCCAATCCCGAACTAGTTCGGCTTTATTATCGTATCGCAGAGTGCCGATCCCGAACAAGTTCGGCTTTAAAAAAAAAAAAAAAAAAATTTGAATTTTTTTTTTTTTTTTTTTTGGACCCCATCAAATCTGGTGAACATGATTTCAATCGCGATTTTGCATGTTCCACCCCCATACAACCCCATCTAACATACAGGGCAGCCATGTTTGTTTACATAACATGTAAAACATAATGGCGATTATCTCAAGAATGCCTGAACGGATTTCCAATCGGATTTTTTTGTTTGAAAGCTGTGAACAAACTGCACAAATCCACTCCAATGCAATCCAGGATTGCATTGGATTTTTTAGAGCTCATTCTTCTCTGTTTTTTTCCCATGCATGAGGTGTGCAAGGTTTAATCATGGCTAAGTTGACGAAAATAAGGCTTCTAAAATGCTTGGTAGCCAATAGCTAACTTCATCCTCTTCCTGTACATGCACAAAGGAAAGTGTTCAGGCAAGTCATGGCTGCAGGGCTTCTGCATATACCAGCATATCTCTATGGGATTTTCTATGGCCACTGGGCGCCCTCTAGTGGTGAAAGGGGTGGCACTAAATGAGTTAATTACAAAGCCTGTAATTAATTAGATAATTTTTTTTAATCGCATCCCAGCCCTAAAAAATATCCTTTTTTTAACATTGTAACATGCACTCCCACAGCTCACATGACGATTGGCTGATCTTACCAGGTCTGACTCTGTGCCCTCTTCTTCTCCATCATCTTCTGCAGACTCCTCAGACTCCTGCTCTTCTCCCAGCTGCACCACAGGAAACAACAAAACTCATCACCACCACCAATACATCACAGGAACCCTGCCTTATCCTCTCTTTCACTCAACACAGGGTTCCCACACATTTTTACCAATTAATTTCCAAAACTTTTCCAGAATATTTAACCCAATTTCCAGGACTATATAAGAATAATTCAGCTCAATAACAAGTCGCTTACTCCTATACGCAATGCCTAAAGACAGGTAGTGTATGCCAGTGGTTCTCAACCTTTTCAGGCTGTGACCCCCGAAATAATCATATTTTAACTGGGGACCCGGCACACTGACGAGCACTAAGAGTTGAAGAATTTTGTATAACACGTTTCTATTGTGAAAATAGCAGATCTACATGCTCAGTTGCAAGGCATGTAGATTGGCTATTTTCACAATTTCTGCCTCTAATATTTGACAATTTGACCAATGTTTAATTTGTCATTTCAGAGGTATTAACTCACTTACTGCCAATTAAAAATGCCCTCGAGTGGCATTAGTGCCAGCCCTCTCCATAGACTTCCATGTAATTTGTAGTGCACAGATCATGCACACCCATGCACAGATCATGCACCATGTTTGTGCAGGCTGTTCACAGCTTTCAAACAAAAAAAAAAGATTGGAAATCCGTTCAGGCATTCTTGAGATAATAGCCATTATGTTTTACATGTTATGTAAACAAAAATGGCTGCCCTGTATGTTAGATGGGGTTGTATGGGGGTGGAACATGCAAAATCGCGATTGAAATCATGTTCACTAGATTTGATGGGGTCCAAAAAAAAAAATAAGTCGCCCAAAGTCGCTTGGCAGGGAAGCCCATAGTGAGAAAGTTGCTCTAAAAGTCGCCTGGCACTGTATGAGTTAACACAATCAATAACCAAAGACAATGCATAGCTATTTTATCCAGGACCTTCCAGGACCCTTGATCAATTCCAAAACTTTTCCAGCACTGGAAAAATATTTTTCTATTTTCAAAATATTTCCAGGAATTTCATGACCGTGGGAACCCTGAAAACAGCATCCCGATGAACAACCATGATAAGGAATGTCCCCTTTGGATGGGAAGACTGAAAAGGTTTGTTTACTTTGTCTCATACTTTAATTCCCTGCCAAAAACGTCTTTTGGACAGATTTTTGCTGTTGCATTTTTCAAATGCTAGCCAACAACTCCATCTGGTGTAAAAAGAAAATGGAATCACAGTCGCACAGGAAACGAAAGGATATGAGGACAACGTGATCGAAACTCCGGATGTCCATTTGTTTCTTGTTAAATATTTTCACGGAAACGCCTTTTTCTCCACTTCCTGACTTTCGCTGCGTGTTTGTCATCGACCGTAATTAGGGAATGCATGGGCCAAACAGCTCACTTTTTTCCCAAGGAAGCACAGAGACCGTGTCCGAGATCGATTCGGGGATCCATTAAAAAAATATAAAATATTCTGTGACTACACTAACTGACAACTATTAAGCGTAAAATAGCTGGCTGTGGTTAGTGGTTTGGTTAAATATTTTTGCCAGTGGATTGATCGGTGAGCCGATAATGCCTCTATCGGCTTTGATTGGTATCGGCTTTGCCGATCTACAAGCTACATCATAGCCAGATTTCAGACCCAGCTCACGCTTTAGTCTGAAACTGTGCCCTATTCTGAGCGATTTACGGGGGAGCAACTTTTTGGCGAGCGTGCGCGCGAGTGATCGCGACGCACGGTGAACGCGACGCACGGTGAACGCGACGCACGGTCGCGGCGTGTGTGTGTGATTGTGTGTGTGTCTCCTTCTGTGCCAGTGACTGCTTCCACACAGAATTGCGACCAGAAACATGTAATCAACATTAACAGCTTGGTGAAATCAATATATAATGTCAATGTTTTGTAAGAAGAATCATTAAATATATAAATGCTGCCTGCTACAGTAACACAATAAATAGAAGAATTTATGGATTTGACGAAGTGATCGGGAATATCGGTATCGGCAGATACTGATTACAGTTGATCGGTGATTGGAGCATCTCTAGAGTTAAAGTATGTTCAAAGCATCTTTTTGTGTAAAGAAAGTGCTTTTTGAATGGATATACTGTATAGTAGTAGGCTTAAAAAGCAGATTCCGCAAGTTGCACGTTTCCACAAAGGTGTGCCACATTACAATTTATGATTGCTAAGTGCCATCAAGACAAATGGTGAATGTGCTTTGTATTGATGTTCAATCACCGACTGAAAGCCACAAAGAAGTTTGTGGAGATAGAATCAACATCAACATTTTATTCAGTCTCTCTGGTTTTGGTAACTCCTGACTTGGGTAAACTTGCTACCATTTCAGTGGCTCAAGAGGCATATGATTTTTGTTGTTATTTCCCCCCTGAGACTGGTCACTTTCTCATGCAAGATGGGATTTACCAGCTTTTCTTTACAGCAAGGGAAATAACTACACCATCTCCAGAATGGTGAATATTAAAATAATCATAGCCATTCATCGTCATATGAAGCAAAACTATTCTACTACTACAGTGCAAATCAATATCTGCAGACTGATGTTTCACAAGGATTTGCCCTTGTGAAAATGGGTGTTCTGCATGCTGATAGCATTAAAGAAACTAGAACTGCACTCTGTCGAGGTGCCAACTTGCGCCTCACTAACAAGCAGGCCACACATGGCTTACTTGTGCGCAAGGGAGACGCCTACATACATACATACATACATACATACATTCCCAGAATCCCAGACGTTTCAGGGCTACGGTCTTCAAAAAAGGGGGACATCTACAGTACATACATACCCAGCCGATTACAGTACTTGCGCGCTCTGCTTGCGCAAGTAATGATGCATTTAACATCATGAATGATGGTAAAACACTACCACGGTCCACCTACTCGGTCACAACAAGCCCTTTTAGTGATGTGTGCTAACTGCCACTGGCATGGGCCCCACTGGATTAGGTGACAGTTGACACTGTTATTTGGATAGAACAATGTCCCATATTGAATTCCAAAAGCAAGCATGCTTTTCAGTGATGTTATAATGAGGCCTGAAGTTCTATGATTTTCTGGTCTGATTTTGCACAGTTTTGAGTGTGTGGGACTGCCTTTTAATTGTTCATTAGGTTTTCTTTTGGCTCCAGCACCTCATGTAAGTCTACTGGCAGAAGAGCAGTGGTTTATCACTATTAACTTTTTCGCCGCCGTTGACGGTGAGGATTGTCATTGAAAGGGTTAATACCATGGCGCCGTTGACGGTGAGGACTGTGAATCTTACTGTATATACAGTAAAGATATTATTACTTACTTAATGTCGCTCCGGTCCCGCTCGCATCGGTAATGTCGGCGATTTGTTTACAACGCACGTTGGGCGTGCACGCGAAGTGAAGCTCCTCAATGTTAAGTCAATGGCGAGGCCCATAAAGAAACTTCATTTAAACAAAATAGCCATTTTGAGACATTTTGCAGCAGATCTAAATGTAAACAAGGCAAAAGGCAGGGCGCAGCCATCTTCATCTTCTTGTCGCACACTGTCATGTGACTAGATGACGTAATCGTTGCCGTCAAGTGATAATCCAAAAAAACAAAAACAACCCCCTTCCGGCCCTTCAAAATAATAGCGGCGGCCGACGGAGGAAACGACGTGGCGCCGAGGCACCAAGCAACCTTCAGATTAAGAGGCAGCAGATGTGTTAAGTGATGATATATTATGTAATTTATATAGAGCCATATCAGCTGATATGGCGGCATAATCCACTCTGGGTCACTCCCCTAACACTCCCCTCACCCAGAGCAAATAAAACGGTTGGTTATGTGATAACAAGCAATTGTTACAGAAGTTATCTGGTCGTTGTAAGTTCAATGCATTTAATAGTGGCATTCGATGTGTTAAATGGATTTAAAACTGCAGGTCAGTCATCCTCTCTGCACTCATTGTCCCCGCATCTCTCTTCAATGCCCTGTCCCAATAAAGCAGAAATGCTACACATTTTCTTTGAGCGGTGCTCTTGTAAGGAGCTACCGGCTCCTACATCTGGCTTTGTCCGTTTATACCAGGGGTGCCCACACTTTTTTGACTTGGGGGATACTTTTAAAATGACCAGCTCAACCTGATCTACCCACCCCAATAAAGATGTACCTGAGGTGGCTTTGGAATAGCGGCACTGGTGTTACATATAAGACAAACGCACTTGAAATGGGAAATAGTGGGGAAAAGGTCTTCATCCCATTCTGTATGGAAAAGAAATAGCCAATACTAAAATAAAGTGTCCTGCGTTCCAACCTGCGAGGCAGGTTCAGACGAGCTGGTCTCCTTTCCATCTCTGGGGGTTTGCTCCTCCTCTTCGTCCGTCTCCTCTCCGTCCTCCGACTCGTCCTCCTCGGAATCGTTTTCTACTCGCTCCCCGTTCACAATAGCCAGCTGTTTGGGCTAATGAGGTGTGAAATGGGAAAAAAAAAGAGGAATGGAGATTATTCACCATCTTTCAAACTGTCATATTTTTTACGAAAATAGCAGATCGACAGGCTTGTAGATCGCCTATTTTCGCTCTTCAGCGTACAACGAACTACACTTAAAGCCTAAAGGGGAGAACCATCCATTTTCAACATTGAACTATGTTGTATACAAAGTCCCCCCCCCCCATCTGTGTTGCCTAGAACTGGATGATTGATTGCAGGGTTTGTTTCCACAACTTCAAGGTATATTAATGACATAGTTCAATGCTGAAAATGGGTGGTTCTCCCCTTTAAGTTGTAGTAAAACGCATGAACCTTAAAATCTAAATGTTAATGAATTTAGCTTCCACACTTCAGAGCACATTATAAGGACATCAGCTCTAAGGTTACACTTCACAGTCAGATAACAGATAGATAGATAGATAGAATTAGCTCAGTCCTATCAGCCATTCAGTAGAGTAAAGCTATTTCTCAGTAAACTTACTGATACTCAACAACACCAACAGTTTTGGTTAAGTGTTTCTCAAATGGGGGTACGTGTACCCCTAGGGGTACGCAGAGGTACTGCAGGGGGTACTCAAGATGATAGAAGTATAAATCATGATACTATTATTCATAGTTAAATAATTAACAACAAGTGAATTAAAGGGAGAAACAACATTTACTGTTATGTTTAATGATGACACTTTGAGAAACTTGTTTTGAGCCTGATAGTTGCCAACCCAAATTACATAGTACCAGGCAACTGGGATGTGTTTGAATGATGTTTGAATGTAATGTTCCATTTGGGAACATGGAAACTGGACTGAAATGTTATGGCCACAGTGTTGAAACTCTCACTCCCTTTGTTTTCTTTTTTTGTGATGTTATATTATATGGTTTTAATTGAAGTTGGGAAAATGTTGTTGTCGGGTAAAGGGGGTACTTGGATTCAAGAATCGGGCGAAAGGGGGTACTCAAGCAAAAAAAGATTGAGAAACACTGGACAGGGTACCATGAGCCACGTTATAGACAGTATGTCGAAACATGTTCATCTTTGGTCTGTCGTGTGTATGGCGCTTTCCTTTTTTAACTGTATGTTGCATTGTCCCTGGTTGTGTTGTATGTGTCCCAATAATGTAACTTGTGTTTCCACATCGGTTATTACATTATGGCCTTGCTGCATCACTTCTACAGAGACTAGATCTGTAGCTGTCCAAATAAACATATTTTGGGTTCTCCCTTAAAGGGACTACACCATGAATTTTCATTTTTCCAATTTTTATGTATTTTCTTGGTGTCCCACCAGCAACTTCTATCCTCACAAAGTCCTATTGTTGACCATTGTGTCTTTCTCAGTTTATGGGCAGATCTATGTTAGCATGTCTCAGAACGGTCCTGATTGTGAAATGTCAGATTTGTGATGTCACAAGGCCTGAGAAGGAGGCAGGAGGAGCTGGGAGAGGGTTGGGGAGGGGTGGGCAGGCCTGAGAAGGAGGCAGGAGGAGCTGGGAGAGGGTTAGGGAGGGGTGGGCAGGCCTGCTGAGCAGGAGGTGGGGAGGAGTGTGGGGCCAAAACTGGCTCAATAGCGCAGTCCTCCCACTCAGGACAAGGTGGTACTGCAGCTGAAAATGCTCTGAAAGCCAGGCAGAAATGACAGGGGCTCTGTATTCAGGAGTGGTAATTTAGCCTCAAACCTTTTCAAAAACGTTTTTGGGACACAAACAGTGTTATATAAATTATTTTTAAATGCATGGTGTAGGACCTTTAAGGAGAGTTTGAGGTGTTTTCCAAGAGGCAAAAAGGATACATAAATAATAAAACAAAAGAAATCATCATTATCTCAATATTTAACAGGAAGGGCAAAGACCTGTTGGCTCTCCGCTGTGCGTTCCATCTGCTGAAACATCTCCAGCACGGTTCGCTGCCGCATTACTTTGGCTTTCTTCTTGGGGACAAAACTGTAGGTTCCCATCTTCCTCTTCTTTTTACGAGATGGCATGACTCCTGAGAGTGATACTAGGGTAACACAAAAGGTTATCAGTTTGCGGTGCAAATGTACCGTTCCCGTCTATTAGATCAGTGTTTCTCAAATGGGGGTACAGTATGAGTACCCCTAGGGGTATGCGGGGATACTGAAGGTTACAGGAGAAAATGGGAATGTGTAATTTACTTATTACTTGACAAATGACAAAAACATTGACAGTCTTTGTGTGAACCTGCTAATCTGGACATTGTAAAACCAAATTACATCAATAACTTGACTAGTAAAACTTAACAGTAAACTTGAATAGAAAGGTATGTTTATTTGCCATAATGCTGTTTTATTTTTGACATAATTGGCATTGGAACTGGACTTTTGATGAGCTTTTGATAAGCAAAATTCTGTAGTCACAGGGGAAAGGCCGGGGGTACTTGGCTTCAGAAATCAGTCTAAGGGGGTAATGCAGCCAAAGAGAACCACTGTATTAGATAACTTAAAAAAAAACTCAAAACCAGAGAATACAGTTACTTTTCCCTCTGGCTTTGTCTATCTGTCAGGTGGGCCTTGACCAGTTATACGTCATGCATGTTCTCATCGCTGGGCCCAGTGCATGCTAACCTAGCTGGAGCTTGGCTGGGGCTGGCCTTGGTGCTGAAGCCGGGGCTGCTGGTGGTGAGCCTGATGACGTTGCTGGAACTGAATCTGGCGTTTCCGCCGGGCTCTGAGGTAGCTGGTTCTGCGTGGCGGTCGGCTGCGGGGCATTCTCCTCCTGGGGTTTAACGGGACTCTCCACTTTTGAGCTGTTTGCTTCTCTTAGTTCCCTGTTCAGAAGCTGCAAACGACAAGAACCAAAAGCCTTTATGACCCAGCCTTTATAGGTCTTTACAAACCGGGGGCAAATTTGCGAAGCGAATAGTTTTTTTTAAACCCTCAAAGTCAATTCCACACCGGCAACGAATTTCCATGGAGCGAAAAAGCGGCTATTATTTATTCGCTCTGTTGTCGAAAACTCCTCTCTCTCTCAATATCAAAGCAAGCTGACTGTACCCAATTTAAGGAGAGAGAGAGAGAGAGAACATGGTCGAGTGACTATCCCTTTACACTGAGAGGGAACAGTGTTTCTCCTTTTAGCAGTGTCTTGTCTCGTCGTCTGTGTGTGGCTGCCCTGCTGCCGCCAGTAGTGGAAATAGAACTCAAATGTCTTACTTTGGTTGTTTGATGCCAGCCTGAAACAATTCGCACAACCGATAACTGACAAATTTTATACGCATACCGTATTCACGTAGGTGTGTGTATAGAAAAAAGCATACAAATTCGCCGTCGGAATTTTTTGCATTTTCGGGTCGCTTATTCATGTCGCTAATTCGCCGGTGTGTAATGACCTTTAGTGTTACTATGCAATCTCCTCTGAATGCCCCTCCACTCATTAGTGTGGTTGCCCAACAAGGCAACACACTGTAGTCCTGGGGAAACTTTATTTATTCTAGATAAACTTTATTTGTGAGTAAGTCGATTGAGTCAAAGGGGGAAGAGGTGCTAACTTGAGGATTGGTCAAGCTGCACATGACAATTTGGCTACTCAGACAATAAATAGGCAACCACACTTGCAATTTCCAATTGCATCTTTCTAGTTAGTGTGGTTGCCCGAAGGGAAACACACTGTATTTCTGGGGAAACTTTCTTTTCACTAGATTCCGCTGCCATTGGAAATTGATGGAAACCAGATGCAATTGGAAATTGAAGGAAAAACAAAACGAGTATTTGTGAATGATAAAGCACTGATAAAGCCATTAGTCCAGGCGTTTCGGGCAGGAATAGGGTGGAATCGTGCACTTTATGAAAGAAGCATGAAATTTGGCACACAGTTAGAACATGCCATATGGAACATTTTTGGCTATAGGGCCATCTCAGATTTGTCTTTGGAAACTTGTGGGAGCCAATCAAAGTTGGGCTCTCATAGACTTTACTGTAGAGTAAAATAATACAAAACATAAATATGCTTTAAGTAGCATGTGAGGGGTCAAACTAGGTGTTTTTCGGGATTCTGAATCCAATGCAAGCATTTGTTTTGCAGGAAAAACATTCCTTGGGCTAAAAACGGACCCATAAAACCATGGTTTAGTGATGAGTCATCACTTTTCACAGTTGTGTGGCGGCCGTTTCTCGGAAAGGAATGTTTTTCATGCTAAACCAATGCTTAAATTGGATTCAGAATACCAAAAAACACCTAGTTTGACCCCTCACATGCTACTCAAAGCATATTTATTTTTTGTATTATTGTACTGTATAGTAAAGTCTATGAGAGCCCAACTTTGATTGGCTCCCACAAGTTTCCCAAGACAAAACTGCGATGGCCCTATAGCCAAAAATGTTCCCTATGGCATGTTCTGTGTGCCAAATTTCATGCTTCTTTCATAAAGTGCACGATTTTTGCCTGAAACGCTCTGACTACATTGAGTTCAATGGGGCTGTAACTAGATAAACGTTTTTGTGAATCAGATGCCATTGGAAATTGATGGAAATCAGATGCAATTACAAATTGAAGGAAAAGCATTTGAGGAGTAGTGCTAACTCGAGTATTGGTTGAGCTTCACACGACAGTTAACTTACTGCAGAATATAGTCACGGCAACCACACTTGCAATTTCCAATTGCATTTTTTTCTAGTTAGTGTGGTTGCCCAACAGGGCAACACATTATAGTCCTGAAGAAACTTTATAGACTTCTATGGTAACTTTTCTGCTGCCATTGGAAATGGCAGGGATAATGGCAGGGATAGGGAATCAATCAGGGAATTAATAGGGAATCAATGGGAGTGGGAATCAGTAGGGAATCAATGGGAGTGGGAATCAATAGGGAATCAATTGGTCGGGCTTCACATGACAGTTAGCTTACTGTAGAACAGGGTTCCCCAATTAGTTTTCCCCAAGGGCCGAATTATGTCTAGGGTACCAAGCCGAGGGCCACAACATTGCAGGGGGCGACGGCGGAGTTCCTGCTACTCCAGTGACAGTTCGTTTTGAATTTATAATTTTTAAAATTATTTAAACTAGTGAAAACAGCCGATCTACAAGCACACAACGCCTCGCACCGCGAGGCGTTGTGTGCTTGTAGATCTGCTGTTTTCACTACTTTTGTGCGACGGCCTTGTATGATTTGCGAAAGAACATACAAATTTGGAGATACGAGATTTCCAGCAGACAACGACGATATACTAGTGTTGTTGCTGCTCTTATACCACCATTATTACTTGGTGGGGGCCAGACAGTAGCCCCCCGCGGGACGCAAATGGCCCGCGGGCCGCCTATTGGGGAACCCTGCTGTAGAATAGTCAGCAACCGTCAGCAACCACACTCGCAATTTCCAATTGCATCTTTTTCCAGTTTTTAGATCATTCCCACGTTGTTGTTGGCTATTAGTATATGGTTACCTTTAGTTTTTAGATCATTCCCACATTGTTGTTGGCTATTAGTATATGGTTATTATATGGTTAGTATATGGTTGTTGGCTATTAGTATATGGTTATTATATGGTTAGTATATGGTTGTTGGCTATTAGTATATGGTTACCTTTTGTGCCAGGCTGACGGCAGGCCTGGACATGGTCTTGCGTGCTCGGTTTGTTATCATGAGAGGTGGAGAAGTTGGTGCAGGAGAACGAGGTGGGGTTATGCCATTATTAGTATCTGTCTCTGACGCCCCTTGTCCCAAAGTGGTTCCAGCACTGGTGTCTGTCCTTAGTGCACCCAAACTCGGGCCACGACCAGATGCTGAGGATGGTCCCGTTTTGACCATGTGTCCTAGCATTGTGGGGGGCAATAGCCAGTTAGTCTGGGGGGTAACCCTTAACCCCGATAATGTCAAGCCAGAGACACCCTCCTTCTGCTTGCTGAGGATTAATCCATTGCTTCCGGTAACAGAACCATGCGGAGGTTCCCTCCCCAACATTCCATTCTCGTTGACCAACAATAACATCTTGCGGTCCTCTGGAAGGCCGTGCTTCGGGCTCCTATGTCTGCTACTGTAGTCTGTGCCCTCATAGGTTCCATTTAGTGTTGCGTCACATCCAGGCGGAGGACCCAGCCTGGTTGTAGCCGCCTTGTCTCTGTCTGTAAAAAGAAGATAAATGTCAAAACGAGTCAGGTCAAATTAAATCCATTCAAAAATGAAAACAGGTCAATTCTTTGAGTGATAGGGCTGTCACGATGATGACAATTTACATGACGATTAATTATCACTCAAATAATTGCGATTAACGATTTAATTGTGTTTTTGTCGTTGACAATTACATTTCTGTTTTTAGCCTTTGAAGTTGCACATGGCAGATATGACACATAACCTAAATATAAAAGAAATGACTGACATATTTGACAATGTTATACTTTAAAAAGAACATCGATAGTGGAAGTGAAAATATATTAACATTTTTCAACATGGAAATGATTATGACGATTGACGAAATAATTGCGATTATGTCAAATAATCGCGATTAGACGATTATGTAATAATTGTGACAGGCCTACAGGTCAATGCTGTGAGTGACTCCTTCAATGTGAATTTTACAGGGGGACAAATAAATAATCGTTATAAAGACAAATATTTAAATGTATGTCACCTCTCTCTTCTCCATTGTTAGGAGAATCCATTCCTTCCTTCCCCGTGGGATCTCCTTTACCCACACTGTCCTTGGCCAGGCCAGGAGGCTGATAAAAAAATACAGTTCAGTAACAATATGGGAATAGTGCATTAGTGATATATTAATCTACATCAGGGTGTTCAACAGGGGTCCGGGACCCTTAGGGGGTCCTCGGAGTTACTACAGGGGGGGGTCCTCCAAATCTTGTGTGATAAGAACTTTATTTTTTCTACACTAACCACTTGAACCCTAGAATCCCTATTCTGTGTGGAACATTAGCCAAGAATAGTCGATCTACAAGCTCACTGTGAGCTGGTTTGTAGATCTGCTATTCTTGGCAAAGAGGTTTGTTGTAGATTGAAAATAAAAGCAGACCAAGTATTGATGGTTCAAGTCATTCAATGTCTAAACCAACAACCTACACTGATGATATTGCTGTCAAACAAGTCTTAGCTGTCTCAGATATCTATGAAAAGGTTTAATCTACAACACAATTTTATAGCAGGGGGTCCCTGGGGACTCCCTGCTTTATGTCTCTCTCAGCTAAGGGGTCCTTGGCCTGAAAACGTTGAAGACCCCTGATCTACATAAAACCCAATAACCACTTTGTAATGCATGCCATGGACGTGGGGTACAATCATTTTGAGAGCATAGAAGATTACTCAGATTGTTCAAATGCAAAAATAAAGACATTAAGAACGTTAAAATGGACGGTACGAGGGAAAACCAATTGAAAAATCAGCAAGGGGTCCCATCGGGAATAATGAATAATCTGTGACACTTATTAGGCTAAGCTCCAGCTATAACAGTATGTGCATACTGTAGACTCAAAAGAACGTCCAGCACCCATACATCTCAGCAGTAGAGACATTCAAATAAAAAGACATCTGTAAAACCAGTAAATACCAGCCAACCCACGCACCAGGCAGGCCTGCTGGCCACTTAGCAGTTGCAGCAGACACCTGACTGCCTCTAAAAGCATGGGGAAATATCTGCTCTGAAGCAGGCGACAGCAACAGAGGCCCTTCTGTATCTCTACCCAGGAAATGCCTTACTGTCAGAGAGCAGCTATCTCACCCACTTTGCTTTAATTTTCAGAGACGTTTTAACTCGTTCATGTCTATTGTTCGTCTCTTCCAAACCCATAAGACAGTGGCAGCTTGCCAAATCCAAAGCTAAACGGAAGAGGATATTATTGGATTCACGTCGGTTTGTCCTTCAACTTCAGCACAGCCAGTGCCTGTGTAGTCAGATCATTCTCTGGGCCTTTAGGGAATAACAGAGCGAAGATAGACCCACACTGACTATGTGTCAGCTGTATGATCCACCGTGTCCTCAAACTAGGCCCTCACCCTAAACACGAACAGAATTCCATTTCATTTTAATCAAGGGACATACTTCCTCCAACAATCTCTCAATCAATCAACAGAGAATGTCTTCAACCAGGATTAATCTAAAGCAGAGAAAGACTGTATTTCTCCAACTCTAGCCAGTGATCATAAGGAGGCAGGAACACTGGTTTGCATGTAGTTGGCTGTTAACAAAAGGCCTCCAGCGAGGGAGCAGACAAAGAGGTCTCTCCTCGATGCCTTCAACAATGACACACACAGAGTGAGCTGCAGCTAGAGAGAGAGTGAATGTTCTAAAACGTAGGGCTAGTAACTCTGAACAGAACAGACAGCAGGATCATTTAGACAAGTTATTCACCAAACATAAACCTGAATGGTTTTGGGATCTTACTTAGACAGAAGCAGCAACATTAAGCTGACTGTGAGGGCCTGTTCCGGTGAGGAGGACAGACTCTGTGGCCAGAACAGCAATGAGTTCTTTACAGAGATCATCAAGGACAACGTCTAAAGCCTCTATGGTGAAACATCTGCTAGGAATGCAGACACCACATGTTAAAGGGCAGAGAGAAGAACCCTTTTTAGTTAGCTTTTTTATGGATTGTAGGAATGCAAAGGGGAAACACTGGGCCTGTGATGTCCCCCTAGTGGACGGGAAAGGAAACACATGCTGTTGAAAGAAAAAAGGAGGGGGAGGGGAGAAAGAGAAAGCTGTCTGCAGATCTCCGCCATTTTGTGACCAGGCTTGTTTACTGACACGGCAAACCCATTGCAGCAGCTTTCCACTAGATGGTGAAGGTGGTAGGGGCAGCATTCTAGGGAACTGCTGAAGGGAGTTACACAGCTATGCCTGAATTCTGAGTTCTCATAACAATGCACCTGCAGATTAATAATAATAAAAAAAAAATATATATATATCAATGTCCTTCAAAAGCAAACGGATTGAGGCTTCAGCAATGACTCTCGAATCTGAATAAACCGAATCAATTCAAATAAAAAAAAAGGTTAATTATTCTAAAAATAAAATGTTTATGGTGCTGATGTCAGGTCACTGAAAGTACATGCAGCTCATGACTAAATCTTACCAGCTTGGGCTATTTCTGAACCAGTGTACTCTGGAACCAGACAACATGAAGAGAATATGGTGCCTGCAAGGCCTTCAAGACATGTAAATTACCAACATAACTGATCTTCACAACAGACTGCATAGCCTGTGTCTGAAAAATGGATCCACCTTGAGACTACCTTTTTGCGAGCAGGAGGAGCACATTACATAATCAGTTATTTTTTATGTGACCGACAGCTCAAGGGTGCCAAGTCACAGCCAACGGCCCGCACAAAGAGCAGGAAGCCAGTCAAGCCACGGCACACAAAAGGCCACCACTGCATACAGGAAACAATCATCTCTCTGATCTTTTTTATTTATTGTTTAAAATCTCTATACAATATTAATAATGTTTCTTACTTTATATTATAACCCAAGAAGGTAAAGAACAGATCAATGGAATTTAGTTGATTGATCAGTTGATTCATCCGCACAAACTGAGGACATTGATATCTTTTCGCAGCAAGAACATCACCCCATTCCAAAGGACAACTTGTATGCGTGTCTGTTCAAGTATGTCCTCGATTGTACTGTATGGCCGGGTCTAGGTTGTCCATCAAGCCCCATGAGATCTCATTAGACCGCCCATGGGGGATAGGAGAAACATAAGATGAGCACAGAGAGGAGAGGAGAGACAAAGACAGAGAGAGAGAGGAGGGACAGAGACAGAGAGAAAGACAGAGAGAGGAGAGGAGAGACAGAGAGAGACGGTGACTGCTCTCCATTCCGACATGTCTCCACTCCGACAGTGACTTATTATTGTCGGAGTGGCAGCACTTCCATAGAGGTTAGGTTTAGGGTTAGGGTTAGAGATAGGGTTAGTGTCGGAATGGAGACATGTCGAAAAGGAGACATAACCGGAGACAAAGCGAGAGGAGAGACAGAGACAGAGAGAGACAGAGACACAGACAGAGAGAGAGAGAGAGAGAGAGAGAGAGAGAGAGAGAGAGAGAGAGAGAGAGAGAGAGAGAGAGAGAGAGAGAGAGACACACAGACAGACAGACAGACAGACAGACAGACAGACAGACAGACAGTAAAAACAAATACACGTATATTATGGTCTGAACCTACAGTAAAACATCTGCCAGGAAGGTAAACACCCGTGCTCCTGATCTCCATGATGAAGTCAAGCTCCTCCTCCAACATCACCAATGAAATCATACTCTCAACACAGTTCAGTTCTCACACAAAAACTGTGATAACAATGAAGAGCTGCTCTCCAACAACAGGGTCCAGAAAGACGCTAGCTTGAAACCACTGAGCCTCTTCTTTTCAATGACAGACACAGCACTGTTTGCCGTCTTCCTCCTACCCCCCAGCCCTTTGGGGCAGAGAGAGCAAGAGCCACGGCTACTTTACCTGCAAGAATATACAGTATCCTCAATTTCATCAAGAGCTCAGGAGGAAAAGGATCTGTGATCAGTGATTGTGTGTTTGTGTGTGGGTTGATGAAGCAGCACACTGTCTAGCACCTTTTAGTGCAAAATACAAATAAAAGAGAGAGAGAGAGAGAGAAACATCTCACTAGAAGACATATCACAGCTTAAAACTGAAAATATTGGAGAAATGTCTGAATAAAAAGACCCAAACTCAAGCATGTGTATCTCCTTAGAGGTCCATTCAGAACCAATCAAGGGTAATCAGTAACGCCTAGCACATGTTGTCCTGTCTTAAATGTGTTCCTGTAGCAAACATCATACCTGCTGTCTTCTCATGGCCTCCATTGAGAAGAGTGTGGGTTAAGAGAAGCAGAGGGAGTGTGTGCATTAGTGTGTGTGTATGCGTGCGTGTATGTGTGTGTATGTGTACGCGCGCGTGTGTGTGTGTGAGTGAGATAGAGAGAGAAAGAGAGAGCGCGAGAGCGGGAGTCTCGAACAGATTGTTCCTGTTTTCCTCTCTCGCCCCACATGCACATTCACCTCAGTGGTCATGTGACCTGGTAGCTCCCTCTACCGGCCTCTCTCTCTTCATGAGATCTTCACAGAGCAAAGCTCAGCCTCTTCAGATCTGGCATGTCTTTCTCTTTTCCTGCTCTAAAGACGTCAGTTCCCCTGCCGGGAATGTTATGGAGAAAGGCTATCGAAAAGGGAGACTTGATGGATTTGATTGTTTAAAGAAAAATAACCTACTACAGCTCTCTCTCTCCACGGAAGGAGAACCAACGACAAGACCCTTCACAATTACACTTTGTGACACTTTGAGACGTTTGTGTGGAATGAACTGCAGGGCAGGTGCACAGAATAAAACCGTCAGGAGGACACGTGTGTTCGCCACCTTGGCAGACACCATATCCCACAGATGAAATGACTGAGCCAGAGGAGTACAGAGGAAAGCCTCAAGATATGTTACATAGTCATCAGAAGACGACCAGTAATTAGCTATGAACATCCTCAGTCATTGAAGAGGATTTGTTTTCCATTTGCACAGCAGAGAAGCAATACAATACAAAGTTACTGGCTTATGAGATAGGAGATCCAACAGTGAGAAGGACCTGAGTATTATGAACACAGGCCAGTTTGACTGAAGCTTGTGGCTGAAGTGTTACTACCATGCACTCTAAAGAGTGTAAGAGGACACCTGTCACCACAGTGCAACTACACTGCAGTCATGTGTTGCTGTTGGGTAACACACTCACTGACTATGACCTGTCTAGATCTTACAAATGTTAAATGCCTATACCTTTATCAAAAACATTCAAAGCATTTGGCAGAATCTCTTACCCTCTCTGACTGAGAATGAGAGCCACAGTAAAACAAGTCTAAACGGTACACCCACCCAACCAAGACAACACAATCAGATTCAGGGTTCTCCAACACTAAACAAGGGTTTTTAAGTTGAATGTATCGTACACTTGCTTTGCAAAGTGCTGTGGAAACTATTACAGATAAAACTTTCTGCATAAACTGTATACGTACACCTCACCTATACGTATGTACAGTACTTTATGGGTGTTAGAATTCCTGTTGCACAGGATTCTATCTCACACCTGTATAAATAGACTTTTCTTCTTCACCCCACCCATGGCCTCGTCATGAACGTACACATGGTGTCAGCAGAGCTGGGTGATAACATTATCAGTATCACTATATTTATGAACAAAATGTCACAAATGTGCTGAACAACAGAGGTTGGAACTTGGAGGACATGAGACAGAGACTTTTTTGTTATTTTTCTTTTCCTTTTCACTTTAAAAGATAAGGAAAATACAAACATACATTGATTGAATGTATCTTATCGTTCATATCATACTGGAGAATGTACAGTATATACCGATTAATATCTTCTACCAATCAATGACTTTACACCAAGAGTGTGGGGACATATCATCAGGTTTAAAGCTTAGGCAATCTACAATCTACAAAACAGAAAGTGGAGATCCCAATGATCATTGCTTTTCTTCTCTTTCTCCAACAATAGCCAAAGGTAAGCATGAAAAGTGCCTGAAAAAAGGGAGGTCTGCCTCCAATAAGCAGAGAGGAGGGAGCAGCAGACAGTCAGTCAGTAGGGCTCCACACACCAACATCTAGCAGCTACCCACACATGCACCCTCCCTCGTCAAGTCACATGGCCAGCACTGTAGAAAGCTCTGGCGCGGCCTCTTCCTGGGCATGCTCAGATCGGTCCCTGACATTTTTCCATGTAGAAGGAAGAAGAAAGGGGGAAGGAACGACCATGCAGCCATTTCTGAAACAAGAGCCATCAAAAGCGTCTGAATCTGCCATACATGTCACAGTCTAGTACCCTTGAAGAGCAATAGGTGGATAACATTCCTCTATTTTTTTTTCACTGTCAATGACACAGGCCCCCTCCAGTTTTAAGCACTATTTAGTCACAACACCAATATGGCACAGTTGTGTCACTATTCTTTAAAGATTATCTGTAATAGAAATTTGGTTTGAATGCAACATCTGAATGAGAATGACTTGGCAACATGCTAAGCCTAGAATCCCCATTTATTTGTTTACATTGAATGAAGAGGGTAGCCTAAACTGTGAGGGAAACAAGACACCTAGTAAAGGCCTTTATGGAGAAAGACAAAACAAATCTTATGGCTGGTGTTTTTTTCCGGGGACCCTCTGGGATCCTAGGCAGGGTTTTTTTAAAAGGCCAAAAGCAAATGTTCAGAATGTTTTCCAAATGGATTGCATGAATGATTTTCAAATCTTCAGGCAAAAGGCAATATTAGCTGATTTCAGCATGTAAAACTATGGGAGTCGAGCGTGTTGCTGTTACTACATCTCATCTTTTCGACACCCGAATCTAACCCTCACCCCAACCTTAACCTCCGTGGAGTGAGTCGCTAACCCTCCGGTCAAAATGATGGGCGTTCGCAAAAGCGAGATTTCCCCGGGAGTCGATTATCTATGCTAGAGGAAATGAACCGGTCAAACAGGCTCTGTAGTTAATATGCACACTTTATTTTCTTTGTGTGTGACATTTCAATATAGCCTATGCTGCGACACATTCTATATAATTTTCATGAAAAATGCTTGCCAGTGAGAGTCTAACGTTTAACATGGTTTGTTGAAAGCTAATGTGACCGTCTTCTTCTGGCTAAATACCACCATCACCGATGAAACACAGCAAGAAACTGTACCACTACTGTATATTAGTCTACATGAAGTTAATCCTATAGTATTAGACCATAGACGCGCTATTATGACTCAGGGCCAAATACCGTTCGTTAAGGTCTCACTGAGAGATTTCATGCAGCACACATGGGCGGAGGTTATGAAGGACGAAGGATGCATTTATTCCTCAGGGTCTCTGGTGTCCTGCCATCTCTCAGCAAACCCTGCATGTCTTTTAGAACAGGCTTGAAGCATTCAGATAATTACAGAATATGCACTGAAGTACAGGTGTTTGCTACTGGCACTTCACTAGAGAAAGAAAAAGGAAGAAAACCCAGCATGTATATTATAAAATGTCCGACTGTCACGTCACTAATTCCAACAAAACTACATGGATTTTAGAAATCTGAACTGCAGCAATCAGCAAAACTACTGCTATAACATAATCTGACCAAATGTAAGAGTCTTGGGTACATGAGGGGACATTTATTAAATTCACATAGAGACTACTTTTTATTTGATTAACCACTTTAACCCCATATACTTAATTGACTGGAGATCCAAATCTCTTCACTCGAAATAGCTCACGTGTCGCATTGTGAGACCGTAGATCTGTTATTTTGACTGAATGTTCACTCACAGAACAGAGATAATAGAGTTAATTTATTCATGATTAATACACAGTTACACACTAATTACACTATAGTCAATATCCAGAGCCAAAGACCTAACAGATATGTTTGATTAAAGTGCCACTTTTGAACCCAAATCTCCTTTTTATGACATTGAGGACATAATAAATATGAAGTGGCAGTGTTTTTCTGTGCGTGGGGATGGGTATTCTGAACTTGATTTCCAATCCTTTGATGTCACCGGACTACAGTGGACTACAGTCCATGTTTCCTGTAGTTCCAGTCAGACCGGCCCCATGCCGCCGGGCCCAGAGGGAAGAGGGTGTCTCCAAGTCGGACTACACAAGATTTAGTTCAGCCTTTACCAGCACCTCCACAGTGAAGGGCACCATGACTCCCACAATCACTTTAAACACCATCTAACAGCTCTAATGTTTGCAGAACCAATACAAATGCCTATTTACCTATAATACAGGTTAAAACAAACGCAGAATGAACAAATGAAATACCAAACAAAAGCTAAACTAATGAAAAACAAACTCCAACCACACCCCTCTCTCTTCCCCTGAGCACTTGGCTACCTTCAGACTGTTGAACAAGGCCTGAACACTGTCTGTCACCACCAGGATGGCCTGCCACAGTGGAACACTTTCATTTAACGTACTGTTTTTCCTTATGCTGGGGTATACCATAGATCAGTGGTTCCCAAACGTTTTAGCTCAAGACCTAAAAGAGAGATTAGACGTTTGTCAGGGACCCAAACTAGTGAAAACAGCAGATCTACAAGCTTACAACGCGTCGCTTCACGCCGTGTTGTGAGCTTGTAGATCGGCTATTTTCACTACTTCTTAAACATTAACTCGTTTTCTAATTTATGGGATTTCTTATATTTTTCCTTTATTTATTAATGAAATTACTTAGAAAAATTATAGACTTTTATAATTATTCATGAAAATCATAGCTTTTGGGGGAATGTTTTGAAATAATAATAATTTAATCTCCTTGCTCCCTCTATTAAAGCCTGTGTGAGTGTGTGTGTGCATTGTCGTGCATGCATGTCTGTCTGTCTCTCTGGAGCTACGTAATCTTCCAAACTGCTGGACCGAAAAGCACCAGTACCTCCACTTTTTTAACAAATGTTTCAGTGTTTCCCCTATGATGTTTACTGCAGGGCCCAGGGGGGTCTTGGCGGGACAATGCGAGCGGGGTTTACTCGGGAGCTGAGCTCAGTAGGAGATAAATAGCGCAATGATGCAGTAGAAACTCCAAAATTAAACGGTTGCACGTAAATTAGATAACAAATACACATTTTGGTTATTTCATTAAAAACCCACATCAGTCTAAAAAACCTTCTCCATATGAAAAGTGATTTTAGATCAAAGTTATGTAGTTATTTGGCACTACCGTAGAGTATAGGCCTAAAATTAAATTGACTCCTGGGTACTTTCTGCCTCTATTCTTTATTCCCTTCTTGAAACTGCATATTTTGGGAGCTATATTTTGCCCTAAATGAAAATCCATCCATTTATTCAAATACTTTGCGGTATACAGACCAACATACGGTGGGTCATGTGTTTACTTACTAGCATGAACTGAACACTTGAAATTGAGTGTAAACCCAAAGTCAGTGGTTTAATCAAGTATTAAAGAACCATAAGTTCGGATATGTTTGGCCCACTGTCTAATACGACTGACTCACACTTCCAAGCATACAATGGTTTGTTTGAGTTTCAATCTAGTCATTAGAGTAAGAGTCATTCCTTTCATTCCAGTACGGTATGAAAATCAACTTGCAGAGACTTGAAACGTACTTGAAATAGGAATTTCTAAACAACTTGACTTCATCAGGCCTTTCCTTTTCATTCTAATCACAAACTGTAAAAAAGATATGGACAAAAGGAGGTTTCTAGAGACACTTTTTCGGCTTATTCAAATCCGCCATCTTTGAACTTCCGGTCCGAAAAAGAAACCGGAAATGACTGCTATTGGCTGCAACTGCAGCGAGGGTTGGTCTTCACTCGGTAGAACCAGTAGAAGCCCTAGAAACGTACCCTACTTTATGATTTAAATTATTCATGGGACTATAATGTACTAAAACGCATATCATGGTTATTTAAAGAAGACTTTAAACTAGCCACGGAAATCTGAGTGTTAAGTCTGGCCAAATACCAATTCTCTTGAATAGAGTTATTACTTGCACCAGCAGAGCATGCAAGTACTACGATCGGCTGGTTATGTATGTCAGTGTCCTCCTTGGTTTAAGCCGTAGCCCAATCAGGGACCAGCATTTCTGGCAATGTCATCATTAACAGCCAATGAGGGACCAGCATTCCTGGTGATACCAGTGGTGATGTCATTGGTGTCGCCAGTGGTGATGCCAGTGAGTGCACCTCATGGCTCCCTCTGCTGGCGCACAAGTAGGCCATACATGGCCTACTTGAGAACAAGGTGCAAGTTGGCATCCCGACTGAGTGCAGTTCTAGTTACTTGCGCAAGCAGGGCGTGCAAGTACTGCGATCGGCTGGGTATGTACAGTATGTCGGTGTCCTCCTTTGTTTAAACCCGTAGCCCAATCAGGGACCAGCATTTCTGGCAACGTCATCATTAACAGCCAATGAGGGACCAGCATTCCTGGTGATGCCAGTGGTGATGTCACTGTTGAGCGCACCTCATGGCGCACTCTGCTGGCGCACAAGTAGGCCATGCAAGTTGGCACCTCGATAAGAGTGCAGTTCTAATGTGGTTGGCACCACGTGTGGCCTGGGTTTATTATTGGCCAAGCTAAGCTTATTGGCTAAATCACAGCGATTTGCGTTTCTACATGGACGATGACATAAGGCGGCCCTTCTAGTATACTACCTAATGGACATCACATAACGACATCGAAACATCATCGCGACCATGTTGTTGTCCTTTAAAATGACAATAAACTAAACGCATTTAGCAATTTGGACCAAGTAATTGGCCTGCCAAATTGGAATAATGTTTCGTTGGACAGTACATCTACAATGGAGACGAAGGAATTACAACTCTGCTGTGGTAGTCGAACAGAAGCTGTACAGCTTTATGGGGTACAGTACCAGATATGACAGTGATCATCATATTGAAGTGTACATCTTCAACACAGTGTCTTTGCATTGGATGAAGGTGGCCCCAGTGACCAGTGGGGACACTGAGAATCCCATCAGGCGCAATCGCTACACAACTGTGCTGTTAGAAGATCTCATCTACATCTGGGGAGGGTATAACTACTGTCAAAGGCAGTACTACAATGTGCTTTATGCATTTGATGTCGACACTCACGGATGGTTCAAACCCAAGGTGTCTGGGACAGTACCAGAAGCAAGGAGTGGGCACTCAGCCCATGTCCTCAGGAAGGTCATGTATATCCTTGGGGGGCGGGCGTCAACATACACAAACAACATCTACAAGTTAGACACCACCACAATGGTCTGGTCTTTAATTAACAGCAGAGGAACTCTCCCATCTGTTTCATCATATCACTCTTCCACCATCATTGGGGAAAATATATTTTTTGTATTTGGGGGCTATAGTAACCAGGGGTATAGCAGCAAGAACATCAGAGTATTTGACACAAAGAACAACTGTTGGCTGAGCACACCTTCTTCAAAGCTTCTTCCAGTAGGATGCAAAGATCAGTCAGCCTTTGCCTATAATGGAGAGCTGTACATATTTGGTGGTGACAACATTAACCTGACATTTATGTGGAAATTCAATCCAGAGACCTTCTCTTGGAGTAAGGTTGAGACAAAGGGGAAATGCCCACCTCAGACGTATTCCATGTGCTGTTGCATGGTGGGAGATCGTATCATCATTGTTGGAGGATCCATCTCAACATTTGATGGACATCACTGGCACTCCACTGAGACTTCTGACCTGTTCATCCTAGACTTAAGTGCTAGTCTCAAGACGTTATGCAAGCTGGCAGTTATTCAGCACGGTCTGGACTCTGGAGCAGTCCCAACTCCCACACAACCTCAGGTGGGAACTGGCAACCATGGCTCAAACTCATGAGTAGACGTGTCGTGCCTCACATTTTGCACAGTAGTTTTCCTCTTCCTTTTTTTTCCTACTACACGACTGCACCTCATGGCACGCTCTGCTGGCAAATAAGTAGGCCATACATGGCCTACTTTGTGCACAAGAGGCAAGTTGGCACCTCGGCAGAGTGCAGTTCTAGTTGTTTCTGCAGTCATCAGGGGGAAATCATGGGGGGAAATAGCAAAACTAGGGGCCATTCACATGAACTGTCACTTCCTACTGTATATGGCTCAATTTAAAAACTGGATGCTTGTGCCAATTACGAGGCTGATTGTCTTAAACAACAAATCCAGGTGAATAAGGCAGAACACCCACATACATGTGGTAGTATATTGATATATTTTATACAGAGCTCCATGAAATAGTTACAAGGAAGGGTTGCTGCCAGGCCTACTATACCAATACAGCAACCTTATCTGGTGAGATTGCCTGAAAATTCGGACAGAGAGCACGCCCCCATCTACATCGCTGGCGCTTCCAGTGAAGAGGGTCAGCGACTTCAATGTCCTTGTCGCCCACATCACTGAGAAACTCACCTGGGATGTACACAGCAAACAATTGGTGAGGAAGGCACAGCAATGCCTCTACTTCCTCGGGCAACTAAAGAAGGCTGGTATGCCGGGTACCTCCTCTACCTTCAACACTGTAGAAGGTAGAGGAGGTACCCATACCAGACTTCTTTAGTACTCTGCTTCTACAGTACGGAAGTACCACAAGAGCATCCAGACTTACAGAATCACTGCCTGGTATGGGAACTGAACTGATTTCAACCTCAAAGCAATTTGTAATGGGTTGTGCGGAGAGTCAAGTGCATCAGCGAATGTGACATTTGTGAACTTCACTTCATCCAGGACATACAATGGGGGAAATAAGTATTAGATACACTGCCGATTTAGCAGGTTTTCCCACTTCCAAAGAATGGAGAGGTCTGCAATTTTTATCGTATGTATACTTCAACTATGAGAGACAGAATCTAAAAAGAAATTCCAGGAAATCACATTGTATGATTTTTAAATAATCAATTTGCATTTCATTGCAAGAAATAAGTATTAGACACGCCTACCAATCAGCAAGAATTCTGGCTCTCACAGAACTGTCAAGTATTTTTTAAGCAGTCCTCCTATTCTACACTCATTACCTGTATTAATTCATCCTATTGACCCACGTTTTACGTTATTACCTGTATAAAAGACCCCTGTTCACACACTCAATCAGACTCCAACTTTTCCACTAGGGCAAGACCAAAGAGCTGTCTAAGGACCCAGGGAAGAAAATGGTAGACCTGCACAAGGCCGGGATGGGCTACAGGACAATAGGAAAACGGCTTAGTGAGAAAGCAACAACTGTAGGCACAATTATTGGAGAATAGAAGAAGCTCAAGATGTCTATCAAGCTCCCTCTGTCTGGGGCTCCATGTAAGATCTCCCCTCGTGGGGTATCAATGATCATGAGAAAGATGAGGGATCAGATCAGACCTACTCTGGAGGACCTGGCCAATGACCTGAAGAGAGCTGGGACCACAGTCTGAAAGGTTACCATACCATTAGTAAGATACTACACTGTGTCGCCGCCATTGATTAAAATCCTGCAGTGGAGCACAGTAAGAATACATGACCGCATCCATCCTTACCTCAATACGGTATCTTACTAATGGTAATCTTTCAGACTGTGGTCCCAGCTCTCTTCAGGTCATTGGCCAGGTCCTCCCGAGTAGTTCTGGTCTGATCCCTCATCTTTCTCATGATCATTGATACCCCACGAGGGGAGATCTTACATGGAGCCCCAGACAGAGGGAGCTTGATAGACATCTTGAGCTTCTTCTATTCTCCAATAATTGTGCCTACAGTTGTTGCTTTCTCACTAAACCGCTTGCCTATTGTCCTGTAGCCCATCGCAGCCTTTGTGCAGGTCTACCATTTTTTCCCTGGGTCTTTAGACAGCTCTTTGGTCTTGCCCTAAGTGGAAAAGTTGGAGTCTGATTGATTGAGTGTGTGAACAGGGGTCTTTTATACAGGTAACAACGTAAAACGTGGGTCAATAGGATGAATTAATACAGGTAATGAATGTAGAATAGGACTGCTTAAAAAATATTTGACATTTCTGTGAGAGCCAGAATTCTTGCTGATTGGTAGGCGTGTCTAATACTTATTTCTTGCAATGAAATGCAAATTGATTATTTAAAAATCATACATTGTGATTTCCAGGAATTTCTTTTTAGATTCTGTCTCTCATAGTTGAAGTATACATACGATAACAATTGCAGACCTCTCCATTCTTTGGAAGTGGGAAAACCTGCTAAATCGGCAGTGTATCTAATACTTAATTCCCCCATTGTATACGTGGACAGTGTCAGAAGCTGGCAGAATTATCAAAGATCGTAGTAATTCCAAACACAGACATTTTAGATGCTGCCACAAGGACGACATCACCACCATACTCCAGAGAGCAGCATGCGGGCTGGGATAGGATGAAGATCAAACTCCCCAAATCACGGAGTCCCTCTATCAGGAAATGAGTCAGAAGCGACAATACCATCTTTGTTGCAGGCGGTGAGGACATCCCATTTCTGCCAAGTCAACTCGTCCGCAGCCTGGGTCAAACCTACATAGCTGAGCTCTCTGACAGGCAGATGGGGAAGACAGTGAGGAAGAAACTCACGAGATGGCCTGGCCAGGATCAATCAGAGCCAGCTTCCCGGCAAGTACAAAGTATGGTGTTGCCAGTTCATACAGTACCAAAGGGTGATGTGGCCTCTGAAGATGAGCGAAATCCCCTCCTCAGTGGTAAGCAAGATGGACAGGCTGGCAAACTCATTCATCAGAAAGTGGCTGGGACTGCCAAGATGCCTGTCAGACGTAGGCCTTTTCGGTAGGAACATGCTACAACTGCCACTGTGATCCATCAGCTTGAGATACAAGCAAGAGAAGGCTTGGTTGGTGCTGAAGCTGAGGGTATCTACTGACCAGCTGGTGAGAGAGCAGGCACCCAGATAAGAACTGGAAGAAAGTGGAAAGCCCAAGAAGAGGTTCACTTGGCAATCGGCAGGCTGAAGCACCGCGAGGTGGTCGGCAGTCCAGGAGGGTCGAGCAGTTCTTGGGAGGGGCGAGACTCCCTTGTTCTGGTCAAAGACCTCTAAACTCTTAACATCAAAGTGGTGTCCAAGGGCCAGCAAGGTCATTGGACATCATGGGAAGGTCTCACAAACAGGCCTGTGTCATGGTCTGACCTGTAGAAGATCCCCAAGCAAGGCTCAGCTTCCTAATCAGAGAAACATATGACACCTGGCCTTGTCCCCAAAACCTCCACCAAAGGTTTGGTGACGAGACCTGTCCCCTTTGCAACATCATCAATGCGAGCCTCCAGCGCATTCTGTTAGGCTGCAGGATAGAGCAGTCCCAAGGCCCCGAGGCAAACAGCAGACCTTCCGCTCCAGGCAGACATGCCATCCAGTTTACAGGAGTTGGAGAGAGAGCCCAAACCCTCCCACCAGAATGAATTTATCCCCTCAAAGCCATTACTTTACTTTTTTTTCCAGGGATGCACAAGTCCTCCTTGCCCTCTGCAAGACTCCTCTCAACAGGCAATGGGTGGAGCATGAGGGTCGACCTGGGGAAACAGAACCAGTTCCCCAGGGAGATGGTGGAAACGTCGCTTGCAACATCAGAGGTTTGCAAGACAGTCCTTCTGGTCGAACGCACTGTCCCATGGGTAGGGGGCTTGGAGGCTGCTAACAAGCAGAAGCGAGCCAAGTATGCCGATCTGGAGGCTGGGTGGAAAGCCGTTACGTGCCCGGTGGAAGTGGGGTGTAGGAGCTTCGTAGATGCCTCAACTGTTCGCCTTCTCCACGATATGGGATGCACAGGAGCGAGGCATCGGAAAGATGTGAAAGAGCTGGCTGAGGAGGAGGAGAAAGGCAACTTCTGGCTGTGGCTAAGGAAGAACTTGAGTTGGGGGCCAAACAACACCTAGGGCATCAGCAGGAACAAAACATCTATGACTGGTGGTCACCGCCTGATGACCTGTTTAGGCCCATAGAAGTGTTCAGTGAGTTGTCACAGCACACCTGTTGGAGGTGTGTCAGGTAGCAATGCCCAGCAGGAATACCATCACCTGTATCATGATATGTCAGATGCTGCCACTCGGCGGCCTAAAGCCAAGGCCACACTGGCAGTAGGCTTCCCCAGGACAATCAGGTTTATGAACAATCAAACCATGGCAAAACTAATAAAACAGCGGGAAAATTAAATCCATCTGTACTCAGACTAGAAAGCCAGTGCCCCTGTACCTTCCCACCCCACGGCTATCTATAGGAGGTCAGAGGCAGCCTGACCTGTTACAAATTGACAAGGACACTGACACATACGTTTAAAACTGTTTAAAAACGTAGGGTAAGAACCTTTCACAACTCACACAGCACCTTCAAAGTCTTGATCATTTCCTAATTTTATTTTTAAATTATGTATTAATATTTCTGCTATTTTCCACTGCCGCTAGATGGCGCTATCCCATAAGTTCCCATTGTTATTTTTGTGTTGAAATCCACAGGGAATCTTAGATCGCCTCATAAAAACTGTGTTCCAAAAATAAGCTATTTTACTCTTATGGATATGAAGCATCGACTAAAGGTGGAAATGTAATTTACCCGAAGAGTAACACAATAAACAGGACATGGCCATTTACCTCTATGGACATCGCTGCGAAACCTCACTCAAATAGACTCTGCGAGCGAAAATAGGAGGGGTGGACGACAACGTTGCAGAACGACTCGTCGCTTGTGGTAGGTCAGGACGGTCTCATTGAAACAAATGTATTTTAATGAGATTTCATCGGTCACGTCGATGGCAGTGCAGATGAGCTGTAAGGGGATTTAAAAAAATAAAAAACAGGGGGATAGCGCCCTAGGGTGGATCTTAAATTACCTTTTTTAGATTTTCTTGAGTCTCACCCCCCAATTATGTTCCAATGTACAAAAAACTGCTTTGGTTAAAATTTGGTTGAATTTCAAGCATATTTAGAGGTAGCTCAATCAAGTCAAAGATTGTACATTTTATTGGTCAAAATCGAATTGCACTGCAGGCACATTTAAGTTATACATTACACATTATTCTTATACTAAGCACAGAAATTATATTTTTTAAGCTTACAAATCTAAACACAAATCTAACTAATTTGTCATATGTCAAACCAGAATTAATGTATTGTAGGAAATAGCAAAGCAAAGAATGACAAATTGCTATTTTTCATTTTACGTGCACAATGACATGTCTCTATTGCACACTCTTCAATCATACTCACAACACACAACAAGCACACAGCCCCACTTCCTTGTTTACCCCCAAAACCCCTGAAAGTCACTGCAGTATAGTAATTCAGTAGTTACTGATCAATTAAAGTTTGTTTACGGCTATCGGGATACTTATGCCGATGGTTCTGCACAATTTGCAGCAAGTATGGGAGTTGGGACTCATCTTTAGTAATGAGACCACAATATTCTTGTATTAGGGCAACCCCACGCTCTGCATGATCATTGACAACATTCATCGCCTTCACTACAGCCAGAGCTTCTTGGTAGTCCACCCTGGGCTCCCACTCATCGGGATCAACGTCAAGGAAGTCATCTGGGAGATCTATCATTTTGAAAAGCACCTTAGATTTGGGAGACACAAAATCTTCAATGTTCTTCCTTGCAATTGTTCCAAGGTCAACAGTAATTCTCTTTATATGCCCCTGTTCATCATAAGTGATTGGAAAACCTTTGAGAAGCAGCTTTAGACACCTCAGCATTTATTGATGAACCGGATACCTCGCTGCTCGAGGTATCCGGTTCAGAGCTCCAGGAGCTACCCATCATGCCCGTTGGATGGCAAAGGTTATTTATTGTTTGAAGATCTGGATGTTTCATGGCCAATTCAAACTGACCCTCAGGGAAGAAAAGGCATGCATGGATTTGTGCATTTTTGCAGTTTGCATTTATGTGGAGGCATGGATTATGGCACCTGTTGCTGTCAGCGCTCCACTAAATGACAGCTGTTAAAATCGTTGCTGGAATATTCATCAATAAATGCTGAGGTGTCTAAAGCTGCTTCTCAAAAGTTTTCCAATCACTTATGGTATTTGGCCCCAGAGATCGTCAGACTTGCATTGTTTGACAGTCAAGTGAGCGCACAAACGAAGAGGCTGATGGTGAGAGCCATGAAAGATGGCAATGAAGATGATGAACAGGGGCATATGAAGAGAATTACTGTTGACCTTGGAACAATTGCAAGGAAGAACATTGAAGATTTTGTGTCTCCCAAATCCAAGGTGCTTTTCAAAATGATAGATCTCCCAGATGACTTCCTTGACGTTGATCCCAATGAGTGGGAGCCCAGGGTGGACTACCAAGAAGCTCTGGCTGTAGTGAAGGCGATGAATGTTGTCAATGATCATGCAGAGCGTGGGGATTGCCCTAATACAAGAATATTGTGGTCTCATTACTAAAGATGAGTCCCAACTCCAATCCTTGATGCAAATTGTGCAGAACCATCGGCACAAGTATCCCGATAGCCGTAAACAAACTTTAATTGATCAGTAACTACTGAATTACTATACTGCAGTGACTTTCAGGGATTTTGGGGGTAAACAAGGAAGTGGGGCTGTTTGCTTGTTGAGTGTTGTGAGTATGATTGAAGAGTGTGTGCACGTTATATGAAAAATAGCAATTTGTCATTCTTTGCTTTGCTATTTCCTACAATACATTAATTCTGGTTTGACATATGACAAACATGTAATTAGATTTGTGTTTAGATTTGTAAGCTTAAAAAATATAATTTCTGTGCTTAGTATAAGAATAATGTGTAATGTATAACTTAAATGTGCCTGCAGTGCAATTCGATTTTGACCAATAAAATGTACAATCTTTGACTTGATTGAGCTACCTCTAAATATGCTTGAAATTCAACCAAATTTTAACCAAAGCAGTTTTTTGTACATTGGAACATAATTGGGGGGTGAGACTCAAGAAAATCTAAAAAAGGTAATTTAAGATCCACCCTATAGCGCCCTCTAGCGGCAGTGGCGGCAGGACTTTGGTGTTCTATCAGGCTGCTACAATGTCTGAGGAACCATAAAAAAATAATTGCACTCTTGTGTACCTTATGAAGTTATGATGAAGTAACAATAAAGAAACTTAAAAAGGTAAATGAGCTGGAAGATGGATACAACAGTAGATTTCCCCTGGTGAAACTTTTAGGGAAGGTCAATACTGCTCAATAAATTAAAATTACAGGGGCTAATTTCAGTACATGTTATTATCAAAATATTACCTAGAAGCCCATTTCAGATTTAAATTTGACATGGCATTATATTTGCATTTAACAAAAAAAAATTGCATTATTTTGTATTTCTGTTCAATCACGCAAGAACACCAATTCATTTTTCCATCATAGAAAGTAGAATATTATGAAATGCAACCATGATTTTTGATTTGTGGGCAGGGTTTGGGTCCAAAACAATCACAAACCATAAAGTGGCATTTCGGCGCCCTCTGTCGCCCAAGAGCGGAGTGGAGCCTCTCTGACAAAAAGACACAGGGAACGACCGTGCTCTCATTGCTCTGCTAAAAACTACACACACTTTTCTGCTACGTCGTCGTTATTAAGCAATAGGAATAGCGTTTGAAGTGTAAAACCTTTGTCATTATAAGACAGTGCTGCTGGGCAATGGGACTGGAGTTACACATCAACAGGAGGACGACTGTGCCATGTGATCTTAAGTTAAAACGCCGACTGAACTTCCAAGCTGAGCATATTGAGCACTGCTTGACAAACTAATAAACTAGTAAAACACTAAAAACAAGCAAGTTACCAGCTCCACATATGCCATCATCAGTGTGTTTTGTAAGATGCCTTTACTGCTGTTCATCCAACTAAAGAGGCTACAAATGTACCCATTCCGAATGGACACGTTTGGATACATTTGTACTGTAGCCTCACTCGGGAGTTACACAGTATAACACTGGGGGACTTTACAGTGTTACGGTTTACAGACAAAACAACTCAACCATTAAACCGCAATTATTATATTGTCTCACATTGAGATAAGTGGTGTGTGTGCGGGGCTTATGCATGGGGCTGCTAACTGGCTACACTGTTGGCGCGGCTCGTGCCGGCCGTATAAAAACACTGATACAATAAAACACATGCCGTTTGTTTGATATACACAGACGGCTTGTGCAAAGCACGCGGCACAACACTGATCAATATTACGAGCCAAAAACCGGGCGCGTGCGCGATTTATTTTGTACCGCTAAAAGAAAAAAGCTGCTGTGCTGGAAGCAGCAAGCCAACAGTACAGAGAGAGCAGAGCTGAGCAACGCGAACCCGGGAACATGTATGACGGCACACCAAAAGCACGGCTTTCCGAGCGCCCACGGCCATTAATTCACGTTCCCGGGCGGAGCATCTTCCTGTGCTGCACACATCCAGTTGCCCTCTCTCTCTCCCCGGGTCTTAATAGCACAAAACAAAAGGCTTGCCTTTCTCCCCCCCGCACAGCGTGGTATAGAATGTTCGAGCGACCGAATTTTCCTCCCCCCGAAATAGTATTCCACGCGTATAAACAGTAATATTGTCGGTTTGCGTGAACGCAGCGACACAAAGCAAAGCACACAGAACATAAAGCAAGCTAGTGTTCTCACTCACCTCGGTTCCTACCGAAGCCATGGATAGAAGCTCCGCCCCCTTGTGTCTACGTCACACGTATCGATCTGTGATGCCACACCTGATTGAGAAGATAAATAAATAAATGCAATGCAATGATTGTAGCCTACTGTTGCGCCTACCCCATTTACTGAGGCAATTTTGGTTTGAATGGGCCAAATGTTATTTAAGACATGGCCACTTATTATAAGGGACCTTGGGCTTGTTTTTGAGCGGTGCTAACCGCTCCTATGTCTGGCTTTTATGTGTTTGTAGTATGTATGGGTGTCCATATATGAATGTTCGTATGAGTGTCCCCGTAGGGTACGGAACTCCATGTATGGAGATAACTGATGTCACGGACAGAACAGCCCACAAGGAGATATGCAAGTGTGTTGTGTTTAATACCATGCGAAGTCGCACAGGGGCGATTTTTCCAGTAAAGTTAAATATTGCTAGTTGGTTTTGGGCTTCTAAAGTGTAGTTGCTTATTTGGGCCTCCTGGTGTTAAATCAGTGGTTCTTTAATAAATATTTTAATTCCCAAGATTAATTTGTATTTCTGTTTTATTTATTTATTTAATAGCAGATCTAAGGTCACAACACGTTACATCACAACGCGTTGTGAGCTTGTAGATCGGCCATTTTCAAATAGCCCTAGCCTGGTCACTTCTTTTGGGCTTGTTTTCATAGACTTGGTTGCTTACTTCTCTGGCAAAATCTGGCATCACTGGTGGGTTCCAAAATAATTAGGAAAACACTATAATTTTATTGATAATAAATGTATTTCCTTTAAAACCTTACTTACGGAATGAGGCATTCGCCCCGGGTAGGGCGGATGGAGGTTTTAAGCTTTGGGCTGGAAAAGGAATCAAACAACTAAAAGATGTTTTTGGTAAAAAATAAGACTCTGCTTTCATTTGAAGAACTTATGGCCAAATTTAATATTCCTAGAACACACCTGTTTAAATTTTTCCAACTCAGGGACTTTATAAAGGTTAAACAAGCACAGTCTCTGACGATCCCTCCTCTGTCGATAATAGAAAGAGCTCTCATTAGGAATCCTTTTGAACGGGGCATCATATCTGGATTTTATACTCTCCTGGTGGACTTCTCGCCCGAAACATCTGAATCTAGATTTAATGCCTGGAACTCTGATTTACAAGGGGAACTAACAATGGATGAGTTTAACTCAGCCTGTGAGGAGGCTCAGGCACAGACTAGTAATACTCGCTTAAAATTGCTGCAATATAATTGGCTGATGCACAATGTGTGGCCCATAGGTCAGAAGCCAATCTCCTGTTTCCTTGCAGTGAGGCAGTTTGACCCAAATCCGCTTGATGCTGGGTGCCTAACAGTAGGCATTGGGCACCATTTTTATGGTCTTTGGTATGAGCTGACCGGGAATGAAACCTCAGACCTCCCACTCTCATATCAGGGCAAACACTCTTACCACAAGGCCACCAAAAAGATGTCAGGACGCTCCAATACGTGATTTGTACGTAGTAATAAGTAATAAGTATTTGATACACTATGTGTATTTGTACGTCCCCTATCCATATGTCCCTTTTCTGATAGGACAATATGCCCCCTGTGACATCATGTGGGTCTATACTGTAGATCATCATCATACTGTAGCCTACTACTACCAAATAAAACCATTAAACGCTAACTTCACTAAAACTATGCCTAAACCCAAACCTAACCATAAAACTAACCTCACAAACACTATACCTAACTTTAACCTTACCCCTAACCCAACCTCACAAAAATGATAACCTCAAAAATAGTAGAAGATTGCACAGCATTTTGCTAAATGTTTAGCTACTCTTTTGCCATCCCAAGTTATTGGAAACGTCTTACAACCAACCTATGTACGTGTCCAAGGCTGACAAAGATGAACACAAGTAGATTACACCTATATTTTAGCTCTCTGATGGTTTGGAGGAGCCTCTGGTATGTAATGACTTTGGTCATAAAGCTTCCTCTAAGCTATAATCAAAGGTGCAGGCCACTTCAAGAATGGAAACTGATTTGTGTCCTTCATTAACAACAACAACAACAACAACAACAACACACATGTCTCTGCTAATACACCAGGTATTATTTAGCAGAGACATGTGCAAATGGATTTTCAGTACAGAGATGAAACATGGAACGTTTGACCCAGGAATGTTTGTACATTGTCACAGAAAGTGTAAAATGTTTCGATTATGTTCTTTGTTATGAGTTCAACTATTCTGTTGTGGTGTGCTATGTGTAAAGCTCTTTATAGGCTTAGCAGCCATTCAGAATGTGTGACATGGTTTATGTACCATCACCCTTTAGTGTGATGCAAACAATGAGATACATGGGTGGAGGGAAACCAGAGGGAAAGGTTGAGTTTGGTGGGAAAGATCTGTAACCTGACTTTTACTGTAAAGGTGATAATGTCCCCATTGAAAGCAGTGTTCCTGAGAAATGAATGGGAAACAGAGTGATCGGCATATAGGAAAGACAAGCTAGTTTTCCCTGGAGTTTGAGTCCAGTCCAGTGTTGTTGTTGCTGATGTTGAAACAGATCCAACAGGGTCCTCCGAGCACCGGTAGAATAGATGTCAACATGAGCGTGTCCACTGTAGATCACTGTTGTTGTTGAGGGGGTCTTTCACAGTCTAGGAGTCAGACTGCACCCACTCCAGAGACACTCCAGTTTGCACAACTTTATAGAAAACGTCTTGCGATCTGGTCAAAGTTGCATATTATTATATTATATATTATACACACACACACACACACACACACACACACACACACACACACACACACACACACACACACACACACACACACACACACACACACACACACACACACACACACACACCTAATATGACACCTGTCATATTAATAGTCAGCATGAATAATGTTTTTTCATCGCAAATGGCAACATACTGTATGAGAAATGGAATAGTGCAGCTTTGCTGCAATTAACAGTATGGATTACACATCAATAGTCCTCATTAAATGTTGTTCCTCAATGTTATCATTGCTTTGCAGACAGTTTCCTGAAACCACCTTATTGACTAAAATCAGCTACAGTATAGGTTACAGTGTACCAGTGCTCCTCAAACTTGTATTTGGCCGCAGACCCCCATCTGGAAATAATTTGCGAACACAAGAAGAAGAAAAACAAATAAGTAACATTTAAAAAAATAGCAGATCTTCAGGTTCACAACGTGTCATGATGCGACATGTTGTGATCTTGTACATTATTTTGTTTAAAATAGCCTGTGTAGCAAATAGGGTTACAGTGGTTATAGAGACTAGAAGCGGCGGCCGAGCGTCTAGTCGGCAACCTGGCCAACTCGGGAACGATGTAAATAGAGAATGAATGCCCCGCCCTTTAATGCAATCCCCATTATACCTGTTGTCATAGGACCCGTGTTGACCATCTGTTTGACTGTGTCCATGTATGCCCATATATGGAGATATCTGTCTGACTGAGTCCAAGTTATGCCCATATATGGAGATCTCTGTATCTGCCTGACAGTCGGCCGAGCGTCTAGTCGAGGACCGGCCTACTCGGGAACGATGTAAATAGGGAATGAATTCCCCACCCTTTAATGCAAACTCCATTATACCTGTTGTCATAACCTGTTTGCCTGTGTCCATTTATGCCCATATATGTAGATATCTGTATCTGTCTGCCTGCGTCCATTTATGCCCATATGGGGATCTCTGCAGACACAGTGCCAGTTCTGGAAAACACTAATGTCAGACATTAGATCTGCATACGGAGATTCCGGACCTTTCGCGCTGGTTCCGGATAACCGCATATCAGGTCAGGTCGAGGCCGGGCACTGCACTCCCTGCTGCGGCGGGGAACGCGTGTGCCGAATTCTGTGTAATGCAAACCCCATTATACCTGTTGTCATAGGATCCATTTTGACCATCTGTTTGCCTGAGTCTATTTATGCCCATATATGGAGATATCTGTATCTGTCTGTCTGCGTCCATTTTATGCCCATATATGGAGATCTCTGCAGACACAGTGCCGATTCCGGAAGACCCTGATGTCAGACAACAGCTCTGCATACGGAGAATCCAAACTTTTTGCGCTGGGTTCCGAAAAATCGAGTATCGGGTCGGGTCGAGGCCGGGCACTGCACTACCTGCTGCGGCAGGGAACACGCGCGCTGAATTTGAAGCTGGTGGGACGAACGGTTCTCAAGATACGCGGATTACATACATACATACTGTAATGTCATGAGAGGTATAGAGCGGGTTATTGTGAGGCAGTGCAGAACAAACAAACAAACTCCAGGATTCCAATGCATAAAGTTTACTTGAATAAATCAGGTCAGGCCAACATCAGGCAACTTCATAATAGAACATAATATCTTTCCCAAAGGGAGAATAAAGTCTTTCACGTCCCAAAAGCAAAGTCCGTAATAATACTTAACGGAAAGTATAAACTTGTCCGCTTTGAGGCCGGGGGTCCAGTCCCTTCCCTCCAGTTCCCCTTTGTCCTCTCTCCTCTGTCTCCTCTCTGTGTTTGTTCTCCCCTCTAATCTCCCAGCTCTGCTTCAATTAGGTGCCTCACACACCTGCACCTGTCTGTGTCCTGATGCACCCTGTAGTTTTTATTACGGCGGCCATGTTGTTAGAGGGAATATAGCACCCATCTACCACCTGTCCCCTCGTGATGCCACAATACATATATATATACATACATACACACACACTCACAGAGATTTTTTGTTGACTCAGGTGGCGTATGTGATGTCAGAGCCTTTTATGAAGTGATGTCACAATGAGTCAGCGCTTGCTCCGGAACGGCCCGATGTCAGTCATCTCCGCATACGGAGATTCCAAACCTTTCGTGCCGGATCCGAAAATGCATTAAAAACGGTTCCTTTTTTCTGATCTAAAGTATAGTGAAAATAGCAGATCTACAAGCACACAACGCCTGCATCAAACAGTGTCTTCAAGACCAGCGCCGTTTGAAATACTTGGCAAGGCCTAAACTATACCATACCTCGCATCGTGAGGCGTTGTGCGCTTGTCGATCGGCTATGTTCACTACTTTTGTGCGACACTCTTGTATGATGAAGTAGAGCTTTAATTTACGTAAAAACATTTCAAACTTGGGAGATGCGAGGTTTCTGCCTGACAGTGACGAATCTGACGATATGTAACCATCTGGATTTGAACCCCTTGGATCATCTACCACTCATACAGTATACTGTCGGTGCACTTTGACTACCGTACATTATATTTATACCTGTTAACAGGTTGAAAGTGCAGAGGGCCAAGCAAGAGCTCTGTAGTATGTTTTATTTTTATCTTTTCCTACCTAGCTGTATCTCTTTTTCTGTATTGTCAGGGGCATCACAAGGGGGGAGGGGGGGGGGGTGGGACTGAGTTACTAGGGCCCAAGGTGGAGGGGACTTGATTATTTTATACTTTAGCTATTGAAAAATAGCAGATATACAAGCTCACAGCGCGGCACTGATGCCACGCTGCGAGATTGTAGATCTGCTATTTTTGAAAAGTCGTGAAAATGTGTGCAAATCTTTATGTATTTTTTAAGCGAACATTGGTAACTCAAATTTTGCTTCTGGGCGGTCCCTGGAAGGAAATATTTTGAGATGGGAAGGAATCTATGGCCAAATACATATAATTTTGGGGGTCCTTCTCATGAAAAGGTTTGAGCACCACTGACGTAGAAACACAGGTTTTTCAAAAAACCTGTTTCTAAAACCTTGAAATATTCAAAGACTTGCACAAATCTTCACGATTTAAAAAAAGAAATAGCAGAACTACAAGCTCGCAGCGCTGCACTCGGTGCCCCTGTGTATCGTTCCGGTGTTTCATAACTGCAATGCATTACTACCAGGACAACTGTATTTCCCCTCGGGGATCAATAAAGGTCTAGCTATCCTTCCAAAGGGGAGTCACACCCTTGGCCAGGGGAATTAATATCATATGATGCTATTATTCTTATGTCAAGGCAGGGCTTACGCTGCAACACGTACACAAAACATTCAGGATCTGTCTCTTGGATCTATGTAAAGATCCAAGTTGCTTCTGCCTGTTAAAAGAAATGGCTCATTTTCGAAAGCTATGCAACCAGTGTATTCACAAACTCACATCAACAATACAAGACATCATGTCATGGCAGGTGAATTTATTGTTCTGCTGTACAACTTTGATTGATTCTGCGCAATAAGTTGAAATACATTTACTGACCAAGTTGCTACTATTATCTGTGTACTGCACCAGTAAACATTTTACAAGTAGAAAAATACACACCAATAAAAATAAAGTGGGGGTGAGAGGGACAATGACGGAGCGCATGTTAGGGTTTATAAAGCTATAGTACCTTTTGGTGAGGAAGAATTAAACAGAATATGGATTAAAAAAGGAATCATTTACCATAATTACCTCAAGCCTGACACCTTTTTTGGGTTCAGGAAATTGTAAAATGTAAGCATTGCAACTTTGTTCAAATTGTTTTTATGAGGGGTTGACAAGAGTAGGCTACTTCAAATGTTTTTGACCTGCAGTCATCAGCAGTGTAGCAGTTGTAGCATTCTTGGTGATTAAATCAAATTGCAATTTGTTATTGGTCCATCCTAAAGAAATAATCGTAATCATAATCATCATCATCATCATCATCATAAAAATACAAATAAAGTTCAGCAGGTCCAAGATCTGAGAGTCACTACTGAGTTCTATCCTCAGTATTTCGAGAGCTACATTTATGTCAAGTCAAGTGCACTTAGCAGTCCAGGGGAGACACAACAAGAAGAGCCATGATAGCACTCCTTATTGGCTCCTGACAAAGGAAGATAAACTCCATCACAGGCTCCTTCCCATACACTTAGGCAGGGCCTCTCATTGTGGGTGCCGTGGCACCCTAGGGTGCCTTGACGCAAGTCCAGGTGTGCCTCAGAATACTTTGATATTTGGAATTTACCAATGTCGCTTCAGTTTAACCACGTAGACCCTCTATACTTAGTAAAACGGACCTGAGTTAAACTGTAGTTTCCTGCTTTCTTTTTCAGCCTACAATACACCAAGTCTCTTCACCAAAAATAGCAGATGTACAAGCTCACAAGGTGATGCGTGAGCTTGTAGATCGGCTATTTTTGGTGAATGTTCCCCCAGAATAGGAAGTGTTTAAACATGAAGCGTATACGTTATTTTCAGTCTCTCCTAATGGAAACAAATATTCTCTCCAGTTCTCCTCTTTGGGGGAAAGATTTACATATTTACGTACCGTTAATATGACAAAAGGTGCTATAAAGTAACTACAGCATGTAATTCAGGGGTGCCGTGGATGAAAAAGGTTATTTACATGGGTGACCTGAGCCAAAAAAAAGTTTGAGAACCTCTGCCATGCACTTAGGGCACCATGCGGTTTACCACCGTATCAACAGTTTGCATGCTGGAACTTCAGTTCTGCTTCTGATGTGCCTGCCTTGGCTTAGGCCTAGTTTGTACATGATCATACAACCATGTCTCCTAATGAAAATAACCACTTTCCAAGTGAAAAACTGTAATGTTAGTTGAGTGACCCAGTTGTGCGACTAAGTATAAATTAGTCCTTGCAGTCAAAAGCATGTGACAAGATGATCCGCATTCAGGTACACACACTGACGGTCTGCCCCCATTCTGTATTCTGAGTATTCAACAAATTCTAACTTCTTATGTTATGTTGAGTGTTTAACAAAGTCCTCCAGTTAATGTAAGGATAATGACAATGTGTTGGTATCGCTGCGTATAATAGTATAGGAAATTGCCCACAACAGAAAATGAGACTGTATGAATCAGTGAATTATCCAAAAATGTCAGGCATGTACTGAATGATAAAGTTTACAGGTGGATCATACATCTGCAGAAAATAATCAACTGCCACAGAAAGGACACAGGCATTGGGTTCACGTTCACACGCACGGGTTCACGTTCACACGCGCACGCACGCACACACGCACACACACACGCACACACGCACACACACACACACACACACACACACACACACACACACACACACACACACACACACACACACACACACACACACACACACACCCCTATAAAACAGTTCTTGAGACTTTGCAAGCACAATTTCAAGCTGTCAAAAAGTGCTGTCTTGTGCGTGCACAAAGTTTGTACATCATGTCGATAGTCTGCACTGACAATTCCTTTCTTTTTTTCAAAAGTTTTGGACATTTGACAACACTTGAGAGAAATTTAAGGCATGGGAATGCCAACATACATTCTCATCTAAGCCCCAGAAAAGACTAAACAAAACATTTACACCATATGTCAAAAATGCTTCTAATCTACAAATGTCAGCACCTGTACACAACCAGTGATATATGTTGCACAAGTATAAGATGTGAATGTATAAAGTTGGTTACAACAGGTTTCAGGATGGTGCATCACAGACAATAGCATACAGCAGGGGTCTTCAACGTTTTCAGGCCAAGGACCCCTTAGTTGAGAGAGAGATGAACCCCCATAACCTGTTCATAGATTCCATATGGTTTCATCATTTGACAGCACAATCATCAGTGTATTTTGGATTCATGTCAATTTGTGTTTGCCGAAAATAGCAGATCTACAAGCTCACAACAGATCGGCTATTTTTGGCTAAAGTTCTCAGAATATGGACACTAGGATTCAAGTGGTTCATATAAAAAAAAGGAGATAAAAAGGTTTCTATCCCACAACCCCCTGCAGTGACTCTGAGGACCCCCTAGGGGTCCCGGACCCCCTGTTGAAGACCCCTGGCATACAGTATATGTTGCAATTTTAAGCATGTATAAAAACATACAAACTGTTCACATTTTTATTTTGGATGAGGCTTCTCCATTGATGGCCACATGGGGGTAGTCAAAGACCATGCCATTACAGGAGAGTTAGCAATAGTATCCTCCTGTTGCTAAAAGGGTATAGTCTCCAAGTAAAACCTGCCACTTGCAGCCCGGGCGGCTAGGCTGGCAGCCCGGGCACCTAGACTGCTGATACGGCCTGACAGCGCGTTGCGGTTTCGATCCCAATGACCTTTGCTGCGTGTCACTCCCTTCTCTCTCTCTGCATTTCCTGTCAGTCTACTGTGATCTATCAATAAAGGTAGGGGCCAAAAAGAACATGCCACTTGCACAAAATAACACAAGGTGGCGATATAGCGTCACCTTCAAATAAACCACCCCTTTCAAACCTAGGGATATTGTCTTTCCAGATAAATTCTCAGTTTAAATATATTTACAGCAATGACTTACAATATATTATTACAAAAATGGTACAACTTGATAAAAATGTATGCATTATATTAATGTTTCATAAAATATTAAAAGTGAATTTACTTTTAATATTTTGTTTACTGGTTGTTAGTGGTTTGTGTTGATGAATTGTCATCATTACAAAGTGGTTGACACTTGACAGTGCCATTTGTCACACCAGTAACAGCTTTAACAGTTTGTAACCTTCCTAATAGGCCTTGCCTTTATTTCTGGCAACATAATGGGGGTTTTACCACAAATGTATAGTTATTTCTCCTATTTAACCCGAAACCTTTAATACACTCAAAACCTAGGGGCTGCCAAGAACTACCTAAAGCACAAGACTTTGTGATGTTCCTTTAAAAACACGGGTGTGCAATCTGTTCATCAGCTCCACTAAGAGGTTTTACTCAGAGACCATCTTTTACACTGGGATACGTTTTTAGAAACGGACAAAGCTTTGAGGCAGCAGAAGATATGAATCCCAGGTGAATGCAAAATACAAGGGTACAGTGATGGAACAACAGTAGTGGTACAGTACTGTGCAGTACAGTACAGTAGGCCTACATTACACATTTAGAATGATATTGCAATGAAAGCCAAGTTTTGGTCTTGTAAAAGGTGACCTTTTTAGCAGGCCCGATCAATTTCAAGGCATCACAGATGCAAGTATTTTTGATTCAATTACAAAAAGTATTGATTACCGCTCCCAAACAATTACAGGTTCCCCCTCAACATTAAATATCTCGCTCCTTACATAACGCTTCAGAGTACTACAATTAGGCACAGTGTAGTTCACCCATGTATCTGACACTGCTTTTGGAGAAACAGGGTAAAATCTAATCCCAAATTCAAAGCGAAACATCCCATTGTTAAACACGGAATTAAGATGTATGTCATCGCCGAAAGGGGGGGGCCACTTCATCTGATCTGTCCAGTTCATACCAGTGTGCCACCACTCTAATTTGTCCAGCAGGTGGCGTAGGTAGGCTGCAGATGGGCATGTCCTGGCGATGCTACTGTCTACTGTTGAAGCTGGAGTTGGTACTGCTGCAGCTTTCCTCATAGGTGGGCGGAGGCTCTGGAAAAATGGTCACAAAATACAGTTCAGTTATCTTCAGCAACAACCAACCTTTTAAGTGATGTTGTTGTTAGGCATGTGGTTTACTTGTAGGCAGATGTTAATGTGTAATTTAAAATCCTTTGTATGACGGTGTCCTGCGGCAAAAAACTCGCAATGAGACTTGCTTGCAGATCAGCTGTTTTTGGCAAAGAGATTTGATGTAGAGCCAACAAAGTATTAAATGTCTAGGCATGTTATTATTGGCCAGGTCTGACCTGCGAGTTGCCTTTTAGCATATATTCTACTCTACACTTTCTTAGCACTCTATTTAATGGACCACTTACCCTGTTACTGGTTGACTAGGGGTCATGGCATTTAGTAAGGCGCTCTCGATAAGAGCGTACCTGCACGCCTATATTGTAATTTGTGTACAATTATTCTCTACACGCCTGTGCCACTGTTCAAATTCTTGCTTGAGCAAAGGTATTGCAATGTGTAGCGCCAATGGTGTTGTCCTGTTTGGTGGGACATGTTTCAATGTTACTACAGTGCATATGGTGCGTGCGGGGGGGTGTTGGGTGGTTGCCTCACCCAATCGGCAGCCAAATTCTCTGTGTCAACACATGAGTAACACATGGATAGCATTAGCCACTGTTTCCCAGGTTGTGGAGAATGAATGGACTTCCATATAAGTATTTGTTCTATGGTTGGTCGTGGCAATGCGAACATGTTGTTGTGTGAGCAGGAAACACAAATGGAACCGGCCATTAACTGTGATAATGATAGTATGACTAGAGATTAAATAGTATGTTCAGTATACAGTATGACTAGAGATTGAACAGTATGTTCAATATATTTGTGTGCCTGCATATCCTGAAAGTTACATCTGCGGCAAGCATGCCTCCATTCCATGGCTTTACATAGAAGTTTATGCCTGTCGCTGGTGGTGTCCATGGCAGTATCCCATTTAACGACCACAAACTCCTTTAATTACTTCACGAAAACATCACATTGTGAAGACTGGAAGAGCATAACAAAATGAGGATGAACACGCTACCCTTCTCAGTCCCACGCCCTCCCCTGTGTTTTTTGAAGCAAAACGCACCGTGGAGGATTCACTGTGGTGCCATGTCCCGTACCATTGCGAAGTATGTAATGCTAAAACCAAAAACTGCTATGGAGACTAGTAAGACTACTGTTGCAGGGCATTGAAGTTTGTGCAAAACCACTGAATATGTGCATTAGGCATGGGACGATATGAAAATGTCATATCAGGATTATTTTGATAAAAGAAATCGCGATTTACAATGTTATCGCCCCATTATGCTGGGGTGGAACAATTGACTATTCTTTGGCAAAGACATTTGATAGAGATTAGAGAGTGAAAAAAAGACTGTATCAAGTATTATTATAAGTAACTTTTACCAATTATAGAGGGTTTAAGTGGTACCGGATATGAAGCTAGGCAAATAAAAGGCGAATTATTCCCAGTGCATGACGGAGGACGATGTCACAATAAATTAAATCTCCACAATACAATTATCATGAGTGTTATTTATCACGATAAACGATAATATCGCTTATCGTCCCATCCCTAATGTATCGTGTGTGTGCGTGCGTGTGTGGGGGAATGCACGTGACGTGACTGACCGTGCGGGTAGTCCCAGCTGCTGTACTCAGGAGGGAGGATAAGGGAGCAGGACGTGGGGACAGGAGTGATGTCTCCTTCCGTGAAGAAAGGTATGGTGGCCCCCGTGGACACACAGAACATGGGAGCGGATGATGAGTCACTGGCGTCCGGCCTTCTTTGGCTGGGAGGGAAGGCGGCGCCGGGGGCCTGGCTGAACGCGCCGGGAGACGACATGCAGAGAGGCTGGCCCGACGGGTCCTGCTGGGAGTGGCTCTTGGTGGGGATCTCCTCGCTGACGGAGCCTCCCGCGCACAGCTCTAACTCCGGGTCCTCCTCGGCCGGGGGAGCGCTAGGGGTCACCCCGGCCGGACTGGCAGCAGGGGCTGGACTGGAGGTCATGGGAGGTCTCGACGGGGACAAGGTCACAGCAGTGTTCCCGATGTAGATGGGCAGAGTCACGACCGCCTCCGGAGACTTTAACGATACCTGTGACAGTCGAAAAAAAAAAAACACACGCCAAGCTGTGGTTTATATCATCACTGTCGGGTGGAAATCATGTACGACCAAAACTGTAACTTTTTCAGGAAATGGAAAAATGTTCGGTGTTCTAGTGGATCCTGTGAATGCTTTTCATTGGTAGACGTAACCACTTTGAACCTGGAGTCCCTATTTTGGGCATGTCATCATACAGTACAGTTACTTGCCATTGACCTAGGCACCTATTCTGGGGCAAGCTGCCCCTATCACGCGTGTCACGCGTGAGTCCACTGTCCGCCACTAGGGGCAGTAGTGATCTGCTGCATTGTTGCTCTGCCATGTGAGCCTACTGGTTGCATGTTTGCCAGCGCGCACCGGAGATTCCATTGCGCAAGAGGACAATGATGCCGGACATGTAATAATCATATGCAGTGGTTAATGAAGGCTAGGAAATGCATAATGCTAGGCTGGGTATTTTACAAATTATTTATAATATATGTGCAGCATTATATGGGCTGCTTTGTGTGTGCTGTGTCTGAGCGTGGCGTGCAGCCGAAGGGAGCTCGTAGCGCCCCGACATTGTGTTCAACAATACTGTCCCCCCATTGATTGGATGTTTATTTGAGAATACATAAACCATTGAATGCCATACAGACCTACTGCACATACAGTATAAACTGAGTTGCTACCTTTAAACACGTTTTAAAGGTGAAACGTTTCAAAAAAGAATTCTGCCCAAGGTTTCTGTCCAACAGCAACGATGAGAGACTCTGTGACTTGTGTCTGTGCTTATTTCACAACGTTCTCTACGTTTTGTAAGCTAAAGGCCAATGTTCCAATCTGGGAAACAAATGGTCTAATGCTGTTTTTTTTTATCAATTATCATGTTCCTGGCTTTGTGGATGTATATTGTCGTTGTCGGGTGGAAACCTTGTATGTCCAAAACTCTTCGTTTTGCATTTTTCATTTTAAAAATGATTTAAACTAGTGAAAACAGCCGATCTACAAGCACACAACGCCTCGCACCGCAAGGCTTTGTGTGCTTGTAGATCTGCTGTTTTCACTACCTGTGCGATGGCCTTGTATGATGAAGCAGATAAGAGGTTTCTGCCCGACAACGACGATATGGTACAGTACATTGACTTGTAGTTTGAAAGGAAGGAACACACTCAGTCCTTGACTCTGCTCACAAAGAAGAGATTCACAACATTCAAATCACTCAAATGAATAGGCAAATCAGGCCAAGATTCTATTTAATCAAGTAGACACATCTACATGCACACTACTAAGTACTAACACATATTGATGCTTCTACAACGATTCACCCGAGAGATCTGCCAAGAATTATTTTTAGAATTTGAATGTTTATCCACACAAAGGTCAATGTGACAGCGTTTGATATGACATGTTGATATCTCAAATATTCAATCCTTTCATCCTTTGATGTAACAAGAATCCAGCAGCACAATACTTTACATATAAATTAATCTGGAACGCAAGAAAATGAACGAATAAACTAATCTTGCAGTCGATTTTTTTCTGAAACACAAACATTAATCCAAAAGCAAACAAATAAAAAGGCACATGCCAACGGCAAAATCTCGATAGTCCGACGTCCAGTTAGAAATCGGCACGTCGGAAAAGTCTTAACTCATCGAACAAAGGTTCAGTTTCGGAGAGACTATATGGACAGGCCTTTAGGTTTAGGTTTAGGCATAGTTTTACTGAGGTTAGGGTTAGGGTTAGGGTTAAGGTTAGGGTTAGGTAGGTCGGACTAATGGGACATCGGAACTAGGGATGGGACGATACGCGATATTATCATTTATCGTGATAAAAAACACTCACGATAATCGTATCGTGGAGATTTAATATATTGTGATATCGTCCTCCGTCATGCACTGGGATCAATTCACCTTTTATTTTCCGAGCTGCATATCCAGTACCACTTAAACCCTCTGTAATTGGTAAAAGGTACTTATAATAGGCTATGCGTTCTTTTTTTCACTCTCTATCAAATGCCTTTGCCAAAAAATAGCCGATCTACAAGCTCACAACGCGCCGCAACGAGTTGTGAGCTTGTAGATCTGCTATTTTTTGGCAAATGTTCCACCCCAGGATAATGGATTTTGAATATCGCGATAATATCGTAAATCGCGATTTCTTTGGTCACAATAATCGTGATATGACATTTTCATATCGTCCCATCCCTAATCGGAACAACAGTACGCACCCCATGCCAGCATGCACACACGCACGCACCCACACACGCACTCACCTGAATGAAGTAGTCAATATCTATGAGGCTACAACAGGAGAGTGCTGACTGAGGAAGTGGAGGAACGATGATCTGCTCTCTCCATTCCGCGTGCTTTCCAGCTTTCACCCCGGCTCCCTCCACCTCCGCTATGGTCCTCAGATCATACACAGGCCGTTTGCTCTTATACGTCACTTTCTAGTAAGGAGGCAGTGTTTCACTTTTACACACAGTGTCATCTGCAGTATGCATTTCAATTAAAACACTCCACAATTGTTTACTGCCTGTGTGGGATTAGACGTATTATAATGGTAGTCAAAACATATTCCTAAAAGCTGATAACTAATGAATTCTACTAATAACACATTTAACACATGCATTTATCCTCTTTTCAACAAGATACTTAACTCACTTAGCGCCGAGCGACTTTCGGGGCGACTAACTAATGATGGCGTTTAGTGCCGAGCGACTCGGAGCGACTTTTATATAAAAGCATTGTTTAAGCTTTTAATTTGGGTTGATAGACGGAGCGGAACGGTTAGCTTACCTTCGACTAGCATACAGATGAAAACCGTGAAAAAAAAGGATACGATTATGACGTCACCTTTAAGCCATAGCTTCCTGTTTACGTAGGCCTCTGTTAGCCGCTAGGCTCAATGCAAACCATCCGACCCTCACGTAGCTTCACTAGGTCGGATTTTGATTCGGAAACTTTCTGTGTGGCATCTATATACGTTCCGATGCCCATACCAATGGTGGTTTGAGACGATCAAGCACGAATTGAGCAGTATTGAGCTCAAATGGCGGCCCGCGGCCTGTCCATTGAATGTCAATGGAGAGCATGTCATTGTACCATCCTGTTATGTCATGAACCTTGTTTTTTATTCTGACTTAACATGGGACCATGGAAAGTCTATGAGCTATGGCTCACTCTAGTGGTCATCTTGTGGCATCCGCAGGCACGTGTACCTGTTTATGTAATGTGATTTTGGGGATTCAATATAGCTATTTCCTGGCGTTATAAGCGCAGATTCATATTGAAATCTGGCTCGCTCGGCGCTAAGTGAGTTAAAGGGGCACTCCACCACTTTTCAACCTATGTACATATAATTGGTCCTCACTCAAAAATAGCTTTTTCTTTTTTCTTTTTTTTTTACAGAGGAGGGCTGTGGGCAGGTCAGAAACCCATCGTCTTGTGACATCATCGATTGCCAATCCAGCTTATAGAAACTGCAGGCTTTCTTTTCCTGAAAAGTTGCAATTTTAAAGTGGAAGCCATTATTCTCGTGATAGTAAAAATCTAAATATTCTTTTCAAAAATATTAATTAATATTTTTTTTTGGGAAAATGATGATGTCACAAGACGATGGATTCTGAACTTCCCACAGCTCTCCTAGGAGACTTGGACTGAGTAGAAAAAAATTGTGATATTTTATCATGAACATTAGTGAGGACCTATTATATGAAGACAGGTTGAAAAGTGGTGAACTACTCCTTTAAGTGTGACTTATTTAGGAGAAAAACTAAATGACTATTTTCCTCATATTTCTCTGAATGCCAATACTTGAAAGAATTCAAAGATAATACCTAATGCCTTATGTATAATTTTAAACAAAGCTATCCTAATACACATTTCTTCCAAATATGACTACAAGGCAAAACAGGGTTTGACAAAAATGACAAAATCATCATCATCATCTTAATCATGATAGTTGCAGTAGTTATTGCGATTCAGCTGTCACCTGTATAAGACTGGCCAACACACATCCCGTGTCCTTGCCAGACTTGTTGTGAATCTCCGTGGCTAGTCTGATGACCTGACCAGGGATGTAGCCTCTCAGGTCACAGCGAGCCTTCAGCATCAGGGTTCCCGTCTTCACCAGGAGGTAGCTGAACTTCTTAGTGGTCACAGCATAACTGGGTTGCTGAGGAGACGGAAAAAGAAATGATTTGTTTATTGTTTTTCATTAGGAGCCGCCCATTAGCTGACTCGCCACAGCGACATACAGTAGCTCTCGCTCCCTTCCTGAAGTACAGGCCGCTGGGTCATTGCGGGTCGTGGGCAGGCACGTGCACACATAGACATCAAAGGGGGCTTGAGCCCCTGCCCTTCTATCCATCTGTAAAAAGTGTCCTCTCCAGACCATGAATGCAGTTTTTACTATGGTGAAAGAAATGCATGCAAATTCCCCGCTTCCATACCATACCTGAAGCCGCTATTCAAGAGAATTACCTTGTTCAAACTCTTGAATGTTCAAACTGTTCAAACTCTTGAATGCAGCATCTTACCGGTATGCTGAAAGATTGGCCCTCTGTCTAGAAATCCATGCCACTTCTCCAGTATTGACTTGATTATGCTTAGTTTAGTGTGGTATCAAGTACCGAAAATAGTAGACCTCCAAGCTCACAACGCGTCTATTTTCTATATTTTCACCAAAAGGCCCTCTCTAACATTCTCTGCACCTCCCTGGTCGTGGGCGAAGAAGAGTGGCAAGGGGGCAGAAAGACTGTGCATCGTCAAAGTGATGCGTGAGAGCAAAGGAGGAAATGAAGTAAGAAGCCGCTCTGCCCTGAAATCAAATAAACCTTGATCGAGATGAGATCTGATCAAATAAGTGCATGCTCTACGCAGCTTCACTAAGGCCCTGTCTCTGCTGCACCTCTGCCTCTAAATCATTGTTTCTCAACCTATTTAATTTCAAGCACGCCCAGTTTGATGTGCATCAGGTCACGGATCCCCATTCGTTACAAATATTTTATCTCTGGGACTCCTATCAACACCATAATATCCTCAGTGTTTATTTAACTCTGAGAAAGCACAATTTTAGCTCGAGACCCAAGAGAGAAATTAAACGTTTGCCCGGGATCCAAACAAGTGAAAATAGCAGATCTACATGCTCACAACGTGGCGTGAAGCTATTTTCATTGCTTTCTAATTTTATTGTATTCTTTTCATGGAATTCCTTTGAATTCTTTTTGATTTCTTTTGAAAAATGATAGAATTTTCCCCTTTTTGGGGGGAAATCTTCTTTTTTTTTTCTCTTTTTTTTTATGTTTTTTATCCCACGGTTTTTGTAACCCATTTTTCTCACCCGGTGACTACCTAACCTGTAGTCCTGGTTTCCGCTCTCCCCCTGCCGCGCCAGGGGACATTGGGGAGCACCCGGCTGGCTAGGGGGAGGTAGTATAGAAACCAGGACTACTGCATGTTTTTGTGTGTGGGCCTATGCCCAAGGAGACACGGGGAGAACATGCAAACTCACCACAGAAAGGCCCTATCGCCAACCCCACCTAGGGTGTGGGTGCTGATGACGCGGGTGGAGGAACACGCCCCCAGTGCCCACAGCAGGGGGGAAATCTTTTTACATATTCACCAGTGACTCAAACAAATGTGTTTCTGCGACCCACAAATGGGTTTCCGACCCACTGTTTGGGAACCAGTGCTCTGAATCATCTCTCTGAGACATATTTAACCACACTGTGAGTTGGCATGAGACTGTTTACACACTTTTGTTTGTAAAGGGATTGAACCGGCATGGGGACCGGCTGTCAAATGCCCATGCCTGTAGAAAAACACCTGGGACATTCATGGAGGACAAGTGTTTTGTGAAAAGCAAGCACTCAAGGAAAATCTCCGGTCCCTGGAGCTCTCACCTCGATTTCGGGCACTTCATTGAGGTTGAGCGGGTTCAGAAGGTAGAAGGCTCTCTGGGCTTTGTAGTCTTTGGAGAAACGGGGCGTGTCGATGACAGCTCTCACCCGGTAAACAATCTTCCCAAAGGGCCCTTCAAAGGAGGTTGGCACGGCGGCTGGGGACGAGAAGAAGGAGACCAGGGGGAAAACAATTTAAATAATGGTCTGACATCAAAGACAATTTTAAGCGTGATTTATACTTCATCATATGATGGTGTCCCACTGTGAGAATAGCAGATCTACAAGCTCACAACGTGATGCATCTAAACGTGTTGTGAGCTTGACTCGGAGTGTGACACTTATGCCGCAACTAAGTATAAATCAGGCTTAAGCAAACCATGTGAGCATGATGACTATAGTTGAAACAGAGACCAGAGACATCAAAGCCATTCATCCATAAGTGGCTACACATTTTCAGTACACCTAACTGGATCCTTAAGGGTTTTAGCATGTACATGCACAGTAAAATAATCTTTTGTAAACAGTTGTTTAATTTTGGCTGTAAACATTACCAATGAATAAAGTTCAAGTGACTGGTACATAGTAATCTTGGGGGTAGTTCACCCCTAAAATGACTACGATTACTCAACCCATAGAGACTTGAGTTCAATAATATTTTGTAGTTTTTGTCGCATTCCTAAGCCCATAATTTGATAATAATAAACGTACCCCCATTGATTCCGGATGGAGACCCAAATGCATTTGGGTCTCCATCCTACAAAGAGTCTACAAAGAGTCTCCTCAAATTATTGGCTTAAAACTGAAAAAATCACACCCGTGTGAACTGAGCGGTGGTCGTGGAGGCTGCGCAACAGCAAAACAAATATATATATAATAAAAAATATTAAAACAATATTAACTCACTTACTGCCAATTTAAAATGCCCCTCGAGTGGCACTAGTGCCAGAAGCCTCCATAGACTCCCATGTAATTTATAGTGCACAGATCATGCACGCCCATGCACAGATCATGCACCATGTTTGTGCAGGCTGTTCACAGCTTTCAAACAAAAAAAAAAGATTGGAAATCCGTTCAGGCATTCATGATTTATCAGCCATAATGTTTTCTTCAGATGTAAACAAAAATGGCTGCCATGTTTGAAAGATGGGGTTGTATGGGGGGTGGAACATGCAAAATCGCGATTGAAATCATGTTTACTAGATTTAATTGGGTCCAAAAAAAAAAAAAAAAAAAAAAAATTTTTTTTTCTTTTTTTCTAAGTAAAAGTCGCCCAAAGTCGCTTGGCAGGGAACTCCATAGTGAGAAAGTTGCTCTAAAAGTCGCCTGGCACTGTATGAGTTAAACAAAATATTAATAATAAAATGCATGTCACTCAGGCCGCCACTGGTATCCATCCATCATCCATCTGTGTGTGTGTGTGTGTGTGTGTGTGTGTGTGTGTGTGTGTGTGTGTGTGTGTGTGTGTGTGTGTGTGTGTGTGTGTGTGTGTGTGTGTGTGTGTGTGTGTGTGTCTGGTCTGGCCTGAACAACAGCGCCCCTCCCTTAACATGTGTGGTCAAAAAAGGTACTGTAGGCTACATACAGACAGACAGACACGGACGCAGACAGACAGACAGACATACCCACACACACGGCCACGTATAGGAGCGTTGTGACCACCGCTCAAAAATATCATTAAACTCAAATATTAACAAGATTTGTATAGACACACTGATTATCACCCTGTTAAAACTCATTAAGGAAGCATAGAAGTAAATAAATGATACACACGTATTTAAACAAAATAAAATGGCTGCAAAAACGTATTATCAGGTATTGGAGACAGTGCTGAGAATAGAGAGAGAAAAACCTCATTTATACTCCGTTCCATTAACGTTCACTGAGTGAACATCTATTATTTGCGTGTTGCTGTCGTACAGCGGTGCATAAATTAGGCTTAAGACAGAGTGGGCAATTATTATTATCAAGGCCTCCTACTCACAGCACTGTCACCCAGGGGTGTTGCACCACATTTTGGGCCCTGGGCACAAGGATTCACTGGATTATTTTGTGCTTTAACTATTGAAAAATAGCAGATATACCGGTACAAGCTTACAGAGTGAAAGGTCAAGTTTATTAGGTAATGACTGCTCAAGTGGTTAAATATCTAAAAGCACAAATTGACATGAATCCAAAATACACTGATGATTGTGCTGTCAAATGATGAAACTATATGGAATCTATGAAAAGGTTGTGAGGGGTCCCTGCTTCATCTCTCTCTCAACTAAGGGGTCCTGAAAACGTTAAAGACCCCTGTGTTAAGGGGTTAGATGGGCTGCAAGCTATTTCAAGATTTTCAACTGAGTGATCCAGAAAAGGTTGGAATGGAAAGAAACCACTGTTCTAGTCCCTTCAGACGTTGTCTACCGCAGAAATAGATTTCCAGAAAGAGATCTAAAAGTAAATTGACCAATCTAATTCCTTACAAGACTTAATTTTACCGTATTTAGATGTATTACTTTGTACTCATGCGTTATGTTTCTTATCCAGCAAATGCAACTAAATGCAATCTCAAATTGCAAGTTTGTCTAACTTCTGTGTGAGCTGTTGTGAAATAAACGCCAAATCAAAGTCATGAGATGCACTGAGCCCGGGCGGTCTGATCTGTGCAGATCTGACTCATAAATCAAAGAGGGAAGATGTTCTGTCTATTTGTTTACGGAATCCAGCGACAGAGAGAAGAGAAAACAGGGAGGGTTTGGGAGAAAGGGAAGGAAATGTAAGAAGAGAAGACCAAAATAACTATTTTGGGAGAGCGCTGTCAGGGAACAGAGGAGGAGAACCAACCAAGGGTGTGATTTAAGTCGTACAGCGGTGTTGCACGATCTACAAGCTCACAACGCGCAGCGTCATGGTGTGTTTTGAGCTTGTAAATCTTTTTAAGAACCAAAGCAACATCACTGTATGACAGAGCATAAATTAAGTGCCATATCCCCCTGGGCACGATAACTATAAAGATAACTATAACTATATCTTTCACCATTGTATTTTTATAGTCAGTGTGAACACTACACTGCCATCCACTGCTTAGAACGATCTTTTATAGTTATAGTGCTCAGTGTGAATGGCAATTTAGGCATTACAAGTCTGATATTCTATCATGCTATTGCTAAAAATGAACCGACAAAATTGACGATAGAAAGATTGTCCATTCAGCTCGAGTGCAAAAACACAAGGCACACTGAAACAATTTAGCAGCCTTCTATATATATATATATATCTATCTATCTAGGTCGTCCTCAGACGAGCCCTCCATCGTTGTTTCCAGTCATCTCGGTTCTCCATACATCTGGCCAGCTCATTGGTGTTCTGTGTCCCTACGTCTTCCTTGAGTATGTCCACGTATGTTTTTGTGGGACGTCCTCGCGGCCGGTGCCCGTGTGTTGGCTCCCACAGTACCAATTTGCTGGCTGGAAGCTCCTGGTGTCTTTGGCAGTGTCCTGCTAGTCTCATTCTTCTGGTGGCAATTTTCTCGCTTACCTTTGGTATTCCCTCATACAGGCTCTCGTTTGTAACATGTGCACTCCTGTTGATGTTGAGTACTGCACGCAACATTCTAGTGTAGCACCCGTCTAGAGACTTCTGCAGGGTTGGCTTCAGGGTCCAGCATTCACTGCCATAGAGGAGAACAGACTCCACCGTTGCAAAGAAGAAGCTAAGTTTGATTTGGCGGGGGAGGTTAGAGTTCCATACACTGTTCATGCCGTTCAGGGCCCTCCAAGCGAGTGCCTTCCTTACTTTAAGGTCTTTCTCAGTTGAGTCGACCCATGCGCCCAGGTACTTGAAGTCCTTGACTTCCTTCAACACAGCTCCTTCTGTTGTTGTCAGAGGTGAGTGATCAGGTAGGTTATAGGTGATAACCTCAGTTTTCTTAGCGTTTAGCCTGAGACCAACTTTGGCACACTCTATCTCCACCCTGTTCAGGAGTTCTTGTGCTTGTTCCATGCTGTTCCTATACAGTATATATATATATATATATATATATATATATACAGGTGTATATATATATATATATATATATATATATATATATATATATATATATATATGATCATATATATATGATCTCTCAAACACATTCATCACAGTACAGTACATACAAAGAGTTACGCATTTACTTCTCTCTAACTCTTTCTTCTGAATGGATTTTGCCAGGAAAAGGTGCTTTAAATACATTGCAGTTCTGCCACTCCCTCCCACCCTAGCCTTTTAATCGGTTCGCTTTTTCCCCTTGATCCTCATTTGAATGATAATGTCAATGTCGGTGGCTGTTCTGGGGACAAGTCTGCGTGCCGCTGCCAATAAGGATTAGAAGCAGGGCTGTAGTGTGGTTGCAGACAGCCTGGCAGGGCCCTGTAGCCAGCGTGACTGGGGCAGAATGGAGACCAGGGACGTGCTGGGCCCCTGATTCAGCCCGGGAAAAAGAGTTGGAGAGGCCCTGGAAACCTTGTATGTCCAAAACCGTTTGTTTTGTATTTATCATTTTAAAAATGATTTAAACTAGTGAAAACAGCCGATCTACAAGCACACAACGCCTCGCACCGCGAGGCGTTGTGTGCTTGTAGATCGTCTGTTTTCACTACTTTTGTGCAACAGCCTTATATGATGAAGCAGTGCTTTGCTTTGCGAAAAAAATTATAAATTTGAAACTTGGAGATACAAGGTTTCTGCCCGACAGTGACGATTTACTTTGTTGGCCGCCCAGCCCCCAAAATGGAACGAAGGCCGACATTTTATTTTTAATATTTTTTCCTAATGGCCAGCCTGGACCGGCCGGGAATGAACCGGCCGTTCGGGAGTTTTCCCGCTTTTCCCAATGGCCAGCACGTCCCTGATGGAGACAACAACAGAACAGACAGACAGCGCTGCGTGTCTCTCCTCGGGGACACATCAGATTCCTGTTGCTCGTGACTGGCTGCTCAAAGTGGATAGGAATCGTAAACCCGGTCGGTGTCCTTGAGTGTGAATAATACATTGATTCATTGAGAACGGCGCGCAATATTCAGCTGAAAACGCCTGTGTTTCAATAGTATACCCGCACTCCACACACACTCACGCACTAGACGAACACGCACACATTCGCACGCAAGCATGCGTGCATGCACGCACGGCGCGCGCGCACGCACGCACGCACGCGCGCACACACACACACACACACACACACACACACACACACACACACACACACACACACACACACACACAGACAGACACAACCACACACAGACAGACACAACCACTCAATATTCTGTCTTTTGCTTTGGAATTGTTCAGTCGCAGGAATTATGTGCATTTGTGAGATTCTCTGGGCTGAGTGATGGTTTTGAGCTGAAGAAAATGTAATTAGATCAGAATACAAATGTTGAAGTTGATTATGCACAGAACGTCATTGCTGAATTCAGAAACCATCTTTGCAGACTGGCACTGTGCTGCACGAAGCTGGTTTAGTTGTTGTTCAGTGTTTTAGTCGTGCTTCAATAGGTATGGCCCAGACGCTGCTGTGCAATCAGCTCCTTATCTCCACAACACGTCTGACTTTCTGTCTGACTCCTCCTTGAACACAAAGACAACCTTTGAAGGAAGGACAGAGGAAGTATCCTACTATACTCATTAATTTACTGTATATCACTTGTCTTCTCCACAGTCTATAAACCTTTCCGGGATCAGGGCCCACTTGAAAATCCCCAAAGTGTTCGAGGCCCACCCATCTGACCACTTAGTGCGACAGGCCACCGCTAGGTTTGTCATTTGGAGGCCCACTTGCAATGTCCTCACGCAGGGGCGTCACAAGGGGGGGGGGGGGGATAGTGGGACTGACTTACTAGGGCCCAAGGTGGAGGTGCCTTAATTATTTTATACTTTAGCTATTGAAAAATAGCAGATATACAAGCTCACAGCTCGGCACCGAGTGCCGCGCTGCGAGCTTGTAGATCTGCTATTTTTGAAAAGTAGTGAAAATGTGTTTTTTTAAGCAAACATAACACAACTTCAAATTTTGCTTCTGGGGGGTCCCTGGAACTAAATATTTTTAGATGGGAAACATAGGTTTTTCAAAAAACCTTAGAAGGATTTGACGTGCTGTGAGCTTGTATATCTGCTATTTTATGTGCTATTTAAAGCACAAAATAATGCATAATAATGCGTTCCCAGTCTAAATGGGTTAAACCCCCTCCCCCTATGAAGAACATTCATGGGGGGCCCGCAGTGAATCCTTGTACCCAGGGCCCACAATTTTGTGCGACACTCCTGTCCTCACGGGTCCGCATCAATATACAGACGGGCCGGTATTCCGACACTAAAACTAACCCTAACTCTAACCCTAACTCTAACCCTAACCCTAAACCTAACCTCAGTAACCGCGATGAGTAACTAACCTGCCGACGCTAGTCGGAGCAGCGGCCCGTCGGCATAATGAGCGGACCCCGTCCTCACGGCACACCAGGGGGCTCTTGCCCACCGGTTGCGAATCACTGGTCTAAAGAGCTCAACTTAGACTTTAGCCTCACGGCAGCGTTGCTCGCCCAAAAGAACAGATCTTGTCAGCAAGTGACACAGTGGTGCAACAGAGTATAAATTAGGCATTATTCCTCCCTCCCAGCTGCTCTCTCTCTCCCTCTGTCTCTCTCTCATTGTTTCTGGGAACAAGGCCATTCACCTCCTCACCTCGGCTCTTCTTATCTAAAGCCATTCATATCCCTCCAGGCCTAATTGCACTGGTTCTGTGGTAGAGGCAAGGCAGGGCTCTGCAGCTGTGAGTCCAGTAAGCTGAGTCAACCTCAGCCGACGCCTCCCTGGTGTCTGTGTGCACTTCCTCACTCTCTGACTGAGGCAGACACAGAGCAGAGCAGGAATGGATATCATCGGGTAGAAACCTTATATGTCCAAAACTGTTCCTTCTTTTATTAGTATTTTAAAAAACGAGTTAAAGTAGTGAAAATAGACGATCTACAAGCACACAGCGCTGTTGCGTTGCACAAAAAAGTGTGAAAATAGCTTGTAGATCGGCTATTTTCACTACTTTTGTGCAACACTCTTATGATGATGAAGTAGGGCTTTCATTTTCAAAAGAACATACTATCTTGAAACTTGGAGATACAAGGTTTCTGCCCGCCGACAGTGACGATATTTTCATATGGAGGAACGAGGAACCCCGAATGAATATGATTGTTTTCCGCGGACCCCCATCTGCATCGTATGCATGATTTGTGTTCCAAATGTTTAATTTTTTCCCCCACAAGTGGGTATAAAAGGGACACAGACAGGTCCAACAACATACAATGGGTAATGCATAACTGAAAGAGGCATCATTCCCAACCTGCATCGTTCCTGAGAAGGCGCCCATTCATATTAACTACTTTTGCTGGGGATGCATTGGAACCCCCTCAAGGACCCCTGGGGGGTCCTCGGACCCCACTTTGAGAACCTCTGGCCTAGGATACTTTCTGCAGCACACTTCTGCAAGCCTAATTGTCTCCACCAGCCGAAGGCTGAGGGAGAGTATGTTTTCCCCTCCGTCCGTCCGTCCGTCCGTCCGTCCGTCCGTCCGTCCGTGCGTCCGTGCGTCCGTGCGTGCGTCCGTGCGTCCTCGCAGTTTGTGAGCAGCTAATCTCAGTCACCGTTGGCCCGATCGCTGCCAAACTGAGCACACACACTCCCTGGATGCCAATCTAGAACCTCTGCCCCACATTTTTCAAATCAGCCTCATGGTGGCGCTATAACAGGCCGATTTGTGTGGCCTGGTTGTTACCAGCTAATCTCCGGCGCCGTTGGCCCGATCGCTGCCAAACTGAGCACACACACTCCCTGGATGCTAATTCAGAACCTCTGCCCCACATTTTTTAAATCAGCCTCATGGTGGCGCTATAACAGGCCGATTTGTGTGGCCTGGTGGAGACCTGTGCTCGGAAGAGCACTGCTTCTAGTTCACCCTTTGTTAGCCTTCTGGTTGGTCCCTGACTGACCAATCAACAGGCTCTATCTGCCTTGTCCCGCCCTGGTTCCGCCTTTTTTATGTTGAATTTGCTAAAACATAATGTTTGGAGAAATAAAAACATTTAAAAACATGCCGAGTCACTATACTGCCACTGAGCAGCTCCATTTCACTGAAACCAAGTTTGAAATGAGAATTGAATACACAGAATAACAATACGAAACAACTGAATTACAATGGTAGTGGATGGAGTGTCCCACCGAATGTCCCACCAAGACACAGCAACCAATGGGTGTGAAGAGGGGCGGACAGTGGGCGGGACTTGACAAAGGGTGAATTTATATTGTCACATTGCAACCCATTCTTCAGTTGAATGACAGTTGTTTTTGTCGAGCTACAATGCCTGTCGATCGCCTATTTTCCAATAGACAAAGTGTAAAGAGTGTAATTGATTAATACATGTTCTAAATGAATCATGATAATCTAAATCTACATAGTAACTAGTAACTAAATGTGTCAAATAATTACATTATTTAAAGTTGTACTATGTAACTTTTTTTATAAAACAAATCTTAAAATTCTCCTAACTATTAAAACACAAAAGTTTTAGAAGATCCGCGCCGTGAATTTCAGCCTGTAAAGCCTTCTCTATATGTAAACTGAGATCCTTGCCGTGGACCGGATCTCGCGCGAAAATTGCGTCATCACACTACCGGCCAATCACAGCGAGGGTTATACAACTGCCGGCCAATCACATCGCATCTTGAAGTGGGGTCGCCATTTTGTTGTCGCCGGTTTGTACCATCCAGTCTCTAGGTAATTTCGCCTACCAGGCAGGGTGAAGGAGTGTATCTCTGGAATTACTGAACGCACAGGAACAAGGGACCCCTCCAAAGATAGATCTCAGCGAGGTGGAGGCAGACGCGGGGGTCTGAAGGTACGAAAAACGGCCGAAAGACGCGGACGCGACCGCGGTTCGCTATAGGGCTAATGACCACTAGGTGAGCAACTTACACAGTATGGCTTTAAGTAAACAGTGGATTCTTTGCCTCAGATATAATGGAGTAGAAGTCTTTTTTTATACTCACTTAAAGTAAAAGTACTTTTAAACTGTACTTAATACAGTATTTGAGTGCATGTATTTAGTTACTTTTCACCACTGTTTATGAATCCTTTCTGGTTTTCCTCCTCCTCCATGTGAAACCCTAGCCTTTAGACTCAGTAAGTCTAGCATACACAAATCCCCATGTGTGCTCTCATCTTTCTACAGCCTTCTCCATCCCTCCTTCCCCTTTGTGCACTCCCTGCATCCCCACCTGACCTTTCACATTGTCTTTTGTCAACTCATCTGTAAGCAGCTTAGAGGAAGTTTTTTCTGAAACTTGACAGGAAAATCTGTAGTGTTATTGTTTCCGCCAGGCAGAAAGGCGTAACCAAGACAATGTTTTCACCAGAGCAGAACCTCTGCCCCAAATGTTTCACATTTTTGTTCACATATTTTTTTAATATTACTCCTGCAGATTGTGTCCAAACATCGCGCAAATCGGTACACATTATCTCGATAGTAATGAGATCAAGATGGTTCAGTCTGATTTTTCATATTCCATCCTGATTGGCTTATTGGCTTCTAAAGTTTTTGGGAGTGACCAATTGCTGTGAGAATTTGGACGCACATTCCCCCTCGGTTAAAAGAGCTATAGTCAACTTTTTCTTGAAAAACGGACGCTAAACTAAAAATAATGTTTCGAAGCTTCATATATGAGTTTCTATAAAAAAATGACCACAAAAAGTGTAAAATGGCCATTGTCAGGCTGACTTTGTTTACATCCCTTATCAATCCATATAAAAGAATAGAAGAGGGATATAAACAAAGTCAGCCTGACAATGGCCAAAGATTATTTTATCATAATGTTACGCTTTTTGTGGTCATTTTTTAATTGAAACACATATATGAAGCTTATCTTTTATATAAAATATTTTTGACATTATTTTTATTTTAGCGTACGTTTTTCAAGAAAAAGTTGACTATAGCTCCTTTAAGGAAGATGTTCATACCATTAACGTTTTGGCATAACTCTTAGGTCATACAATCAAAATTATTCTCCCTGGATCATTACATAACTAATGCCCTTTACACTTCCAGCTCCAACAAAATATTCACCCAAGAGAAACACTAATTTAGACAAACACCTGCTGCCTTTGTGTCTATGAACAAGCAATCTCTCAAGACAGAGTCTGATGACGTTCCTTTTTCTTTGACGATGGTTAGCCAGATTGATGAACAAGCAGATATCGATTGTAATATCTTGGACAGCATATCTTATTGATCCACCAAACTTGTAATTAACTGATAATGAAAGCAACATGCCAAGGCAGCCAACACATCCAATGACACCTGATTATCCCCGGGTCTAGATCAATCTGGCTTTCCCCTTATCTGACAGACTTGTTAAGGCCTTAAAGGACTATTCTGGAATTAATTCATGTCATTTTCTATTCACAGCTTCAGCCATAAACAAATTAGACCATTTCCCCTACATTTTAGACGTAGCATTTATTTACATTTTGTCCCGAATTGTCAAAACGCTACTAAGGAAGCTTCAATTTCACAAATCAATCTTTTCCAGGGACTCATTTTAAAATCAATCTGTATTTAAAATGCAATAAAAGACCATGATGACAGGACTTGGACAAAACAAGATTGAGAGCTATATTTTCGTCCATGCCTACTATTTTGACAAACATTTTAAAATACTTCAAATTCAATTCAAAATTGTGGCAAAAGAGTTTAAGGATAAGGGGTAAGGCATGGAGGAAAATAGAGCCCAGAGAGTCTAATCAGTAAGACTCCCTAATCGGGAGATAAGCGACCATCAGGTCGCATACACAAACTTTAGAAGGCAATCTTAGCCAATCAGGAGGGAATATGGGAAATGGGACAGATCCATGTTGATGACATGAATACTGTATAGAGATACTGTGTACCGCTTTGCGTGATTTTAGGCCAAAATCGATAGGAGCCGTGTCCAAAAATGTGTTTTGATAAAATTGGCCTGATGGAGGCACTAGAAGAGGGCTATGTGAGAAATGAGGGGTGGAGGTTGTGAGTTGCCATCCAAGGAGTGTGTGTGCAAAGTTTGGAATGGATAGGGGCAACGGTGCCAGAGATAAGAGTAGGGCAAAAGTGTGACGTGGCGGACAGACAGCCGGTGGAGCTTTTCATAGTAACTTGCGACCTGACGGTCACAATAATGGCATGGCTGCCCTGTACGATCTGTAGCTATGGAACGTCTCTGAACGTTGATTTTCATACCATGATCAAATTACCCAAACACATTAAGCTCTGCTTAGGAAAGTGGTCGACAGCTAGATTAGTGATAGTCAAAGCTAAACAATGCCTGTCCAAATGTGTCAATTCTAGCCTTCGTTATTTGGTTAGTCTGTTTAGTTAACTATAACAACCCTAGTTAACATGTCCTGTGCCAATGCTCCCACGATCCCCTGGGGTCTGAACCGTGTAAAAAGCCGTAGGCTGTGTGGCAAGGCAATAGTCCATGAAGAGCAATTAAACAGTGACAGCACCACGAGACGCTGGGCTAAAAATAACCCTCGTCTCAACCCACCCCAAAGAATGAGAGAGAGAGAGAGAGTACAACATCCCAGACAGTTCCTGCACTGTGTGCCCTCACACCTGCACAATCACCCTTCAGTCGTATCAAATAGCGAGAGTGTTTTCTGAAGTGTCACGTGTGTGGCGTGTGCGTGCTTGTGTACGTGCATGCTTGTGTACGCGCGTGAGTGTAAATGGTGCATTTACAGTATAAAGCGCCTTCTATCAAAAAAACAAATTTACAATGTGCATTATTACATACACGTACCGTACACGCACCAACAGCAATGCAAGGCACCAACCCGTTCCTCGGGAGAAGTGTCAGTGCCTTGCTCAAGGACACTTCGACACTAAGCCTGGAGGAGCCAGGGATCAAACCGGGAACCTTCCGGTTCCCCAGCGGCCACCCTGCCTCTTGAGCCAGTGCCGTTTGTGTGTTCACAAGAAGAATGTACTTAAATAGTGGTCTCAACTAAAGGGAATGGGTCAAGTATTAACGTGTTATCCAGTACCTTTTCAGAGGCCTCTGGCACTAACATTAGTACAGTTTAACATTAACTATGTGAACTACTACAGTATGTACCTGAGCATACCTACATTATTGATGACATACAGTAGATCTATTGGTGCCATGCCAATCTTAATATTACAACACAGTGCTTTGTGCTTTATTCAAAGGGGCCTTTGATTAAACACTTTAAAGGTCACCACCTATATTACATGTTAATATCGTTGGAACATTTGGTTCCAATGACACACTCCATCACTGTCAAATCATGCTTACATAAAAACATACAAAACTAGAAGCAGTGCTCTTCCGAGCACAGGTCTCCACCAGGCCACACAAATCGGCCTGTTATAGCGCCACCATGAGGCTGATTTAAAAAATGTGGGGCAGAGGTTCTGAATTAGCATCCAGGGAGTGTGTGTGCTCAGTTTGGCAGCGATCGGGCCAACGGCGCCGGAGATTTGCTGGTAACAGCCAGGCCACACAAATCGGCCTGTTATAGCGCCACCATGAGGCTGATTTGAAAAATGTGGGGCAGAGGTTCTAGATTGGCATCCAGGGAGTGTGTGTGCTCAGTTTGGCAGCGATCGGGCCAACGGTGACTGAGATTAGCTGCTCACAAACTGCGAGGACGGACGCACGCACGCACGGACGGACGCACGCACGGACGGACGGACGGACGGACGGAGGGGAAAACATACTCTCCCTCAGCCTTCGGCTGGTGGAGACAATAAATCATTTATTAAGGCTAAGCATAGAAATATTGTGTTGCTATGGTACTGTAGGTATACCACCGCGTTGTTGGAGTAGTACCACTCTGTCTACACCCCTGTAACTACGTGCTAAGGTACGTTTCACGATACTGAATACGCAGAGTAATACTAGTCTGGCAACAATGACATATTTCTACTTTAATGCAACGCAATTATAGTCTAGCCATAATACAGGGTTCCCACACATTTTTACCAATTCATTTCCAAAACCTTTTCAAAACTTTTCCAGAATATTTAACCCCAATTTCCAGGGCTATATAACAATAATTCAGCTCAATAACGAGTCGCTTACTCCTATGCGCAATGCCCAAAGACAGGTAGTGTATGCCAGTGGTTCTCAACCTTTTCAGGCCGTGGCCCCCGAAATAATCATATTTTAACTGGGGACTGAGGAATTTTGTATTAACACAGTTCTATTGTGAAAATAGCCGATCTACATGCTCACAACGCCTCGCGTTGCGAGGTGTTGTGAGCATGTAGATCGGCTATTTTCCATATTTCTGCCTCTAATATTTGACAATTTGGCCCATGTTTAATTTGTCATTTCAGAGGTAATAACAAAATCAATAACCAAAGACAATGCATAGCTATTTTTTCCAGGACCTTCCAGGACCCTTGATCAATTCCAAAACTTTTCCAGTACTGGAAAAATATTTTTCTCATTTCAAAATATTTCCAGGAATTTCATGACCGTGGGAACCCTGTTTAATGCAACACAATAATAGTCTAGGCATAATAGCGTCGATGGAATGGGACCAAATGTTAAATACCACTGGTGGTAATCTACAGTATCTCCAGAGTGACATGATACGATATCAGCGGTGGTTCCAGGTCATTTCACGTCACCTATTTGTTTTGCCACGAAATGGAATTCCGATAAGGATCATGAGGTAATTCACCTTAGAAAACAATTAGGGGAACCACGGGCGTGTCAGTGATATGGAGGACTAAAAGATTAAACCCCAACCTACCTGGAATGAGGAACTGGAATGGAAAGGCGTATTCACCAGCGTTCAACGTTCCTGTAAAAAGATACAGTTAAAAAACCTTTTAGTTTAGTGTATTATAATGAGGTTTACGGTTAAAAAGGAATCACAAGAACAGACAATTACAAGAACAAACAATATATATATATATATATATATATATATATGGCTGGGCGCCCGCTGGCCTACTGGTCCAGGCGCATACCACTTAGGCATCTACTGTCCTATCAATAAAGGCAAAAAAGCCACAAAACAAATCTTATATATATAAAACAAAAAACTAAAAATATTATAAAAAAAATATATATATATATATATATATATATATATATACAGTATATATATATATATAAAATATGGTTTGTCATCTGAAAACGAAACAAATGTAAACTAAACAAGGACGTTCAAGGAAAATACCAATCAAAGTTTTTAGATTTTGTTAGAACAAATAACGAAAATTTGACATTTGTAATGTGTTAAACGATGAACCATTCCAGTCCTCCTCATGGACTCGAGGCAAACAATATCTATTGTTTGCCAACAACAAGAGAATGAAGTAAGTAAGAAGCGACAGAAATAGGTCAGACACAAAACTCTTCAAAGGTCACGCTGATGTTTAAGATGATAGAAAGCTCAACAATAATGTTTGGTATGCGTGTCATATTGTCAACGTGCAGGTCAATTTCCCTACAGAGGCGGTTGGAGGCGGTTGTGTGCACGTGAGCGCACATGTTGCATGCTACGCTCGTGCATGTGTGCGCGCGCGTGTGTTTATTTTAGCTGTTTATCATAGCCCTGAGAGCAAGCGCTGACACAGATATATGTCCAGGTGACACACGGCCACGCCTGCAAGGCTTACACCTATGTGTTCCTAATGGATGGAGTTTCAGTCACAAACAGGCTTCACTGTTCAAACACAGCCCTGCTGAGAGAGATACTTTCCCCCGCTGATAACACAGGGGGCTCACACAGCTGAGTCTAATCACACATTGTCAGAGGAAATGACTAAACGACACCAGGTTTTGCGAAACGCAATGCGTGTCGGCTGGGAAAGTTCAACAGTTTTCCCGGCAAAGTTAATCAATGATTTTAGAGAGCACGGCAAGGCTAAGCTGTGATCGACCCAAGACAGAAAGGCACCTCTCCCTTCTTCCACCTTAACATCAAAGAGTCAACGTCACTCTTGAGAGTGTACAATATCACCAAATGGACCCGCAAGGGCCATTTGGTGACATTTGTACGTTCTCAAGAGTTAAATTAACACTGAGGACTTTACTTTGCAGTGTGTGCACTTCTCCCCTTTACAGACTAGATGTGTTGGTGCCGTGTTTATTTATGTAATGATGCGACTGCACAGTTGCTGTACTGCACTATTTACTGTGCTATCTATTTGTTCAGTTTTACAGCTTCAGATATCAGATTGGGGAATATAATGAGTGATAAATTGAATCATAGGACCCCAATGGAAACAAGACAGCAACAACTTTTTTGGTGCATGCTTTTTAGACCAAGTGCTTGACTGTGCTTGTGCTGTTTTTACACCTAGTAAAATATTTAATCAATCAATCAATCAATCAGTCAGTCAATCAAAGATAGTAAAAAAAATAAAACAAAAACTAATTCTTGTCAGCTGAAATATTGAAACTCATATCACTAGCAGTGTTTTTGTGATGCAACTCGTTGTGAGCTTGAAGAACATTTTAGAAACCTTGTGAAACGGGGACACTGCACAACGAGTACCTTTGCTTTAGCTTCTTCGAGTATATTTTGATGACTTTTATTCTGTACATTTTGAATACAGGACTTTTACTTGTAAACAGAGTATTTCTCTCTGTTTCTCTCTGTACATATGTGCCACATATAGAGTATGTGGAATTGATACTTTTACTTAAAGTTATACCATGTAACTTTTTTTATAAAACAAATCTTAAAATTGTCCTAACTGTTAAATCGCTAAAGTTTTAGAACACCCACTCCGTTATTTTCAGCTTCTAAAGCCTTCTCTTTATATGTTTTCTATGATCCTGGCCGGGGTCCGGTTTTCGCGAAAGAAAAAAAAAAAAAACGTCATCTGCATCATCTGTATACGTTGTTGGCCAATCACATCGCGGATCATACACACATGATACACTACCGGCCAATCACAGCTTATCTGCCGTGTCTTCAGGAAGTAGCCTCGCTCAGCTACAGTGTTTACCATGGTGAAGGATTCTTAACCTCTTAATCCCCAAATCCTGGCCAGAAAATTACATTCTACCATGCGTTCTACACCTCCACGGATTCGTATCGGTCGCGGTGGTTTGCGGCGCCGCTCCGGTTGTCCGCGGCGGTGGTCCGCGACGACTCCGGGCGAAAAACGGCCGAAAAAAGCAATACCGCTACTGACCACTAGTTTAGCAACTTAAACAGTATAGACGGGTTTCTGGTCCACGTCACACTGATGGGTCGGTACCAAAATTAGCCAATAAATAGAAACCATGCAGCGCTCCCCAAATTGGTGGGAATTGATTACATGATACATTCAGCTGTGCATTTAGTCTCAATGTTTGTAAACAAGAAACCGGTCTATAGCTTTAAGTAAAAAAATAACTTGAGTATTCTTCTTCCATCACTGCCAATAAGGAGAAAGGGTATATATACCAGCGCACATATCAGCCCGGTAATGGCAGGTCAAATGCATCTCAGGAGAAGGACACAGCAGCGAAGGTAAAAGAAACCACTGGAGCGACACAGACTGTGTTACGTGACTTTATTAATAAAAGGTGCAACGACGTGCACCTTCACTAATACAAGCACTTAACAGTCCGTGCTCCAGTGGTTTCTCTACCTCAATTACAAGAGATTAGAGATTCAAAACACAGCCGCTATATAGTCTGCTAACACTAACAGTAGACAGAGAGAGAGAACACATCGTGCACTCCTGTTTCTGGCCACACTTCACTGGATTCCAGCAATTCCATTTAGAATTGATTTCATCATCCCAACCCCGGAAACTGAGACCCTCTTGAGCAGGAAATATACCCAAAGTCTCTCATAAGAAACTTGGCAACACTGCCTTTAACACACTATGCTCTTAAATTATGAAATACCCTGCACAAAGACATCTGAGAAGCACAGTTGGTTGATGTTTTTTAAGAGGCTGCAGAGAGCCTGTCTCTTGAATCTGGCCGTATACAGTACTGTACTTGTTTATGATAAAGGGAGATTCTAAGCATTATGTACTCATCACATACAGTAGCACATGGACAGATCTACTTATGTGCTAACTTGCATGATGAATTACTAACTATGAATTGTACTTTTTCTTCTTCATTCATTTACGAAAATACAAGTTGAAATATGGAGATACGAGGTTTCTGCCCAACAGCAACAATTTGTATTATTAATATTATCTTTATTTCTTATAATCAATACCAGTAAGACTCTCTAATTGGGAGATAAGCGACCATCAGGTCGCATACACAAACTTTAGAAGGCAATTGTAGCCAATCAGGAGGGAATATGGGAAACGGGACAGACATGACTTTAGTTTAGAGATACTGTGTACTGCTTTGCATGATTTTAGGGCAAAATCTGTAAAAAATTGGCATGATGGTGGCGCTAGAAGAGAGAGAAATCAGGGCTTTGCCAGCCAATGAGTGTGTGCAAAGTTTGGCATGGATAGGGGCAACGATGCCGGAGATAAGAATAGGGTCAAAAGTGAGACGTGACGTGACGTGACGTGACGTGACGTGACGTGACGTGACGTGACGTGACGTGACGGACAGAGGGACAGAGGGACAGCCGGTGGAGCTTTTCATAGTAACTTGCGACCTGACAGTCGCAACCATCATTAGACCTTTCCCTCTCCTTCAAAGCAGGAATAGATTGAGCGTATCGGACCATTAACTATCTCCATAAGACAAGAGTCCTATTAAATTATTCCAGATAGTAACATCAACACCAAACACTGACCTCATCAAGGGCAAACTTTCCACTGCTCTTGATTTGCTGACAAGGGAAGAACTTCAATATGTGCTTCAAATGCCTCACTGCCCCAAAATGATGGGGTATTTTTTTTATGCCAAGTATTTTTACTTTCTTTCTTTCTCAACAGTCAGGGACCCAAAGATTGTTTGTTGTGAACTTGTGATTAATTGATTAATTGATTGACAGACATTTTTATTGAAAATAGGCATAAATGCATAATAAATACAAATAAACATAAAAAAGCACAAAGGCTTGTGGTGCATTGCATACTGTAAGTGTGTGTGTGTGTGTGTGTGTGTGTGTGTGTGTGTGTGTGTGTGTGTGTGTGTGTGTGTGTGTGTGTGTGTGTGTGTGCGTGTGTGTGTGTGTGTGTGTGCTCATTTGCACACGTGCCACAAAAATAGGAACGGGGAGGGGTCGCAGGGGGAATTTGTACTATACCATAAATATTGTACAGTACATTTCTTCTTCTACAACAGCTGTGGGGACGAGCTCACACATGTTTGCAGAGCTGACATACTGAGCAAGTACTTACAGAGAAACTTCAAAGAAGATCATACTGTAAAGGTGGTTTTTGAAAGGACCTGCAGGCCAAGAGAGTCTCCTGAACTGATTTAACATTAGCTCACGTGGTGTGTGGTTGTACTCATCTCACTATGTGGGCCTAGTACCAAAGATAATGGATTCATTGTTCTTGTTGTTATTGATTACACAACACATAATGATGCTGAAACTGAAATCTGCAAGAAGAAAAGATGACAACAATAGGCCTACCGGTATGTCAAAACACAGTATATGGAGGATCTGCCTCAAGCGTGGGTGGGCTAAATATAAAACTGACAGTTTACAAAACAAGCCATGTGTGTCACCAAGCACACACACACACACACACACACACACACACACACACACACACACACACACACACACACACACACACACACACACACACACACACACACACACACACACACACACACACACACACACACGCCCTGCAATCCTGTCAGTCACAAAGGAAGACAATGAATAACTGCAAAAGTACATGGGGGGGCATAGTGACATCACTAGTGAGGCATACCACATTATCAGTCAGCCACAGTCAGTGCCGTGTGTCTGTGTGTGTGTGTGTGTGTGTGTGTGTGTGTGTGTGTGTGTGTGTGTGTGTGTGTGTGTGTGTGTGTGTGCGTGCGTGCGTGCGTGTGTGCGTGCGTGCGTGCGTGCGTGTGTCTGTCATTACAATGTATTTACTCAGCCCGTGGGGCACAGCAGCCCGTGTTCACAACAGAAAAGGATAATGAAACTGAGATAAAGCGGATGTGAAATTTAAGCAATATTACATGAATGGGAAGGGTGTGCTTTATCATAAAAAAGGAGGAAAGACATTCACATCCAAAGCTGAAGTTGGGCAGGTGCTGAGCGAAAAAACTATCGACATGAAAACCAAAAGAGAACGCTCGCACACTTCCGAGTTCCAGTTGCAGAATTCTTTATTGCACCCAAGGGCTGTTGTGACGTTTTCACCGTTCCTGTACTTTACCATCATCATTGGCACCACAGTGAAGCACTTCTACTAGTTATACCAGTAAGACTCCCTAATCGGGAGATAAGCGACCGCCAGGTCGCAGCGTGATTTTAGGCCTAAATGTGTAGGAGCAGTGACCAAAAATGTGTTTGAAAAAATCAGCCTGATGGTGGCGCTCTATGGGACAGATCCATGTTGATGAGATGAGTGTAGACATACTGTGTACCGATTTGTGTGATTTTAGGGCAAAATCTGTAGGAGTAGTGTCCAAAAATGTGTTTTAAAAAATTGGCCTGAAGGTGGCGCTATATGGGACAGATCCATGTTGATGAGATGAGTGTAGACATACTGTATACCGATTTGCGTGATTTTATGGCAAAATCTGTAGGAGTAGTGTCCAAAAATGTGTTTTAAAAAATCGGCCTGAAGGTGGCGCTATATGGGACAGATCCATATTGATGAGATGAGTGTAGACATACTGTGTACCGATTTGCGTGTTTTTAGGGCAAAATCTGTAGGAGTAGTGTCCAAAAATGTGTTTTAAAAATCGGCCTGAAGGTGGCGCTAAATGGGACAGATCCATGTTGATGAGATAAGTGTAGACATACTGTGTACCAATTTGCGTGCTTTTAGGGCAAAAATTGTAGGAGCAGTGTCCAAAAATGTGTTTTGCAAGAATCGGCCTCATGGTGGCGCTAGAAGAGGGCCATGTGAGAATTGATGGGATCGGGGCAACGGTTATGGAGATATGAGCAGGGCAAAAGTGTGACGTGTGACGTGTGACATGTGACTGACAGACTGACAGACGGACAGCTGGTCGAGGTTTTGACAGTAACTGCGACCTAACGGTCGCAACTATACAACGGTTAGCAACTAAATAAACATTATCAGAATTGTGGGGCAATTCTCGAAAATAAAAAGTTTGTTTCCCTGGAAATACATGGATTGAGACCATTAATGCTCTGTGCTTAACATTTGGAACCAGGTCCGGAACACCGTCAGAGCTGGTACGTGGACTTCACGTCTGCTGTATAATTACAATACTGGTGGTTCTCAAAACGTTTTAATTTTAAGGACCACCATACAAATGTACAAATGTAACCAAATGGATCTGTAAAAGACCATTTGGTTCCATTTGTACACTCAGAGTTACACACCTGTAATGGTCCATTCGGAACCAACCTCAAGTAACCCAGAGGGTCCCTGGACCTCACTTTGAGAACCACAACAATAATACCTATGCAGTACTAAATGTAAGGTTTAATCAGTGTTAGGTCTTCAAAATTATAAGGAAGACCAAAAAAGAAATGAACTGTAAAGGAACCAGAACCAGAATCACAACCAGAACCAAGCGATGCGACGCGTTGTGAGCTTGTAGATCGGCTATTTCCACTATCAATGTTCTTTTTTAAGTATAAAGTTGTCAAATATGTCAGTAATTTCTTTGTATATTTAGGTTATGTGTCATATCTGCCATGTGCCACTTCAAAGCCTAAAAGCCAAACAGAAATGTAATTGTCAACGACAAAAACACAATTAAACCGTTAATCGCAATTAATTGAGTGACAATTAATCGTCATGTAAAATGTCATAATCGTGACAGCCCTAATCCCGACCATAATACTGTCTCTCTGTAGTCCCTGGACAGCCTCATGCACGTTGGAACAGCGTGCACGTTGTGTAGTCCACTCCCTGCACAGCATGCATGTTGGCTCTCACTTCTTCACTGGGCTCTTTGATCTAACAATAGGCCTGAAATTATATATTTTTTAAAATGATCTAAGCTGATCTAAAAGAGATGACAATGCCTGTGCTGTAATAACGGGATCAAAACCAGAGATGTGTGCGTAGCGGGTTAGTGAACATAACAGGACCGTTACACTACAGAAGAGTTTTAATCTAATCTTTTGCTCAGAAGTGAAACCTGATTTGTGTTAAAAGAAAAATTGAAGATGCCACAGTTTTACTTGTTTCAATAATTTATCACAGTTACCTGGGTGGAGGTAGTTTCAACGTTACGTCACCTAGTTCTGAGAAACAGGTTGAGAGATAGGAAAATGTAAGTAGTACACAGTAAAATTATCAGTGTTAATTAATTTACCGTTAAATTAAATTAAATTACACAAATGGAACCAAATGAACCTCTAGGATTCCATTTGGTTCCATTCAGAAATGTACTGTTTAGGCCATGTAACCCCCTTGGAAGATTGATTTTGTTGTACCCCCACCCTGACAAGCACTTGGCATTGTAGATATTACATTTAATGTGACTACATACTTTGAGGTCGAATAATTCGAATACTAAAAATCACTATTCGTGAATGCCCTATGTTGAACCTCAAGCCTATATATAGAGCTCATCTACCTACAGTACCACGACACTGGGTTTTATGCCGTCATTATCCCTCATCTTTCAATACATCTATAAATCATGTCATGTTCTTAACAATAGACCTTTGCCATAACATGGCCATCTGGCCTTATCTTGGTCCTTAGGGATTTAGGTTACGTGTCACATGTACTGGTAGTGACACAACTTTCCTGGCATCAGAGCGTGTCTGTCCACTGGTTCCCATCATGTAGGGTTTGGTTAGGCGAGCTGTGACCTTCGTCTTTCGTCCTTTCGTGAGATGGAGACATTTGTTATTTCCTAACAGGCCCTCGTGTTCTTGGCAATAATGTGGAGCCTTACATAACCATTTAGTGACATTTACTCGTCGTGATATTTATACCGGAATACAATTACTGTGCTATATTACATCTCCCTTTAATACTCTCTCTTGCCATTTCATTTATGCCACTATAACGTCTTGACAGTGTTACAGTCGTAGTGATATACGCCTTTCCCACTCGCATGAAATGCCTGTAATTTATTGGTACATTTAATTTCGCCGTCTTGTGGGAACAGATGCAGATTTCGAATCCTGGTATGTTTCGTACCGTCGATATCACGTCTCCATACTCCATACTGTTATACCTCTGCGTGAGTGTGAATATAGAGCATCTGTTTACCGTTATCGGTAAACATATGAGGTTAAGCATGGCTACTGGGGTTAAGCATGGCTTATTTCTCGATCAGCTATTATTTCCCTGTCAAATCTCTTGACAGAAAACAGACAATCTACAAGCTTACAACGCAACGATCTGCTATTTTTATCGAATGTTCGCTCCGGAATTGAGATGGTATGGTTTTTATGCTTGAATCTGAGAGTGTACAAATGGAACCAAATGGTCCCTTACGGATCTATTTGGTTCCATTTGTTCACTCCCAGAGTTACAAATGAATAATTTACCATTGGGGATTTTATTGTGTATGCTTACAGTATACCTTTCATAGAACATTACACACAGACATGGTGAACACAGCCTTCAGTGATCACAGCTTCAGTGCAGACGAATAGATTGTAAAGGTCACCCATTTGATTCCTATCACGTTCTATTCTAATCTATTGTCCAGACTGTTGCGTGGATGTAGTTTGTATTGTGGCTGTGCGTTCAGAAAACACTGCACTACTGCTGTGTCTGAGAGAGAGAGAGAGAGAGAGAGAGAGAGAGAGAGAGAGAGAGAGAGAGAGAGAGAGAGAGAGAGAGAGAGAGAGAGAGAGAGCGAGAGAGAGACCTGGGGTTAAGCATTGAACTGCTCACTCAGTGATGTTTTAACCAGCACAGATTACATGGTCTAATGACTGTCACTGAGGTCCACATGGCAATTTGCATTTTCAACAGGTTTCACGCATGCATGGCTCGCACGCACGCGCGCGCGCACACACACACACACACACACACACACACACACACACACACACACACACACACACACACACACACACACACACACACACACACACACACAGAATTACACAGTGTACACACACAACAATAGGTTGTCTAAAGCCCTCGTTTCCGTGGTCTAGCTAAGCCCCTGTGTTGTAGGCAGGGGTGGCACAAGTTAAACGGTGAACATAATTGACTGTATGCAGCCGCACTGGTTCAGGAGGTACTGTAGAGAGACCATCTAGGAACAGTAAGGTCCAGGTTTGATCCCTGGCTCCTCCTCTAGCTCAGTGGTTCTCAACCTTTTCAGGCCGCGACCCCCAAAATAATCATAAACTGGGGACCCCCCCCCCCCCCACCCCACCCTGACTAGCACTAAGAGTTGTAAGAGTAGAGGAACTACATTTTTGTTTAACATGGTTCTATTGTGAAAATAGCAGATCTATCTATTGCTATTTTCACAAGTTCTGCCTCTAATGACAATATGGCCAATGTTATTTTATTTTTATTTTACAGGTATTAAAAGGGCTTTTAAAAGTCCGTAAATTGTCACTTTAGAAATGTACACTTGTACATATACACTCACTTACAGTATACTGTGTGTTGGTTTGTTTACCGTTGAGTGAGAGAACAAGGTTTCACATTAAGCTAATCATCTGGGGACCCCCCAAAATAATTTGGGCCCCGACCCACAGGTTGAGAACCACTGCTCTAGCTTAGTGTTGAGCTGTCTGTGAGTAAGACACATCTGACCTCTCCCCAGGTGCAAATAGTGCTCTCCCAATAGTTAGGATGAGATGTGCTGGATGTGCAGGTGGCAGAGGACAAAGTCCAGGTCCAAATGTAACAATCCAGTACCCAAACAACAGCAAGGCCTCAAAAGTGACTGATAGACAGTATTAGACACTCATTACTGCGTTTGACATTGTAGAGTGACGCAGACTGCAGTAAACCTAATTTATGCTCCACCGTATGACGGTGTCCCACGCAAGCAATCCCACAACATCTCACAGCATTGTGAGCCTCTTGCAATGTGACAAGCCTTCAGCTTGTCAAGCTTTGTGACAAGCCTTCAGCTTGTCACATTGCGATGCGTTGTGAGCTTATCGATCGCGATTTTTTTTGTGCAGGACACCATCGTATGACTAAGTGTAAACCAGCCTATAGACTTGCAGGGGTCAGTACATTAGTATAGCTGGCTGGGGGGCTTCCTTCCTTTCTACATGTCATGGCTGTAAAGAATGATATTACCTAGGGCTGAGGTGTGGTACAGTATGGAATTTTTATTACTGCTGTAAAAAAGCGGTAACATGTCCTTGGTTCGAACTCCCTTTGGTCCGAACCACTTAAACCTAACCTTAACCATAACCCTAACCTCAGTAAAACTATGCCGGAACAGGAACTTTGGGGGGTGGGAGTGGTAACATATACACCCATTTTGGATGCTTTTGTCTTATTGACATATATGTGTTATGAAAATACCAATAAAGAAACCTTGAACAAAAAACAAAAAAAAATGTTTTGTGTCGATTCGCATATAAGAAAAAAAATTACTTTCATGATTATTCGACTAACCTACAGTACATGTCAGTTATTAGTTATAAAAATTGTTTTATTTGAAGTTACTGTAATTGCCCAGTCCTAGCTTTTTCGAATGGTTACATCTGCCTGTAGCTTGCTCTAGTCTACACTATGGTTGCACATGCTGATCATTACTCTGGGTACCTCACAGCTAAATGCCTAAATGGAAATGAAAAGCATACAGTAGGCTACATCAGCAGAGTGCTTTGAAGAATAGCTGTGTGTGCACCCCTCAAGATGTGGTGTAGCCTCGTGTTGCTAGACGATCAGTGATCTCCATCCATCGATAACGTCAGGTGACATGTTGAACAGTGTTGAGAAAAGCCGTAAACAAACCTATGTCTACGACTTTGAAAACAAATCAAATCACTGACCAATTATGAAAATTGCATTTGGTTCTGCAATCCTGTTTCTTTTTTTTTATCTCCAAATTGTTTCTTGGGAGACCAGTCTCTAGCAAAGCGTTTAGAGACTGACTTCTGGTCTACAGGTCTATATAAGGGCCGAGTTTGGTTAGAAAGGAGAAGTGAGCAAAACCCAAAACAAACACAAACTATACAGTATACCACATTTATATACCTTATAGTCAGGTGTTTTCAAACACGGATGTCCTGTGTGGGAAACCAAACATCTACAGCTCAGTCAGAGGGAAATCCCCCTGACCATGTTACAAGTCTTCTGGGCTACAGGTATGGATTCTATGCTACATAAGCGCTCACAGAAAGCCCTGAAACCTTCTACCGTTGTATTCAACAAAAGAGGATAACTATGGTCTGGTATTCCAGATAAGCTTAAAGATATGATTCAAGAGGTCATTACATAGTGGTTCTGACCTGGCACAGGTACGCACTATAATTACATTGTTGGTCCGGGGAAAGAGGGGTGGGTGGGTTTATGTCTTCTTTCTTTATGCATTACTTTGTTTTTGTTTTTGAGTTTTTATGTACCTGTATGTATTGATGTTGTTGTATTTTGCTACATTTCTATTTTTATTCATGATACATGTATATTTCTCATTGATTCTGGATTTCATGAAAATTTAAATAAAAAAAGATTTGATAAAAAAAAAGAAAAAAAAAGAGGATAACACTTGAAATACATTTTTGTCCAAACAAATGTTTTGCTCCCTGCAGCCATCATCGGTGTTACTGTTCTGTCTGCAAGCAGCTTATCCCCGCTACAGCTGAATAATGATCATGACTTGATTGAATTCACACTGTTCCATCACCTGGCACTGTGGCACACGTACACAGCACAATCCTTTAAAATCTTTTTTATTAAGGTACAATATCACAATGAGGCAGGTACACACATAGTGATGGCACCCCAAATCACATTCCAATCACAATAATCATTGGTACAAAATATCACAAGATCTGAGGCGATCACGGTACGTACACATTCAGTTGTAAGGAAGAGAAACCCTGCCCTTAAGAGATAATAAAAGAAAACATTTTTTCCCATATACCCAATTTAGTGTCAAGCCAATTCCCCCATCCCCATACTCTACGTTAGACCTATCCCTGCTAATCCCCACAGTAGTCATTGGGAGGGTAAAGACAACAACGGGTCTCCTCCGATACCCGATCCGTCATGCCACCATCTTCTTTTCACCTGACATTAAGGAGCTTCACCAGGGGGGCGTAACGCATGTGGAGGTACACGCTATCCTCCCCGGTTCCACCCCTCTCTGAACAGGCGCCCTGACCACTGTGGGAACCGTTAATGCAGAGACAAATTCTGTTCCTCCTCCCCAATCGACTTCCCTCCCACGAACACAGCCAATTGTGCTCGTTGGAGCGCCCGGCCAAGCCGAATGCACCATGAAGGTAGTGCTCCATGGTGGTGGACAGGAAGTTTAACCTGCCCACCCAGACGCCCCAATACTGGACTGCCACCGGGTCCCAAAAGGCAGCCTCCAGACATCAGAAATTAAAAAAAATATATATAATAGGTTATATAATCCCAGAGGGAAGGTGCTATGTGGCGACATATTTATCTAAAAGGTAAAAAAAGAAAAAAAAAACTAATGTCCATGAGTCAGTTGTAAAATAAAGTAAGGCCTGCCAGTCGAGAGGCTGCTGTTACAACCAAAAAGAAAAAGTAACAAAAATAGTAGTGATACCACCTCCCAGCCGGCAGAGGCAGCGTAGAACCATTAATTGTCGAGCGTGGTTCAGAGTTCAGAGTTCACAGTTTGGTCCATCCTGTCAGAGGCACACAATGGCGGCCACCGACCAAAAACAAACAACCAACTCAGGCTATCAGCATATTAGAGCCACATCGTAAGAAGATGAAGTATAAAAACAACGAAAACATGTCGAGAAGTCTCGACTACAATCATGTCATCATGAAGTGCAAAGCATTCGATCGCTCTCTAACACTTAACTAAACCGCCATAACGTAATCGTCATGTACGGAGAGAAAGAAACAGCGCATATTAGCATACCACAAGCGCAATAGAATTCGCCGTAAACAAAATACCTAATTGAGTAAACAAGTGGTTCGCATTAACCGTTGGAACGGACATGTCTACATACGCCGTTTGATCATATAATATCAGTCAAAAAAGGGTTGCGTATTTACGTCAGAAAAGGAAATAGGAAAATTAAAGAAAGAAAAAAAAACCCTGTTAGCATGTACTAGCTAGTTAGCCAACCCCACACACTATCGACCATTCCACAAGCTACTGTAAAACAATATAAATAAATAAATAAAAGTGACATAGCAAATAACACAAGTCAAACCCATCTAAACATTTACTTTACACTGTAGTATCCATTGTGGAGTACGAGAGATCGTCCATATGTGTGTAGAAAAAATAGAAAAGTAGAAAAATAAAATTACTGGAGCATATATAGCATGTTAGCATGTGTTAGCTGGCCAGGCCAGCCAGACCAATATACTTCTACATCCCTTCTCAAACCGATGCGGTCGAAGATGAAGGCGATGTCCCCTCGTTCTGCCCCTGGTTCTTCTTCAAAAAGTCTGCGGCTTCTTTTGGAGAGGAAAGATGTTTCCTCCCCTCCGCGGTGGTTATGAAGAGTCGAGATGGATGTAGGAGCTTCGGTTTGAAGCCGCGTTTGTACAGGGCGGACATCACGTCTCGATAGGCCGAACGCTGTTCGATGATTTCTTGTGGCAGGTCCTCGAAGATCTGAACAGGGGTCCCCTTGTAGTTTAGGGTTCCCCTTCTCTTCCTGGCGTCTCGAATTATGGCGTCCTTGATGCGGTGACGGTGGACACGAGCTATTACAGCCCGAGGTCTGGCACCAGGCCCAGGCCTGGGAGCCAAGGCCCGATGCACTATGTCAAGCTCGGGCGCTTCTGGTAGCAGATCCTTGCCCATAATTTCGACAAGTAGGTTAGAAAAAAAGGTATTAGGCTGATCTTTTTCGATTAGTTCGGGTAATCCGATTATACGGACGTTATTTCTACGCCCCTGGGACTCAATAGCGACAGCCTTGGCCTTGATTCTAACGTAATTATCCTCCAAAGTATCACATCTAGCGTCCAGCTCGGCGAGCTTGTCGGAATAACGCGACGCGTTCTCCTCCAGTGTCGTCAGACGATGTCCCTGGTCAGAGAGCTGGATTTGCACGTTGTCTATTTTCGCCTCAAGTGAAGCGATGGTTGCATTAGTTGTCTTGAATTCGGAGGTTATGGATGCATTTAAGTCGTCAAACCGTGTAAGAACAATGGCCAAGTCCGCAGTTGTTAATGGCGCCGGCGGGTCGTCCTTCTTGGCCTGGCGTGTCTGCGGCTTTGCAGAGACCGCTGGTTTCTGCGAGTTAGACATTCTACCAACTTCTTTTTCGGTTCAAATCAATGAAAAGTTGTAGAGGATGCTATTACTGCACTTTTAGTGGAGTTTAAAAGCAAGTGAGGCTTTGAAAAATAACTTTTTAATGAAAGTGGGAGCAGCAGCTCCTCAAACGCACTACTGTCCCATTCATGACCCGGAAGCCAGCCCCTACACAGCACAATCCTGAGTGTTAGTTTCACTCATTAACTCAGGATTATGCTGTGTTAGGGCTGACCAAAAATATATCGAAACCGACCTTTAGAAACAATAAACGACTTAATCTTGCTCATGTAGCCTAGTGTGGGTTAATCGGATAATCATGAAGCAAGTTTTTGTTCCCTTATATATCATTGAATCAACATAAAAAACTTCTGTTAGATTTCTTTCATTTTTTATAACCAACAAAATTGATTTGTCTTGTATTATACAGTACTTTGTTGTTCAATGCTGGTGTGCAAAATAGCTGCCACAAGCAGCTAGCTGCACAATCTACAAGCTCACAACAATCGCGACGTGTTTTTGTGAGCTTGTAGAGCTGCTATTTTCACTTTTCACTGATATCAAACATAATTGTTCATTAATTAATCGTATTTGAGGCAAAGGTTTTAAATAATTGTGATATTGATTTGAAGCCACATCGCCCAGACCTATTGCTGTGCACTGCAGAAACATAAATGAGCTCACCTTTGTCAGTTACAGACAGTGTGCTGTTGAAATACTGCTCCTCCAGCGTCCATGAGGTGTCGTTCATTTTGTTGGAAACCCCACATGAGCCCTGACAGTTCACCTTGATGGCTGGGGAGAGAGGAAAGCAAAGAGGAGTCAAAAATGGTTTTGTTCCAGTATACAATTTACAGTACATCAGGGGTCTTCAACATTTTCAGGCCAAGGACCCCTTAGTTGAGAAAGAGATAAAGCAGGGACCCCCACAACCCGCAGGCCTGACAGCGTGTCGCTGGTTTAAGTCCCGATACCGACTACCTTTGCTGCGTGTAACTCCCCATCTGTCTCCCCATTTCCTGTCAGTCTACTTTCAAGTCATTGAAGGCCAAAAACATATTTTTAAAAAAAAGAAAGGGTGAAAGGGGATTTGAACTAGGTCTGAATGCCGTCTGAAGACGTGGGTTTTGAGGGAGATTTCAAACGACGCAAGGGAGGCGGCAGCTTCTATGTGAGCTGGGCGAGCTGGGATGTGAGCCTATAACTCACACGTTAGCTTCAGCTGATCAGATCCAAAACCGTTCCGCAGGATCTAATTTGATCCTTCGATGATCTGACAACATCCTGACCACAGACACAAAGCAGATTACATGTTTACAAAGTGGTTGTGACTCCATGTGGAGTTCTGTCAACACAGTGTGAAAAACAGACCTCAACCACACTGCGCACACTAATTAGCATGAAAATGACCCAATCGAGCACACCGAGCACCGTGGCGTGATTAATCATAGTGCCACTTGGAGCGGCCGTGGGTGCATGGAGCCTTATTCTCCTTTAGCGTGGTAAATAATCTATCAAAAGAGAGACTGTGGATTGTGTGGCTGTCAGCATGATAGAAGAGGCAGTGTGCAGCCAGCACCCACATAATTGTTACTGGAATGAAACGGTGTCCAGTAATCCCATTCTGAACCGGTGATCTTGTGGTTGACATGCTGGAACACGATTTCATGTAGGGATGATGATGATGCAGCAACGACAATGATTAGGTTATGGATTATACCAGTGAAAGTGACCTTTTGTGGACTATGATGATGAACTTGTAAAACACTCATACTCGGCGCCTTAATCTCATGTACAACGCTCATGGATACTCTTCTTGCACCTTAATGTCCAAATCATGAATTGAACAGTATATACCAGCTGCTAAGCTCATGTCTATAACCCCATGTACTGTACATGTACAAACGGATGGATATGCTATGTGTAAATATGTAGATATATTTTAGCTTTTGATTCGTTTTTTGATTGATTGATTGATTGATTGAAGAATTTATTAGAAGTTTGCAATAGAAAAAAAGTACAGTTTCATGACAGTACAAATCACTGGTACAAGGTCAACTAAAAGGAGATCCTAGAAAGCCGAGGCTTATTTCCACAGGAACCACACTTTAAGTATCTCATATAACATTGAAAGACAGACGGATAGAACATAGTACTTTATCTAGGATAATATCAGTTTCAAAAGCATAACATCAAAATACAAAGGCAGAAAAAAGAATAATAAAAAAGGGGGGGGGGGCATGGGGGCTTAGTCTATTTACAAGTCACGGGTAGCAGCTGTCTGAAGGTGACTTTTCATACCAATTTTGAAGGAGGCTAGGGATTTGCTCTCCTTGCTCCTTGCTCTTCTTGCTTCCATCCAACCTTCCCTTTTCATTTTTTGCACCATGTGTTTTTCCAAGGATTTGGATAACGTAAGATTGACATGCTGACATCACTGATACTAAACAGTGTCAGTCGCCACATGGTAACAATGCCCAACTGACATCAACAAAGCCCAACAGCCATCACTGGCTGACATCACTACAGTGCCCAAATTTGGAGATGACATCACAGACTGGCCTGGACGCGGAACACCATATATGGGCATAAAAGAGTGCCAGCCAGACAGACAGATACAACGGGTATTGCACAACTGGACATCGATGGTGACTATTCTGCTCAACAGTCACCGGTCTGGGTTCTCCAACATTACTTCTGAGACTCCTACATTCAATCCCTCATCGCACACCCCCAGGCACAGGATTAGTAGTGAGAAATGAGTGAACTGCTCCCTTCACACAGGTGTGATTCTCTCTCTAGAGCTTGGACAAAACAGAATTTCACCTACTGTTTTACACCTATAAACCTGTGATGTGAAAATAAAGACGATTCTGAAGTTAGGCGTAAACGTATGGCATTCCTTACTCAGTCAGTACACTACAGTATGTCATGGCAACTTTCTCTCTCACTCACTCACTCACTCACTCTCACTCACCCACACCCACACTCACCCACACCCACACACAAACACACCCTCTCGCGGTCCCTCTCTCCCACCCATCTCTCCGTTAATCTCCCCATCGTGACGTGAAAGCCTTTTCATGGTGGTAAAGAAATGCCAAACAGGACACAAGGTTGCGTTTCTCTCCTTTCTACTTGAAAACGGATTCCCACGCTATCATATTTCCTGATGACCTGAAATTGTCACAGAAGGCAGAGCACCGGATAGAATGGGAGTTTATTGTTTAGCGCACTAAATATTTACAGTATTTACACATTTATTTTTCATGGTTTTTCTTTTTTACAAAGAATGTTAAAGACAGGTACCTACTGTACAGTAGATAGAAACAGTGTATTTTGGTAAACAATAACATATGGTACAAATACAATACAAACTGGCAGAAACTGCAGCAAAAATAAAGGGACGCATATGACACTGGCTGTGAACTGTGTGTGGCCACACACACACACACACACACACACACACACACAAACACACACACACACACACACACACACACACACACACACACACACACACACACACACACACACACAGTGACAGATGGCAGCACTCTGCATTGGCAGAGCTGGTTATTGGCACAGTTTGGAGGGTGTGTGTGTGTGTGTGGGGGGGGGGGGGGACATATTCTGCCGGTTAAAAACAATAACAAAATGTGTGGCGCACTAAAGGCAGGGCTGCCCTTCAACCTTGCCACTGTTGACGAGGGCATTAAATAAAAACCATGCAATCTGCTTTTGCAGCCATCTGCCCTATTCACAGAGGGGCGCTATGCCATTGTGAGACCCCCCCCCCCCTCACACTCACACACACACACACACACACACACACACACACACACACACACACACACACACACACACACACACACACACCTCCTAGAGCACATTTTCCCAAACAGTGGGTCGGGACACATGTTTGGGTCGCGAGTACATTTATATATATTAAACAAAAAAAATAACCACATCATTTCCATAAAATAAAACATTTAAAAAATGTTTAAGAGGGAGTGAAAATAGCAGATCTACAGGATCACAACACGGCGCGAAAGAACACGTTGTGAGCTTGTGGATCTGCTATTTTCACTAGTTTGGGTCCCGGGCAATCGCCTAATTTCTCTTTTGAGCTAAAACGTTTGTGAACCACTGTCCCTAGAGTATTTCTGATGACAGTGAATAACACGTGACAACGTACAATCGTCATATAGAAGTTCATCAGGTTTATTTATCACACCCAGGAGTTAAAGTAACACTCCAGATTGTACTGTGGAAAGGGCTCATATCCTTTGCAAAAGGTCAGTGCAGGGGTTTAATCTCTTCATATCCCCCACAATACCCAAAAGCAGCAGGGAATAACCTGGATACAGCAACAGAGTGTCATAGTGAATCTAATGCCTGTCATATCACTGCTGTGGGGCGGAAGAAGCCTTGTGTATCAACAATACCAATATATCGTCGTTGACGGGGTGGAAACCTGTCCAAGACCGTTCGTTTTGTATTTATCATATTAAAAACGATTTAAACTAGAGAAAATAGTTGATCTACAAGCACACAACACCTCGCCGTGCAAGATGTTGTGTGCTGTCATTGTCACTAGTCTTGAGCGACTAGTGTCTTACCGTCTTGTGTGATGAAGTAGGGCTTTACTTTACGAAAAAACATACAAATTTGAAACTTGGAGATGGGAGGTTTCTGCCCGACAGTAATATGCGTTTCAGGATATGCATAAAAGTGAACCTGTGTAACAAATGGATCAAGTGTACTGTAGCAAAATATTTATAAAACCCACAGACAGACTTAACCACTCGACCTGGCCCTCTTCTAGGCATAGCATTAGGCAAAAACTTTCATGATGTTTAAGCTGTAAAAAATAGCCGATCTACAAGCTCACAACATCATGCAGCGATGTGTTGTTGTGAGCTTGTAGATTGGCTAATTTTGCTACCTTTGCGTGACACTGTCATTCAACAATGTACAAAATACAAATATTTATGAAGAAAATACATAAAAAGATGAAATATAGTGATAGAAGATTAGATTTATTTATTTACTTTAAAGATATTTTGGGGGCTTTTTATGCCATTATTGATAGTAGAAATTAAGTGGAGACAGACAGGAAACGGGGAGAGAGGTGGGGAGTGACATGCACTAAAGGTCGTTGGGATAGGGGACTCAAACCAGCAACGCGCTGTCAGGCATTAGGGCTTGGACACACCACACTTGTATTCTACTTATGAGGGCAGATTCTGACAATGCATTTCAATGGGAATGGAGCGGTTTTCTGCCATTTGTGGATTCCAAAAAAAAAAAAAATCCCATTAAAATGCATTGGCAGAATCCACCCTCATAGGTAGAATAAAAGTGCGGTGTGGGATACAATACGTGTGCCCGACAGTGAGGATAATACAAGGGGCACGTGTAGGCCAGATGGACCAGCAGCAGCTGTAGTAATGAGTGTGCCGTGCCAGGTGAGGAGGGCATGCACGTGCACAGACTGGCACAGCGCTGACTGTGAGGATCAGAGGATGATGTTACACACCGGCCAAGGTCACACTCAGACTGTGGTGGAAAAAGTACTCACATTCTTTTACTTAAAGGAGCTATAGTCAACTTTTTCTTGAAAAACGGATGCTAAAATAAAAATGTTTCGAAAATATTTTATAAAAAATAATCAGCTTCATATATGTGTTTCTATTCAAAAATGACCACAAAAAGTGTAAAATAATGATGAAAAGTACAAGTATATATGCCATTTCAAGTTTTCAAATGTGTAAAAGTCTTTTTGAAAATAGCAGATCTACAAGCTCACAATTTCAAATGGCCAAAATGTACACTATACATTTGCAGTATAGTAATGTATTTTTTGTAACAATAATACAAATCTACAAAGTAATTACGTTTTCAAATAATTGTAGTGGAGTAAAAGTGCAATATTAGCCTCTGAGATGTAGTGGAGTAGAAGTTAAAGAAAAAGTCTAATAAAACAATAGATTAAAGCACTGTAAGAGGTTATTAAATATACATTATATTAAATCCGCTGAGTGGACTTGGCAAAGAAAAAAAACTCAGACTGAGCTAAATGCAAGAGAAAAAAGGTGACAGGCAGGCTTTAAATTTGACTTTAGAATCGTCAGCGGTTGAACAAGACTTAACCACATGACTTCCCTATTGTGAAGTGAAACATTCACCAAAACATTTAGTGAAGAGGGAATAAAGGAGGGGTCCAAGTACAGTATAGACCCCCAGGGGAGCACGGTCAGCTAAATATAGGGTGTATTCTAAGTGGTTAACGTGGGACAGGACACTATTCCAGAGCCTAGGGGCAGCCACACAACATGCCTGATGGTCACCTTTGATTTTGAGCTGTGATTGGAGAACTGAGAGTTGTTACTAAGAGGACGTCCTAAGTGACCTGAGGGCAGAATGTGGAATTAGCACATCAGAGATGTATTGTGGAGCTGATCCATTCATGAACAAAACGTAAAATCATCAATCAATTCTGTATTTCACTGGTAACCACCAGTGCAAGTGAGCTAGAGTGATGTTCTGTGCTGCCTTTCCTTTTTTCCAGATGAAAGTCTAGCAACTGCATTTCTAACCAACTGATGACGGAGAAATTGATCCGAACTGAGATGGACTGTTGGGTTGATAAGAAAGAAAGAAAGAAAGAAAGAAAGAAAGAAAGAAAGAAAGAAAGACATTTTTTGCTTTCAACATGCTTACTAAAAGGTTATAAAGGAAGCCCATTCTCTCACACACATAAACACACTGACACGCACACACAAACGATGATGCACACACTCACACACACACACACACACACACACACACACACACACACACACACACACACACACACACACACACACACACACACACACACACACACACACACACACATACGCACACTATAATATCAAAACAATACTCCCAGCTATGAGTAATAATGACATCTTGTCATCTCACGGGAATCAGAATGTGGGAGGGCTCTAAAACACACCACGGCGGCTCCCCTGACAAGCGCCATCACACACTGATGGCTGTTGATCACACCTTTGACATGCCAGCTGGCACTGGTAGCAGCATCAGAGCCGAGAGGGCCGTCTCTCCACAGAGAACTTACAATGAGAACGTTTAACTTTTCCTCAGGGAAAGAGTGAGTCATATAGGCTTTAATTGTACGGTGCTGAGTAGTGGGAGAGGCGAGACACTACACTAGAGTGTGATGGTCTGACTCAGTGGTCTGTTGGCTGGCTCGCCCGGCAGTAGAGAGACGGTCCAGGTGCACTGCTTGGCTCAGTGACTGTCTGTCTGTCTGTGGAACATGAGGGTAGGCGTGGATGAAGTCTGCTCTGCTTATCACAGCCACAGGACTGTAGTGTACGCCACTACTAGCAGTATCAGACTGTGTGTGGGCAGATAGTGCCGGGCGGAGAGATAATATGATCGATAGCCTTCTGGAGGCAAGCGTGAGTGCTTTACGATGACTGCTCTGTATTGTATGCTTCAAAGGCTTTGCGTAGGCTGTGATTTCCTCATGTGAAATGGTGTGTGTGCGTCTGTCTGTGCGTGTCTGTGTCTGTGCGTGTCTGTGTCTGTGTGTGTGTGTGTGTGTGTGTATTTGTGTGTGAGTGAGAATGAAAGAAAGAGAAAGAGAGGGAGATCGTCTGTGCGTGTGTGGTGCAGATTACCGTAATATTATTTAGATGGTCTATTATGGTCACACACACACACACACACACACACACACACACACACACACACACACACACACACACACACACACACACACACACACACACACACACACACACACACACACACACACACACACACACACACACACACACACACACACACACAGGAAACCATGGAGGAAACCATGCAAGGAACCACCCTGCTCGTGAGAAGCAGTTAGGGGATCAGGATCTTGCTCACGGTTGTAACTCTTGTTTTTAAAACAGCTATACAAATAAAGGTATCATTATTATTACTATTACTTCCAAGACAAATCCAGAAGGACTCTGGGGTCAAACCGGGAACCCTCCGTTTCCCAGACAGACTCCTGAACCCCTGCACCACCACTGTGTGTTTTTGTAGATTTAATTCCCCAAGGCATCTATCTGGGGATAGTTTTGGAATAGTTCCTCACACTCAGGGGCGTCACAAGGAGGGACTGAGTTACTAGGGCCCAAGGTGGAGGGGCCTTAATTATTATACTTTAGCTATTGAAAAATAGCAGAAATACAAGCTCGCAGCAAGAACATTTTTAACTCAAATTTTGCTTCTGGGGGGGTCCCTGGAACTAAATATTTTGAGATGGAGGGCCGTGGCCAAATACATATCATTTTGGGGGTCCTTGACATGAAAAGGTTTGAGCACCACTGACATAGAAACCGTCAAAGACTTGCACAAATGTTCACGATTTAAAAGAAATAGCAGATCTACAAACTCGGTGCCGCGCTGTGAGCTATCTGCTATTTTCACAAAATAACGCAGTGAATCCTTGTACCCAGGGCCCAGAATTTGGTGCGACACCCCTGCTCACACTATTTTGAACAACTCATTTATGCGTGCCATTCCTGTGATACTCAACCATCTTCTCCCTGCCCTGGAATGTGGGCCCTTGGGGGCAACCTTTTCTGTATAGAATATATGTGGCTGTTAAGCAACACTGCTGTTTGTTATGTCACTATAGCTCCTTCACTGTAACAAAGGGCACTTTTACGCTCAAACTGGTAAATGGCAGTTCTTTGCTCATGATAATGACCACACATGATTGGCCATCGTGTCAACACAAAAGATCAAGTGCAGAGAAAACGTGGCAACAAAGGCTTTCCAATTTGTGGCCATTGACCACAGCCTGTCTCTCTATCAGTCAGAACCTGACCTCAGTGATATCACTACATGGCATCACTGAGTCAGCGTGTGTGTGTGTGTGTGTGTGTGTGTGTGTGTGTGTGTGTGTGTGTGTGTGTGTGTGTGTGTGTGTGTGGTGGCCACAATGAGCAGCAGCACATGTTTTACTGAAGTAACAGTAGCAACACCACAATGTAGAAATACTCTGTTACTCGAGTAAAAGTAAATTGGCATCAAAATATACTTAAAGAACCAAAAGTAAAAGTCGACATCTTTCGAAAATGGCTAGTTCGTAAAACGAGGTATAAAATTGAGCACTCTGCCCTCAAAATACCCCTTTGTACCCCTTCTCTGCCATGCCTGTAGAACCCGTAAATGTAATAAAAATTAATTAAAACATTTTTTTTTATCGAAGCGGAACTAAAATAGGCCGGAACTAATGCTCCGTGATCGGTTTCTACACGGACACATTATTGAGCTTGAACTTAACATTGAGTCCCTTGAACCGGAAGCGGATGTCCGTCCTCTATTTTGGCCCGTTAGCTTTCTGTCTAAACTCCGCGGCTTACAGATGGAGAACTTATTGATCAATTGAAAAAATTCAACGGATTCGAGAAGCTGATGGAATACGCGAACACACGATGCATAGCAGTGTCCGATCCACGCACGATGGGAACTGGACGAGCGCCCACGTTAACAGGTAGGAGAAGCCGGCAGTGAAAGACATAGAGAAATCTACAGGCTTTACGGCCGTAAACTACGAATGAGTTAAGCGGTTAATTAAGCAATATTACACGAGATGGTGTTGGTTATCGTGAATATTGGACCGCCTGCGTTGCCGCAGGCAAGAGCCCGAAGGATGCGTTATTGGACCATTACCCTTAACACATTCCCCGCCATTTAACAATACCTTCGTACTCTCCCCTGCCTCTGTCTCCATAGACTTCCATGTAATTCATAGTGCACGGATCATGCACACCCAATGCCTAGATAATGCACCACGTGTCTGCACATTGCTCACAGCTTTCAAACAAAAAAATCCGTATGGAAATCCCTTCAGGCATTCATGAGATAGCAGCCATTATGTTTTCCTAAAATGTAAACAAAGATGGCTGCCATGTTTGAAAGATGGGGTTGCTATGGGGGTTAAACATGCAATTTCGCGATTGCTATCATGCCTACTAAAGTTTTTGGGGTCCAAAATTCTTTTTGAAAAAAAAAAAAAAAAAAAAATTCTCTGGATTATCGTGCCTGGCGGGGAAAGACATTGAAATAATCTCGGGACTATCGGGCCTGGCATGCAATGAGTTAAAAAGAAAAAAGTCAACTTCATTTCGTTGTTTTTTTTAATGCCACATTTAGTTACCATGTCCCTGAACATCACATGAAAACTGCTAGTCAGCTGCTAGCATATTGTTGGGAGAGGGAGCGCTTCAGCTGATATCTTTGTTTGATGAGACCTGTGTGGTAGTGCTCAATATTCGCACGGGTAGAGAGCTATTTCAACCAATCATATTGCTTCGTCGACTCGGAACTACCCGTTGTACAATGTGTGTTAATTTATGAATCTAAAACTAGAATGTACTTAGTAACCTTCAAATAATGGTAAAAAGTACAACATGCCTTTGAGAAGTAGTGGAGTATCAAGTATTGGAATAAAATGGATACACTCAAGTAAAGTAACAATACCTACTAAGTACAGTACTGAGGTGCAGTCAGGGACACCGTGACTGAAATAATACAGTGTCTTATTTGCTACTATTCTGAGGAAAGGTTCTGCCGATGATCCCAGGCACAACGGAGCCACAGTTTGTTTAAATTGGGAACAATGCAGACTGAGGTAGCCATTTATCCTTCAGCCTAAACACGGAGCAGGGAAAGTACCAAAGACAAGGCGAGAGTTGTGTCTCATAAAATGACTGGGATATCTTCACAAAGTGGGTCAAGAGAGGATTTAATGGGGAGATTAGGAAGGGCCTGGTGAATCTCTTGAGAATCTATGGACATTCCATGTGGGTTCCACAGATGGCAGGCATGAATACCAGAATAATAAAGACAAATGTATGCGTTGCAGGTAAAGTTTCTTTTTTTTTAAGATTTCTTTTTTGTTTTTTGCTTTTATGCCTTTATTGACAGTAGACTCAGGAAATGGGGGAGAGATGGGGAGTGACACGTGGCAAAGGTCTTCCGGATCGGGAATCGAACCGGCGCCGTCGCCAGGCATCCATGCCTATGTGGCAATGCTGCCTAAGACAGGTGGTATGCGCCTGGACCAGTAGGCCAGCTGGCGCCCAAAAGTGCTCCTAAAAAAGGCATTTGCAGTTGCAAGAACCCAAACTGGCATCTGCCTCATGTTCACTCAGCATCTCCTTTACGTTCCAAATAAGGCTAGAATTTGTGAGTACACGTGTCAGACTTGAACTCAAATTCAAACTCGAGTTTGCAGTTTGCAGTTTTGAATTCCAGAATTGTTTGGCTTGTGATTAGAGATGGGCATAGATATGAAGTGTATCTCTAACATATTTGTCATTAGACCGGATCCTGACAGCCAGTGAGCAAGCACACTGTAGACATAGTTGTGTGCAAAACACCCAAGCAAGCAAACTGTAGACATTGATGCAGATACAGTTGAGTTGCCTGTTATAAGGAGACTAGCCTGAACCAATCAAATTACCTATGGTTTTCAAAGTACGAGTGACTAAAAGGAGAGTCAGGTACACCAAGTCTCTTCCTCATGAATAGACAATGTGCCTCTTCACTTGATAATGAAAGTTACATTACGCCGTGACAAGTTGTAACACGGTCAAGTTTAAGTGGATGATGCACACTGTTACAGAGACGCCAGGCATGAATAGAAACACAAAGTCAGACGGATTTATGCAAACTGAAAAATTCTCCTTGTTTCACTATTTTCCTGCTGGATTTAGGAAAAGTAACATAGAAACTGAAAGTTTTTTTGCAGCTTTGTTTCACTATCTTCCTGCTGGATTTAGGAGAAGTAATATAGAAACAGTGGGGTCAGCTCAGGCCCTATGTTCCCCTGACTTCCCTCATATCAGAGCCAGGCCTTCCTGGCATCACTATAATGATAGCAGGAGCAGCATTTTGCATACCATGACACTGATGTTCACACCGGCACATAGGTTTGAGGGAACACAGGGCTGAGGGAACATAGGGCTGACTGAGAGAACATTGACATGCTCCCCAAACCTGTATTCTTCTGTTCAGGGAACTCCCAGCTGCCCTGCTGTTACCCTAAAAGTTATAGCGCTGATATAGTTTTTTATTAGGATTTGTTTTGTTTCACGTTTAATGAATACTGAAGAGGATTGTTCTCTCTGCCTTGAACGCAATTGTATACAGCAACAGAACAGAACATAAACCATGGTACCCCACCCCACCCACCACATATTAATATTCACCAAACATCTGATACGTGTTTGCACAGTATCTCACACAGTATCCAGAGTATCAAATAACATAGAAAATGGACTAAATTAACAAAGGGAATGTTAATACTGTGCACACACAGCACAGAGGTCATGATGTTTCATTCTCTACATCCAGACAAGCATGTAATCTGACGCTACGTTCTATTCACTGCAGCGCTCATTAAATCTTTAAGTGCTGCACACAATTAGTGCCTCTCGCTACTTTCCCCATATCTCCCTTTACAGTACACTGCCCTGGACAGGAATCAACTAGATGACCTTATGATCTATTGCAAAATGGCTGTAAGGGAATCCCACATGAAGCGGTTGGTGGGCTCAGCCATCCGTCCCTTGACATGAGGAATCATCGCCTCTTATTTGCCTCTTAAGTACTGTACTTAAGTAACATTATAAAGTAGTTTTTTTTACATGAATTTCAGCTAAATCAGTAAAATCGCCTAGCTCTTTCAGTGTTTAATGGGATATAGCAAAGCAGAAATGCAAACATTTACCATATCATATGAATTGTTTGGTATTGAGTCGCAGTCAATGTATCATGATGATTTGTTAAGCAAAAATTTTGCTTAACTAAGTTTTTTTTAAACCAAATATCCCCCGGGTCAAAATGACCCGAACAGAACGAAGGTGTAGTGAATCTGAACAGAACTTCAGGGTTAAAGGTATTTTTTTACTTTACTGGAGTATTTCCAATTTTAGGTACTTTTACTTCTACTCCACTACATCTCAGAGGGAAATGTTATACTTTTACTCCACTACAATTATATGAAAACTTTAGTTACTACTAATTTGTAGATTTAGATTATTATTACAAAACACACTAACCACTTCAACCCTATATATATTTCGGACATTTGAAAAGTACAATTTGACTTTCGTACTTTTACTCAAGTACATTTTGAATTCCACACTTGTACTTGTAACAGTGTATTTCTACACAACAGTATTGATACTTTTACGGTTTACTTAAGTAAAACTTTTCAGTACTTTTTGACCACTGCCAGGGGCGGCCGGCAGGGGGGGCTAGCGGGGCCATTGCACAGGGCGCCACTTTGCGGGGGCGCCAGAAGAAGAAAAAGAAAAAAAAAAGTAAAGTGAGGCCCTGCAGAGCAGATGTAAGATCAACAGTCCACTCAGACCGAATACAACAACACCCCCTGGTGGTAGTGATAGAGGCTGGCAGCTCCAGGCAGCCCCCCCCCCTCCCCTCCTGATGTGATGTCATATTCACGCGCCAGTATTGAAATTGAAAACAACATCTGTTAAAAATAAAGCATGGAGTTCGAGCTCTTCACTACTATGGACGTGACTACCGGTAGATATTATAATATAGCTGCTTGCCCTGAAACATCACATGGAGAGGATCATTTTGTACCTGACTTCCTCTACAAAACACAAACCTCAGGCTCTATCAGCCAGGACTTTGTCTCACTGTGCGTGACTGTGAAAGAACCATTTCCTCCTGACCAGCCCAAGGTAAGACTAAGACAGTCAGATCATGCTTTTATAAACCCTATTATATTAAGCCCAAAATGGTTCTGCCGCCGTGTAGAACCGAACCGCATAATTTGCCCGCAAATAACTTGAAAAAATGCATAATTTGCCCGCAAATAACTTGAAAAAATGCATAATTTGCCCGCAAATAACCGATTTTTCCGGCGCCGCAAAGCGGCGCCGTTGAGGGGCCGCGCTTCGCGCGGCCATAGGGCGGCGCTATACTACCTCGCCTAGGGCGCAATATACATACCAACCGCCACTGACCACTGCATATTTGGAAACTAAAAGACGTGTCCCTTATTGAACTGATAATGGACACACTTTTTTCCTTGTTCTTGGGAATCAATCAATGGCACACATCTCACAACTTCAAACAGCTCATATACTAGTAATAATACAGGTTGTTAACTGCACCAAGTCTCTTTGGCAAAAAAAAGATAGCTGATCTACAAGCTCACAACGTGTCGTAATGCAACATGTTATGAGCTTGTGGATCATGTCATCGTAACACAGTATAATACCCTCAGTGTTCATTTCATTATATAAAAACTATATTTTACAGGACCAGGACCCATTTATTACACTCTAAAAGCGTTTAAAATAACCCCCCCACCCCCCCCGGTCATGAAGATCATCTGCGCGGCCATCAGCTGGGTGCTCAGCCAGCTGATGGCCCCCCACGGCAATAACAAAGGGTCTCTGTCCCTAAACACATGGCTGATTACAAAGTAATATACCATCAGTACAATGACGTGAGTCATCTACTCTTTAAGTTATGTCTGAGCCACTGACTCTGACAATGACTGTGATTGTGGATTTCACATATTCTTCGTCCGCTAACATCAAGGACAAGGCACTTCATGCCAAGACTTTGACTTCAGTTTGAATGTTTGAACAAATTTGCCATGAGACATTATGAGTGTGAGTTCCTGTGTATCTGTGAGCATGATGCATCCCTGTGTAAGAGCCTGGAGGAGCTTACATCACCTGGCAGCTTGCAGAGTTGTTACGTGAACATAGGGCTGTCACAATTATTACATAATCATCTAATCGTGATTATTTGACATGATCGCAATTATTTTGTCATAATCGTCATAATCATGAATGTCAGAAAAGAAAATGTCAGAAATAGTGGAAATAGCGTCGCGTTGTGAGCTTGTAGATCGGCTATTTCCACTATCAAAGTTATTTTTTAAGTAGTAAGTTGTCAAATATGTCAGTAATTTCTTTGTATATTTAGGTTATGTGTCATATCTACCATGTACAACTTCAAAGCCTAAAAGCCAAACAGAAATGTAATTATCAGCGACAAATACACAATTAAATCGTTAATCGCCAATTATTTGAGTGACAATTAATCGTCATGTAAAATGTCATATCGTGACAGCCCTAACGTGAACACTTGATTTCTCATCTTTCTCAATCTGAGAACATTGCTCTACATTAGATCCAGAGCCAAACAGGCAACCCCACATGCCCTCTGCAGTGGTCACTCTCGTTCAGCTGAACTCATCTAGATGACAACGAATGAGATCACACACAAACAAGTGACAGTTCCATATAGCTGGCCTTTGTCGGGCACACACACACACTGACTCTACTCCACTGAACAACTGGACATTCTTGAAACAATTTTCTGCGGGGTAATAAATCTCATCTATTATTAGTAGTCTTCATTACATTTCACAGTTCACTCAGCCTGAGTAGCCCACGTTTCTGTGGAGTCAGCGATTGCAAGCCACTCTCCATCCATATTCATAATATTAGGAACGTGAATCAATACTAAATGTACCGTACCCTATGGCTTGAAAATATCTGTCTTGCACCGTACATCATTTGAATTTCTTTTTGTTTATGATCTGTTTACTGAAGTATATGTAATGTGTATGTATGGGATTTTACTGTGTAGTCGACTGACCTGCTGTGACCTTGAGATCTCTGCACAAGTCAAATTGAAGAGGATTTGATAATATAGTATGGTATTTCAGCTGATAGTGTCTCTAACTGTGGATCAGCAGGTTGCAATTAGGATTGATATCTGCAACAGAGCATCAGCAGTATCCTGATTCTTGAATGCTACATTTGTTTTGTTGAATGCTGTAATAGTGGTCGTCAACAATCAGAGATTCGAGTGGTGGCTGGGTAAGAACTAAATATCTACTCTTGTTTTGTGTTATTTATTTCTTACTGTTCTTAGGTACAGTGCAGTACTGGTTCCCAAACTCTTTAGCTAGAGACAAAAGCGAAATGTCTCCACGGGACCCAAACTAGTGAAAACAGCTGATCTACAAGCTCAAAGTAAGTCACATTGCGACACGTTTTGAGCTTGTAGATCTACTATTTTCACTACTTCTAAAAAAAGATGTATATTCTATATTTTTCCTATATATTTTTTTATATGATTATTCTTTATAATCTATTTCAGTTTATTATCCTTTCTTAATGTCTGAATTTTAGATTTTATTAAAAAATCGACTCTTTTGAAATAATAATTAATATATATATATTTCAGCTGATAGTGTCTCTAACTGTGGATCAGCAGGTTGCAATTAGGATTGATATCTGCAACAGAGCATCAGCAGTATCCTGATTCTTGAATGCTACATTTGTTTTGTTGAATGCTGTAATAGTGGTCGTCAACAATCAGAGATTCGAGTGGTGGCTGGGTAAGAACTAAATATCTACTCTTGTTTTGTGTTATTTATTTCTTACTGTTCTTAGGTACAGTGCAGTACTGGTTCCCAAACTCTTTAGCTAGAGACAAAAGCGAAATGTCTCCACGGGACCCAAACTAGTGAAAACAGCTGATCTACAAGCTCAAAGTAAGTCACATTGCGACACGTTTTGAGCTTGTAGATCTACTATTTTCACTACTTCTAAAAAAAGATGTATATTCTATATTTTTCCTATATATTTTTTTATATGATTATTCTTTATAATCTATTTCAGTTTATTATCCTTTCTTAATGTCTGAATTTTAGATTTTATTAAAAAATCGACTCTTTTGAAATAATAATTAATATATATATATTTTTGTAGTCAAATAAAATAGATATTTACTCGTGGTCCCGACCGAGTGTTTGGGGAAACACTGCGGGAAACTCAGATAGAGTAAAGGAGTGAAGCAGAAAAGGGTCTGTCTGGCCGGGAATCTAACAGGGCATCTGCAGTGAGGCATTCATTCACCAAAACGATTGTTGCTTTTAAAAAATAATTTACATGCATTTTGGACATGGAAGGTTTCCACCCAACACCGACAATATGATTCAAGTGGCCCAAAAGAGCGTTTAGGATTAGAATGAGAAGAGGCAGTGCATATAATAGGAAAAGAGGCTCAGTTGGAGAGAAAATGTCTTACTGTATCTCTCTAATCGCAATTATTTTACATATTAGCAAATATTTGACATAATAGCAAATATTTTACATAATAGCAAATATTTTACATAATCACAATTATCGTTTCCATGTTGAAAAATGTGAAATATTTTCAAACATTTTCAAAAATAGTGGAAATAGGAATAGCTCACAACGGGCCAAGATACGACACGTTGTGCACTTGTAGATCAGCTATTTCCACTATCAATGTTCTTTTTAAAGTGTAAAGTCAACTATGTCAATCATTTCTTTGTATATTTAGGTTATGTTTCATATCTGCCATGAGCAACTTCAAAACCTAAAAGCTAAACAGAAATGTAATTGTCAATGACAAAAACACAATTAAATCGTTAATCGCAATTATTTGAGTGACAATTAATCGTCATGTAAAATGTCATAATCGTGACACCCCTACACACACGCACGCACGCACGCACGCACGCACACACACACACACACACACACACACACACACACACACACACACACACACACACACACACACACACACACACACACACACACACACACACACACACACACACACACACACACACACACACACACACACACACAGAGAGAGAGTAGTTTCACGAGTAGTTTCACATGTTAAAATCTGACTTAAGCTTCCCGTTCTTCAGTTTTGATTTACAGAACATATCGCAGCTTCTCTTTTGTTTCAGTTTTCACTGTGCTTAGCACAAAGCCTTGCCTCTCTAAAGGTCATAAAAGACTTCATCGGCATGCACTGCATTTTGGATAAGGCACATTTTCATCATGTCCACCAAAACCTGACAATGACCAGAAGCCAGAGGTAGACAGACAGCGATGCTATGTAGACTGTGAAGAATGGAATGTGTGACATTCCACAGGCACTTCAAGAATCTCTGCAACATCACACAAAACCTCCTCCTTCATCAACAACATTACAGTCTTGCTTCTTTGCATGCCACTATGTTTACAGTGGTGGTTGTCAAACCTCTGCATGCCAAGGACTACTCAAATAAATATGGATTAAGTTCCCATCTGACCTCCATAAAAGATTTCTGATGTAAAAGATGTTGCAAAAGTATTGCAAATTATTCACATAGTCCGAGGTATTGGAGTCTATAACATGACATGGTTGATTGTAATGCAGAGTGCAGAATTTCAATCAAGGAAAATCCTGTTATATCATGTTACAATATCCCAAATCTAGTCTCATATCATGATGTCAATATAATATCAATATTTTGCCCTGCCCTAAACTACAGCATATTTCCCAGAGTGGGAATCAAACCCCCAAACCTGACCATGCGCTAGCAATTGGCTTATACAGGCCCTCTTGGAGACTGTAATGAAGTGTACCACTGACGCCTTAGCCCAGCCGCACTGAAACAATCACATATATGTATCATGTAAATCAAAACACCGCTATTTATTTTTCCTGTTGGGTGTAACCATTTCAACATGGATCAACTCTTTACTCAACATTTTACTATACAACCAACTAAAACCAACAGCAAACGATGACTGACAAAGAAACACATGTGGGAGACAAGGTTTCATTTCTCTATAAAGAGTGACTCACTCTTTAGAAAAGCCCCATCCTGGATGCATAGCACTGTAAACTAGGTTTAGACCATTTCCACCAATACAAAACCCAGTGAAAATCCCATAAACGTTTTACAAATACTGTTAATTTTATCGTGTTACAATAATGCTTCAAGTGTCTCAAGTCAATAAGCAAGTCAATTAGCAATTAGCAGATGCTCTTATCCAGAGTGGCTCACAAAGGATCGGAGTAAATGGTGTGAATGAACCCTAGTCAACAATGACAGGGTAAAAATTATCAAGTAATAGAATAAAAATAAAAAGATTTACAATTTACAATGTAGGCATTTAGCTGATGATCTCACCCAGAGCCACTTACACATGTGAGATCAGAGTTTGTTGAACAACAGTCAACAAACAACATAGCAAGAAAAGCAATTTAGTGCTCAAAGAAACTAGAATACCAGGTAAACATCAGACCTAGCATTTGTCTGACCAACATGCTATCTAAATAACATTCTTAGCATTTATGGACAAGCAAACAGTATATCTATTTAAATAACATGTACAGTAACAGTACAGGGCATGTGCGAACAAGTAACCAACATCTCTGCATAGTAATAGCATCTACCAAAACAGGCAACAAGGAGTGACACAAGGAGAGCTAGGGGGAGACTAGTGTCCAGACTGTGGTGAAAACTGGGGAAGTGAGTCTACAGTCCTGACTGAGGAGGGTGAAGGTCATTCCACAGCCTGGGAGCCAGGAGAGAGAAGAGAGAACACTAGTTCTCAACCTGTGGGTCGGGCCCAGGACCCCCAGGGGGTCCCCAAATGATTTTGGGGGGTCCCCAGATGAATGGCTTAATCTGCAACATTGTTTTCTCACTCAACAGTAAACAAACCAACATACAGTGTGTGTATAGGGTATCTGCACATTTCTAAAGTGACAATTTAACTAACCCTAATACCTCTAAAATGAACAATTTGAACAAATTATCAAATATTACAGGCAGAAATGGTGAAAATAGCCGATATACATGCTCACAACGCCACGCAATAGCATATAGATTGGCTATTTTCACAATAGAACCATCATTAAACAAAATGTAATGCCTCAACTCATCCAACTTCAAGTGCTTGTCAGGGTGGGGGGGTCCTCAGTTCAAATATGATTATTTTGGGGGTCGTGGCCTAAAAAGGTTGAGAACCACTGGTCTAGGACACAGTTTGGAGCATTGTCCAGGGAGTTAATCACAAGATTTACACAACAAAACAGAAGGGGGAAGTTGTTGAGTCACCCTTCACCATATCATGTCCACAGATCAATGGACACTCGTCATAATTCCAGTACGGGGAGTGAAAGAGGAAGGAATGAGGAAGAGAAGGGGAACATATAATACGGCCGTTATGGCGTGTGTGGCCCTGAGAAAGAATCCTCTTAATGTAGACCTAAATAACAGAGCATGGGGGGTTGGTTATAGGGGTCAACGGATCATCGACATAACATAATCCCAATCTAAGAGCACACGGAGCAGGTGGTGGCGACAATGCTCCAAGCTTACGCCACTGATGCCACGGACAAGGCAAACAGCCAATACTCTGTGTTTAGTGAGAGTAACACAGTCTGACTAATGCCTGATGGTTGCGCACCATGTCACGCCACTGAAAATAGCCGACCCACAATGTCACCACGTGGTGCAGCACGATACCTTGTGAGTTTGTAGATCAGCGATTTTTGTTGGGTAAAACCGGTGTGCAACTAAGAATAAATCACCCTATACAGTACACCAAGTATTTTGCTGTGGACACTCATATTTGCCTCTGAAACATGCAACAACTCTCAACCATTATCCCCACTGGAAGTACAAGGTGATGCTTTGGTGTGGATCATTTTGTTACAAGGACTTGCGACTATAGTTGCATTGGTGCGTTCTAGCATTTACAGGAGACATGCGGTCACTTCTACAATTGTCTTAGATCTCATAATCTTTCTTCGATGGAACTCAGGGAGGAACTGAAAGCTGTGATATCGTAGTTTCAAGACAAAACCTCCATCTGAACTTCTGCAAAACTAAGATTGTGGACTACAGGTGGCTGCAGGGAGCACACGCCTCCATTCACACCATCAGGTCTGCAATAGAGAGAGTGACCAGCCTCAAGTTCACATCAGTGATGACCTGGGCTGGTCCACACTTTTTGGCCAAGGCTGCCGCCTTGACAATGGCTCTTCTACCTCCACAGAGTGAAGAGATTTGGAATGTATTCTGCAACTTCTACATGCACCATAGAGAGCATCCTGACTGGCATGGAGGAAGATGCTCCAAAACCACAAGCACAATGCTCTACAGATGGTGTTAAAACAGCAGTGACAGCACATCACCAGCACTGACCCACGCCCAGAGGAGAAGGCTTAGGGTGATGCTGACACATTCATGTCACTGTTTTTCAAGAGCAGACTACTGAGTACTGGCGTGGTACACACATGTACAGATTCCAGGCAAATTCCAATAAGATTAACGATAAAGAGTTAAAGGAAAGGTATATCATATAACTGAACATAACACAAATAACATGATGCTAAATAACATAAAACACAAACTACTGTATCGTCGCCCAAGTTGAAATATGGATGGATATGGATCTTGCACACTTGCCTTCAAAGCAAATTTATTGGGAACGGAAACAATCGGTACACTGACATTCATCAGGTTAGCTTCTCAAAAGAACCAGATGAGAGATAAGATGAGCTGATGAGTCATGCCATGGAAACTTGAGTTCAATAAAAAATGTTTATATTTGTCGCATTCCTAATATATAAGACAAAAATGTGATTATAGTAAATGTATCCCCATTGATTCCGGAAGGGGACCCAAATGCATGGCACTAGATGGGGACCCAAATGCCTGGCACTGGATGGGGAAAGCGTCAGGGTAAGTTTACTATAATCATTTTTGAACATTATTGAATATTATTGAACTCAATGCTCAATAGAAAAAAAGTCATTTTGGGGGTGAACTACTCCTTTAAACCCTCTATACTTAGTGACACGGACCTGACCTGAGTTGGTTCTGTACTTGGTCTGCTCTTGTTTCCTTCTACACCAGAATGTTCCCCCTCAGAACAGGGAGTGCTAGGGTTCAACTGGTTAAATGCGAGCGAAGGAGACAGTCTGATGAAAATGAACACTCCAGGTATCATCATTACGCAGGGCTTTGTTTGCTTCAGCTCCTCTGTTCCCCCACCTGCTCGCTCCCTTATCGCTGGCCCTCAAGGCAATGATGTCATCATTTACCCAGGCAGGCAGGCCAACAGAGTCTAGACAAACACAACGCCAACACACAAAACCACCAGAGCACGGCTGGCTGCAGAGATCTGTGCACGAAAAAGAAAAGACATGCCCACACTTTGACTTTGGACTGACACTCCATTTAGGCATTTGAGATCCGGTTGTCCAGAGCCACAGACACAGCATATGGGACCGATTGACTTCAAACTAGCCGCCTAGATTTGCACATCATCAAGGACTCAAGGAAGTGCGATGCCTGCCGTTGAGTAGTTCAAATATGCGGTTGTCAAGCCCCCGGAACCACGTTAGAACAGAGATGCAGCCGTCAAATCTGGGATAGCAACACTTCCGCATTTAAAATGCTACTGCACCTGCGTCTACCTTTTGAAACCCTAGTGCGCCTGATCGTTGCTCGTAGGAGGCAAAAGTTGGCCTCGATATTGAGGCCAATCGATGTACTTCCAAGTCTCTGTGGAATCCCTGCACTCCCTTGGTACAGAGTAAAAACAGTCTCAGTCTTAATTTAACTCTGAGTGTTTGTTCAACCCCCGGAGTTACAAATGGATGCATTTACACTAAGGACTTAATGTGTATCATCTTTTCTCCGAACGCAGCCGGTTTTCCTCAGGGTGTGCGTGTGGTGTGTGTGTGTGTGTGTGTGTGTGTGTGTGTGTGTGTGTGTGTGTGTGTGCGTGTGCATGTGCGTGTGTGTGTGTGTGTGTGTGTGTGTGTGTGTGTCCTCATGATATAAACCACAGAGGGAGTGCCAGGCCCAGTTCGCAGGAGGTGTCCTTTTCTTTCTTAAAGTCTCGTCATCTTTGTTTTCTTGCACCTGATCACTAAGCACTATTAGTACAGCAGTAATCTCTCTCCGCACCACTGCCCTAAACGTAAACGTGTTGTCATTAGCAGGAATAAACACAGCACCAGGGAGGAAGTGAAGCCAAGTTCTTGTTTCAACACAAAAAAGGAGGAGAGAAGATCTTAGCTTACAGTAGGTGTTGGATTAAATTGAGTACATAATAATATTACTGTCTACATGTGGGAGAAAGGAAATAGTCATCCTTATATACTCTCATCTCAATCTGTCACATCATGACTCATTTTGAGCTTGCAGATGGTGCATCTAGGGCTATTTTGGCTATTTTTGAAATATGCGTCATGACATGTTCTCTTCATCAGTAGTTCCACGTGGCCAGACTGTTTTCCTCCGGTAATTGTCAAATGCTTACGATGCTTACGTCATACAGTCTGGAGCACGTAAGGAAGCTCTGATCATGAGCAAGGGATAAAGCGGATGTGGAGCCTAATATAAATCATAACCACCTCAGCATACACAGTATAGTTTGATGCCTACCAGAAATGGAAATACATTTAAAAAAATCGTGAACGGAAATGCCAGCTTCGGTTCCTCGGATTTCAGGAGGTGTAGTTCCAGACTGTATATAGAATTCGGAGATTGTGGAATGGTTGTCTAGCAACTAAACGCAAGACTAGTTCAGCAGCCACACACAGTGAGTGCAGAGGATGCCAGGCGCAGTCAAACTTGTTGATGACACACACGGTTTCCTCTCTGGGGAGTTAAATGAAGCTGTGGCAGGCTGCACTCACTGCACCGTTATAACATGCTGACAGAACACTCGGACGGAATGAATTTAATGAAGCAGAACGAGACTTAAACAAAGAGAAGCAAGACGTTCTGTAAATCAAGGCAGAACAGGAAGCTGAGGTCAGATTTTAAAATGTGAGACTAGACTAGAAGTTGAGTCAGATTTTAAAATGTGAGACTAGACTAGACTGTGTGTGTGTGTGTGTGTGTGTGTGTGTGTGTGTGTGTGTGTGTGTGTGTGTGTGTGTGTGTGTGTGTGTGTGTGTGTGTGTGTGTGTGTGTGTGTGTGTGTGTGTGTGTGTGTGTGTCATTCCGCAGTCTTGTTTACATGAGAGTAATGGCTCTTGTTACCATCCATGGTGATTCGGTTACACTAAATGTTGCTGTTTGCTGCGAGCTAAGCCATGATCATTTACCATCAATCTACTTGCAAATACTGTAGATAGTCCCAGCTCTTATTTACATACATTGATGACTGAACCGTAATGAAAGTATGAGGTGTAGTTCCAGACTGTATATAGAATTCGGAGATTGTGGAATGGTTGTTGTCTAGCAACTAAACGCAAGACTAGTTCAGCAGCCACACACAGTGAGTGCAGAGGATGCCAGGCGCAGTCAAACTTGTTGATGACACACACGGTTTCCTCTCTGGGGAGTTAAATGAAGCTGTGGCAGGCTGCACTCACTGCACCGTTATAACATGCTGACAGAACACTCGGACGGAATGAATTTAATGAAGCAGAACGAGACTTAAACAAAGAGAAGCAAGACGTTCTGTAAATCAAGGCAGAACAGGAAGCTGAGGTCAGATTTTAAAATGTGAGACTAGACTAGAAGTTGAGTCAGATTTTAAAATGTGAGACTAGACTAGACTGTGTGTGTGTGTGTGTGTGTGTGTGTGTGTGTGTGTGTGTGTGTGTGTGTGTGTGTGTGTGTGTGTGTGTGTGTGTGTGTGTGTGTGTGTGTCATTCCGCAGTCTTGTTTACATGAGAGTAATGGCTCTTGTTACCATCCATGGTGATTCGGTTACACTAAATGTTGCTGTTTGCTGCGAGCTAAGCCATGATCATTTACCATCAATCTACTTGCAAATACTGTAGATAGTCCCAGCTCTTATTTACATACATTGATGACTGAACCGTAATGAAAGTATGAGTATTCTTTGCGGTTTCACTTGGAAAATATTACTTTATAACTGAAAATCACAAACAAATACAAATAAACACGACAAGGACCTTGGTGATGCCCTCTTTATAGAGTATATTTCAGGAACATGACCATTGTTGTTCATCTAGCAGAAGAAGAAAGCCCACACTCTTCCCCCTCCAGACCAGTTCGGATGACAGTTCGTAACTCCGGAAAACCCAAAGCTGCAAACCTTCATCTGCTTGCATAGACAGTAGTATACAGCACTGTTTCCCAAGCACTGGGTAGGGACCCATTTGTGGGTCGCGGACACATTTTTGTGGTCCCTTAATTATTGGTTTCCTACATTTCCTACAAATTATTATTTAAAAATAAGATTTTCATGGATAATAATACAAAAATCGATCATTCTTCTAAGTAGTTTCATTAATAAATGAAGGAAAAAGCCAAGAAATCACATAAATTAGAAAACAAATGTTTAAGAAGTAGTGAAAATAGCAGATCTACAAGCTCACAAAGCATCGCGAATAATCTATCATTCTCCTAAGTAATTTCATAAATAAATAAAGGAAAAATCTAAGCACGAAGCGATGCGTTGTGAGCTTGTAGATCTGCTGTTTTTACTAGTTTGGGTCCTGGGCAAACATCTAATGTCTCTTTTGGGTCATGAGCTAAAAGGTTTGGGAACCACTGGTATATACCACTTGGTTCCCAACCTTTTGTCCCACCTGGATATCTTTATAGTGTTTGTGGCCCACCCATCTGACCACTTAACACACCAGCTGTTCAGCTGCCATGTTCAGTGGTCAAGCTGTGTGTGCCAATTGAGTTTTCAGAGCAAGTTTATTTTAATGTTTATTCAATCAATCAATTCAGGTGGTGTTCTGGGCTGGCTTGGATCAATGGAAGTAACAGTATACTATGACACTATGACATGTTTTTTACATGATCTCATTCCTTCTTAAATTAATGTTACATTACATTATTTGTGTCCGGGTAGCTCAGTCGGTAAAGCTATCGCCTTTGGACCACAAGGGTTCGATTCTGGGACACCACCAACTCAGCGTATGAGTAGCACAGCTTGGGTGTAGCACGTCGTGCGGTAAGTACTGGGAGCTGATGGTAATTGTGGTGCTCCACCTCAGCACTCCATCTCCCAGGGGTCTAGTCTAGTGTATCGTAACAGGGACAGACTCCTGCATTATCGGCTGGCGGCTGATACCGACAATAAGCCTCTCCCGAACCTACTTTAACAAAAAATTGCCAATTATTTGGGGACCCACCTGTAATACCTCCACGGCCCCCCAGTGGTCCCCTGCTCACAGGTTGTGAACTGCTGGTGTACAGCCACACAAGGTCAATAGTGTGGTGTTCCCCTGCTATACAGGACATGATATATGCTGCTCTCACAGCTGTTCCAATACATCAATATTCCTATGCTGTATCAGATGACTAGACAACGCTGCTGGAACGTGGAAGACACGCCAACACTCAACTTGATGCTAAACAGACCAGACAGCCTGGCTCTCACTGCCACCCCAGATCTATAACCCTATCACACACACCCAGGGAGGGTTCCCCTCACCTCTCCCTACATGACAGGGCCTTTTTCTATACATGTCTTCACTGGCAGGTAGAAACATACTGCAGCTGTGACCTTTCAGGATTCAAATTCAAAAATAGCAAAAGGTAGCACATCTACAAGCTCAGAGCGCGTTGCTTCGTGCCGCGTTTGAGTAGAGCGTTAATCCTATATTCAAAATCGCACCTGTGCGAAGTGAGCAGTGCTTATCTCCTTGTATCGGCCGTTCTGTCCGTGACGTTAGTTATCTCCATACAATGGGGTTCCGAGCTAATTCCGTGCTCCTTCACACAAAGCCAGATGTACTAGGAGCAGTTAGCACCGCTCAAAATTGGCTTACGGGAGGACAGGCAGGTGGGCCGGCATGATGTCACGCTCATGTCACTATGTTGTTACGCTCATGTCACCATGATGCAGCCATAACCAATGCAGCTACGCCCAAATATGGAGTGTGTTGTCTAACCTCAATGTGTTGTCATGGCATCAGGCGCAAACAAACCAGTCAGCTCCATTATGGGCACAAAAGTGGGCATATACTGACGACATCCAGGATCTATGCTATTTTCGCAAATAACATTCTTTGAGATACACATCTGGGTATTTTGACCAATAATTAAGCACCTTTGTTTGATCCAGACTCCAGGTCAAACAAAGGATCATGTGACGTTGATTCCCTTCCCCTATTCGCTCATACTAGGACATGATGTATGCGAAGGCAGAAGAATACATTTGTAGATAAGGGTTTTCTGCCTGACAGTGATATTGAAGTTGTCCGTCTGTCTCTGCCAACACACCTCAGGTCATATTGGACTGAAACTTTGCATACTAGCAGTGTGATATGATCCAGGGAAGGTCATCAAGAAAAAAAATCGATTGTTGCAGCCCAATCGTGGTGACGCATCACTGGTCCCAAACATCAAGGTGTGGAACCATCCATTTGGAGGTCAATATGACGTCACAGTGAACCCCAATGTTAAGGTCTGGACGTGGCCGGCCTTGACTATGACCTTCCCTGGATCAACACACCACAGCCATGACATCACACACAGGGAAAACATCATCATTTCAGAAGGTCATTGTTGAGAAAAACAAAAACAAACAGAAAGGATGATACAGGGGCGCCCGCTGGCCTAGTGGTCAAGGCGCATACCACATACCGGTTCGATTCCCGATTCAGACGACCTTTGCCACATGTCATTCCCCATCTCTCTCCCCATTTCCTGTCAGTCTACTATCCTATCAAATAAAGGCATAAAAAGCACAAAAAATATATATAAAAAAAAAAAAGAAAGAAAGGATGATACAATATTATGGCTATCGGTGCACCAACCTTCCATTTATGACTCTGACTGTTGCTGTATGCTAAGTGGGCTAATCAATGGAAATACTGACTAATGGTCTTTTCATCAATAATAGAGTGAGGTTTTGAATATCCCCTGTCCCCCCTTTTCAACTCACAGAATAAGCATCTAAAGGAAAACAACACCAAGCTCTGCCATACAGAACAATCCCTCTCTATTTATTCCACCACAACAATACTAGAGGTAACTGTATATACCCCACTCAGACTACAATGTAAATACTGTAAAAGGACAACAATGGCTAAATATATGGCTCAAATGATGACACAATCTACCAGTGGTGTAAAGTAACTAGGTACTGTACTTAAGTACAGTTTGATGTATTTTTTACTTTACTGGAGTATTTTATATTTTCTGTACTTTTACTTCTACTTCACTAGATCTCAGAGAAATATTGTATACTTTTACTCCACTACAGTTATTTAAAAACTTTAGTTACCAGTTACTTTGTAGATTTTGATTATTATTATTACAAAACATACAATAACCACTTCAGCCCTATATACATTTTGGCCATTTGAAAATAGTCGATCTACAAGCTCAATGCGTGCCATCTTCTATTTTCAAAATATTTTGTATACATTTGAAAACTTGTAAAACATTCTCTGCATAACGAGTACTTTCTACTTTTGGTACTTTAAGTACATTTTGATATCAATGCTTTCGTACTGAATTCCACACTTTTACTTGTAAGGGTGCCCTCACACCAAAATACCTAGAGTGGAATCCGCCAATGCATTTCAATGAGAATGGAGCGTTTTTTTGCCAGTAGAGGATTTCTGCAAAAAACGCTCCATTCTCAATGAAATGCATTGGCGGTTAGGGCACCCTAACAAAGTATTTCTACGTTGCAGTATTGATACTTCTACTTGAGTAAATAATTTGTGTATTTTTCCCACCACTAGCGGTAACTGCATACACCCCACACAGACTAGAATGTAAATACTGTAAAAGGGCCAACAATGGCTAAATCCATATGTCTCACATGAAGCCACAACCTACTGTATATGTAATGGATAGCGTCAGGGGTGTCGCACCAAATTCTGGGCCCTGGGTACAAGCATTCACTGCGTTATTTTGTGCTTTAAACTATTGAAAAATATATATAGATATACAATATATATATAGATATACAAGCTCACAGCAAGCTTGTAGATCTGGTATTTTAGAATTTTGAAGTTTCCAGAAGCAAAATTTGAGTTAGAAAATGTTCACTTACAAAGATTTGTACACATTCTCACGGCTTTTCAAAAATAGCAGATCTACAAGCTCGCAGTGCGGCACTTGGTGCCGCGCTGTGAGCTTGTATATCTGCTATTTTTCAATAGCTTTTTTTTTTAAACCTATGTATCTCGCTCAAACTGTTTCATGTGAAAGACCCCCAAGATGATATGTATTTGGCCACGGACCCCCATCTCAAAATGTTTCGTTCCAGGGACCTTCCAGAAGCAAAATTTGAGTTAGAAAATGTGTTCACTTACAAAGATTTGTACACATTCTCACGGCTTTTCAAAAATAGCAGATCTACAAGCTCGCAGTGCGGCACTCGGTGCCGCGCTGTGAGCTTGTATATCTGCTATTTTTCAATAGCTAAAGTATAAAATAATTAAGGCCCCCTCCACCTTGGGCCCTAGTAACTCCCACTCCCCCCCCCCCTCCCCTTGTGACGCCCCTGGATAGCGTGTGGCTTATCTGCCCAGACACACTTTTGGAGAGGGTGGAACCACTACTTACTAGCTCTCAGCCTACACTCAAACATGTCCTGAATCAAAAGTAAACACCTATAGGTTCAATTTGAAGTGGTCCACCTCTGGTCAATGTTTCCCGCCTTGTTACACCCATAATTGGGCAAAGCTCAGGCTTTCTAGTGGGATATATCATGAAATTGGAGAGGTATTTCCAACCCAGTGTATTTATTATTTAGTCAAAAGCCATGTTTATAATACTTTGTATTGCTTTCAATATTTATTCATAATAAAAAACCGCAGACAGACCAAACCACTTCTACTTTCAACATTAGTCCAAAATAGATCTAGAATCTCTGCATTTTGTGAGCTGGTCACTGTTGTATAATGAGGTAGTAGGGCATTACATTAATACCCAAAAATGTTCTGCCCTGACCAATAAGTTCACCAGGAGGAGGGCTGGTTATAAGTGTCCAGTCATCTCCAAGGAACTACTATCACAAATGCTACAGTGTAGAAGACATGGGAAGGCCTGACTGAAATGAGCACATTTCCCAGACAACTCGCAGAGCATGGCACAGGGAAGAGAAAAGCCATTTCACCCAATTCTATTTATTCGCTTTACTGTCACTCTTTATTTCTCTAATGTCTCTTCAGCAGTGCCACGTCAAACTCAAACGGATGTACACAGAACAATTCCTTGAGGGTCTCCATTTATTTCTGTACACTTTCAGAGTTAAACACTCAAGGTTTAACTGTGTAGGACAAATGCGTGGTCCATACACATCAGGATTGGCATGTATGATTATTTTATTTTCTTAGCGATTATTAATTGAATAGATTACATTTTTGATTAATGAAGCGTGTTTTGCCATTATTTTTTGTTTCATACAAACGATACAAAACCATTTTCAAATTTAATTTATTTGTGATCTCATACTGTAGATCAGCAATGTTTGTTACTTTAGAAATGTTTTTGAATTATGAATTATTATAAATCGATGAGTTCGATGAACTGTTGCAGCCCTATAGGGTGTGCCAAATGTAGTTCTAAGCGCGGCCATTTCTTGGGTAAACACAGCCTTACACAGGTGTTCTGATTAGACTATAGCATTAGTTCTATGCAATCAAACAATTGAAACACCTGTGTTTTGACCCAAGAAATGGCCGCTAAGGACTACAATGACGTAGCCGCTGGCACACACTATAGCCACCCACGAACCTAAGTAAAACATTGATCCCCGAGGCAGCTACAGGTGTCAGATCCCCAGTCTCTCCAGTGTTCCCACAAACCATATCGGTCATGGTGTGACCTTACAGGGGGACCATCAGGAGGTGTGACCTCCACTGTACGCCATCTGTCCCAGGTCGACCCCAACACAAGACAAGAGGCTAATTAACATATGTAGCTAATTGAAAGGAAAATACTATATCATACATTCAAATACTGTAGGGAGAAAAAGGAGAGCTATGTTAGGAAAACAAATGTTTCCTTTTGTTTTGAATTCACACTCATCACTATTAATCATTTTTGGGGGAGGTGTCTTGGCATTTAAAACAATTCATGCATTTAGTCGACATTTTTATCCAGAGCGACCAGTGCAAGAGGGGAATAATCAGTAGGGATGGTACGATATGAAAATGTCATATCACGATTATTGTGACAAAATAAATCGTGATTTACGATATTATCGCGATAGTCAAAATCCATTATCCTGGGGCGGAACATTTGCCAAAAAATAGCAGATCTACAAGCTCACAACGCGTTGCGTTGCGACGCGTTTTGAGCTTGTAGATCGGCTATTTTTTGGCAAAGACATTTGATAGTGAGTGAAAAAAAGAATGTATCAAGTTTGTATATTATAAGTACCTTTTACCAATTATAGAGGGTTTAAATGGTACCGGATATGCAGCTCGGCAAATAAAAGGTGAATTGATCCCAGTGCATGACGGAGGACGATATCACGATAAATTAAACTTCCACGATACGATTATCGTGAGTGTTTTTTATCACAATAAATGATAATATCGCGTATCGTCCCATCCCTAATAATCAGAGTAAGCATGAACTCAACAAATAAGGTAAATAAGACACATAAGTATAGAGTGCAGCAGAGAGAACAATGTATCGCCTGATACCTCAAAGAAACTAGGATACCAGGTAAACAATGAAGCTAGCATCTGTCTAAAGAACATTCTTAACATTTCATTCATGTTTTGACTTTTAAATGAACTCTTATTCTGAGGGTATCATCCACACAGTAAACCTGTGAGTAGCCTACAGACGTGGACCTTCAGGTTATCTACTCTAGTTACGCTGTTATCCTGTAGATGTGAAGGTTGGTTCCAGCCCTCTATTATCTGGAGGAATCCAACAATGGATTCTTTGTGTAGTTCCATCCATGGAAACTCCACAAGCCGTTCTTCACCTTGAAAAACCTATTTGCGACTCAGTATACAACCACCCACCATCAATAATATGAAGGTTGGCTAATTCCAGTGTTGGAAAAAGTACTCAAATGTAGAAGTACTCTGTTACGAGTAAAAGTCAGGAGTTCAAAATATACTTATCTAATATCTACAACCACACAATGTGTCGCATCGCAAAACACATTGTGAGCTTGTAGATCAGCTATTATCAAAATAAAAGCTGAAATGTATATAGGGCTGAATATATGTTTTGTAATAACATCTACATGAGTAACAAGTAACTAAAGTTTTCAAATAATTGCGGTGGAGTAAAAGTACAATATTTGTCTGAGATGTAGTGGAATATTGAGAATTGGAAATACTCAAGTAAAGTAAAAAAAATCCTCACTTACTTGTACAGTACTTGAGTAAATGTACTTAGTTACTACTGTTCTGGGGCAACACAAGCAGGGATCAGTGTTAGGGATGGGCAATATAGAGATATAATTATGATATGAGACTATCCTATGGGTTTATGATATGAGACTATCCTATGGGTTTATGATATGAGACTATCCTATGGGTTTATGATATGAGACTATCCTATGGGTTTATGATATGGGACTATCCTATGGGGTTTTGGCAATCATAATATTGTTGGTTTTCATCACTAAAACCTTACACACAAAAATGTGTTAAAATGTGTCCTAAAGGTGATAATAGCCTAATAGTCCAACTACATTTTAATACTTTAACATTTTAAAGAATTGTCACAATGTGACGATATCAATGTATTTGGTAATAAAAACTCAAATATAGAGAATATCCGTATATTGGATTTTATCCACATAGCCCAGCCCTAGATGACACCTGTTGTGTGATGATGTTCCACATGATCTGCTTATACTTTGTCAACTTCAGCTCAGTGCTCAAAACCAGCAGCCTAAACAACCATTCTTCTGGTTTCTCACACAATGAATGGATGAATGAATGAACGAACGAACGAACGAACGAATGAATGGAAGCAACAACATGCTGTAATGAACGTGGTGCATCAATAGGATATATGGCTTTGAAACATACTTTTAGCCTTTAATGAAGTAAATTTTGGGTTCCTGACTTCTACTTGTAAAGTATTTTTATATTGCAGTAGGCTATTGATACTTTTAACTTGAGTAAAATATGTGAGTACTTTTTCCACCACTGTAAAAAAAAAAAAAAAAAATAGCCTATGTCAGTGGTTCTCAAAGCCCAGGGACTCTGTGGGTTCCTTTAGGGGTGTCTATGAAAACGGGGCATTAATTGACTCATACAAGTCTGTAACTCTGACAGTGTACAAATGGAACCAAATTAACCACTGTCAGAGTTAAGGGGAGACCTTGACATTTGAAAGTTTGAGAAACACTGCCTATGCATCTACCCCATCATCATCATCATCATCAACAGCAGCAGCAGCACTGCCAGCAGCCAAGCATGCAGTCAGTCAGTCTGTGTCAGACAGCAGCTGAGCAGGTGGGCGGATAGGAGTTGACAACGTCCGGAGCTAACTGTCAAAATAACTGTCAGTGACAAGAGTGGAGAGTCGCTGACTATCGAAAAAAAGACAGATCTACAGGCTCTCAAGGCGTCAGGTCACAACGCCTTGTAGAGCTTGTAGATCTGCTATTTTTCGTCGCATCGCGACGTGTCCCAAGCAAGCGCACACCGGGTGCGAGCGATCGAGTATAATAATTAAACTCCGCACAGCAACAACAATGCGTTAAATGTCCTCGCAAATCTTTTTGTCATACAGCTTCCTAATTACCATTTAAATTCATTATATCAAGACAATAATAAGAGTCCTAAACTATATTGTATCAACACGAGTTGCCTATTATTTATTTCATAAAATGGGAAGGAAACTTCATGTTTACATGGGAGTCACTTATTGCGCTTCGCAGAACCATGCACAGAGGCATCAATTGGGTATGGCAAGCTATGGCAGCTGTCATACCTTGGCTACAGGGGGAAATAATAAAATGTACTGTAATCGTGCCTGTTGCAAGACACCAGTCATGTTGCCATACCTTAGCTTTTTCTGAACTGACGCCGCTGACCATGCGTGACAACACAGGCAATGGTAAATTGAAAGTCTCTCCAAAATGTTTACAGGCTGTGTATTCGCTCTTACCTTTATACGGCAGCGAGTTGACAGTTCTTATTTTCAAAGTTCCACTGATGGACTCGCCAGGACTGTAAACCACTTTATTGTTGGTGAAAGTAATATCAAATTCCTGCAGCTTGCCCATGGTGGCTCTCTCTCCCTCTCTCCGTTCTGTCTGCTACTCTCTCTCTCTCTCTCTGCCTTCCACTGACTGACTGACTGACTGACTGGCTGGCTGGGTAGAGAGAGCTATGCGCATCACTCTCTCTCACCTGCTGCATCTCCCTGCCTCCACCCCCGAGTTGTGACGTCACCCTGGAAATAAAAACATCAACATTGAACGAGAAACTAATCCGTCACCGTTATTAAAATGCAGTGGTGGAGGAAAGTGAGATTTAAAAAAGTAGTCAACCACAATTTAGAAATGCTTTGTTAAAAGTTAAAGTCCTGTATTCTATAAAACTGTTTTATTTTTATTGTTTATTTTATTGAAAATGTCAAAACATTTTAGGCAACTAAACTGCCCTAACAGAACACAGAGAAAACAGAAAAGACAAAGCACCTTAAACCATGTACCAAAAAATATATTAAATATTAATATAATAAAATAAAAAAATAATATTATGAATGAATGAATTGCATTTTACAGTCAGAGAGAGTCCTATACTTGTCATTGTGGGCGCTTCTTGTGCTGGGCACTTTGTGACAGCTTTAATTTATGTAAAATAAATAAATAATAGTAGGCACCATATGCATTGTTTACATTGGGTCCTTTGTAGACATTAAATGACAGACAAATATACAACAATAGTCTACTATGCAAAACACTACATAACAGTCAGACAAAAAAAAAAGAAGGAAAAAAGTGGCTTTGGCTTTGACTTTTTACAGGGGCCAGTTTTGAGTTGCATGCTGATGAATTGAATTCATATAGGACTTAGTGCTGTTAATTGCAGTCCTGACTCCTGTCTAATACATATTCAATCAATCAATCAATCAATAAATCAATCAATCATTGTTTTTAATTGATTTCCCCCCCTACTTTCCCATACTCCGCAGCTGTAAGAAGGATTTTAAGGTAAAAGACACAGAGATACATGCAGAGCTACTCGGCCAGCCCTGGTCAAATGCTCTGAGACAGATGCTTCCATGACAACAGACAAACGCCATGGTTGCCAAGTTACTGGCATGCAGTATCCATGGAAATGGGAACTGATCGGGTCTGAACTGAAGAATCACTTTTTTCCTCCTGTCCGGCCACGTTGTGAAGGCTATACCTCCATTACACCAGTGGTTCTCCTCAAAGTGGGATCTGGGGACCCCCCACCAGGGGTCCTTAGGGAGGGGGGTTCCAGGGGTCCCCCAGGCTGCTATTATTGATATATAATGAGCCAAATGGACCATCACAGGTCTGAAACTCTGAGAGTGTTCCAGGGGGTCCCTAGCAGAATGTGCATATCGATACATCACAATCATTTTAAACACTTCATCCATTTATGGGTCAGCTATTCAAAAATCACACCCAGTGTGAAGTGAGCGGTGCTATTTATGAGTTTATACATCTGCTGTTTTTTAAATCTTTAGAAAATATCGGGGGGGAAAATTAAAACATAAATCTTCTCTTTTGGGCGTCCCTGGCTGGCGCAAACATTTCAGATGGGGGTCCGCGTCCAAATACAAGTCCTTGACTTGGAATTGTATATGATGTAGCCTACGTCACCTATATGTTGTCCATTCTGATGCTCAAAGCTCAAAGGTCAGGCCTTAAACGATGATATTTATGTTCATCACACAATGACTTCTATGCTTTCTATTTTTGATACTTTAAGTACATTTTTGACACCAATACCTTTGTACATTTACTCATTTTGAATTCCGGACTTGCACAGAATATTTCTGCATGCGCGTGCGTGCCTGCGCGTGTTGTGTGTGTGTGTGTGTGTGTGTGTGTGTGTGTGTGTGTGTGTGTGTGTGTGTGTGTGTAATGACACCACGTTAGTGATATCCTTGATCCTGTCTAGTCTACAATTTGTTGGGCCTGGTCTGGGGAATATGATCCTACATCATCACTTCTCTCCTGTTTGGACACCTGATAAATATGATCTCTTCATCGTTGTGATTTATGCCTGGATACACAATAAAGCCATCAGTGTTCATTTAACTTTGAATGTGTATTCCTTTTTTCCAGACTCCCAGAGTTAATTTTACACACAGAATTACACAGTGTAAGTAATTGTGGACTGGAATGTAAATAGGCTACTGTAGCTGAATGATTATCTGGAATGAAAAGCATAATAATTGCTCCACCTAGTGGAGAAATGCAGAAAGCTTTCATCTTTATTTTATTATTTCACCTGAAAGTGCATTGCAATCCAAGGAAGAAAAGATTAACTAATAGCCTGTATCAGTGGTTCTCAACGTTTTTTCTATGTCAAGTAGTTAATATGTTGGCGGTCCCATCTGATTATTTTTTCTTTTGATGTGTTGTCAAAATGTTTCAAGAATTTTTCAATATGTTTCACACACATTGCAATGCTTTGTGAGCTTGTAGATCAACTATTTAATTCAATGTATATACTGTAGGGTTGAAGTGGTTAAAATGATCTTGAGGATAGCCTATATTATTATATATAACCCTTCAAGGACCCCTGGGGGTCCCGGACCCAACTTTAAGAACCACTGGCCAGCATAATGTATAATGATTGCTCAATAAATCATCTGACAAGGAATATACTATAGAATTAATAGCATTAACAGCTGCAGCGATAGCTATATAATATTGTGCAGGAGGTATTCATAGATATTCATATGGCTCTAAAGTAAACAAAAAAACGCATTAGTGAATAAAAGCATGTAACATTCTTATCTCCTCATCTTGCAGACCATAACAATAAACCCCTCATATGTGCTGTAAGTGATATCTATTTGTTAAAATAACGTATCTTAATATAGTAATCAAAGCTATGTGAGTTTGTTCAGTAACATGCTCTCCTCATCTCTCCAACTCTTGAGTCTTTAGTGAAAAAGTGACAAAAAAAGAAAAAGAAAAGCAGAACAAATTGGAACCGAAAAATGTTTAAGCTGATACATAGCTCCAATCAGGGTCCTTTTCAGATAAAATTGGTGTCTCACTCCCACCTGAAAATATATCTACAAAATATCTGTAGAGATGGGGGAGACCCCTGTTGAACAAACACCCTATACAAGTATCAACTATCAGAATATAGAGTTTTAATTTCTTTCTTTTTTTCTCCTTTTCTCTCTCTTGTAACCTCTACTTTTTAACTTTTTGTATCACAAAAGCATCCTCTTCTAGTCTGGACACGTTCACTCCTCCTCCAGTCCCTGGAGCAGGCAGGTGCGTGCGATGGCCCCCGTCACCACGTACGGGTCGCAGTTGGCCGCTGGGCGCCGGTCCTCCAAGTAGCCGCGCTGCTCCTGTGCCACCTGCCGCGGGATGCGGATGCTGGCCCCGCGGTTGGCCACGCCCGCGGAGAAGTGGTTGATGTGAGCCGTCTCGTGCAGGCCCGTCAGACGCCTCCTGTTGTCCTGTCCCCCGCACGGGTCGTACATCAGGATGTGTGCGGAGTGGTTCTTACCCAGCTTCTCTATGGCCTGCTCAATGTGTCTGCAAACACAAAGCACAGCTTCAGCATGATCACAGATGTTTAAAAAGACAGTTGCCTTTAAAAAACACTGAATTATTTTACTGATTACAATATAAAACTTCAAATCTAAAAATGCATTTGCTTATCTAAAAATCTAATAACATAAAACAACTAATAGACTATCATTTACGAGACTGCACATGTATGGGATTGGTGAGTTAGGCTAGTGGCGAAACATAAACAACAAACACATGCAGGTCTCTCTCTCTCTCTCTCTCTCTCTCTCTCTCTCTCTCTCTCTCTCTCTCTCTCTGTCTCACAGGGTTTGTGTGTGTGTGTGTGTGTGTGTGTGTGTGTGTGTGTGTGTGTGTGTGTGTGTGTGTGTGTGTGTGTGTGTGTGTGTGTGCGCACGTCGAGTGCCCATGCGTGCGCCCGTGTCCGAGTGTGTGTGACGTGTGTGTGTGTGTGTGTGTGTGTGTGTGTGTGGGTGTACACTCACTGCAGTCCACCTTCCTCCCTCATAAGCCTGGTGCTGACATTAGTGTGACAGCCAGAACCGTTCCAGTTGCCTTCCATGGGCTTGGGGTCCATGGTGGCGAGGACCCCGAAGTCCTCGCACACGCGGTGCAGGATGAAACGTGCCACCCACAGATGGTCCCCCATCTCAATCCCCTCACAGGGGCCCACCTGGAACTCCCACTGGAATCCCAGAAACAGCATGAAAGGTGAAAATGTGGACAAGAGATACACAGCGGAGGAAAAGGGAAATAAACAACAGAGGAAAGAGAGAGGAGAGAGGCGTAAAAACACACCAGGATGAGTGGAGAAACACAAGATTGTTTGTTTTTCATGTAGTTGACATACAACTACATTAATGTGATTCCACTGTGCAACATTGTAATAACTAGTACTTGCCTGAGAAGGCATAACCTCAGCATTGGTGCCACATATCTTGACCCCGGCAAAGAGGCAGGCTTTGTAGTGGCACTCCACGATGTCACGGCCGTAAACATTGCCTGCGCCCACGCCACAGTAGTATGGGCCTTCAGATGGAAAACAATGAATAAATGACTGTTCAGTGTTTCGTTCCAATCCTTCAAAATGTGTATACAAGTGTTTATTTGCCATTATTACACAGTCCTCAGTGTTCACTTATGCACTTATTGCAACTGCGACACAGTTAAAGCTGCAATCCAGAACAGATTTGAATGAATACGATTGTATTTTATGTATATTATGGAGTATGTTAATACAAAATAACTAGTAATTCTGCCGTGATTGTGTAGGTGTATCCCTACTCTACAACTGAGGAATCTAGACAATGGTGTTGGCAGGTAGGTCACTGGTTGACAAGTAGTATTGCAGCCTGTGGCTCATTAAGCGCAATATCTCCCCTGGTCGAGGATCCGCTCTTATAGAGCGCCAGAGCGGTATACATCTTTCATGAGAGTGACCCGAGTTCAAATCAAGGGTAGGCAGGGGTGTCACACCAAATTCTGGACCCTGGGTAAAGGATTCACTGCGGGCTTGCTTGCGGGAACGCATTATTATAACGCATTATTTTGTGCTTTAACTATTGAAAAATAGCAGATATACAAGCTCACAGCATGGCACGAGTGCCACGCTGCAAGCTTTAGATAAGTTAAGCAGTACCTTGGGGTCCAGGATATCCATTCTGAGGCCAACTAAAAGGGCGTCCGTCGATTCCCAACAGCGTGTATTCCTGCTCCATGCCAAACCAGATGCAATGCTCCTTAACCTTCTCCATCACCTTACTGCAATGGAACCGTTGATTTGATTCTGGATTGGGTGGGAAAAGGCAGTGGATGTGATTCAACTGACAATTATAAATAGAGATACTGTACAATCATCCATTATTTTCTTAGTGATTATTCTATCGATTATGTTTTTGATTTATTGAATAATCGAGAGGCGCAGATTTTTTTATATATTTTAAATTCTTTACATATATCAACAAATCGATGACCACATACTGTAAGCGATGTATCGATAACAATGTAAGCATTAGTTTATAAATTGTCACACAATGGTGTCATACAGAAATAAAATAGCTATGTTCACTATGTGTTTTACTATTTTATTTATTTTATTAGATAATCGATTATCAATCAATTAAATCGATTAGTTCGATCATAGCTGTGTCTTTGAGAAACATGAGGTTGTACCTGCAGGTAAGCGGTTGTACTCGAGGACCTCGCAGAGCACCAGCTTGTTGGGGTCCAGGGTGAAGGGGTCCCTGAACATCCGTATGGGGACCAAGTACATGTCACTGTTGGAGCCCTCGGACTGGGCCGTACTGGAGCCATCAAAGTTCCACTCTGGAATATCTGTCAACAGAATGAACCATCAACAACACAGATGCAATACATTACAAGAAGTATTTTTAAGGTTTTTAAATGGTGTGAAATCTTTTAAGAGAATTGAGATGATTGTCTCAATACGATATCGCCACAATATTCATATTGACGTATTTGATAATAAATATGGTGTGATGATAATATCGATTTTGTCCACATCTGCAACTAGCCCTAGTAACTAAGAATATGTTCCTTGTCATCTCTTCCAGCCGTCACCCAACTAACCCTCATGCTGCACAGTATAAAATGCACCCATGCAGGACGGGTGACCGATTATTACCTTCAATTGATTTGGGCTCTTTGTCCAGAGTTTTAGTCTTGCTGCGCAGGCCCTGTCCCGAGCCATCGAGCCAGATGTACGTGACCTGGCAGTAGTCTCCCTGTGGGAGGCTCAGGTAATGTGGCCGAAGGATCTTGTTAAGGCGAGAACTGTCCGACACTGTCTCCATGTCCACCTTTAGAAAAGATAGTTTACAGCGATGTAAGAGGCATCATATTAGAAATAAATTGAGGGTGACAAAAAAACTTCACTTAAAAGAAAAGCCAATATACAAGCTCACAACACATCATGATGTGAGTTTTTAGATCTACTATTTTCTGAAAAACTAAACATAATCATATTTGTTTAGCTTTTCCGAAAATAGCAGATCTAAAAGCTCACATATCATATATCTTTGGAAAATGTTCACATTCATGCTGAAAATAGGGATGCCATGGTTGAAAGTGGCTAATGAATGTATGGTTGCTTCAGTTCTTACAACTCAAGCTCTAAATGTAAATATGCAATGCATGTAATCCATGTTCATGTGAGGAAAATGTTACAAACATTCTGTACATTAACAAAAAACAAATATTGAATTAATGAATTAAATTCTTTCAATGAATACATTTTTATTTTGTCCAATCTGTATGGTAGAGTAGAGTGTGTTAATGCAATATAACTTATACAATTGGAGTGGTTGCATTTTTTCTCCCTGCTCTTCTATTGAGACATTTAGATCATGTCTATAGGTGAGACATGACCTTTGACACAATCCTGTTTCTGGTTTGACACAACTTTTGACCTGAAAGTCCAGATTCAATTCATCCCTTGAGCTAGCTGGCAGCAGAGGAAAGTTACATAGTGCAGCTTTAACATGTCACAATAAGAGACAAATAGACACTGATAAACACATTGGAACTTACGGTACTTTGGTAGAGTCCAGATGAGATGAAGTTCTGTGTCTGTCTGCTCTCTTCTCAGACTGATTTCTGCTACACTACCTAAACCTGTTTATAGCTTTCAATGACATGCAAATGACTGATGTCACAGGCTCATGTGACTTACAGCATATTAATTCATTCATTCTTAAAAAAAACAACATCATCCATTGTTCCTGTTCTGTGAACTGGAAACATCATATGCTCAAAACAACCAGCTGTAGACAATGCTGACATTAGACATGTACACCTGAGCCAGCCAAAACCTCTCTCTCCCCACGGGAATTAAACATGAATATCCAAGAGAAGGCAGGAGATCTGCTGATGGACAACTATTGATGTTTGCTGAGCCACATCAAAACCTTGCTCCCCAGTGCACATCAGCACACAATTAAAAATATAATATATAGAGGCAGCACATTTTCCATTAGGCTGGCTGTCCTGAGATTGGGAAGGTCAGAACACAGTACAATAAGTCCAATGAGGACATTCACAGAGTTAGGGGTTGTAGAGGCTACCTTCGTAAAGTATAGTGTGTGTGCTGTGGCGTTAAATGATAATATGGGACTGAGAACAAGCACAACACAACATGATAATGTGTGCCTTATGTGGTTGGTGTTTTGGCTCCATCAGCTGGATGTGTTAAAGCAGTGGTTCTCAAACTTGGGGTCGGGACCCCAAGTGGGGTCCCCAAATTATTTTGTGAGGTCCCCAGATGATTAGCTTAAAGTAATATTTTGTTCTCACTCAATGGTAAACAAACCAATACACAGTGTAATTGTATACAGGTTATCTGCATATATATGAAGTGAGAATTTAAAGACTTTCAAGACCGTTTTAATACCAAACTGGCCAAACTGTCAAATATTAAGTACCTAAGCAAGGCGAACATTGTGTAAATAGCCGATGGCCGATTTTCACAATATCTATCTGTGGAACCGAGTCACATTAAATGTAATAACTACAACTCAAAGTGCTTGTCAGGGTGGGAGTCCCCAGTTCAAATATGTTTATTTTGGGGGTCACAGCCTAAAAAGGTTTGAGAACCACTGTGTTAAAGTATCCTGATTTCAATAAGGATAAAGACTTCAAGTTTTCTATAAATAATGTGGCTCTACTTTCTCTACTGTATGCTCGCCCATTATTCTCACAGCCCATGGTCAACTGGGAGTATACAGTATCTCCCATTTCTGATGTGTATTATATAAACTTGTTTTTGTGTCATCTCATCTCATGTTTTGTGTTTCGTTATTTTCAGCTGGTCTCACCTGTCATGTCATTATCTGGATCATAGATTGCCTCTCACAGGGAGAGGTTGTTACTACACAATATAGTGTGTGTGTGTGTGTGTGTGTGTGTGTGTGTGTGTGTGTGTGTGTGTGTGTGTGTGTGTGTGTGTGTGTGTGTGTGTGTGTGTGTGTGTGTGTGTGTGTGTGTGTGTGTATGCGTGTGTATGCGTGTGTATGCGTGTGTATGCATGCATGTGTGTGTGCGCGTGTGTGCCTGTTCTGTTTGTTTCCCTGTTTTCAAGTGCAACCTACACACAATTGACATGCTTGAGTCTGAATTCTGAATGAGCAGTTTGGCTGCAGGTAAACAAACAAAAAAAGATTTTCATCATGGGGAATGAATATGGGAATAAGTAGGTCGTTGGACCTATTTTGATGTCGTCTTCTAGGTCAGCACTCCCAGGTTGCGTTGACTTATAAATTGTGTCTTCCTCCACAGGAGTTGTTGCTGGGTTTTTGCCAAGTACATAATGCACATGACATATCTGGTTTATCAGTGTCTTCGACTTCAAGGACACTTCAACTCTAAACCTGGAGGGGGGTTGCTCTACCTCCTAAGCCACCTGACTGGGGAGAAACAGGATGGAGTCTTATGGTACGTATTCCTATTTTCCCAAAACGCTTGAATGGCCTCCCGGTAGGGGCTCCTCACTGGCAGGTGAGACCGTAGGATACAACAGCAGTCACAACACAGAAATGTGTGGGGGGAGGAATTGATTGGCATAACGACAAAATTGGGGAGAAAAGGGGAGTAAAAAAATATATTCTATAGCTACTTGAATAATGGAGAATATAGTTGTTGAGATGCAATAAAAGTAACTTTCTTTTAGATAAATGCTTTAAATCCAATGAAAATATAGTGCATATCAATTTCTTTGATTTATTTTTGTCAACATAATCCTCTTGGTCACAATAATGATAGGGATTTTTATACAATACACAGGATCTGACACAATTATCCTTTAAGCACACAGCCTACAAACAAGGAGCCTCCATAGCAAGCAGAGAAAATAGAAAATAGGCCCCCGATCATTACAATCTTCAGTGTTCATGTATCCTTCAGTAACTGAGAGAAATGGAACACGTCATCAGTAGGCTATGATAGGCCAACGTATGCCTCGCATGAACAATGATATCAACAGCAGATCAGCCATCATACAATAAACAAACGTGTCGCAAAACGACATTCTTTTGCTCAAAGATTCCACATGGTGCAGACAGGACAGGTGCACAATGTACAGATCAGAACAAAAAGACAATAGGCCTCCAAGGGGCGACTGTGAGGTCAATGTCCTATTCATACAGCTACAGTAAGGGATGAGAGGTCATGTGTGTTGTGAGTCTGTGCTGTACATCCTCCACATATGTTCATCTTGACACTGCTTTTCTCACGATCCGACAACTCTTTCGTGGGTCTCTCCCTCGCTCCGTCCTGCAGGGTTCTGTCCTGGTGAGCTGGCTGCTCACACTCCAGGCTCCCTGCACCCGATTACTATATAGAGGAAAGACCAATTCACTGTTCATTGCGTTGACTAAAAACGTTTTCACTGCCTAAAGAAAAACTATAAGCTATGATGACTAAAACTATGACTAAATATATTGACAATTTCATCAACAAATAAAAAACAGACTAAAATGTTAAGGAGGGACTAATGGAGAAGAGATCCAGTAGATTAGAACAAGTCATTTTGGTTGCGCTTGGGTGTTGCGCTCTGAAAATAGCAGATCTACAAACTCAAGCAGAAGCTTGTAGATCTGCTATTTTTCGTATGCAACCAAGTGTAAAATCAGACATTATGACGCCATCAAGACCCGCCCAAATAGATTGGCATTTGGCATAGAATTTGACCCAAATGATTCATGGTATAGGAACCAAATGGACCCTTCAGGTGGGCACTATAGGGACATCTTGGCACCTCAATGTAAAATTGGCTATTTTGTCCAAAATGTTTAAAAATATATCTGGGGGGAAAAAAACTTCTTAAGTAATGTGACTTCATTTTATCCTTCAACTTCTTGTTTATGCTCCAAAATGATAGAGGTTTTGTAGCCTTTTGTAGCATTTGTAGAAATATTAAGCATTACATGCATGTTTCTTTTTACCTAAGACCATTTTCACACACACACACACACACACACACACACACACACACACACACACACACACACACACACACACACACACACACACACACACACACACACACACACACACACACACAATTATTAGGCTATATATATATATATATATATATATATATATATATATATATATATATATATATATATATATTTTTTTTTTTTTTTTTACATTTTGGACAAAATAGACAATCGAAGTGCCCAGATGTAGGCTATCTAGTGCCCACCTGACATGTTAGTCCCAACAATGAGGACTTTGCAGCAGCCTACATTGGGCTACAATTATTTTTTACAATGCCTATTAATAAACTGGGGATCTTTCAAATTAAAGAGAATATACAGCTCTAATTTATAGCTTAATACAGCCTATTAACACAATTCAACATTCATTTCCCTATACGAAAAGCATATTACGTCTATGATACCCACATTACCCAGCTTTTTAGGGAAGCTCACCTTGCGTACAGCATAGGTCCTACATGCCGTTTGCGGGGCTTGTTCGCCTGCCGCCGGTACTGCATGACACCACAGAACAGCTCATGAGCGATCATCACATACAGCAGGAAGATGAGCACCGCAGGCTCCATCCTCTCTCCACGGAACCAACCGCGGTGCGTGCGCTGTGCACATCACTGTCTGTCTGTGCACGGAGTCACTGACCGTCCCCGTGCCGCGTGCGTGACAAACCCGTCACTGTGCAGAGAATTCTTCCCTCTGAAACAGATACGGTGCCCTGCATGATGCTGTCCATTGTGTCCAAGTTCAGGTCCTCAGACACGGCTGCAGCGGGCGCTGTCACCTAGACCCATATAATGATGATGATGATACTCAATTCTAATGCCAGCGTTTAAATGCTCCGCTTAGGCTATAATGTTATCATCGGGGACGGGTTATAGGATACACTTGTGAAATGCATTGTAGAGTTATTATAGAGTAATTGTAGGCTATCATTCATGAGCGCGCCCTGCAAAGGACACGTTTTCAACGAGACGGGATGCTGGCGTTGCCATTGGTCACTCACTCAGCAGCATCCTAATTTGAGCTGCCTGGCGTTTGTCAGAATCGGGCGCAGTAGCCGGATTCTAGTGCTGTTTTCATTATGAAGAGCACACTCACGTTCTTCCTCGGCAGATGTTGGCAAGCATAATTAAGCTCGCAATTTAACTTAAATTATAGCCTAATAATTAAGGCATCCGCGAAAGGACGCACGCACGCACACACACACACACACACGCTGCACGCACACACACAAAGATAAGGCTTTGAGTGATCTTCGAATAAAAATGTTTTATTTAAAAAACACTTTGATCTTTAATTCATTCAATTTACAGAAATCTCATTATTTCAATTACAGGATTACAATCAAATTGAACCCAACATTCACCAATAACTTATACATAGGCTACATATCATTAGCCTATTATGTTTTACAACAATTCAGATTTTTACTAACCAGTCCAAGATCATAAGAGAATTCCTGGGTCCTCACTTTTGGTTTCACGGACCTTTTCCCTCTCTCTACAACACTACAGCAAAATCCTCAGTGTTAATTTATCCATTTGTAACTTGAGAGTGTACAAATATAAATATTTGGTCACATTTCACTGATGATTTTAATGTTTGGCTAACTTCTCTCTCGACTAGTCTACCATGACTCCACACTACAGCATCATTGCTCTTCAAACAAGCCTCACCTCAAGGCAACTTCTGCATGGATTTTACATCTGTTGGCAGGTGGTTTTACAACAAATACATTACTTTTTACTGGTCGGGCAGGTGTGTTACTGGTCCTTAAATCAATAACAGGGCAGGGGTGTCACACCAAATTCTGGGCTCTGGGTACAAGGATTCACTGCGGGCCCCCCGTGAATGTTCTTCATAGGGGGAGGGGGTATTTAGACTGGGAACGCATTATTATATAAAATACATATATTCAAAGATTTGCACTACAAGCTTGCAGCGTGGCACTCTGTGCCGCGCTGTGAGCTTGTATATCTGCTATTTTGTGATAGGTAAAGTATAAAATAATTAATGCCCCCCCCCCCCCCCCCCCCCTTGTTACGCCCCTGGCCGTCAGAGCGGACTTGAGCCTGGTGAGCTACGCCTGAGTGAGATGCCAGGCCAGTGAGTGGCCGCGCTGAGCAGCCTTCCTGCAATGTGGACCAATACCAACCTGTAGGTGGACAGCAGCAAAGTACAAACTTGAGTACTATACTAAAGTAACACATTTTGAGTATCTGTACTTCTACTTGAGCATGTGTACCTTTGGATGACGTTCAGTTCAGTCCACTACAATTCAAAGACAGATATAGTACTGAATTTGAAATCCCCTTTTTCCTAGCAAAGAGCACCTTTCTACTCTGCATTCAGGCCCATCTTTCACAGACTTTAAGAACACTGGGCAGCACCTCCTCTTTTGCTTTTCTTCTTTGATACAGATAGTGTACTTTTGACTTCACTATATTTCTAGGAAGAGAAAATGTACATTATGAATTAACCACTTAATTGTAGATCTACAAGCCTTGTCCACCGCACTGACATGTTCACAGGGAGAGAGAGAGCTCCAACCCGTTGCCAAATCTATGGCGGCTTCACTCATTTGTCCTTCACAATGGATCAGGGTGTTTTCCGTCCATGTGTGTGTGTGTGTGTGTGTGTGTGTGTGTGTGTGTGTGTGTGTGTGTGTGTGTGTGTGTGTGTGTGTGTGTGTGCTTGTGTGTGTGCTTGTGTGTGTATGCGTGCGTGTGTGTGCGTGCAAAGACGACACAAGCAGTTCTGCTGCTGTGATATCGTCTCAATGGTTGAGCGCCACCTTCAGGTGGCAGGGAGCCCTAGTCCCCGACTCAGGCCACCTCCATCTCCCTCACCACCGGTTCACTCTCCTGTCAGAAGAGCAGAAATATATCAAGATGAGAACAACCTACACAGTAACATCAATCAGCTGTGAGGGAAACTAAATCCCCCACAGTTGTGCTGTAGCCTACCTTATAACCTACTTTCAGTGAACAGCAGGGATATTCATGAAGCATTGGATTTGTGTGTGTGTGTGTGTGTGTGTGTGTGTGTGCGCGTGCGCGCGTGCGTGCGTGCATGCGTGCGTGCGTGCGTGCGCGCGCGTGCGTGTGTTAAAGTTCATAATAACCATAGCTAAGATGTGGTGTGTGTGTGTCCTCAAGCACACAATCCGATCCATATAACGAGAATGACATTTTAATGATATACTGTAACATGCAATGAAACATATAAAATCCCTTACCGAGTATGTTTCATTGGTGAACCCAGCAATCATTTCATCATGGTTCTGCTGCACCGGTGGCACAGTCACACGGTCCTGCTGTAGAATAGTTAAATGTGACATTTAGACACACATTTGCACACCACATAATAATAGCACTAGTAATATGAATGTACAGGAGATTTCATAAAGAGAAATGCTAGACCACTTGTGATCTACAGTACTAATGCCCATTGCACAGATCAATGCTCACATTGATTAGCTTGTTGTTGTTGTCGGGCAGAAACCTTGTGTCTCCATGTTTCTACTCTTTGGGCCTTTCTTTTCTTTTCTTTTTTACGCAAATTAATACTACAGTGTCACAAAAGTAGCAAAATCAGTCTAGCTATTAGATCTGCTATTTGTGAAAGGTTTTTAAAGTGAAGGTAAAAGTGGTTCTTTCTGGGCTTTTCATACATTTTGAACCAATGACAAGTATTGACAGGAGCTTTTGACAAAATAATAATAACTACTTTGGTTCCATTGAAATACAGGTTCTTTTTTTTCCTTTCATTTTCTGAAAAGTGACTTGTTCTGAACATGCACAAGGTTTCCACCCGGCACCGACGTTTGTACTCCAATTACTGTAGTTAGGATGACAGATACACTCACTGTGAGATCAGGCTCATATATTTCATTGCTGAAACCACCAGCCTCTCCAGACGCCGGTGGGCTAGCATCCATTTTGGCTCTCTCCCGTGTTTTCAGGTAGTAGTACAGTAACCCACACAGTGTGCCCACTAGCAGCATAACAACAATGACCGATGCTGCAATACCTCCTTTATCGTCTTTGGGTGGCTTGGCTAAGGGAGATTGGCATACTGTTAGATATTGTCTGACACAGATATAGCAATGAAGAGAACTTGGACTAGAAATCTTTCTTAAACTAATAGTTCATATACACTGTAGGGTTGTAATACAAAATAAGTATTTGGAAAAATAGGTTGATAGACAGATAGGTAAGTCAGGCATACAGTGGCTATAAAAAAAATAACAAGCTTCCATTAACATCTAAAGTAAAACTAGATAGGAAAACTCCCTGAGATAGCTCCTATATCTTTGCATACTGTAGGGGAGGCACCTGCTTTTTGTTTTACTATAGCTGCAACCACACAGCCAGTAAATGTTTCATTTTGATCGGAGTAACAGGTTATGAAATGTTTTTTCCCAAGCAGATTAATCCAATTAAACAAAGGTGTATCTATAATTAGAATTGTCTATCCTTTTTTGAATAAACTTTACAGCTCAACATTTACTTTATCAAAAGGGATGAATTATTCCTACAGCCACTGTATGGATAGAGAAATTAGGAGGCTACTGTATATACTGTATATCCTTCCGCATGGTGGGGAAATTAGATTTGTTTGTCTTACGTGGCAATGTATCCAGCATGTTTCCATCACAGTCGACACCTATGGTTAATTCAATATCATCCAAAGCCAGAACTCCCGCAGAGCCTGTGATTCCTTCAAGCAAAATCTGATAACATAGAAACATAGGATATAATCAACACTTAAACTACACAGTCAGTTTTGTGTGCATGCTGTACATATAGAACAGTGGTTCCCAACTGCAGGGATCTTGGTTTGAAGCACCTCGGTCCGGTTGGATTTAAGGAGCAGCACAGTATCTAGGGGCCCAATATTGGGGGGGTTTAAGACTCTAGTCCAGGGGTCTTCAACGTTTTCAGGCCAAGGACCCCTTAGTTGAGAGAGAGATGAAGTAGATACCTTTTCATAGATTCCATATAGTTTAATTGTTTGACAGCACAATCATCAGTGTATTTTGGATTCATGTCAGTTTGTGTTTTCAGATATTTAACCACTTGAGCAGTCTTTACCTAATAAACGTGACCTTTTACTCTGTACTTAGTCTGCTCTTTTTCCCCTCTACACCAAAACTCTTGCCGAAAACAGCAAGCTCACAACACCTCGCATCAAAGGCGTTGTGAGCTTGTAGATCTGCTATTTTTGGCTACAGTTCTCAGAATATGGACACTAGGGTTCAAGTTGTTAATATAAAAAGGATTGGAAGATTTGGAGGACCCCCTGTAGTAACTCTGAGTACCCCCTATAGGGGTCCCGGACCCCCTGTTGAAGACCCCTGCTCTAGTATTGTTGGGGTATCTTTTCAGAGATGTCAAGTAAGTGGGACTTTTCTGGTGGATTCAAAAGGTAGTATCCATTATGTCCAGACTCAAGATGTCAATATTGCTTTTGTTATGTTCAATTTGAGAGAATCGTTAACTTTGCATGGTACTGTATATCTGCTTCAAATTGCTTCCTTTGATTGACTGGTGACACAAATATACAAGTAACTGACACAAGGAATTAATAATCAGAATCCTTTATCCTATCTACCGTTGTTCCCTATTGAGCTTGGCACATGTAGCACGTGTCTTCTTATCTTTTCACTCTCAAGAAGTGCCTGCAATGTAGTGCATTTGAAACTACATTGCAGTGCACATCATGGGGTAATCACTGCTTGCCTCCTGTGAATTGTTTTATTTTTGTTTAGTTTCTGTTTATTTCGTTGCTGAGTGAGGTCAGCAGACAAAGTGACACGAGTGAGATGAAAAAAACCTGGGTTGTGCTCTACTGAGCGAACACACCTTTCTAGTTAATTAATACATGTACATTCATTCATTCATCTATCATATCCAGACACTACATTACACTTGTAGTGTTGAGTCTCACCTGGTAATCCTGAGTAGATTCAATGGTGAGGTCAAAGCGTCTCCACACTCCTGCCACCTCAGTTACCACCAGCAGTTCTGCTAGTTCACCTTTAGTTTTCTTCTTCACCTTCAACTGGCTGTCAGCTGATTACGCAGATGGCACAGATTACAGTATACATTAGTATAAATTCCTTCCATCCATCCACCACCACATCCTCAACATTCAAAAAACCTAATATTCCTGCCATTGTATTTGTTGTCATTGTTTTATGTTCCCGGAAAAAGGATCCAACTGATTTTGGTGACTCAACAGCCTTTCCTCTAAGGCAATCAAATCCTAGTGGGAGGACTGTATTAAACTTGCCGAGTGCATACATCCCTGGAGGATGAACCCTAATTTGAGTGACACCTATGGTTGAACCCACTTTGCACACAAGATATTGCATAATCCAATAGGAATATTACTATTGACCCCCGCATGGGTCCATTTGTACACTCTCAGAGTTAAATTAACACTGAAGATGTCACAGTGTAGATTGGGGGCCCAGAGATAAGAAATGTTATCAAATGGGGGTCCGTGGACTAATGCATATCAAACTGAAGGTCCTTGAAATGAAAAAGCTCTGAAAAGCACTGGTGTAGATGCATATGTAGCCCCCATAGTTAGTACAGCCAGGACCTGGCACACTTCCACTCTATACTTAGCCTGTGCTTTTTCCCCTCTACACCAAACCTCTTTGCCAAAAATAGGATCGTCTATTTTTAGCTACAGTTCTCAGAATATGGACACTAGGGTTCAAGTTGTTAATATAAAAAGGATTGGAAGATTTGGAGGACCCCCTATGGTAACTCTGAGGACCCCCTAGGGGTCCTAGACCCCCTGTTGAAGACCCCTGCACTTACAAGACGATGGCCTGTGAGCCCAGAATCTGAGGCAGGTGCCCTTGGTTGGAGGCAGGTGTGCACTCAGCAGCAGAGCAGTGTTGGTGCTTGGGGTTCGACTGCTGCCGGGAAGGAACAGGAAGTGACCTGCGAGGGAAATGAAAACAGGAAGAGTGTATTTTGCAGGTCTTTCAGTCAGAGTGTATCTAAAAAGCAACTGGCAGCGGAAACTTGTGATTGGCTGCGCGGAGGAGACGAAAGTCCAGGGGACGGAGATACACCTAAACCTAACTTTAACCCTAACCTCAGTCAAACTTAACCTGACTTTCGCCAGATAGTTGCAGCAGTGCGTAACGCTCTGCCTTACATCTGGGATCTCTCGGCCAGACTCGATGTAAGGGGCGGGCCATTTTTTGAATTTCTGTAGCAGGTGATTGGATGTGGCCGTTTCTATCACAGTCTGGGAGTGCCAACTCCAACCACTCATATTGGCCTGTCTGCATGACGTTGCACCCAGAATCCGCCTCCTGGGTTTCCACGTGGTCTGCAATCAGACTCTATTGGCTCAGAGCCGCTCAGAGCCCGCCCATAGCTGCCGCTGATTGGTCCGGCCCGGGACTTTACGAGTGTTATCAACTCTGGCAGACCGAGCCCAGATGGTAAAGCAATGCAACGCAATGCTGCCACCATCTGGCGAAAGTCAGGTAAAGTCAAACTAACGCTGGTGATAGATTCCATATAGTTTCATTGTTTGATAGCACAATCATCATTGTATTTTGGATTCATGTCAATTTGTGTTATCAGATACTGTATGTAATCACTTGAACCGTCAATACTTAATAAACTTGACCTTTCACTCTGTACTTAGTCTGCTCTTTTTCCCCTCTACACCAAACCTCTTTGCCAGAAATAGCCAATCTACAAAGATCACAACGCCTCGCAGCACGAGGCGTTGTGAGCTTGTAAATCTGCTATTTTTGGCTACAGTTCTCAGAATATTGACAGTTGGTCACGTTGTTAATATAAAAAGTATTGGAATATTTGGAGATCTCCCTGTAGTAACTCTGAGGACCCCCTATGGGTCCCAGACCCCCTGTTGAAGACCCCTGCATTATGTTACCTCTCTCGGTCCCCAGGGTGTGGTCGTGAGGAGGGGTGAGGTAGTGTTTCTCTGTCTCTTGGCTGGTCAGCTCCCAGTCCAGTTGGTCCTGATGGTGACTCTGAGTGTTGCTCCAGCCACACAGACCTTGCTCCAGGCTACATTTGGAACCTGACACATAAATGTTTGATAGTTAGGAACCAAATGGACCCTAAAGCGTGTTTTTTCATTGCAAAATGTGTTTTTCAGGGCAAGGAGAGAGAGATAGATACATAGCAGTGTGCAAATGTAATTGACATAATGTGAGGTTGATTTCTTTATTTACGTGCTCCAAAATCCGCTCCTATATTCGTCCGAAAAAACGCAGCAGTGTGCAACAATCTTTACAGTTCTGTAACTCTGAGAGAGTTATGGGGTTAAAAGTTTAAACCCTACAGTATATTCCGTGTGGATCCTGTGGATCCTTCAAAGGGTCCTTAAAAAGTCACACCACAATGACAAAGGAATGCCACCAGAACAATACATTACAGCATTTTCGACTTGCCGTGTGAATAGTCCTATGAATGCATGGATCGAATGTTGACATCGTATTTTTTATATTTATATTTAGAATGTTCTAATCCAGTTGTTCTCAAACTTTTTACGCCAAGTACCACCTCAGAAAATATGTGTCTCCCCAAGTACCACCATATACCGGTATGTTAAAATACAGGCGCATAGACCCACTGTGCATACAGTATATGGCACAGTTAACACAGGTGGCCAATTTATTCCTTGAATTCATGATTTTTTTAGTTTTTGTTGCATTTATAAGCCAATAATTTGATGACCGGGTCATCAAACAGATTTATCTATTTGTGAACTTCCCATGCAAACTGATGATATTTCTGATGTGATTAATCCATTCTCAAATCCTCTATTAACGGCTAGGTGTGCCCTCATGCTCATTTCAGCACAGCTGGAGAGCCTATTTCAATCAATTGCTTGGTCAGAAGAACTACCTGTAGTATAATATAAATATTTCACTCTACTTATATTTTATTTTTATTTTTGGGAGACTCCTCGGAGTACCACCAGAGGGATGCCCATGTACCACTAGTGGTACATGTACCACAGTTTGAGAACCACTGTTCTAATCATATTTCTAAGAGTATACTCTATGTCCACCTTGCACTTCAATTGCATTTGCAGTTTGCAGTATCATAAGTTCCTTATCACCATAAGTATATTTCAAAGCTTTTTATAAGAGAGAACAATTCAGCTGAATGATTTTGATGACATTTCAATGACAATTCTATTGTATGATCTGTCATGTTACCATCATTGTATCTCAACCCTTTTCAGGCAAGCCTGTTTGTAGATCGACATTCATTGAAACACTGGTTTTGGTGACATGGTCACATAAATTACCTGTAAGGTACTGTAATAAGGCCAATGTACGAACCTTGATCTTGACATGGGTGACCTGAGAGAATGACGTCATCGATTGCAATGTGAGTGTTTCTGCCCCCTGCTCCAGTCACCTCGAATTCCAGCTACGCAAAAAGGTAGAACATTTCATCATGCTTTACCATAATAATGTATAATATGTATAATTCCTTACAATAACATATAAAATAGTATAAGATAGGGCATTATCGACTTGTGATTTTTGCAAGTCGACTCGACTCAGTAAAAAGTTGAGTTGAAGTCGACTTTATCGTTTGATGACGTCATCACATCACACACGTCCCACCAATTATTTTGGGGGGTCCCCAGATGATTAACTTAATGTGAAACATTGTTTTCTCACTCAACAGTAAACAAACCAACATAAAGTTTAAGTGTATAGATGGTATCTTCACATCTCTAAAGTGCCAATGTAAGGACTTTTTAATACCTCTAAAATGGCAAATTAAACATTGTCCAAATTGTCAAATATATAGAGGCAGAAATTGTGAAAATAGCCGATCTACATGCTCACAACGCCTCGCAACAATAATAGAATGTTTTTTTTTTTTTCAACTTCGACTTTCGATTTTCTCTGGTGGGAGTCGACTTGTGTAATGAAGTCGACTGAGTCGACTTGTCGACTTTTTCGTTAATGCCCTAGTATAAGATACAATGATGGACCTCACAATGTGTTGCACTGCAACACGTTGTGTGCTTGTAGATCAGCTATTTCAGTGTGCAACACTCATGCGCAACAAAGTATAACAAGCTATACTGTAGATGAGCCTGTGACTGAACAAGCAACTGTTTAATAGCCTGAAATGTCCAGGCAGCGCAGAAACAAAGTATCGATGCATGGATATACTGTACGTATGGAAGCACATGTACTGTAACTGCACATCAGATTTTAACCACACAAAGACAAAAATAGCAGGTCTGCAAGCATACTCATACCACAATGTAACGTGACGAGTTGTGATCTTGTAGATTGGCTATTTTTGGTGAAGAGATTTGGTGTAGAGAGGAAAAAAGGAGAGGGCCCAGTATATATTGCCAGCGGTTAAAATATGAGCAACCTCCATGAGTGTCTGGTGCATTTTTACAAATTGTTTCCTGACTAGGAAATCAATGTAGTTCTCAGCTAATTTTCAATTTAGGAAGTAGATTTTTATTCATTTCTTTTTAGAATTCGCAAAACAAATACTGAAATGATGAAATGAAATACTAATTAAAACATTTTCTATCCTCTATTGGCAAATGAATGATTATCATTATTTTATGAGACTGAAGTGCAAATGAACTGAATCCATGAATGAATTAACACATTTAGAACGGGTACACATTTTGTGTATCATTATTTTATGCTTTAACTATTGAAAAATAGCAGATATACAAGCTCACAGCGTGGCACCGAGTGCCGCGCTGCGAGCTTGTAGATCTGCTATTTTTGAAAAATCGTGAAAATTCGAATTTTGACCCGATTCTATAAGTGTCTTTTGAATCCTTCTAAGACTTTTTGAAAAACCTATGTTTCTTTATGTCAGCAATCTGGCCAGCCATCGTCAAAGAAAAGGTCCTTTTCACTTAACTGGAGCTCAGTTAGTCTGTTCTTGAGAGACTACTATGTCAGTGGTTCTCAAACCTTTTCATGTGAAGGACCCCCAACGTGATATGTATTTGGCCACAGACCCCCCTCTCAAAATATTTAGTTCCAGGGACCACCCAGAAGCAAAATTTGAGTTACAACCGTTCGCTTTGAAAATACATATATTCAAAGATTTGCACACATTTTCACGACTTTTTCAAAAATTGCAGATCTACAAGCTCGCAGCGCGGCACTCGGTGCCGCGCTGTGAGCTTGTATATCTGCTATTTTTCACTGGTTAAAGCAGTCAATAATTCTAGGCCTAAATGGGTTAATGACTAGTGCTCCTGTGATGTCCATGTATGTGTACCTGCCAGTCCACCAGGGTACTAGTGATGTTGCCGCTGGCATGGCGCCACTCATCTCCCTGGTCCAGGCTATCAGAGAACACCACCACTCTCTCTCCCACCACCGGCTTCATGTACACAGTGAGAGAACCTGGCGTACACAACGCAAGCGTAATTTGTATAGGGTTGAAGGGTTTAATAAACCCAAGGGCCCCCCTACTGGTGTGACAGTATTATTAATTCATAGGCTATTATATCGCTGTTGTCGGGTGAAAACCTTGTATGTCCAAAACCGTTCATTTTGCATTTTTCATTTAAAAAATTATTTAAACTAGTGAAAACAGCCGATCTACAAGCACAGTGCTTGTAGATCTGCTGTTTTCACTACTTTTGTGCGAGGGCCTTGTACGATGAAGCAGGGCTTTGCTTTGCGAAAGAACATACAAATTTGAAACTTGGAGATATGAGGTTTACACCCGACAACGACGATATGTATTTTGTCATTTCCAATATATTAGGGGTCTCTAATCTCCTAATCTATGGGCCCCCCTCACAGCAGTACAGGGCCCTTTTGATCTGAAAACTCATGCAGAATAAGATCTAATTTCGCCCCTGGTACACAATACACATAGACATGTATAGGAAACCAGGGCTGGGCGATTGTCGCGATTATTTCAAACTTTTGCCTCGATTACGAACCCATGCACTAGGGGTGCAACAGTTAATCAAATTGATTATAATTTAAAAAAATCTATATTAAGTTAATAAAACCATCAGTTAATAATCAATCCCCAATTTGGGCTTATCCTTATAGGCGAACATTTTCAACAAAAACTCTAAACTAGTGAAAATAGCCAAATCTCTCTCTATTTTTTCACACCAATATGCGAGTAAAATAGCCTAGGTGTTTATTCGATTTTTATATCAAATATTTAAAAAATATATTGTAAAATACGTGCTTCTCGTTTATACGAAAAAGTAATCAATAGAATACTCCCTATGAAAACAATGGGTAGTTGCAGGCTTCCCTAGGTTCTTACCAGGAGCGCCTCCACCGTTGTGGTACCAGAAATGGACACACTCAGTACTGTGAGCTCCACTGCGGACAGGGGAGGACAGAGTGGTTGTGCTTCCTGGAGCAAGGACGCTCATGTCGGTTTCTGCCATCATGTAGAAACCTACAAGTCAAATATAAGCACAGTATTATTATAACTCATTGGTTTTCAACCTTTTTTCATATCAAGGCCCATTATTTATTCTGCATTTGCACCACGGACCACCATTTGCTCAGATTTAACATATCAGACCCCAAATATTTTGTTGTCGTAGAACAGGCAAACGTTGATCAAAATAACTAGACTTTGGCGATAAGGCCTTTCTGCGTGGAGTTTGCATGTTCTCCCCGTGTCTCACCCTCACAAAAAAATGCAGTAATCCTGGTCTCTATAATGCCTCCCCCTGGCCAGCCGGGGCGCCTGATGGAGGGGAAAGGAACTGGTTGGAATAACGTGTTCCTTCCACGCGCTACTCTAAACCGGGGAAATCCCCACTGTCAGGTGAAAAGAAGCAACCTGCACTCCTCATGCATAGAAGGAAGCATGAGGTCAGTCCGTTCTCCCCAAGCGCAGCAGAGGGAGAGCAGAGCCCAGGATTACATAGGCAGTTGGCACTGGGTCAAAATGGGTTACAAAATCTTGGGAGAAAAATTATAAAAATAAAAATAAATAACTAGACTTCTACATTCTCTAATTTTGTTGACTTCTTGTAAATTAACTAAGTAATGCAGATGTTTAACAATAATTCTATAAGGGTACATTTGGTTTCCATCTCTCAATCATTTACAAACCCCAATTCCAAAAAAGTTGGGACGCTGTGTAAAACTTAAATAAAACAGAATGTGACAATTTGCAAAACCTTTTTTGACCTTTATTCAATTGGATACAGTACAAAGACAAGATGTTTAATGTTTTACCTTAACAATTTTATTGATTTTTGTAAATATATGCTTATTCTGTATTTGATGCCAGCAACACCTTTCAAAAAAGTTGGGACAGAGGTAACAAAAGACTGGGAAAGTTGAAGAATGCTAAACAAAACACCTGTTAGTGTTTGGAACATTCCACAGGTAAACGGCTTAATTGGAAACAGGTGTGTCATGATTGGGTATAAAAAGAGCATCCATGAAAGGCTCAGTTGTTCTGCATTTGCGCCACAGACCACTGTTTGCTTAGATTTAACCTCTCAGACCCCAAATATTTTGTTGTTGTAGGAGAGATAACAGGCAAACGTTGATCGAAATAACTAGTCTACATTCTGTAATTGTGTTGACTTCTTTGTAAATTAAGTAATGCTTAACAATAATTCTATAAGGGTCCATTTAGTTTCCATCTCTCAATCATTTAGCTGGGGACCACCAGGAAACCCCTCAAGGACCACTGGTGGTCCCCGGACCATTGGTTGAGAACCACTGATATATCCGGATCATATCGATCTGCAGAAAGACGTCTGGTACATTTGAAACAACTTGTAACTGATAGACCAGGGGTCTTCAACAGTGGGTCTGGGACCCCTAGGGTGTCCTAGAGTTACAACAGGGGGTCCTCCAAATCTTCCAATCCTTTCTATATTAAACTCATTGAATGCCCTTTTCAAGATGGCCGCCAAGTACCAGGATGCCACGTTCCTAAATTTCTAGTGCACGGATCAATTTTTAGTGCACGGATCGTGCACGCCCATGCACCATATATGCACCATATGTGTAGTACTTTTTAACAGCTTTCAAACAAAAAAATCCGCTTGGAAATCCGTTCAGGCATTCATGAGATAGAAGCCTTCAAAGTCAGACAAAACAAACACTGCCACCTTCCTAAATTTCTAGTGCACGGATCAATCTTTAGTGCACGGATCGTGCACGCCCATGCCTAGATCATGCACCATATGTGTAGTACTTTTTAACAGCTTTCAAACAAAAAAATCCGCTTGGAAATCCGTTATTCCGGCATTCATGAGATACAAGCCTTCAAAGTCAGACAAAACAGCCATTTTTGACATTTTGAAAGATGTGTTTGTTATGGGGCTAAACATGCAATTTCGCAATTGCGATCATGCCTAATACATTTGAGGCATTTTTAGAATTTTTTTTATAATTTCTTTTTTTTTTTTTTTTTTTTTTTTAAATGGCTTCCAACTCGGGAAACTCGGGCTGTGGCAGCCTGGGACTACTGTAATAACTCGGGAAACTCGGGCCTTGGCAGTCAATGAGTTAACAACTTGAACCCTAGTGTCCATATTCTGAGAACTGTAGCCAAAAATAGCAGATCTACAAGCTCACGCGCTGCGAGCCGTTGCGAGAGGTTTGGTCTAGAGGGGAAAAAGAGCAGGCTAAGTACAGAGTGAAGGGTCAAGTTTATTAGGTAATGACGGCTCAAGTGGTTAAATATCTGAAAACACAAATTGACATGAATCCAAAATATACTGATGATTGTGCTGTCAAACAATGAAACTATATGGAATCTAGAAAAGGTTGTGGGGGTCCCTGCTTCATCTCTCTCTCAACTAAGTGGTTGTTGGCCTGTAAACGTTGAAGACCCCTGTCTTCAACGCTAACCCTAACCCATCTAAGAAGATTTGGCAATTTATTTATGGTCACAACCCACATACAGCTCAACTCATAAACTACCAAACACAAATGTCCTAACTTTTTTTTCTCCCCGATGTTGACATACAGTACTTAACTGGGGGTCCTTGAATTGAAAACTTTGAGACCCACTGCCTTACATACTGTAACTTCTGTCTCACCCTTTGGAGTCTCCAGAGTGTGGTCTTTCCTAGGGCCATTGGTTGCGGTTCGTCCCTGTCTGTGCAGCCAGCGGGTGGTACCAGAGCTCTTGTAGCCACAATGCTGGCCTTCGAACGAACACATCCTGGCCACCGAGCAGGGACGGTCCAGGAGAGCCACGTCGTCGATGGCCACCCGTCCATCAAAGCCATAGCGGATAGCCTCGAACACCAGCTGTTCAGAGTTGACAGGAAAGAGTGTGAGTAACAATGTAAAGAGAGCAGGGGGCCATCGCCATACAGTACATGTTGGACATTTTCCTCAAAATTGTTTTTTTGCCACGGACAGACGGTCATACAAAATGAGCGGACAATAATATGACCAAAAGCACATAAAAGCCCTGAATGACCATAACATGCAGGGACGTGCTGGCCATGGGGAAAAGCGGGACAACTCCCGAACGGCCGGTTCATTCCCGGCCGGTCCAGGCCGGCCATTAGGAAAAATAATTAAATAAAATGTCGGCCTTCGTTCCATTTTGGGGGCTGTGCGGCCAACAAAGTCGGGCAGAAACCTTGTATCTCCAAGTTTCAAATTTGTAAATTTTTTCGCAAAGCAAAGCCCTGCTTCATCATACAAGGACGTTGCACAAAAGTAGTGAAAACAGCAGATCTACAAGCACACAACGCCACGCACCGCGAGGCGTTGTGTGCTTGTAGATCGGCTGTTTTCAGTAGTTTAAATCATTTTTAAAATGATAAATACAAAACAAACGGTTTTGGACATTTTTCTACCCGACAACGACGAAATATAACAAAAAATAAATAAAAATGAGGGCCTCTCCAACTATTTTTCCCGGGCTGAATCAGGGGCCCAGCACGTCCCTGATAACATGTCTAACTCTGAAGGTGTTCAAATGAACAATTATACGCTCTCAGAGTTAAGGTGGTCCTTCCTGGCAAACAAAACATTTGAGAACCACTGGTACCAGTGGACCTAGGGTCGCAGTAACTCATGTCATACAGTATATAATCTGAAGAAAACCTGGATACTTGACATTCAGTAATTGGGTATTATGACAAACTAAGAACATTACAATGGTGTGTAAAAAATACAATCTAAAATTTGCCACAGACGAGGCCACGTCTTTGCCATGGACACGTGTGTACGGACATGTTTATGACCCCTGAACGAGGGCAAATGTGAAAATACTGGGGACTGCCCCATAGGTCGAACTCCCGTTGGGTCAAACAGCGTCGGCATGTTAGATAATCACCCGTGAGCGTCGACAGGTTAGATAATCACCCGCGTCACGGTTACTGAGGTTAGGTTTAGGGTTAGGTTTAGGCATAGTTTTACTGAGGTTAGGGTTAGGGTTAAGGTTAGAGTTTGGTGGTCGATCCAAAGGGTGTTGACCTAATGACATGTTACCAAAATACTGGCATTAATCCTATTGTCCCTATTGTGGGCACATGTTTTTCAACACTCTCTAAACGTTTTAAAAGTTTTCAACACTTTTAAAAGAAAAGATATACATTCACATTTATGTTCACATTTATTTAAAAAAAAAATAGCTTAGCTCGACTGCCTTTGTTTTTCTTTTGTTTTCTTTGTCTTTCTTTCTTTTGGGTATCTCTTTTGTCCTTTTGTGTATGTAAAGTTTGTTGTAAAAGTAATAAAAAATACTTGAATGACAAAAAATTTAAAAACATAGGCCTACTCAGACAAGCTCACAAAGTGTTGGGATTCAAGACGGCGTGAGCTTGGAGATTGGCTATTTTCATTATTCGTCATCATACAACTAAGTAAAGACTTCAGTGGTTGAAGCGAGTCGCAAGAAAAGCTCATAGGTCAGGAAAGGAGTTTCTTAACGTGTTTTAATCAACCCTCAACGTAGTAATAATTACCCATGGCAAACATCTGTGCTCAGCTCACCAACAATCTAAAGTTTAAACTGTTGGAATCAGCATATCTCACATTTGTGTGCTATTGGGGTTGACAGATGAGCACTAGCACTGGTGTACAAGATTTTGTTTAGAATGATCACAGGGATTTTGTCAAATGTACAAATAGGCAATGAGTGGGGTTTAGCTTGGTTTTAGTTCAATTAAGAAAATACGTTTGTAGCAAACAAAGGCTTATTATGATATTATTAACATGTTTTGGTCAATAAGACCAGACTGATCACGTGGATCACTCAAAACTTGTCAGTGCTCTTTTCCTCTAAAGAACTAGCAAACTTTGCTGTGTTGTGTTAACATATTTCACAAGTTGTGGATTTGTTTCCACACACTATGGCTCGATTTCAGATAATGTTCTCAGGAACTATGCTGGGCCCTGCTCAGGAGGTGGTACTAAGCCTGAGTTCCAGGAACCCAGAACGTATACTTTCAAAATAGTAAAAAAAGAATAGTTAAAATAGCCACCGACAAGGCATCTACAAGCTCACAACGCGTCACGTTGTTAGCGTGTACATCGCTATTTTTGATTCATTTCATGAGGTTTTCTTTTATGGCATATGGGTAGTTCTGGTTTTAATTTTATTTAAAAAAATAAGAAACAAGAATTGACACACAGTCAATATAAAATCTGTGGATTGGTGTGTTGACGTTAGTGTAAAAAAAGTTTGAAAAAAAAAATTTTTTTGAAAAAAAAAAAAAGTTTGAAAAAAAAAATGTAGAAAAAAAAAAGTTTAGGTCCAAAAATGTGTTAAAAAATCGACCTGATGGTGGCGCTATATGGGACAGATCCATGTCGATGAGATAAGTGTAGACATACTGTGTAGCGATTTGTGTGATTTTAGGGCAAAAACTGTAGGAGCAGTATTCAAAAATGTGTTTTAAATAATTTGGCGGGGGTCCCTGGAGCTGCGGGGGTCCCTGGAAGGGTGGAGGTTGTGGATTGGCAGACAAAGATTGTGTGTGGAAAATTTCACATGGATAGGGGCAAAAAAGTGTGATGTGACGTGACAGACAGACTGACGGACAGACAGGCGGTGGAGGTTTTCATAGTAACTGCGACCTGACGGTCGCAATTATAATCATTAGTATTGTTTATTTTCATTATTATTATTAAGGAACTCTAGAAATCTCAGTTGGAACTGTTACCCCAGTGACCCGATGCTGGATAAGCGGTTGAAGATGGATGGATGGATGGATGGATTGATGGATGGAAGCTACTTTATTTACCATTATTGTGTACTCCGCCACATGGGGAGCAATCTTCAATTCAATCTTCAATTCAAAGAAGCTTTATTGGCATGAGAACACAAACGTTTACACAGTGGTGGAAAAAGTACCTACATTTTTATAATTAAGTAAAAGTATCAATTCTGCAATGTAGAATCACTCTGTTACAAGTAAAAGTCCAGAATTAAAAATGTACTTGAGTAAAAGTACAAAAGTATTGGTATCCAAATGTACTTAAAGTACCAAAAGTAAAAGTACAAAATGTTTGAAAATAGCAGATCTACAAGCTCACAACGAGTCGCACCGCAATGCGTTGAGCTTGTAGATCGGCTATTTTCAAAAAGCCTTGGTATAACATAGGGCTAAAGTGGTTTATGTATGTTTTAAACTTTAGTTAAAGTTAGATAAAGTACTATGTTCTATCCGTCTGTCTTTCTTTTCAAATCTTTTTTATTATTAAGGTACAATGTCACAATGAGGCAGGTACACACATAGTGATGGCACCCCAAATCACATTCCAATCACAATAATCATTGGTACAAAATAACACAAGATCTGAGGCGATCACGGTACGTACACATTCAGTTGTAAGGAAGAGAAACCCTGCCCTTAAGAGATAATAAAAGAAAACATTTTTTCCCTCCATATACCCAATTTAGTGTCAAGCCAATTCCCCCATCCCCATACTCTACGTTAAGACCTATCCCTGCTAATCCCCACAGTAGTCATTGGGAGGGTAAAGACAACAACGGGTCTCCTCCGATACCCGATCCGTCATGCCACCATCTTCTTTTGACCTGACATTAAGGAGCTTCACCAGGGGGGCGTAACGCATGTGGAGGTACACGCTATCCTCCCCGGTTCCACCCCTCTCTGAACAGGCGCCCTGACCACTGTGGGAACCGTTAATGCAGAGACAAAATCTGTTCCTCCTCCCCAATCGACTTCCCTCCCACGAACACAGCCAATTGTGCTCGTTGGAGCGCCCGGCCAAGCCGAATGCACCATGAAGGTAGTGCTCCATGGTGGTGGACAGGAAGTTTAACCTGCCCACCCAGACGCCCCAATACTGGACTGCCACCGGGTCCCAAAAGGCAGCCCCCAGACATCAGAAATTTAAAAAAACAAAACAAAAACATAATAGGTTATATAATCCCAGAGGGAAGGTGCTATGTGGCGACATATTTATGTAAAAGGTAAAAAAAGAAAAAAAAAACTAATGTCCATGAGTCAGTTGTAAAATAAAGTAAGGCCTGCCAGTCGAGAGAGGCTGCTGTTACAACCAAAAAAGAAAAAGTAACAAAAATAGTAGTGATACCACCTCCCAGCCGGCAGAGGCAGCGTAGAACCATTAATTGTCGAGCGCATAGGTCGAGCGTGGTTCAGAGTTCACAGTTTGGTCCATCCTGTCAGAGGCACACAATGGCGGCCACCGACCAAAAACAAACAACCAACTCAGGCTATCAGCATATTAGAGCCACATCGTAAGAAGATGAAGTATAAAAACAACGAAAACATATCGAGAAGTCTCGACTACAATCATGTCATCATAAAGTGCAAAGCATTCGATCGCTCTCTAACACTTAACTAAACCGCCGTAACGTAATCGTCATGTACGGAGAGAAAGAAACAGCGCATATTATCATACCACAGGCGCAATAGAATTCGCCGTAAACAAAATACCCAATTGAGTAAACAAGTGGTTCGCATTAACCGTTGGAACGGACATGTCTACATACGCCGTTTGATCATATAATATCAGTCAAAAAAGGGTTGCGTATTTTCGTCAGAAAAGGAAATAGGAAAATTAAAGAAAGAAAAAAACCCTGTTAGCATGTACTAGCTAGTTAGCCAACCCCACACACTATCGACCATTCCCGTCTGTCTTTCAATCAATGTTATATGAGATACTTAAAGTGTGGTTCCTGTGGAAATAAGCCTCGGCTTTCTAGGATCTCTAGTTGACCTTGTACCAGTGATTTGTACTGTCATGAAACTGTACTTTTTTCTATTGCAAACTTCTACATTCTTCAATCAATCAATCAATCAGTTATTGCTTTGTAGATTAGCATTATTGGGCTAAATGTAAAGACGCTACGCTGCGCCAACCGTGAATTCAACACAATCTGCTGTTGAGCAGTTTAACAAATTTGCTACGTACGTCTACACAAACGGTCAGATTACAAAGATAAATTGCTTAGTGAAGGCTCACGGATGTCACCATAGGGTACGCTCCAGCAGAATGTCCCGTAATGATCGTATTATTTAAAGAGGAGCATTTTAATCCGATCGGTCGTCGTTTCCTTAAAAAGGTATTAATGTATCTAAGTGCAGTACACCTCGCAACCGATGGGGTCGCATGGCTGAAAAACAACAGAAAATGACGTCTGATCGGATTAAAATGCTGTTTATTAAACAATACGAAAGATACAGGTAATTCTGCTTGAGCGTACCATACTGTGACATCTGTGAGACTTCAGTAAGCACTTTATCTTTGAAATATGAACGTTTTTGTAGACGTACGTAGCAAATAGGTTTAACTGCTCAACACGAGGTTGAAGTGAATTTATTACACACCGTGACTCGTGCGTTAGCCTGCAGCTAGCGCTAGCTAGCGTTAGCCTGCAGCTAGCGCTAGCTAACGTTAGCCTGCAGCTAGCGCTAGCTAACGTTAGCGTTAGCCGTTAGCCACACATCCAGAATAGTCTAAGTCAATTTTCCAACGGCGAGTGAACGATTGCATTCCGAGTTGGGTCGCCGTTTTATTCCATGAGTAATTGTGTATAACATGCCTGCGTTAGCCTGCAGCTAGCGCTAGCTAGCGTTAGCCTGCAGCTAGCGCTAGCTAACGTTAGCGTTAGCCGTTAGCCACACATCCAGAATAGTCTAATATATGTCAATTTTCCAACGGCGAGTGAACGATTGCATTCCGTGTCCTTCATGGATTTTTTTCCCCCTGGCTGTCAATGTTTTTATTGTTCAAAAAGAAAACGTTCTGAACGTTAAAACTAGAAAGTTTTACGATCATGACAATGTGACAAACGGAACGGATCCTTTTTTTCCAAACTCGAGAAGAAGAACAGCGCCAGAACAGCGCAAGGCCGCTCCCAATCATGAAACTAGCTCGGTTACCATGTGACATGGGGACAGCCAATAGGCAAATAGGTCGCCTAGGTAGCCTAGGTAGCCTGAATGTCTCAGCACAATCGCACGTCTTTAATGAAATCTGTTTCACAGATTTAAAAACATAACAGGGTTATGGAAATTCTCAGGTTAGGTTCTGGGTTACCCTTCATGGTTGACCAAAAGTCACCCCATTTAGAACGGGTACACATTATTGTGTATCATTATTTTATGCTTTAACTATTGAAAAATAGCAGATATACAAGCTCACTGCGCGGCACCGAGTGCCGCGCTGCGAGCTTGTAGATCTGCAATTTTTGATCGTGAAAATTAGAATTTTGACCCGATTCTATAAGTGTCTTTTGAATCCTTCTAGGATTTTTGGAAAAACCTATGTTTCTATGTCAGCAATCTGGCCAGCCATCGTCAAAGAAAAGGTCCTTTTCACTTAACTAGAGCTCAGTTAGTCTGTTCTTGAGAGACTACTATGTCAGTGGTTCTCAAACTTTTTCATGTGAAGGACCCCCAAAATGATATTTATTTGGCCACGGACACCCATCTCAAAATATTTAGTGAAAATGAAAATACATATATTCATAGATTTACACACATTTTCACGACTTTTTCAAAAATAGCAGATCTACAAGCTTGCAGCGCGGCACTGTGAGCTTGTATAACTGCTATTTTTCACTGGTTAAAGCATTCAATAATTCTAGGCCTAAATGGGTTAAATGATAATGTACCTGGTAGCTAGAGTGCTGGTTGGGTACTGTTGCTTGGCCCTCGTGCCATACATTTCCATGGGCACCAGTTCGGGTCCAGAGCAGATCTTCAGATCCTAAGCTATCCATCAATTTGACATTAAGCACACCTGGATGGGTTGGGTGGAGTGTCAAGTATGAAGGAAGCAGTGGGGAGAAAGGGGTGTGTGAAAGTAAGAAAATAGACATAAGTAAGTTTTCCCTTTTCTTTTTTTACTTTAACTAAGAGATAATTGAAAAGATTCACATAAACCCTTGCATCAATATTTGGGGAATGTCATAATAGGCAATTGTGTTCTGCCAAAAAATTGCTGATAGCTGATGACACAATGTGTTGTACTGTACTGTATGCTTGTACAGTATATTGTCTATTTTCGAACATTTCAATGTTTTTCAATGTTTTAAACATTTTGAAATGTAATAATGACATGCACCAAATAGGGATGCCAACAATGAACAATCTTATGAACTTAAAGGAGCTATAGTCAACTTTTTCTTGAAAAACGGATGCAACAGCGCCCCTCCCTTAACATGTGTGGTCATAAAAGGTACTGCAGGCCTGCAGGCTACATACAGACACGCACACACACACGGACGGACGGACGGACGCATACACACACGGCCACGTATAGGAGACGGTGTAACCACCGCTCAAAAATGTTATATGTATGAAAATGTTATAAAAAAATACGCTTCATATATGTGTTTCTATTAAAAAATGACCACAAAAAGCGTAAAATAATGATAAAATAATCATTTTGGCCATTGTCAGGCTGACACTTTGTTTACATTCTAGTCTATTCTTTGATGTGACTAGGATGTAAACAAAGCGTTCTTTTCCCTCCAGCTCACCTGTCTGTGGCCCATAGAGTTTGTAATAGAACGTGAGGCAGCGCTCGCGAGAGCTCGCCGCTTGTGGAAACGACAGCAGGCGGCCGATGGCGCCACGCAGCTCTGGATCCCAGACGTCTACAACCAGACTTCTACCTGGATGTTGATCGAGAGGGAAGGACATGAGGGGTCAGCGACTTTCGACACATTATAGACATTATGGAGACGTTTGGAATGGTTGGTTGTAGGGACGGGACGATATGAAAATGTCATATCACGATTATTGTAACAAAAGAAATCGATATACGATATTAACGCGATAATCAAAATCCATTATCCTTCTGTGGAACATTTGCCAAAAAATAGCAGATCTACAAGCTGAGCTTGTATATCGGCTCTTTTTTGGCAAAGACATTTGATAGAGAGTGAAAAAAAGAAGACTGTATCAAGTACATATATTATAAGTATCTTTTAACAATTCTAGAGGGTTTAAGTGGTACCGGATATGCAGCTTGGAAAATAAAAGGTGAATTGAACCCAAAGCATGACGGAGAACGATATCACGATAAATTCAATCTCCACGATACGATTATCGTGATTGTTTTTTATCACGATATATGATAATATCACTTATCGTCCCATCCCTAGTTGGTTGGTAGTAAGACAGACAAGACAGACAGACGCCCATCGTACCGACTTCAATGGTGTGATCCATCCCAGGAAGAACAGTCCAGTCAAAGTTATCAGTCTTATCCTGGTACCAGCCACAAAGGCTGTCTTCAAAGTTACATGCCAGATCTGTCCAAAAGACAATCCCAATAAATTGCCTGTCACTGAATATGAACGGCAATAAAAGCAAAAACTAAAACAACAACAACAACACAATCTTAAAGGTCTTATGACATCAAAAAAATAAAATAAAATAAAATAAAATCATTTGTCTTTTTTCATGTTTCCTGATCTCAATTACACCCCAAAAAACTGAACATTCAACATTCAGTGTTTTTTTCTGTAATCTGTAGTTTTTTTTAATAATTAGGCTAAGAAGTTCATTTCCCCCTGGACGTACGCATCATCATCCAGGAGAGGGTGTGGTTGTAGGAGGGGGTGAACAACCAAACTGGTAAATGGTGCATTGGAACATTACAACCACAGAGGAAAGTAACATCAAAGGTGATACAGGGTGTATCACCTACATCCACACCCTCCCCTGGATGATGATGCGTACGTCCAGGGGCAAATGAACTCACTTTTCTGAGCCCAATTAAATAACTACAGATTACAGAAAAACCACAGAATGTTGAATGTTCCGTTTTTTGGGGTGTAAGTGAGGTCAGGAAACGTGAAGAAATACACTAATTAAGACCTATAAATCATCAACCTGTACGAATAAGGCATTACCAAATGAATGTCATGCTCTCCCTCTCCTCCAGTATATTGAAGTGCAATACTACACACTACCACCACCACGGTTATGCAACATCACACGTATATATGTGTATAAAACCACATTTCAGGCCACTGTACCTGTTGGAGACGATGGCAGATAGCCGGCGTAGCAGTTATTATAGCGCACGTCTCTCACTTTGAGCTTAGCGCAGTGGCACAGCTTTTTAGCACGAGCTTCAAACGCCAGCTAGGGAAGGGAAAGATGCAAAGCCCAACACAGATTGATTCATTATTAAAGCTTGGTTCAGGCTGCAGGTAAATAATGTACAGTATGATTTGTTTCTCAAATCTGATCTTTAGGACTGACTGGCCACAATGTTCTTTGCAAGTACTGTAAGTAGGGGTGTAACAATACATTTTAATAGCGATACGATACGCATCACAATACATGGTTAACTTTCCTCAACTTTCCAACATCCCATCGTGCATTGCGCAGAATGTGCAGGCAGCTTCCGGCGTCGCAGCCGAGAGTGATCTACAAGCTCACAACGGTTGCATCTGCAAGGCGACGTGAGCTTGTATGTCTGCTGTTAACCGGAAGTGTCCCGCAAATAATGCTACAGTAAATTCTCGCGGAAACAGGTGGATATGATACATGGACGATATTGGTTCATTCATGGCAATACGATATAGTAACTATTTAGCAAAAATCTGTGTAAAACATGTACAAAATCTATTACGGTATTATGAAAGTAAACACTGTGATTATCTAGCAAATACATGGACATTATATTTCATGGACAAACCCACCTTGACATGAACACAGAGATTACGCACATTTATCGATAGACCAAGAGTAGCCATATGGAATGGAAAGGTAATTAGACCCCTCTTTTTCATTCCCTCTTAAAATTGCCAAATACAAGGCACAAATACTTAGTTTCCTTACAATCAATTATTTGCATTGCAAAACGATTCAATACTCAGTATCGCATTTTAAAACAATACGATACGATACAAAGCCAAAACGGTACGATATTTTGCTTTTGCAAACGATATAGTATATCATTGCAAATTAAAATAGATTTTTCGATTCAGTTACATTATCGTTACACCCCTAACTGTAAGTGATCAGGTCGGGTTTGTTTATTCGGACGTCTTTCACCCATCTGCATGTGGTAACGATGCAACAACATGTGAGTAGTGCTTAACTTATCTGAATTGAATCGCATTTGAATTAGATTAGAAAAAAGCAGTTGTTTGTGTGCGTTTTTCTGCTGTACAGAACTGATAAAACTAATTCAAAGGAATAAATGTCTACCTGAAAACGATATTTCCTGGCTCCTAAGGGGACCGTAGCCGACATCCATGACTCTGGATCTTGACCCGTCTTCCCGCTGTACTCCCAAAGCTTAGGCTGGATGCCCAGCACGCTGTCAACCACCCTGAGAGACACCTCACCTACACAGGGTTCCCACACATTTTTACCAATTAATTTCCAAAACTTTTTCCAAATCTTTTCCAGAATATTTAACCCAATTTCCAGGACTATATAACAATAATTCAGCTCAATAACAGGCCGCTTACTCCTATGCGCAATGCCCAAAGACAGGTAGTGTATGCCAGTGGTTCTCAACCTTTTCAGGCCGTGGCCCCTGAAATAATCATATTGTGGGGGAACACCCACCCTGACGAGCACTGAGAGTTGAGGAATTTTGTTTAACATGGTTCTATTGTGAAAATAGCAGATCTACATGCTCACAACACCTCGCGTTGCGAGGCGTTGTGAGCATGTAGATCGTCTATTTTCACAATTTCTGCCTCTATATATTTGACAATTTGGCCTTTTCAGAGGTATTAACAAAATCAATAACCAAAGACAATGCATAGCTATTTTTTCCAGGACCTTCCAGGACCCTTGATCAATTCCAAAACTTTTCCAGTACAGGAAAATATTTTTCTAATTTCAAAATATTTCCAGGAATGTCATGACTGTGAGAACCCTGTTGTGAGCTAAATCTGCCATTTCCACGATTTATGCAAGCACCGACTAAGTATAAAATAGGACTTAAGATGATAATTTCAAATGGTTTGTTGATAATAATTGAAAATACCGGTAATCAATAGTTTCTTTTTTTTTTCTATAATTTTTATCCCACGATTTTGTAACACATTTTTTTCCACCCAGTGCCAATTGCCTAAACCTGTAATCCTGGTTTCTGCTCTCCCTCTGCCACACCTGGGGAGGCCTGGCTGGCCAGGGGGAGGCAGTATAGAAACCAGGATTACTGCATGTTTTTGTGAGGGTATCTACTATCTACCCTAGGAGACACAGGGAGAACATGCAAACTCCACACAATAATCGATAGTTTCATTATGGGTATGAATACTGTACAGTACACTATGGAAGTAGATATGGCAAGTAGTGTGTGTGTACCGATGTGAATTGGATTTCCAGTCAGAGCATAGGAGAACGTGACGTTACACGCTGGACCAGAAGGACCCAGGAGGGGGGTCAGTGTCTGGGCCTCGGTTAGCTGCTGGCCTGGGGCACGGACCACATACAGGTACTCTGAGGGGGAGAGAGAGAGGGGGGGCAGAGAGATAGAGAGAAAAGTACTGATAAAGTTTATGAGACACAGGTATCTCCTATCTATAGGGCGTCACAATTATTACATAATCGTCTAATCGCAATTATTTGACATAATCGCAAATATTTGACATAATCACAAATACTTTGTCATGATCGTCATAATCGTGAATGTTGAAAAATGTTCACGCATTTACAAACATTTTCAGAAATAGTGGAAATAGCAGATCTACAAGCTCACAACGCGTCGCATCGCGACGCGTTGTGAGCTTGTAGATCTGCTATTTCCACTATCAACGTTATTTTTTAAGTAGAAAGTTGTCAAATATGTCAGTAATTTCTTTGTATATTCAGGTTATGTGTCATATCTGCCATGTGCAACTTCAAAGCCTAAAAGCCCAACAGAAATTTTATTATCAACGACAAATACACAATTAAATTGTTAATCGCAATTATTTGAGTGACAATTAATCGTCATGTAAAATGTCATAATCGTGACAGCCCTACCTATCTATAACAAAAAAAAAACAATTAAGTTGTTCTCACTCTCTCTCTCACTCACACACACACACACACACACACACACACACACACACACACACACACACACACACACACACACACACACACACACACACACACACACACACACACACACACACACACACACACACAGTGTGAGAGACTATTGTACCATCATTGCTAGTCTCATTCTTGTGCAGCACCCACTGTTGACCTCCTATGCTTGCATCAGTCCAACCAGTGCTGCCCCCAGCAGTGGAGAAATCACCTGGGGAGCAAACCAATGTCACTTAAAAAAAAAGAAGTATCACAACGCTACTGTAACTTCGTAACTTTGACAACAAAGACAAAAATAAATGTTAATTGGAAATGGTTTGAAACAGATATTTGCCATTAAAAAAATATTGTACATGAACAAGGTAACATAATTTTTTTATCTATATTCTATAATCAGTGGTTCCCAAACTTTTCAGCTCGAGACTGGAGACCCAAAAGAGAGATCAGACGTTTGCCCGAGACCCAAAAAATAAAAAAAAATAAAAATACAATAAAAAAAAAAATAACTACTTCTTTGTTTTCCAATTTATGCAATTTAGCTTTTTCTTTTTTATTACTGACCACAGTTGGCTTCATCCTCTCCATTGTTACAGTCAGGGTGGAAATCACACATCTGCTCGGGCTTATCAGTGCAGGGATGTCCGGGGGGCTTGGGGAAGGTTGGATTAGACTGATTACCTGTAAAAGAAGACAGAGTATTTACTGGTCCCCGACTCCCAGCACTGGGCGGGGGGAAATACTTTTTTGCATTCACCCCGCAGATGATGCTCGGATGGCTCAGATAAGAGCATGGGTGACGCTGTTAGGAGTAGACTAAATAACATCTAGGCTAATTGTCCTACTTATATTGATCCCAAATTAACATGGCCATGGGGTCTATTTGGCATAAATGCCCCTGTCCCCACTACAGTCACTTTGGCAGTCATGCAGAATGCTCACCCCATAACATGATTTATGAGACTGTGGCAGCTCATGGATGTGTTTGTAATGACAACTAGTAACACATTCATGAAAATATAAATTTGACCACAACAAATAGTGTAAAAGCGATAGGTTTATGGGCTCCACTATATGCTATGAAGGATGTTGGGATCTGCTGGGGAAACTGGACAACAGGGGCATTTCTGCCCAATAGACCCTAGCCTAGTAAACTAGACTCCTCCTGCCTTCTGAGAGGATGTGGACATCAGGGCTGTGGACATCAGGGAACTCCATATATGGGCATAAAAGGGATTTAATTAGTGTGACATCACAGTGACATCAGAGCATGATGGCATCATGATGACACATTTTTACGGTCTATGGGTTTGCCCATAGAAAAATGTGTACACGTCTACACAGACAAGCTGTGACATTTCTCATGGTAAGTATGAAAATGAGCTTATATGTTATTTAGCCATGATGAGCCATGATTCTCCCCTCTATAAAACATGATTATCTACTATTATGATTATACTAGGAGGAAGAATTTTTCCAAAAAAGTGTACAGAAAGAGTTAAAATGAGGCCGAAATGGTTAATGTATGTTTTGTAATAATAATCAAAATCTACAAAGTAACTAGTAACTAAAATGTCAAATAATTAGTGGGGTCAAAGTACAATATGTGCCTCTGAGATGTAGTGGAGTAGAAGTAAAAGAACAGAAATTTGGAAATACTCCAGTAAAGTAACCAGTAAGACTCCCTAATCGGGAGATAAGCGACCGTTGGTCGCTTATCTCCACAAATAGGCCAAAAGTTTGTTTTACCAATTATCAAGACATACGGGCAGTTGACAGTTTGCCATGGTTACTCATTGAAGTTGAATCTCCATATATGGAGATAACCTACGCATCACACTAAGTCTGACCTCACCAGCCCATATTTGGGCATGAGCAACTTATGTCTCCATATATGGAGATATGATGACATCACACAGTCCTCAGCCGATGATGTGGCGTGATGTCATACAATACACAAACGAGCCCTACAGTATAAAGGGGCAATTCTTGCCAGGAAAGAAGCATTTCTTCGACTCAGACCTTATCGCCAGGGTTGGCTTATAGCAGCTGTCGGTAGGACCATATATGGATTCTGTTAGTGTGGATCTCCTAACAGGGCATCATCTGGGATACAATCCCTTTTATGCCCATATATGGAGATCCCTAACAGAATCCCTTTCATGCCCATATATGGAGATCCCTAACAGAATCCCTTTTATGCCCATATATGGAGATCCCTAACAGCATCCCTTTTATGCCCATATATGGAGATCACTAACAGCTAACAGAATCCCTTTTATGCCCATATATGGAGATCCCTAACAGAATCCCTTTTATGCCCATATATGGAGATCCCTAACATAATCCCTTTTATGCCCATATATGGAGATCCCTAACAGAATCCCTTTTATGCCCATATATGGAGATCCCTAACAGAATCCCTTTTATGCCCATATATGGAGATCCCTAACAGAATCCCTTGTATGCCCATATATGGAGATCCCTAACAGAATCCCTTTTATGCCCATATATGGAGATCCCTAACAGAATCCCTTTTATGCCCATATATTATGGAGAAATCCCTGCTCTGAGTATCTGACATCAGTGTGATGTCACCTGTTTATGCCCATATATGGAGATCCCTGCTCTGCGTATCTGGTTGCTATGGTAAACAGTTGGTTGCTAGGGTAAAAAAACATGGTTGCTATGGTAAACAGTTGGTTGCTAGGGTAAACAGTTGGTTGCTAGGGTAAAACCATGGTTGCTAAGGTGGTTGCTAACGTACACTAACAGACCAGCAACAACAGACTGTTGCCACAGCAACGTACACAAAGGTTTGTGTACACATGTGGTGTGATGTCATACTGATGCGGAGATATGAGCAGGGCAAAGGTGTGACGTGTGACGTGTGACGGACGGACGGACGGACGGACGGACGGTGGAGGTTTTCATAGTAAACTGCTCCCTGACGGTCGCAACAAGTACATTGACTACATGTTACTTTACACCACTGACTGAGCTACGGCCATCTCAATACAGAGATCATACTCTGTTACTTACTGTTCTTACTGTAAAATCCTCAGCCTTCATAACTCTGAGAGTGTACATATGAAACCAAATGGACCCTCACATTTGATCTCATTTGCACCTTTAGTTATACATGGATGGATAAATAACACTGAGGAGTTTACTGTGTACAGAGGAGAGGACATACTGTTTCAGATGTTGATTGTTTTATCATTGTCATTATCAAGCAGAATGCTTGTATTCTTGGGAGTGTAGAAGTGATTGAAAAGATTGATACCGTTTGACAAACGGCATTCAGGAGACATCATGATGCTGTCAATTGCAATCCCTCCATATGCGAAATCCCTCATTGCCGCCATGAATATAATCTATAAGGAAATAATTGACAGAGAAAGACTTGAGAGAAGAACGGTGGATAAGGTGCGAATGAACTTAATGCCACTATGCACGTGCAATTACAAAGGTCATCTTACAGGCAAGAAACTATAAAGACTTTATATACCTTTTTTAAGACATTAAGACATGACTCTCAAAGTGGGGTTAATTGCATTATCATTTCAACAGCTAGACGCTATTAACCCAATGAGATAATGTACAGTATAAGAATGACTATCCAGAACATAGGTTCACTGTACTCTTTATTATAATTCTGAAATCTATAGTATAGATAGGTGTAGAAATCTGTACTTAATCTACTGTTATTCTAACAAAAACATAAATACAGCATCTCTCTCTCTCTCTCTCTCTCTCTCTCTCTTATGTGGCTCACTGGACAAGATCTTTATAAATTGTTTGGCCTAAAAAGCATTAATTTGCTGGTCCTTGACATGAAAATGTTTGGTGTTTACTAAACAGTTGGTATTTATTCATTTCCATCTTTATGATATATCTTAAAAAATTATAGACATCTGATCAATTACTCACATGAAAATCGGAGTCAGAGTGAATCTCCACTTCTGCCTTCACCCAAAGGTCCCCCAGAGCGCCACCCCTCTCCCATACGGGGTAGATCTTAGTATCTGCCACTAGTACAGTTAGACCCCCGGACCGTGGGCCAAACTGATGGGTGTACATCACCATCTGCAGGAGGGCAAAATGTTCAACACTTGGCTCATGTTACCAATGGGATCAATGAATCTCACATGTACGTTTATTATGTAAAACACTTCTCAATTTTCAATTAAAACTGTTTAAATAAGAAGGGCTTTCTGTCAGTCAGTCAATGAAGAAGATGAGATGATTGTAGGGGGGCAACAGTTAAGTATAAAATATATTAGTTTTTGTTTTTTTCTTTTAAAAGCTAAGCTTGTAGATCTGCAATTTCTTGCAATCTTTGGATGACACAGTTGTACGACTTAGTATAAAATATGACTGTTGAGTTGAATACTAATCGATTCCAACGATTATAGACAATCAAATAGGAAAATGCTATATTCACATCAATTCATTTTCATAGCTATATCATTACCTTGCAGGGATGTGTGCTATTGGTGGGCTCAAGGAGAGGACTCTGAAAAGATGCCCAATCATTTCCACCCCCCAGACCACCATCAGGCACAGCGACGTGAAGGAAGTGACCTGTGGTGGAAATGTTATCATAAACAACAGAACGTACAGTACTATAAACATCGCTGTTGTTGACAGGTTGAAAAACCATGTTATGTTGTTATGTTTTGCTCATATTTTAAGTGAAAATAATATCCGCCTGATTGTACATTATCATGCTTATTAGCAAGGGAAGAAGACGACAGCCAACTCATGGCCTCCCCTAAGTAACAAGAAATCTTGTGAAATTGAATTTCGCCAACCAATCATCAAGGACGATGATACACGAAAGAAGAAGACAGCTAGTTAATCAATGACAACATGAATGATGAAAAAAATATATATAATAATCACCATGTTGGCAGAGCAGGCAAAGAGTGGTCTGTTATACAGAACAGACATGCCAAAATGCCTTGATCAACAAATCAGAATCAATGGATTTTTAACATTGTTACCGGTATGTAGATTAAAAGGTACTCGGCTCAACAAGGTATGGGGTTTGAGTGGTTAAAGTGTAGTTTGGGGACCCGGTGATAATCAAATGGGGGTCCATGGCCTAATGCAGGGGTCTTCAACAGCGGTCTGGGACCCCTAGGGGGTCCTCAGAGTTACTACAGGGGGCCACCAAACCTTTGTGTGATAGAATCATGTTTTTTACATTAACCACTTGAACCCTAGCATCCCTATTCTGAGCAAGGTAAATAAGAGGTAAATACAGCCACGCCCCTTTCGCTATCTCGCAGTTCCAACCGGCAGATTCGTCGCACCATGGGTGCCAAACTGCAGCCGGAAGTTGGGTGGAAGACTGTGGAGCAGCCTCCCAGCAGCTCACATGAACATGAACAAACACTATTTATGAAAAAGTGAGACCTTTATAACATACTCAGCTCAGGAAAATAAAAGAAGGCATGTCACACATTTTTTTGTGCTGTGTGGATTTTCGATGTGTGCTCTGTGTCATTTTATAGCACTATCTAAAGAGCAAAAAGTATGTTTCTAAAAGTGCCAAGTATCGCGAGACTATCCACTGTTTCCTGTCTGGGAACCAAATCTCGCGAGACTTCGGAGACAGAAACGATTATTATTTACTGTTATTATTATTATTTCATTATGTACTGTGCACATCGAAAAGCAAGTGATTGTAAAAATACCTTTGATAAGTCTTCTTTTATATTCCTGAACAGATTATATGACAAAGGTCTCAGTTGTTCATAAATAGTTTTTGTTCCAGGTTTGTTCATGAGCTGATCAAGCCGGCTGCATTCACTGATGCGACCGCGGTTTTCCCAACGACCCTGAGCGCAACGGTGGGGGCGGGGGAGTGTGGGAAGGCTATTGCCCATCGGCCCCCACCGTTGCGCTCAGGGTCATTGGGAAAACTGTGGTGGCTTCACTGACGCTATCGCACTTCCGGAGCGAGTTCTGGCACCCATGGTGAGCTTAATAGCCAGACATGGCGCATGCCTGGTGGTCACGTGTTTCCATTCCTTCTAAAATAACTTCCTTGATTCTGAGAGGAACATTAGCCAAAAATAGCAGATTGCGTTGTAAGCTTGTAGATCAGCTATTTTTGGCAAAGAGGTTTGTAGAGGGAAAAGAAGAGCAGATTAAAGTATTTGACGGTTCAAGTGGTTAAATGTCTGAAAATACACATTACCCCAACAGGATGACAGTGCTGTCAAAAGTCTAAGCTGTCTAAGAAATCTATGAACATTTTTAATCTGCAACACAATTTTATGCAATAAGTCCCTGCTTCATCTCTCTCTCAGCTAAGGGGTCTTTGGCCTGAAAACATTGAAGACCCCTGGCCTAATGCATCTTAAACTGCGAGTCTTTGAAATAAAAAAGGGTTGAGCATCACTGGCTTATGGTGATATTGGTTGTTTCTGAATTGAGACCGACCTGAGGCAGTGTTCTCAGAATGGTCCCTTCCTGGTCCCTTCAGAGGCTCGGTGGTAGAGATATTTTCCTGATTGGTCCGCTGCCATTTTAGAGTTGAAATAGACCTCAGGTCCCAATCGCACAAGCCTGTCTCAAAGTCACAGCCCCAATAGTCTCCTAAAGACACAAGAAAGCATATCTCAAAACAACGCTACTTACCATTATCTCACATAGCGAGGCAGATAAAGTGCATATTACAGGTGAATCGTTCACTTGCGGATACAAGCACCAAAATTGGCACACATACTCCTTAGGCATTGCTCTTTTCAGAAAACCATCTGGCCAAAAAAAAAATCAAGATGGCGGCCAATTTTCATGATGGCCGCCATTGAATATACAGTAATCTTGCATTCTGCAATAAAATCCCATAGACTTGTCCTATTTGAATAATTTTGGTGTCAAATCATACATTTATCACTATGTAGAATCCAAATTTGGACCCATGGACTTACTCAATGGCTTCCTTGTACCATATATCAGTCCCGGAATCTTAATATTCTGCTAATAGTGTGGTGCGATGCGTCCAAAAAACAGCTCCCGTAGGATTTTTGTGCTAAAATTGATCTTTTTGCAGATCCTGGTTCTATAGAGTCCAAACTATGAGAAAATGATGGGTGTCAACTTTTCCGGACCCCCACCCCCTTTCTGGGGGTCATCTAGTTTGGGACCTGCATGCCAGAACAGTACGCCAGCCAGTTAATGTCCAATTTTCTTAATATTAGGGTTGTTTTGTAGGTTTTAAAACATTCTGAGTTCATTTATTACACTTTTGAAGCAGCCAGAATAAGCTTTCTGACTTTTGGTTGGGGTCTTTCCTCACCTGGGACCCCCCCAGATGGACCCCTGAGCCTATCTCAGTACTCGCTCTGCTCCTGCTCCAGAACAATGTCATATTAGATCATAATTGAAGCATAAACTTTTTTTCTGAAAACAAAAAAAAAGTAGTAACAAATACCAGGGGTCTTCCACAGGGGCTTCGGGACCCCTGGGGGTCCTCGGAGTTACTACCTAGTGTGATAAGAAGTGTACTTCTAAGGATTTCTTTGCTAAAATGTATTTTTTTACTGCTTTGGCATTTATAGGGACCAAACTGTCAGAAAATGATGGGTGTCAGATTTTCCTGACCCCAGCCCCCTTTCTGGGGGGTCATCTATGTTAGGACCTCGCAGAACAGTATGTCAGCCAGTTAATGTCCAATTCTCATAATATTAGAGTTGTTTTGAAGGTTTTAAAACATTCTAAGTTCATATATTGCACTTTTGAAGCAGCCAGAATAACCTTTATGACTTTTGGTGGGGGTCTCTCCTCACCTGGGACCTGCTCCAGAACAATTAGATCATACTTGAAGCATAAAAGCTTTTGTACCTGTACCTGGGCTCTGTAGCTAATACCAGGGGTCTTCCACAGGGTCCGGGACCCCTAGGTGTCCTCAGCGTTACTACAGGGGGCCATCCAAACGGCTGTTTACCCATATATGGAGACCCCCTGGTACCCATATATGGAGGTCCATGTACTGTATATGGAGATATGCTGTGAGAGCCCAAACATGCTTACTCAGTTATTTGTTATGTGAAAGTACTATGATATCCATGACAACTGACAACATACCCTTTTATGCCCATACATGGAGATCCCTGTCTGTAGAACCAGTCACACAGATATGGGCTGTCTTGGCCATCTGTCTTGGCCATATATGGATTCTGTTAGTGTGGTATGTGGCCAATGTGTCCTCCATATATGGGCATTCCCATATGAAGTCCTGTTAGATATGGGCTTAATATTGAAGACATCAGGGAACTCCATATATGGACCTTGTCATACATCTTGAATCTATGACCTCAGCATCAAAGGCTGGATTGGGGTATGTCCCTGTGACAAACTATTATCATGTCCACTAGGGGTACTTAATGTACATCAAGCAGCCTCACAGAAACAGGACATAGACTCCTAGACATAGACTATGAGCCTCAGGGCTGGGCAGTGGGTTGCCTTTGGCCAAAGACAGAACTTAAAGTGGATTCTGTTCATGACCTGTGTTGCACTCTTGCAGAAAAGAGCAAAGGGATGCTCTTCTTCCATGCCTTCACTGGCTGCGATGTTGTTTCAGCATTCCGCGTAAAGGGGAAGAAGTCTGCGTGGCAAACCTGGAATGTTTGTGATGAGGCTTCTGGTGTCTTCAGCAAACTCAGCCATTACCCACCTGTAGTGGATGATGAAGACCTGAAAACCTTGGAGAAGTTTGTGGTCATGATGTACGACCGATCCAGCACAGCTGAAGGTGTCAATGATGCGAGGTTGGACTTGTTTGCTCGGAAGCAGAGGCTATACGAAGCCATTCCTCCAACGCAAGCAGCACTGAAGCAACATGTGAAGCGCGCTTCCTATCAAGCGGCCTGCATCTGGAGTCAGTCAACAGTATGTCAACCAGAAATGCAGACTCCTGACAACTGGGGCTGGACCAAGAAAGGAGATCTGTGGCAGATTGATTGGACTGAGCTCCCACCCATTGCAGAGAGTTGCCAGCAGCTGACCAAGTGTGGATGCAAGTTGGAATGCTGCAGTCGATGCAAATGCTACCACTTTGGTCTGACCTGCACGGCACTGTGCAGCTGCAGGTGCGAGGTTTAGAAGCGTTGTAGTATAGGCCTACTATACTATTGTACTATACTGCCTAGGCCCTAGGAAAAAAAAAAGAAAAGACAAAAAAAAAACTACCTCCTGCCTCGACGGGATCATCACCTTATCGTGGTGAGGCAGTTTGCGTGTCTCCATGACCCCCAGAGCTATGTCGGCAGGAGTCTTGTACTCCTGTACTCCTGGCAGGGTTACCCAAGTCAAAAAGGTCGAAGAATAGAGACTAGACAAAGAGTGATCCCACGGCGCTATTATATCTACCATGCATTTTAGCCGCGTCAGCCGCTGTGCATTGAAATCCGCTCTGTTGAGTTACTACATTACTACATTACCCCCCCCACACACACACACACACACACACACACACACACATACACACTATAAACCTCTAACAATACTAAGATATACACTACCACCCATTTTATCCGAGTCAGACATAACACAAACCTCTAATTTAGCAGAATATTAGGATTCCGGGACTGATATATGGTACAAGGAAGCCAGTGAGTAAGTCCATGGGTCCAAATTTGGATTCTACATAGTGAAAAATGTATGATTTGACACCAAGATCATTCAAATAGGACAGGTCTATGGTATTTTATGGCGGCCATCTTGAAAAATGGCCGCCATCTTGAAATTTGATTTGGCCAGATGGTTTTATGAAAAGAGCAATCCCTAAGGAGTATGTGTGCCAATTTTGGTGCTTGTATCCGCAAGTGAACGATTATTTCTGTTATCTGCCCGGCTAACATACTTTGGCTAAGGGTCGGCAACTGCTTTTTGACATGAAGTGCCATGTTTTTATTTTCTTAATGATAATGATAATGAATTTTATTTGTATAGCACTTTTCCAAACAAAGTTACAAAAAAACTAAAAATACAACAAAGCATAGAACACTTATGATACACAAATATCAATATACAAGAGTAGAGTGTACTTTCACAAAACACTTCTTTACACAATTATGTGAAACATTTGGTGTAAAGGTATGTTTTCAGAAGTGACTGGGATGGTGCTAACCGTAGTTCCACTGGCAGTGCATTCCACATCCTGGGTCCCCGAGCGGCAAAAGCATGATCGCCCCAGGTTACCAGGTTAGTATTAAGGCCTTTTAACAGGCCCTTATCCGAAGACCTGAGGATGCGCCCTGATTCACGAGGGGGCAGCATATCCCGTATGTAAGTGGGGGCCAGGCCATGCAGGGCTTTGTAAGTAATAAGCAAAAATGTAATCTTGATAGCTAGCGTACAGTACCATAACAACATTCAGTTTAATTGCGTCACCACATCAAAAAACTAATATTTGTCCATATACTGTACATAGTGTATGCCGTAAAAAAAAAGAAAATCTTTCACATTAGGTTGGGGGTGCCCACACTTTTTTGACGTGAGATCTACTTTTAAAATGACTAGCTCAACATGATCTACCCATCCAAAACGTTTTAGCTGAGGGCCTAAGGGGGGCTTTGGAATAGCAGCACTGGCGTTACATTTTAGACAAACACACTTACTGTAAGGGGGAAATAAATGGGAAATGTCTTCATCCCATTCTGTGTGGAAGTGGTAGGTTGTGGGGTTCTTTGTAATGCTACCGACTCTTGAACAAAGTATTGCATTGGAGGTTTGCCTTCTTTAGAAGCCATGAAGGGAGCTGACAGGCCCTTCTTGGATGTCATATTGACATATTCTTTTTATATTTTAATTATATATTTTTAGAGGCATGTCATCATTGTCATGTGGTCTACCTGCATACCCTTGGTGAGCAGAACTGGTAGATCACGATCTACCTTTTGGGCACCCCTGCATTAGGACATTGTAATGATCAGAGCTATTACCCCCACCTAACTCCCAGACTCCCACCCCATCTTATTAATCAGTAAGAGTTCATTTTGCATACCTGGACACTGATGTGATTGGGCACATTTAAAACACATTTTTTATTTAAAAATAAAAATCCTCTCTCTCACACTGGCATGCATCGTGCCAGTATTGGCACCCATGCCTAAGGTTGCCTACCTCTGATAGAGGGTTACTTGAGTAAAATCTGAGATCCATAGATAAGAGCAGTACTGTGACTTTGCACTGCTGAATGTTTATCAGTATGTGCAGTGAATCCTACAACAGTGCCATAAAGATACAGTACAGTATATTCCTGGAAATCTATTGCACTTGGCAACTGGCATTGTTCTGTTTGTGAGCATCATCGATTCATATTACCGTAGCTCCAGTGTTTCACTAAGCATCTATGAATCACTATCCATAGTAGGCTATGTCTTGTAACGTACTGACACTGGATGTAAAAACAAGGTGACCAAGCTTTTGCTGGGGCCGGCCAAGGATCTGGAGTAGACTGCCCCTTCACGTTAAAGCTGCTCAGTCGATGGACACTTTTAAATCACTGCTGAAAACATATTTAGTTTATTTTATTTTCTCAGGCCTTTGAGCACAGCTGAGACTGGCACCCTAGGACCTGCCCTACTCTTTCTGTTATGTGCTGTTTCTTTGCCTTAAGTAGTAATAATTAGTGAGGACCAATTATATGACAATGTGTTGAAAATGGGTGAAGGGCTCATTTAAGCATAGAGGATATCTCCTTGGCATCTTACCGCATGTCACCTCATCACTCCCGTCACCACAGTCATCACTGCCATCACAGACCAGACGCTCGGACACGCAGCCCTCACGCCTACATTCAAACGTTCCTTTTGGACACTCCTGTCCTGGAACTGGTACTGATGATAGGGAGAGGCAGAAACAAGAACAACATACAGTACATTATTATTACAACATTGGTGATAGAAATTCATGCCCATATATGGAGTTCCCTGATGTCATCAATAAAAAAACCATATCTAACAGGACTTCATATGGGAATGCCAACATATGGAGGCCACATCGGCCACATACCACACTAACAGAATCCATATAATGCCAAGACAGATGGCCAAGATAGCCCATATCTGTGTGGCTGGTTCTACAGACCATGTATGGGCATAAAAGGGATTGTATGAATGATGTCAGATGTCATAGATGTCATAACGAATAACTGAGTAGTACATGGATCTCCATATGGGTACCAGGGGTCCCCAAATATGGTAACGGGTCCGATATACATCACTGGCCAGATGGCCAAGACATGACGCGACCTCGCTTGTAACCATGATGCGCCTTACTAGTAATTTTGATAATTTAGCTCATAGCGTATAGTACAAATCAAAGTTTCTCTGGAAAAGAGCATCTGCTAAATGCCTACATTGTAAATTGCAATGTAAGGGAAACCAATAAGCCACAAGAAGCCATAGTTTACTGTAGATTTTGCAAAGAAGAGGCGTGGTGAGGCACCACGAGGAGTGGAATTTATACTTTACTGGAGTGTTTCCAATGTTCCAACGTTTACTTCTACTCCACTACATCTCAGAGGCAAATATTATACTTTTACTCCACTACAATTATATGACAACTTTAGTTACTAGTTACTTTGTAGATTTTGATTATTATGACAAAACATGTATTAAACACTTCAGCCCTATATACATTTCGCCGACTTGAAAATAGCCGATCTACACGCTCACAATGCCTTGCGGTGAGACACATTGTGAACTTGTACAGTAGATCTGCTATTTTCAAAAGATTTTCATACATTTTATGCATTAGAAAACCTGTGAAACAGGACATTCTGTATAATGAGTACTTACTACTTTCTAATTTTGGTATTTTAAGTGTATTTTGATACCAGTACTTTTGTACTTTTACTCAAGTACATTTTGAATTCCAGACTTTTACTCAGTAGTATTTCTACATTGCAAGCGGGACTACTCACTGGGAAGGGCACAATCCAAGAACTCCATGTGGTCGACAGCGACATCAGCTTTATTCCCTTGCGAGCGTTGGGAATTGAGGTGGATGCGGAAGGGCGAGGAGATGCGGCCAAGGAAAATGGTGGCCTCCCTCCAGCCACGCACGCTAGTGGCCTCTGGACGCCATGCAACGGTCTCGCGGGAGCCTGTGCGTACCACGGATACCCACAGCGGCGTGGAGCCCAGACCTTTGTTACCTTTGTCGGGCAGAGAGAAACATTTTGTCAGGTGGCCACAGGATTTGTCACCGCAAGTCAGACTTTTCATGTGAAAACAAAACTGATTGTGATATGTAAAAACAAACAAACATTATGGATATGGAGAAAAAAATGACTAAGAGTCTTAGTGATATTGTGGCAGTTTAACTGAAATTATTTATGCAGAGCAGATTTCTTTATTGAATCTATTATGTATATGGCTACTACAATTATTACTGCTACAAGCTCCACAACCACAACTTTTAGTGCTAATGATAATTCAATATTCATTTTATTTCACACAAGTGTCTATTATTTAGAATATTTAAGAAATATAATTAAATAGGCCTTTGCATGGCCAAGAGCCTGTTTCTGAAATTGTGTTTAGATAAGTGATTGTGAAGTGAATTACAGACAGTATGACAGCAATGATATTACTTAGATACAAGATAGTCGTCCGAATCCTAGTTCACGGACCACTAGTGTCCCATGGCATAAATACAGATTGTCCATGTGAAAAGGTTTTAAAAATATCACTGAATATTGTGACTTTGTTAAATGTAGAAACATTTGTTTGAATAATAGGCAAGTTGAAAATCAAATTGAAGAATGTCTTTGAAGTAAAAGGTGTAGTGTGAGGAAAATAAAATAATGGTGATCCGACTGTTTTGGGACACACACACACACACGCACGCACGCACGCACGCACGCACGCACAGTTGTAGGAGGGAAATAAAGAGTGAGAACAACTGTATTCAACTATGCTGAACAATATATACAGTTGTACCTGAATCCCAGAGGAAGTATTGCAGGCGAAGGCGGCATGTTGGTGCAGATTCCCGCATTTCTGGTGACACTAACACTGTAGTCATCGGCACATCTTTGTTCAGCGCATTCACTCCCATATAAAAGCCTGTTAAAGGTGTTATTGTACATGTTATAGTTCAGTCAGTGGTTCTCAAAGTGGGGTCTGGGGAAGTGGGGACCCCAGGGGCCCTAGAGAGGGTTCCAGCAACATTTGTTAATATATTATCACTTTTACCAGTTTTAGCCAATCTACAAGCTCACAGTGAATGGCATTCTGTGCATTGTGAGCTTGTAGATATGCTATGTTTGCAAACTCTTGGAAAATTGTGAAAATGTTTGGAATAGTTTTAAACATTTTTAACACAAATCTTCACTTGTGGGCATCCCCAGCTGGCACACAATATTTTCAAACGGTGGTCTAGGGCCAAATATCAATTTAGGGCTACTTCACATGAAAACGTTTGAGAACCAGCAGATAAATATGCCATATCAATTCATGGACACATTATTGAAACCCTTAATGCTAGGCAGCATGAGGTACTGTATGTCAACATATAATTCTACCTAGAGCAGGGGTCTTCAACAGGGGGTCTGGGACCCTTAGGGTGTCCTCAGAGTAATTACAGGGGGTCCTCCAAATCTTCCAACCCTTTTTATATTAACAACTTGAACCCTAGTGTCCATATTCTGAGAACTGTAGCCAAACATAGCAGATCTACAAGATCACAATGCCTTGCAGCGCTTGTAAATCGTCTATTTTTGGCAAAGAGGTTTGGTGTATAGAGGGGAAAAAGGGCATACCAAGTACAGAGTGAAAGGTCAAGTTCATTAGGTAATGACAGCTCAAGTGGTTAAATATCTGAAAACACAAATTGACATGAATCCAGAATACACTGATGATTGTGCTGTCAAACAACGAAACTATATGGAATCTGAAAAGGTTGTGGGGGTCCCTGCTTCATCTCTCTCTCAACTAAGGGGTCCTTGGCCTGAAAACGTTGAAGACTCCTGACCATCTGGTACAGACTGTGTACAGCACACATAACTTCAAAATACATTTCCTTTTCTTTTATTTGGGATTCAGCTGATGCCCAATAGCTACAGATTAATTGTGGAATTGTTGCTCTAGGTCAGGAGTCTTCAACGTTAAAGGATTGTGTATTATTGTCTATGGTGTAAACAGAAACATACCTGAGCTTGTCCCAGTGGTGAAGTCAGAAGAAGGTCCAATGTTTGCGTGACAGGGACATGGATTTCCTCTACTATACTTCTGCCATTCATACGTGGGGTCCGTAGATGGGACCGTCCAGCCACAGTTTCCGGGTGTCTCAAAATCACACATGAAGCCCTGTGCTCTATAGCCTGAGGTTTGGGGTGGAGCCACAACAAAACATTTATATTGTAGAAATAGTAACAATTACTATTGTTATGGTACTGTAGCACCAGCAATGGTAGCTTGTTTGAAATGCAAATAATTCCACGATAAGGTTACACAGAACACAAACACCGTATTAACACCAGCATCTCAACAGGATTTTAGAAAATCCAATGCTGTTTTGCACTTACTTTTTGCAATATAGATAAACTGGCTGGATAAACATGCACTTAAAAGGTTATCATGATGGTTTCTTTCTTGTCACATCTACAAAGTGAATATTTAGGCTAATCCTTCCGTTTTCAGAACTTTGGGGTCGTTGACATGGATGACTAAGCCCTTTGACAAGAAATGCCAAGTTTATCATTACAACAATGGCTCTGACTAGTCAAGTTTCTGCAACAGTGACATTTGAAGCATTTGTTGTGCCCCCTATGGGTGGAAGTGAAATAACTTTTGGCTCTGATTGAGTTGTGTATGTGATTTGTGTCTTTGTTTTTCAAAACAGGCCCCTCCCGCAAACCTTTGTGCGATAATGTATTAATCTATATTATAGTCTGCGAGGTCTTTTACAAAATGAATCAAAAATGTGCGGAAAAACAATGCACATATTCTTCAGTACCGTTATGTCTCAATGAAACCTTGATACAGAGCATAGTACTTTCTGGCCCTGAGGTGACCAAAAACATCCCACAATGATGAAGCTTTAAGAGTCTTACCACACATGTCTTCATCACTGCAGTCTGAACAGTCACATGTAAAGTCACATTTCCCTTCTGGAGCCTGGCACTCGTGTCCTTGTGAGCTGACAACTGTGTAATAAAAGAGTCTTATCATAAATACTCTATGAATAACAGTAGTCAGATAAAATGTTCTGCAAGTATAAGGCAAATGTGAAAGCACGCAAATCAAAAACATATTTGACATTAAACCAGGTAACGTGTACAGATCTTTGATACAACTTTTATACAACTATTTTCAGATTGCAATGTACAGTATGAAACATTTGAAAGCTTATACTTTTCACACACAAAAAAAGACCTGAAAAACTACAACCATACTCTAATCTATCAGACCCTTTTACGCTTCTATCTAATTCATATGTCGCTGGTGTCGGGCAGAAACCTATGAATATTTCAACTACATTAACTCTGCCGTATGACAGCAATGTGCAAAAGTTGTGAGAATAGCTGTCTGATGTGCAGGATCCATTGGAACACATGTATTTCTTTTTCCAAGTACTGAAAAGTAACGGTTTTAGACATACAGGGTTTCTCCCCCACAGCAACGTTATACTGATCATAGTGATCAAAGTAAAAGATTATAGCTTGATTAAAATTCCCTTGATGGCTCAAAGAGCCTTCCCTTATCAGAACTCATTACCCTCCGTGATTTACGATACAGCTAATGTGAACGGGCTCAAAGGCCAGCTGGGAAGCGATGAGTTTAACACCGGTGAAAACATTATTCATCCAACCAAAGGTCTCTGATTAGGAGTCAAGATCCAATATCCTGTTCCAGGGGCGTCACACCAAATTCTGGGCCCTGGGTACAAGGATTCACTGCGGGCCCCCCATGGATGTTAACTATTGAAAAATAGCAGATATACAAGCTCACAGCGCGGCACCGAGTGCCGCGCTGCAAGCTTGTAGATCTGCTATTTTTGAAAAATTGTGAAAAAGTGTGCAAGAAACCCATGTTTCCATGTCAGTGATGCTCAAACGTTTTCATGTGAAGGACCCCCAAAATTATATGAATTTGGCCACGGACCCCCATCTCAAAATATTTAGTTCCAGGGACCCCCCCGGAAGCAAAATTTGAGTTACAAATGTCCGCTTAAAAAATACATATTCAAAGATTTGCACACATTTTCACGACTTTTCAAAAATAGCAGATCTACAAGCTAGCAGCGCGGCACTGTGAGCTTGTACATCTGCTATTTTTCAATAGCTAAAGTTACTAGGGCCCCTCCACCTTGGGCCCTGGTAACTCAGTCCCACTTTCCTACCCCTTGTGACGCCCCTGTCCTGTTCTTTACTGTGACAGTAATTACAGGATGAGAGAGGACATAAAAAAATAACAGCTTTGGACGCCGATACCACGCTAGGTCTATTATGGGTCAGTACACATACTAGTACTACTACACATACATGAAGGAATTTATGATTTAACATTAGCTTGCTTCTCTTCCAAGGCAGAGAAAGTGTCTTTAAAGGTTCTATAAGTGATATTGTTTGTTAAAATAAGTTTTAAATCTATATTTAGGTAGAAATCATGGCTATAGTGTTTGTTCAGTAATAGGGTTCCCCATATCTCTCCACTCCAGGTCTTTAGTACTGTACATACACATACAATACCAGTTTCACACAGAGAACTCATACAGGACACAGGATAAACAAGTGAAATGTGTAAATAAAAAAGGACTGGAACTGTAAGCTAAGAAAATAAGCTGATAAACCAGTAAGACTCCCTAATCGGGAGAGAAGCGACCGTCAGGTCGCATACACAAACTTTAGAAGGCAATCGTAGCCAATCAGGAGGGAATATGGGAAAAGGACAGGTCCATGTTGATGACATGACTTTAGAGATATTGTTTACCGCTTTGCGTGATTTTTGGGCAAAATCTGTAGCAGTAGTGTCCAAGAATGTGTTTTGCAAAAATCGGCCTCATGGTGGCACTAGAAGAGGGCCATGTGAGAAATCAGGGCTGGAGTTGTGGTTTGCCAGCCAAGGAGTGTGTGTGTGTGCAAAGTTTGGCATGGATAGGGGCAATGGTGCCGGAGATAAGAGTAGGGCCAAAAGTGTGATGTGACGTGACAGACGGACAGATGGACGGACGGAAGGACAGCCGGTGGAGCTTTTCATAGTAACTTGCGACCTGCATCGCAATTATTATGTAACATTTTCACTCCTGATTGGATTACATTTGTATCCAATTTTTTTAATTATTATTATACAGAACCACCTCCATTAGGCCTACTGGGCAAACTTCACTTTTACATACTTCATTAGGATCAACGTTATGTGGTTAGCGTATTTAAAACTTCTACATGACATTTTCAGCAAATTCCACTAAACAGATATAGATGCGATTCCACACAGTGGGATACATTGTGAGCTTGTGGATAGGGTTGTCACGATTATGACATCTACGTAATGATTAATTGTAATAGGAAATTAATTGCGATTAACAATTTAATTATGTGGCTTTTGGGCTTTAAGAACAAAGGTTAAACAGGGCAGATATGACAATAACTGAACTACACAAAGACATTACTGACAGACAATGACCGATAACAATAATCAAAATAAATAATGTATTATGACCAAAATACACCATATTTTTAAATATTTTACACTTACAAATGTGTTATAAATAGTGGAAATAGCTGATATACAAGCTTGTAGATCTGCCATTTCCACTTTTGTTGAAAATGTATTAACCTCAACATGGAAGGGATTATGACAATTATTTATTTTAAAATAATTGCTATTATTTCAAATAATTGCGATTATTTCAAATAATTGCGATTAGAAGATTTTGAGATTCTCTCCTGCTTACCCCATTGAAGTGTGAACAACAAGATTAGGGATAGGTTTCTCCAATGCAACTCCATCTTCCTGCTTCTCTTCCCCTGGCCCAATGAAGGCCTACACACTACCAGTCACCTCAGCTACTCTGAAGAGTCTTCCCTGGTTCCCTCTGACCAACTCTCCCTTTCAAGAAGATAACAGCTGGACTTTAACAGGCATGAATGTGCAAAAGCCTTCAGTCATAAAACCATCTCTAGGACCAAGCCAAACATTGTGCAACATACAGGGGGGAAAAAAAACATGACACGCTGTGCATTTTTGTAACATGCCACCTGCAAACCACCTAGAAAATAACGTCTCCTCCAAACGGTATGTGACAGTGACAGTGTGACATTTCCAGGCATAAACGTATGTATCCCATAACTTCTGAAAACATTGTCTGACAACATTAATTTATTCATCACCACTAAATACAATACAAGCAGTGGTGTCATCACCACTAAATACAATACAAGCAGTGGTGCAAAGTAACTAAGTACATTTACTTAACTACTGTATTTAAGTACAATTTTGAAGTGTTTTTTACTTGAGTATTTCTACTCCACTACATCTCAGAGACAAATGTTGTACTTTTACTCCACTACATTTATTTGAAAACTTTAGTTACTAGTTACTTAGTACTTTGTAGGGATTATTATTCAAAACCTACATTAACCACTTCAACCCTATATACATTTTTGGCCATTTGAAAATAGCCGATCTACTCACGATGCGACACATTGTGAACTTGTAGATCGGCTATTCTCAAAGGATTTTTAGACATAAGTAAAGAATGTGAGTACTTTTTCCACCACTGAATGAATACAAGTGAATCTTCTGTATCGCACGTGCCTCCTTGAACTGTTAGATAAGGACCAGCAGACATACAGGAGCTCTTGATAGGCGTTCAGGTAGGAAGGGGCCTTAAGAACGCTTCCCTAGTAACATGAATCTCACATCCCGTTTGGACAGAGATTCATACAAGCTTTGCATTTGTTGTCTTTTGAGTTTAAAGAGTTCATCAGGAATTACCCAACACCCACATGTCTTCTAGGCTGAGTGCAATAAATGGTAAATGGTGCATTTATATAGCAGTGCCAATCTCTGCCAAGGCAGAGATTGTGCATTACATTCACCCATTCACACACATTCATACACCCATGGCAGAGGAAACCATGCACTCTACCCCCGAGCCACCCAACCACTGACGCAACTGCAATAAGTTGGGCGTGTCCAACGTTATGAGTGACAGTCTGTCACTTGTGTGACAAGTGACAACGTGTGTGTCTGCCTGCTAATGAGGTTTAGAAACAGACTGTATTGTAGATCAGGGGTTCCCAAACCTTTTTGTCTCAGGGCACCCCATAAATATTTTTTTAATCCGAGGCACCCCTACATTATAATTTTCACTCCCAGCACCTATTTATAGCATATCGTCGTTGTCGGGTGGAAACCTTGAATGTCCTAAAAACTAGTGAAAACAGCAGATCTACAAGCACACAACGCCCGGCTGTTTTCACTAGTTTTGTGCGACAGAGGTTTCTGCCTGACAGTGACGATATTTTAGTGATGTTGCGAGGAAAACATTGAGATAACAGCCATTTTGGTTAGAACTGACTGAAAATAAAATTATACTAAATATTTTTTCAAGTGTCCAAAAATAAATTCCAAATATTATCAAATGATCTCGCGGCACCCCTTGCACATTGTCAGTGGAATATTATTGCCACTCACCCACACTGACTGAAGTGTTTCATTAGTGCCTGTGTGGAACTTGGAGAAGACACTGCACTGGGTAGTTCTTGGCTGAGTGACCCACTGAAACAAAGTAGATGCCTTTCTGTTCAGAATACATGTGGTGACAATTAGCTCTACAAAATTCAATTTTATTTATATAGCACATTTCAAAACGACAATAGATTCGAAGTGCTTCATAAATGAGTTTAGACAGCCTATCTTTACAGAATTTTAATTGTCCTTTTTTAACAATTAATCATCAATTCACAATGATTTTACATTTGCCAACACTGTAGCAGTACTGACTGAGTGATTAACCCACATCATTTTGGAGTGTTTTCAGTTGATGAATAATTTACCAGTTGTGAGTGGTAAGAAATGGGGAGCCAGTAACACACAAATTCACTGATATACAGTTCTGTGCATGATAGCAGGAGATCCAATATTAAGTGATGATAATCAGCAGAAGTTTGCACAGTACGGTATATTGCTGACCATATCTGTTCGGAAACACATTTTGGACAGGAAACTTGAATGTCAATTATTTTCAATAACTCAACGGATTTCTTTTTTAAACACTAATCGCTCAGTACTACTACAGATAACACTATTACACATCCTGGTAAATGCTCCTATGTTTAATAAGACATATTTGTAGTTTTCAACGTATTGAGCTTTGTTTGACAGTAGTGAAAAACTGCTGGAAACAGACGCAACGTCACCCTTGTTAGGAAGATGTTATGGGTTAATTGAGGAAATGCTTGTGCTTTCGATTTTAGTTTTATGATATTTCCGTACCATCAACCCAAGACAAAAACGAGTCATTAGCAGTGTTAAGTAAATTAGTTAAATTAGTCTGGTGCTAACCTAGTGACACTGGGCATCAGTCTTATGAGGCGTAGCAGTCCCATGAGGCACAGCAGCACATGGCTCCTCATTGGGTCTGGACTTGTGTCAGTTCTAACATCTGACAATGCCTTTCTTGAACTAACTTATGTTTGGCAAACTATGGGTCAAATGTTAACAGAAGTCCAGGAGCAAGAATGGTCAATAGAGGGTGGTCTACTGGAGGTCAGTATCCTTCATTATCCCAGGTCACCTCATAGGCTGGATATTGGGCCTGCAGTTTCTCCACAGACACTTGATGATTCGCTCTTCCAAATCCCTGTAAAAGGAAAATCATGGTGATTGTACAGCAGCAAGCTTGAATGATTCAGAATACAAGCTTTATTCCTAACGTCCCCATTCTGGGCATGTCATGGTAGGTTAACATTCTAGCAAAATAGTTGGTTGCAAAAGGTTGCGCTGTGAGCTTGTAGATCGTCTATTTTCAGCGAAGAGATTTGGTGCACACTCATACAGTACATTGCTCGGGATCTCCCACAGCTCTATAATACAGTGGATCCTATATTTACCTGTAATACAAACTAAATCTCTAAAAGATAGCAGACATATAAGCTCACAGTTGTCAACTTGTGACGTGTTGTGAGCTTGTAGATCTGCTATTTTTTGCATTATGTTCACCCTAGAATAGGGACACTACTAGGGTTCATGTGGTTAAACGGTTGAGCAAACAAGGTTGTGTACATCATGATCTTACCATGGAGTAGCCGTAGACATGAATCTTCTTGGCCTGTGTCTCATGTCGGATCCTCCCTCCACCCACACACTCACAGTCCAGTAGTCCTCCCCTCTCCAGCTCTGCCGCCACCTTCTCGTAGATGTCCGCTGGAAGCACAATCATATCCTCTTAGCCTGGCAAGTCAGACTCATACTGTGCATTCACTCACTCGTTCCTTCCCACAATATGATGGGGAAGGATCAGACTGAGCACAGTATCAGGGCTGGCTTGCCAGGCTAACATCCTCTGTGTTGATTTAACTCAAGACTGGACAAACGTACTAACAGGGTCCATTTTGTACACACAGTCAAATTAACACTATGGATTGAATAGTGTACAGCCGCCAGTATACTGTTGATAGTCAGTGTGCCATATCAACATTAAGGATAATTATTTATGACACCACATCAATATAACATATTTCCAACACATTCTTTTTCTTCTTCTTTTGAACTCTCTCACTCTTACATCAGGATGTAATGATCATTAGAGAAATAACCTACCTATCTCCCAGTCTTCCTCCCCAGTCAGAGTTTAGTGTTTGAATGGGTGTAGAATTATGTGCTGGATGTCATTTGCGGGTCCATGTTTGCAAGATGTGAGGGAATCAGGGGACTAAATTTGATTGTAATTTTCTAAAAAAATATTTTATTTTAAAAGACAAATCCTCTCCCTCACCCTTGTGCCAGTGATCACCTTCCCCTGTGCCAATGTTGGCACCAGTGCCTAAGGTTGCCTACCCCTGCTGTAAAGTGTTTCTACAGATGATGACAATGAGCCCAGCCCCATTCTGACTTGGATTGTCTACAGTTTGATTATGGGCTGTCGCCGCCGCTGATGATACAGACTGAGGAAAAAGAAGAGTCTTACAGATTCCTATCAACAGCAAAACATGACTACATTCATGACCAGCAAGCACGACTAGGTTGTCCAGCACTATCAGTAGACAGTGACACAGTCAAATTAACACTCAGGATTGAATAGTGTACAGCAGCCAGTATAGGCCTACTGTAGAGCAGGGGTCGGCAAACGTTTAGACATGAAGACAAGTGCATGTTTTTATTTTCTTGATAATCAAACTTAATTTGATTGTCATTTTGACCAGGGCTAGGTCGCTCACTATGCTCAGTCAGTCTGCACTTGCCCTGTACCCGAAACGAAACGGGAGGCTCTCTCCATTCCGACATGTCGCCACTCCGAAATGGACTTCTTATTGTCGGAGTGGCGACACTCCCCATGGGCCTAAGGTTTAGGGTAGGGGTAGAGATAGGGTTAGTGTCGGAATGGAGACATGTCGGAAAGGAGACATGTCGGAGTGGAGAGATAAACCCACTGGAAACAGTCTGGCCATGACACAGGCTACGGTCCAAGCGGTTACAATACTTGGCTTGCTTACCATGATATTCTGCCCAGGCATATCCTCGTACAATGACTACTTCTGAGTCATCGTCTTCCTCTTTACTGTGAACATGTATGAGAACATATTTAAAAACACCCGTCGGATCGATCTCTGCTTGCTTGATGTTGGCCATCAGTGCTGCAGCCTTGGTTTGAGTGCACATTTTAACCAACCGCTGTTTAGATGTCGTGCTGTGAATGAAAATGCTACAGGACCGCTGCTAATTCTATACCTCGTGGAAGGGTTTAACACCGCAAGACCAGTTGTTGTTGTTGTTGTTGATAATTTGGTATTTGGAGGTTTTACTAACACTAAACGTGCACACTATATAGCTACAACAACACACACACCGACTGTCCTAATATGCGACTGTCACATTTGTAACTGCACACAGTACTTCCGTGAAACAAAGGATTGTGGTAGTTGAAGTTTAGGCACTGCTCTATGGCAAACATTATTGTTCATACAGGCAGTGGCCAGTAGGTGTCCTCAGCCAACCATCCCTTCTCTTATGGGTCTTCAACGTTTTCAGACAGGACCCCAGTTGAGAGAGAGATGAAGCAGGGACCCTCAGTCCCCACAGCCTTTTTCGTAGATTCCATATAGTTTCATTGTTTGATAGCTGTTTTGGATTCATGTCAATTTGTGCTTTCAGATTAACCACATTGAACTGTCAATACTTAAGACAGTTGACCTTTCACTCTGTACTTAGTCTGCTCTTTTCCCCCTCTACACCAAAGCTCTTTGCCGAAAATAGCCGATCTATGAGCTTGCGTATCTGCTATTTTTGGCTAAAGTTCTCAGAATATGGATACATAGTTCAAGTGGTTAAAATAAAAAAGAGAAAAAAGTTTCTATCACACAAAGATTTGGAGGCCCCCTGTAGTAACTATGGGGACCCCCTAGGGGTCCCGGACCCCCTGTTGAAGACCCCTTCTCTTATGAAAGAGCCATCTCTAAAATTGAAACGCCATAATGTGTCCACTAAGGTTGGATGAACACCTGCTTTTTGCAAGGCATCCTTTTAAACCATAATGGTGGAGAGCAATAAATCAGTATGATGGTATAGCTGTTTAAAGAGCATTATCCCCTGACTAATCACTTTCCCTGCTATATACCTTTATGAAGTTCTCTAATAGGTAGTTGACCGTGACCTGGCCATACGCCCCATTCCTCCTGTCCTGTCAGTATGGACGCCCCTTGATAGTTATCATTTTATGGATTTTATGGTCCACTTCCCAAGGCTGCGGCCTTGTTGATACAGACTGGGGGGAAAGAGAGAGAAAAAGAGTCTTGATTCATATTCAACAGCAAAACATTACTACATTTATGACCAGCAGGATGATGTCAAGCACTATATAGCCTACCGATATGATTTACAGTACCACTGCACTGAACAAATAAAAGGGCTAAACCAAAGTGAACTTGCATTGTTCTTGTTATAATACAACATACAGTAGATATGCCTATATCTACTGCATATATGCAATATTAATTTACTCTTCTCAACATTAAGATAAGGACAAAAATGCCTGCACAGTTAAACAATCCATGGGAATTTCCAATGCAAAACCTTTATTTTCATAGGAAAGATCCCCTTAATGGCAGAATATAGTACTGTAGGCCTACAGTAAAATCCATCCATTTGTAACTGCAGAGAGCGTACAAATGTAGTTCCGCAAGGCCGATCCAATTTCCAATCTCACACACCACTCAGAGAAAAAAATCCATGGTTATACAGACCAAATGGACTCATCATCACACAAGAAAAGTAAGTGTGCAGAGGGGCTCCAATGGTTTCTCGAAGCTTATAGTGCATGCATGGGTATTCAAATGACATTCAAAGCGCGCACGCACCGACGCACGCACGCACGCACGCACGCACGCACGCACGCACACACGCACACACACACACACACACACACACACACACACACACTACTAGGCAGTGAAAGCATGCGAGAGGGTGTTTGGCTTTGGGGATGCCTTTCAGTGCCTGGTATAGACATGGTATCTGTCCAGCCATTCCCTTCTGGCCTGCATTGCTGGATATCCTTCCGCTCGAGTTACCATGTAAACAACTTGTATTATCTTGATTGTCCTTGATTGTACTTTCAAGGAATGTTTGTTATCGTGACCCACTCATAACTGCGATGATACACATCTGGGATAAACAAGCGGGGGTTAAATGAGGGTCACGTCAATGCCACATGCAGGCCAAGCCACTGATGTTACCACAAAGTACTGTAAACAGTAACATTGTTTAACACATTTTATGCTACCATTGCCATTGGGAATTTATTTTGTTTTGAAACTCCCATTTTCTCCAATTCAGCTGTTCAATTACCAGATTTCTACACACACTTTTATAATCTTGTCACTGCTAGTACTGATCCCTACTAGTTGTTCTTGGGGATTGTATAAACAACATGCCTCCTCTTATTTACATTGAATAACACTCTATTCCTCACAGTTCAACACCCCTGCTTGACCAACCTGTGGGAGATTGCAAGTGCAGCGACAAAGAACACCCTCCCCACCTGGCTACCCTCCCACAAACACGGCCAATTGTGTTTGTTGGAATGCACGGCCGAGCGGGAAGCACCGCAGACGTCTCAAACCCATATTCTCCATTGTGGTGGGCTTTTGTTTCTTGTGTAGAGTATTAGTGAGACATTTACAGTGAATGCAGCAGCCTCAGTGTGGTCTGTAGAGTTGAGTAGTAGACACACACACACACACACACACACACACACACACACACACACATGTAAGGGGGTGGAAGACAGCGTTATTTCTTTTTTTTTTGTTAAAATGTATTTCTTTGGAAACTCCTGTGTTTTATTGTTATTTTGCTTTAATTGAATACTATCTTATTGTTTCCCCTATTATACATTTTGTGGTTGTTCTGTGTCTAACGCTATTTCTCCCTGAATGAACTTGAATGAACTCCTCTTCCGGAACTGTGTGTGTGAAAGAACTGGATAGGATAACGAGCGGCTGCTACGCGGCCAATGGGAAAAGAGTGATGTCATGCCCGGCCAATGAGAGACTGGTGTCGAGCAGTGGGCGGCCTTTATAAGTGGGACTCTGTCACTCTGTTACTGAACGTGAAAGGAGGAGGACGTGTGTGTGAGGCAGGTGCACAGGCAGAGGTGACCAGTGTTATGAGGGACTGAGGACAGACACAGGAGGGCATGAGCAGTGAGCCCTACCTAGAACTATTGATGATGAACTTGAGTGAGCTCCACAGTGCAACGCAGTGAGTCAGACAACACGGTGGCCCAGCAGAACCGGTGAAGTTCCCGCGGACCATCTATCCTGACCAGGCGAGCCAGACGAGCCGCTCCATCCGAGCTGACTAGAGGGGTCGCAGTGGTGACAGTGGTGTCGTGCGCAATACCCGCACAGGCAGCCATTGGCTGCCTCCGTGTGAGTAGAGAATCTGTGCACCATTTGTCTCTTCAAGCCACTGACCTGAGTTATGCCAATAAGTTAAAGTATACAAGGATACTGGCCTATTTTCCTTGTTCGCAGATACGAAGGCCTGAGACGTAGATGTTACTGAAGAGTTGCTGTGTCCCTCTACACGTCTTCTACTCACCCTGCTTATTATCATTATTATTATTATTATACCTGCCTGCGCCTATTAGTATTATATATATAACACACGTCCTAATTGAGCTAATGATTTGCAATATTCATATTAATATATATACGCCTTAAATTGCTAAGTGGCGAATATTGCACCCGCACTTTAATTGTGCGGTGGGAATTGATAAAGGGAGGAAATTACCCGGGTTGTGATCTTATTGTTGGTTGTTTTTAGGTTTTTTAGTTAGAAGCGCTATTTAGGAGTGTTAGGGTTTTATTTGTGTTTTGAATGGTTTTATGGCGTATAGAAGCCCCTGTATTTTAGATAATAAAGAACTTGTTATACCTTTGGAAATACTGTGTCCGGCTCCTTCTCTCCTGGGTTTATATTGCTCTGAACACCTGAAAAACGTACCTGTGTGTCTTAAAAGGGTTATTATTATATATCTCCTTTTCCTCTTTTATAGAGGTGGCGTTGTCGGAAGTCTTATAATTATATATGGAAATGCTAATGATAATACTGAAATAATACACTTGAATCAAAAGGTGTGTACTATAATTATTTATTTGCAAATCCAAGAAAGTAAGGTGTTGACAAAGAGTACCAGTTTATTCTGGCTGTTAATGTGAGTCTGGCCACTCTTACACACACACACACACACACACACACACACACACACACACACACACACACACACACACACACACACACACACACACACACACACACACACACACGATGGCCAGACACATCCTTGGGGTGGGAAAATAAGTACAATTACATTCCCTTTTACACCCTTTTCTCCTCAAGTTATGCCAATTAATTCCTCCCCACACACATTTGTGTGCTGTCACTGCTGTTGTATCCTGACTCACCTGCCAGTAGAGCCATACTGTACTCCACTGCTGACAGGTGCCATCCCAGCCCACAGGACTAGAATACGTGCAGTGACAAATATCCCCCTTCCCACCCGACTTCCCTCCCCGAACACGGGCCTATTGTGTTCGTATAGACGCTCAGATTGATATCTTTTCATATGGCGGTGTATAACTAAGTACAAGCCAACAGTGTGACTCACTCCTGATCCACTGTTGTAAATAAGACAATGTTTTGCTTCTTCGACAGCTGTGACCTATCCCTCACCTTTTGTTATAAACAACCACGGGTAATAATAAAATAATAAATAATTTAGTCCCCACGCCTTGGGCAGTTGTTTGTCACAGTATATTTACACATACGTGAAATGTATTCTCTGCATTTTATCCATTCTATAAGGACTAGGAGCAGTGAGCAGCCATATGTGGCGCTCGGGGAGCAATTAGGGGTTAAGGGTCACATCGACACATACCGGTAGCTGCCTGATCGGGAATCGTACCTGCGACAACCAGGAGCTCTGGCTCCCCTGGCAGGCTCAGCTACGGCAATGATGAATCTCTTGTCTTTTGTATCTGAGAAAAAGAATAAGTATTAGCAGTAAACTTTTACAGTGGTGTTTACAGTATTATGTTAATTATTTCAAGTAGCTTTTTACATTTACATTTGTTGGTTTATGTATGCCAGTGGTTTTCAACCAATGGTCCTTGGTCATTACGCCAGATTTATATTTTGTTTTGTGCCAGGGACTTGAAGATCTAAAGGCTCACAACATTTCGTGCTGCAACACGTTTTGAGCTTGTAGATCTGCTATACTCGGTGTGAGACACGATGGGGCCTTTTCCACCAGCAAAGAACCGGTCCTGGTTCTTTCTCCCGCCTATGGGATGAACCAGAGGTGAGCTTTTCCACCGAGAACCGAAGTTGGTTCTGAACTGTAAAAGTTGGTTTCCGAACGGGAACCACAAAATCCTTGGTTCCTCTGGTTCAATCATGGTTCAATCTGGTGGAAACCCAAGCCGGTTCGCAAGAACGAACCAAGGTTCCAAGAAAGTTGAACCGGCACTGGTTCTGGAACCGTTTCTTTGCCTGTGGAAAAGGCCCCGATGTGCATCCAAGTATGAATCAGGCTTTATGAGCAGTGGGAGGTCATTCTCCAAACCAACTCCAGCTCAGTGTTTTGCTCAAGGGGATTGGCAAGAGCATGTTCTGTGCCTAAGATGAATGCATTTCGGTGTGGGTATATGAAACTGGAGCACCTCCTGTAGAGGAAACACACTTGTAAACATGCAAATTCCACACAGACATGCCTCAGTCGGTTAGTTACTAACCACTGATTAACCACCCCCCCATGTTTCTCTAACTTACACTTTCTGTATATTTAGCTTAGTTCTACAGCAACTGTTCCACTTTCATCTCTTTATACGTAGGGTTTTCTGCTCTACACCAAATCTGCCAAAATAGCTGATCTACAATCTCACAATGTGTAACCTTTACAACACAAATTTTTGATATTGTAAATAAAGAAATAATATAAAAGATGATTTCTTAACTGTAATTTGTATGCTGGCAGGATGACCATATGTCCTCAGAGGATCGCTGACAGCCACTGACATACATACTGGACTATATAGGCCAATGGTATTATTTTTGGCATGCCACTTGTCCCAGTATAACCTACTGTACGGCCATCGGGCACACAGCAAAGTCCTGAGTGTTCATTTAACCCTGACAGTGTACAAATCTAACCTTGTACACGGTTACAAATGAATAAATGAATCCTGAGGACTTTTACTGTACATATGCCTTCTTTAGAATATAATGCTGTATACTTTATGAAACTATTAAAGTATTAATCTTTGACATTTGACCGGTTTATATCGGCATACTTCTGAATAAGTTTCACAAATATTTGACCTGTATTTTATCTTAGGGCTTTCTTGTAAAGTTCTTGGCTGTTGGGGCGTTAATAATGGTCCTTTCATTGTGCTGTCAAACCCAGGCATGCATGAGAGTATGTGATTGTTGCTCTAAGTGAAATACACACAAGGCAAATGTGCTTGTGCAGGACCACAGATGCTCACGGATAGACACAGGGACATTTGAAGCCATAAGAAGACCTCACAGATGAGCAAATAAACATAAGATCTGTCTTCAGAAAGAATAACTGTTGAAACATCTACAAAGTGAATGTTTAAATGGCCGCTGACAAAAAACAGCTCTTTTATTTGCTAATAATTTGATGATGTGTGCAATAAGTTATTAATTTACTGTATTTACTTACTGTACATTCTCTAAATTTCTCCCCTTGCCCGCAGACCCCACCAACTTCCTCGCACTATACAAGGAAATGACGCTACACGAAAATGTATTTTATATATAAATCTGTGTATATAAAAATGTCCAAACAAATCTCTTTGTTACATTAGTGCTCTCTGGGGGAGACTTGACTTTCCCCAGCTACCAGCACATGAATGACTGATAGGAAATGTGAATAAGAGTGACATTTCATGTAAAGACTCTGGCTTAGGGGCCCCATGAGCTCTGGGGCCCCTGGTCCTGCATGGGCCCTGTAGGCCCCTGCAGTAATGCACCTCTGGCTGGAGGGGGCAGAGAGAGAACTTGAAGGTGGGGTGTAGAAGATACCAAGCTGTGTTTTTATATTGCATAGCGTAGCGATCAGGTCTCTGAGAAAATAGATAAAACTAGAACATGACTCCAGTATCTCTTATAACGCGCTTGACTTTTGTGATCCGATCCATGCAGTGATGTTACTGTTTGTAGTAGGCTACACTCGCAAATGCACGGCAGGAAGCTTATGTTACTGGATGCTGCATAAAATGCTGACATTCCCAGTGTAAAAATATCTGACTTACTGTGAACTCCAGATCGCTTTTATTGCACTGTCAAGAGGGCAAATAAGTGGCTGTCGGCCACTTGAATGAGTTGAGCAACTATATACACTCACTGGGTTTTCATTACCAAATATTTTGGTTTCAACTACAGGCTGCAAATGTTTTGCATTTAACTCTCAGGCTCAGGCTACTAGTATAGGTCAGGTTAGGCTGTAGTATAGCCTCACCCCTGTACATCAGATGATAGTCAATTGAGTCTTAATAATACTTTATTTATGTACTGGATGAAAATAGCTCCAAGGCTACTTTCCTTGGAAACCAGACTCTGCTGCATAGCAACACATGAAGCCATTATGATAACCTTTTTATCATGATATTGATAAAGTACAAATTGCACAAATTAGTGTTAGAGCAGTTAAGCAGCCAAGTATAGGCCTGTTTGCTATTTGCATTTGAATTGTATACTTAAAACCTGACTTGATGATTGCGTCCTTATTCGACTGGCAGGAAAATAAAGCTATTCCAGACTGGAGTTCACAGTGTTTGTAGTGATGCTTTCACATTTTTGTAACGTGATAGCCAAGATGTTCTTGGCTCATATTTTGTATTGAATACCATGTAGAATGTTTGAAATCTGGCAAATGTTATGGATGAATTTGATTGATTGATTGATTGATTGATTGGTTACTTTACAGTTTGCAAAAAGTACAGGTGTACAGTTATACAACAATGCTAACAAAATTCAGGTGTAATTCCGGTAAGGACACTTTTTGGTAGATTCTCCAAAAGAGAAAAGAAAAGTGGTGTTTCCATGGATAGTTTCCTTATGGCTTATTAAAAATGTTATGCTGATAAAGTGGGCTAATCATTCTTAAACACAGAAACCTTGCATTGAATGCTTAACGAAAAATAATTTACCATTTAATTCAGTTTAGCTAGATAATATAAATACTGTATGTTAATTTCAAGATTTCTTTACTTATAAAGCTGCATTATGTAACATTTTTCATGAATAAAATGTATGATGGAGTATGCAATATAACTTAATGTTCTAATGTTGTATTTGGTCTCCCTGATCTTCTAGTGAGACATTTATATCCTGTGGAGTGGTTTGACCACCACTGGTCTGGTTGACAATCAGGGACGTGCTGGGCCCTTGATTCAGCCCGGGAAAAAGAGTTGGAGAGGCCCTCATTGCGCGCGCTGCTGCTACTCAAAGATTGAAAACAGCCGATCTACAAGCACACAACGCCTCGCACCGCGAGGCGTTGTGTGCTTGTAGATCTGCTGTTTTCACTACTTTTGTGCAACGGCCTTATATGATGAAGCAGGGCTTTGGCTTTGCAAAAAAAATTATAAATTTGAAACTTGGAGATACGAGGTTTCTGCCCGACAGGGACGATTTACTTTGTTGGAACAAAATGGAACGAAGGCCGACATTTTATTTTTTCTAATTTTTTTCCTAATGGCCGGCCTGGAATGAACCGGCCAGGAATGAACCGGCCGTTCGGGAGTTGTACCGCTTTTCCCAATGGCCAGCATGTCCCTGTTGACAATGGTACTGCCTGAAGCAGACCACAGTTCTACTGCTCCCATGAGCAGATCTGCTAGAAAAGATGCTTGCTCTATTAGCTCAGTGGTCAAACTTTCAGCAATTGCGCATATATGGGCCTGGTTTTGGATCCAGGGTGGGTCATGGAAGCAATTAGCTTTAAATTATATCTCAAATTGAACTTGATAAAATCAGAAGAAATAACAATAACATCATGTTATCAATCGATACATTAACATTGATTGAAATGTTAATTTGAGTAATTTTCATTACAATTTCATTCATATTATACACCATTATTGAACAATCAATTATTAGGTGTATATTCATTTAAATATGTTTTTAGTTTCATAGTTTCATCACTACAAAAATACATGTATCACTCACCCCTGACTTAAAGTTAAGGATAGCAATTCCAATAATGATACCGTAGTACCTAAGTCCATGCATGTACATTTACGGCAAAATGTGACATACTGTACAAAACACTGGTGCCAAAATAGCAACATAAAGCATCAAAACCCAAGTCAACTTAATGGACTGAGTGTCAATTCATTTCTAAAAATAAACAAGTAATTAAATCATGGATAAATATCCAGTAGGATTAGTTTGATGGATGACTGGTTTGATTATAAATTAAATCAGGCTCAATTTCCCCACGAATACATCTGCATAATTTGGGGCCTTGGTGCTGTAAATAATACCTTTGAACATAATTGCATTGAATACTTCACTAATCAACTGCAAATTCAAAGATGGTACAATTCCTTTCTTAGACACAAATAATATTGAATACCTTACATAGCCCATGGGGTATCCTTAAATTGGATACATCCCTACTACTACTTTCTTACAATATCAAAATATTCTATATAACGGTCTTTCATTTTATTCAAAAGGCATTCAGTGTTCTACAAATTAAAATATGTACTAAAATGATAAAATATGCACCAATAGTCTTTGTTCTGGCGACGAGTCTACACAGGCTCTGAGCTATTCCGGATACAATTGGACACCCTTTGGATTCATGAGGTCCTTATAGATTTTGGTATGTGTGTACAGGACAGGACATTATTAGGTTCTCTTGAAACATATTAGTAATTGTATTTTCAATACGATATACAATATTATTAATACCAAATGTCATGGTGGAGACAGGAATGTACACAGAATTATTTGTCTCTGTTGTTTCATTTACATAGTGATCATTATTTTGAGCATCATTAGCCCCATCTCTATCAGCCGGATAATTGTCATTATTCATCAACTCAACCAGAGCTCTGACCTCACAAAGTTTGAATACAGTCTCTCATCCTTTCTCTCAGAGTACAAACAAGTCAGTGTACCGACTGACAACATGGCTTTTCATTTGTGAAGTTGGAACAGCAGATTTCTGGTATACCTAAAGCTTGCTTTGACCATGAACACAGGAACCAATGTAGTAAATAAAAATGCAGTCATTTGACAAAGACCCTTCCAACTACATCTCACAAACCACTTTTGATAATTGCTTGACATTATGTCATTGGCTCAACTATCTATGATCAATACAACAAATACAACACCAATTCCTTTATGATGTCATTATGTTTAATTGATTGCATTGTAAAACAACTTGAGTACATGTTAAAAATATAGTTGTAAACTAAAATGACAGGAGTCCAAGCTCAAGCTGCAGTGTGACTAAGACAAGCAATATAAAATATTGTGATACAAAACATAATTCAAAACAGTACAATGTGTAGGCAGTGGGCACTCATAGGGCAAAACATAAATGTCCTAATGTGAAACTATGTGGCCAACACATTCATAATGTAGCTTAAACAATAAATGAAATAAGACTGTGACCCACTACCATCCTACACAGTTTTGTAAATACATAACAGCAGAAGAAATATGTATATAAAAAATACGATCAAATACAATAGGATTCTTGGCCTGCTAATCATTCGAAATGAACAGTTAGCAGTTTTGCATTAAACAAAACAAGACAGTTGCCTGTGAACCTAATCAAGAAATACTGCATGATTTGTGTGAGTGTGTGTTACTGCTTGTGGACAAGGCATTTTGTAAAAATGTGAACGTGTAGACCCAAAAGCAGGCTCAGACAAAACAAAAAAAGAATTACAATGTGACAGCCATCATCCTGATAACACTGGTACCACATTTGAATGTATACCGCATGCAACGACAAGTCGACGGAGAAAAAGCACCTGGCCCTCCAGCTTGGATCAAGTCGCCTCACCGCCAACCATTGGGCACCCACGGTTCGTCATTGTCTACGCAAACACGCCACACCATGATGCACTTGTAGTTCAGTAGAAACAACAGGGTCATCACAGCCAGGGCTATCCCAACGAATGCCACCACAAAGAGGCACTTGCGGGAGTGGCAGAAGACAGCTGTATGCCTAGAAGCTACTGGATCCTCCACCCTGCCCTCCTCTAGTAGTCTGGGGTCGGAGTGCCTTGTTAGCCAGCTTTTAATCCAATGGACAGAAGAGAAGGGTGAAAGGGTGCTCTGGGGAGTTTCAGTTCCAATCCAAGGTTTAGTCTCCTCCATCTTGGCAGGTGGAGCTTATTGTTCTCTGTGACAGGTCAGAACGATCTATGAAGAAAAGATATGATTGTTATTTTACATCTTACAGCATTTGGTCTTTCTTAATGTTAGTTAATGTTTTGTATGGTTTAATTAAAGGGTTAGGGTTAGCCTAATCAAGAGCTCAGAGCTCTGCTGTTGCTGGTTGTTCCCAAAAGCAGACAAAAATGCAGGGGTGACTGGCTGCGCTTTTGCTGCCGCTGCCCCCAGGCTCTGGAACAGACGGCCCCTTCCTATCAGATAAGCAAAGTCCATGAGTTTTTTTTTCTCATCCCTACTCAATTTCTTTTCCCTTGCTTTTAATCATTATGTGAGAGTACTTGTGTGCTATTAAAATATTTTAAAAACATTTTCAGTTGCACACAAATCTTGCAACCACACTTCTGCACAAATGACACAAGCCCAAAAAAATCTATTCATTTTATGAATTACATTAATCAATTATAAATACAATTCATTATTGTAAATAACAATTATTTACAAGCAACTTTATTGAAAAACAAGCCCAAAGCTGTTTATAATGGCAATACTGGTCTTTTTCTTGTTTTTTCTTTTCAACAATTTTTCATTGTTGTTAAAAAAATATCTACAAAATATGTATAAAAAATATCCAACGTGGCTAAGAAATATGCCGCTGATCAGTCCATTGGTTTATATGATGAGCCCGACAAAAATCACTCACACACAGAACCTCTCCTAGACGAATAGCAGGAGTCATCATCACAATTATGAGGAGAAATTATCTTCGACTGCCAACATTACCATTAACTACAGAGTGTCGGTGCAAAAAGCAGCACAGGAAAACCCTGATTTTACATCAGCTGAATGTGAAACCTAATAATTACCTACACTACAGGCACCAATAGTGAGATGAAACAACCAGAGGGCATTAAGTGTAATCTAGTAGAAATCAAAAGTTGGTGTATAGGCTAGAAAATGCACTACGGGTTAAATGGTGCGTGTTTACACAAGATAATCATCAACACTTTCTTATTGTCTATGGATTTATGAAACTGCATTGAAGGCTGACATTTTGACCAATGTGTTACAGTAAATGTGTAAAAATGGAGAGGGGAGTATGGGTATTTGGTGAAACTGCAAGATAGGACATGCAACCTTGGAATCGTTGGAATTTTACATCTAGAGTAACACCTTGTGACCACTTTGGAGTGCCACTTTTTCCAACCTGGTGGTATTTGATTTAAAAAAAAAAATAATAATACATCGAGAGGAAGCACATCTGTTTTCTTTCTTACCGGTTCCATTTATACACTTTCCCATTCCAGGAATTGTCACAATGTACAACTGTGGCTACAGGCGTACAGTAATGTACGGTAGATAGAGTGGTACAACTGGTTATTGTGTAAGCCTAAATGAAAATAGTCCTTTGGCTTCATGGGAAAACAAACCAGTTTATTATTTACCCAGTCCGAGCATCACTGAATGACAAGAGGACATTCTTTTCATACATTTGAATAAGCAATATGGACAGTAGCTCAGCAAGGCTGCCTCTCTATTCTAGTCAGTCCACCAGTCTTTAGATAAAGCCACAGATTTATGTTGCACAGTGAACACAGTGAAATAAAGAACAATACACTTAACAGGGTTTCTAGACATTTTCCATTTAAAAATGCCATACTATATCCAGACTATAATTTCCAGATCTCTCTATGGATTCTTCAGAACATATTACATACAAGTATAAATAACTACATGTAGATGCTTATTATGTAAATATATAGTTTTAAAGTCCAACTGTATTGTATGTTACATTCTACTATTATGTTGCCAAATAATTGCAAGATTGTATCTACTGTAGGTACAACAGGCTCATACAAATCAATTAAGCACTGCTTTATGAATTAATACTTCGTTATATGGCTATTTTTTAGAAGAATGTCCAAAATAGGAAGGCCACAATGAAAGTGGTTAACACTAAAATAGAGCAATGTTATTGAGATTGTCGTTTTTAAGTAACTGGCCCTCGCCTACCCTCAATGACCATACATGACATTTAGAATGTAATGCACAATCTCTGTAAAGCGCTTTGGATAAAAGCGCTATATAAATGCACCATTTACCATTTAGAAAGGAGAACTAAAATCTATTGTCTTTGCTATATTGGCTGTTAAATTATGTAAATCATACATACCACAGTTTAAGAAATTACTATAATGTACGGTTTCCTTTAGCCTTAGATGAAGACTGTCATAGATTTACTTTAGCAATTTTTACATAGTCTGGAAGCATGTTTTCCCATACTCTCATATGGCACACATGAGGTGCTTGAAGTCGCTGTGTGCATAGATCCTACAACTAAATATAATCCATAGGTGTATGTGCACACTGCACAGAATATGTGTATACTATACTGTACATCTATGTGAGTGCAGTCGTAAATGCTAAGCATCATGTGCCAGTGAGTAAATATTGAGGTAGGTGTGTGAGGGTGGTACAGTACAGTATGTGCGTGCGTAGATACTTTATGTCGTTTTTAATTTGCTGTACATATCACACATTGTTTTTCACATTTTATGGAGGTATCAAAATAAGTTTCTGACTGGGCTGTATGGGCCGTCAGTGCAAGAATAGGAAATCATAATTCCTAATCGTTATTACGGTACTTCCATAACGTAGAATCTAAGTATTAATTAAAGAGGTGGTGCCATAGTTTTGTACCTTTTTTGTTTTGCATGTGTCTATGAAGTAAACATTACTCTAATTGACCCCCGGGTGTGTAATTTGTATACATGTCTTCTCTGTGTATTTTTTATTTCTTCCTGAAAGCTGAAGGCCCAATAGTGATACGATAAAATCATCCCCTCCCCTTATTATCATACGACAACAGCTGTGGGCGTGGATAACTTCAGGTGGGTGGTGCTAAGGTGAAAACCAGGTATACTTGATGAATAGGTGGTGTGGCCATATAAACATTACACTTACTACCTTTTTGAAAAAGTATGATCATCATAATACCTGATGTTTTAGGGGGGAATGAAATCAGCAGCAGTTAACCCAGCCCAATGTCTCTGTCCAGCACCTGTGGTGCTGAAATGGTCAAAAACGGCCTCCCCGTGTGTCTCATGACGTCTTTCCAGTCAGAGAGACTGGTGGGAATGATTAGATTCATGCTTGATAAAACATTTTTCAACAGTCAGTAATCCACCAGACCACACAGGCACGCACTGACGGAGGAGATTTGCGGTCTGCTGAGCAGCCCTTTCCCAGCACTGGTACTATGCATGCCAGAAATTCAAACAATTCAACTCTCCCTAACGAATAACGCCAAGCTTCACACTCAACAGTTCATGTTTTAACCGCGTGAACCCCAGCATCCCTATTCTGGGTGAATAGGGATTTTAGTGAAAAGAGCAGATCTACAAGTTCACAATGCATTCCCAACCCAATGTGTCGTGCACTTGTAGACTGGCTATTTTGAGCATAGATTTGGTGAAGAGGGAAATACTAGAAGACGCCAGAGACCTGGGGGACCATGGTCAACGACAACTTATAGGCCGCTATGGTTTAAAATAAGATCAAGCGCTAGTACAGCATCTACAAATACTGTATTCAAAATATCTCATTATGACTGCTATGAGCTGACCGTCTGTTACTACATGACACATACAGTATCATGTTCCCAAAATAGTGAGAGAGGGCGAGATCATTTAGCGACCTACAACTGGGTTGCAACCTGGTCGGTAGTTTTCACCGACTGGGTCGCTAAATCTACCGACTGGGTCGCTAAATATACCAACTGGGTTGCTAAATCTACCGACTGGGTCGCTAAATTTACCGACTGGGTTGCTAAATCTACCGACTGGGTCGCTAAATTTACCGACTGGGTCGCTAAATCTACCGACTGGGTCGCTAAATCTACCGACTGGGTCGCTAAATCTACCGACTGGGTCGCTTAATTTACCGACTGGGTCGCTAAATCTACCGACTGGGTCGCTAAATTTACCGACTGGGTCGCTAAATCTACCGACTGGGTCGCTAAATCTACCGACTGGGTCGCTAAATCTACCGACAGGGTCGCTTATCCACCGACCGGGCTGCTAACCCTAACCCAAACCCTAACCCTAACCCTAACCCAAACCCTAACCCTAACCGTCGGTAGATTTAGCGACCCAGTCGGTAGATTTAGCAACCCAGTCGGTGATTTAGCGACCCAGTCGGTAGATTTAGCAACCCAGTCGGTGATTTAGCAACCCAGTCGGTAGATTTAGCAACCCAGTCGGTAGATTTAGCAACCCAGTCGGTGATTTAGCAACCCAGTCGGTAGATTTAGCAACCCAGTCGGTGATTTAGCAACCCAGTCGGTGATTTAGCGACCCAGTCGGTAGATTTAGCGACCCAGTCGGTAGATTTAGCGACCCAGTCGGTAGATTTAGCGACCCAGTCGGTAGATTTAGCAACCCAGTCGGTAGATTTAGCAACCCAGTCGGTGATTTAGCAACCCAGTCGGTAGATTTAGCGACCTGGTTGGTATTAGCGACCAGTCGTTAGATTTAGCAACCCAGTCGGTGATTTAGCAACCCAGTCGGTAGATTTAGCGACCCAGTCGGTAGATTTAGCGACCCAGTCGGTAGAGTCGGTAGATTTAGCGACCCAGTCGGTGGATTTAGCGACCCAGTCGGTAGATTTAGCAACCCAGTCGGTGGATTTAGCGACCCAGTCGGTAGATTTAGCAACCCAGTCGGTGAAAACTACCGACCAGGTTGCAACCCAGTTGTAGGTCGCTAAATGATCTCGCTCCTACTGAAAATAGTGTCAAAGCAACATGACCTTAGTCTACGTAAGGATCTGATTACATTGTATACAGTTGCATTGCACATAACTAGCAGTCAGAAAGAGGATGTCAGGTCAGCTACAGCTACATTTAGGCCTATTTATCTGGAACTTGAGATAGGGGAGAGATAGCTAGTGAGAGAGAGAGAGAGTCCCTAATACTCCTATACTGTTTATTATGATCGAGGCGCAACCACAATCCAGTTCAAGTTGAACCATGTTGTCTTGACAGTTGTCAACTTAAAGGAAACTGCTTTTTATGTACAGTATGGCAGTGGTAGCACGTTGGAACTTGTTCTTCTTACACTTGCCTTAAGGGTTTTTTCCCCCCTCAAAGTGGTAAACAACCCAAACCATATAGACAGAGGGAGGTAAGAGTAAAGGGCCATTCACACTGAGCAGTGAGCACTATTTAACTATAAAAGTATATAAATACCCCCCCCCCCCCCCCTTTAAGTCAAGTGGATTGTAAAAATATATACAATGGAGAAAGATATAGGCTAGTTATCTTTATAGTTATTGTGCCTGGTGGGAAGAGCACTTTACTTTGAATCAGAATCCGAAGAGCTCATAAGCAGATTAAGTTATTTCTCATGTGATATTCATACTGTACATTGTCTTGACTGCCATACAATTCCATTTGCTGCATATAGGCTATGATCATCTCATCTGACCAGATATCTGCCTCAATGGTAGGTACTGTAATGTGTGAGACTGCATCTGTTCATAATTTTTAATTGTTTAAATTACTTTAAGACTACAGATCAAACATTAATTGATGATTTGATCTCACTCACCTGTGTAATTTAGTGTGACAGCTGTTATCCTGAAGACAGCTTTGAAATGGTCTTTAATTTATCCTCCTCTCATCCTTAAAAAAAATATTCGGCAGGTAGGCTACAGTATAAGCTATGTCACTGTGTCTGTGTGTGCGGCTACTCTCATGTGACATTCAAACACAATGTATAATTTGACAGTTTGACACAATAAACATAAGCAGGCCTAGGGAAACAGGGCTATAGGCATATGCATCGACAAAAGTAAACACAATCACGTGGGGCTGACACTTACCTGCACGATAATGCTTTTGAGTTTAGTCTGGTTGTTTGCAGAACTTTTCCCACAACTTCAAACAGTCGGCATCGGCTTGACAGAAGAACCGTGACGTCTTGTATTATTGGGAAGGTCTATTGGCAGCAGGTCGCTATAAACAGTCAGCAGCTGCAAAACACTGGCAGTCCTCTTCAGTTCTAATCTACATGACAGACAGACACAGACAAGCAGCGAGACAAGGATCAAACCCTCCTCCCTTCAATGACTTACCTGACCGAGACACGCTGCCATTGGTTAGACGCCTAAAGCCCACCAACCAATCATAACTGCTTCAGCTTGTTGACACTTTTTTCTTTTTTTTTACAAATTCCTGAACTTGAGGCAGCAGACTGACTCCTAGCTTGTAGATCGTCTATTTTCAAATGGCCATTTATGTACTGTAGCCTATATGGGATTGAAGTGGGTAATGTAGCCTATGTTTTGTAATAATCTATCTATAAATGCGAGAAGTCTCTGTGTGTCTGTAATCCGCGTATCTCGAGAACCGTTCGTCCCACCGGCTTCAGATTCGGCACGCGCGTTCCCCGCCGCGGCACGGAGTGCAGTGCCGGGCCTCGACCCGACCCGATGCGCGGTTTTCCGAAACCGGCCCAAAACGTTCGGAATATCCTTATGCGGAGCTGATTGTTGACATCAGGCTGTTCCGGAGGAAATCGGCGCAAGCGCTGACTCATTGTGACATCACTCATAAAAGGCTCTGACATCACATACGTCACATGAGTCAAGTTACTTTACACCACAGCCAATTTGTTTGTGAAAATGTTTGAGAACCACATAGAGTAGACTGTACAATATGACAATAGTTTCAGATGGGGGCCTCATCTGAAAATATTTAGTGCGGAGGCGCCCGCTGGTCTAGCTGGTCTGGGTGCATACCACTTAGGCATTGCCACATAGGCATGGATGCCTTGCGGCGTTGCCGGTTCGATTCCCGATCCGGACAACCGGACAAAGATGTAGGCACACAAGTGGTTGGTATTGGCAATATGTGGGTATTTTATTTACAATTGTATGTATCTAAACAACAACATAAGTCAATGTAAACGGGTGGGACTTCAGCAGAGGAGGCAAAAGAAAAAAATAAGAAAAAGTGATCCTCCAAACAGGTTTATCGTGTGTGTGTGTGTGTGTGTGTGTGTGTGTGTACAAGCAATTATTGTGTACAGTGCAGAAATAGTTTAAGCGCACAAGTGGTTGTAATTGGCAATACTGTAGTTACCATGGTGATTGTGTCACTTAGATGTTGTGATATCCATCTGTGTGTGTGTGTGTGTGTGTGTGTGTGTGCGTGCGTGCGTGCGTGCGTGCGTGCGTGCGCCTGTGCGTCTGTATGTGTGTGTTGCTGACATTTGTTGGTAGTTGAAAAAACAACTGATTAAGGTCAGCATGTGTCAAATGGGGACAAAATGTATGTCCCCAATAGATTTTACTGAAGCCTCAAAAGGATAGATAGGGTTATGGTAAGGACATAAATCAAGCAATGCCGTGTCCCCAAAACCATCGCGCCTGTGCGCGTGTGCGTGTGTGTGTGTGTGTGTGTGTGTGTGTGTGTGTGTGTGTGTGTGTGTATTTGTGTGTGTACTTGTATCACTATACTTGTGAGGGCCAAATGTACCCAGAAGTACAGCAGAGTACAGATACAGATATTTTAGATTCAGGATGGGATTGTGGTTAGGATTAAGCATCTGCAGTACTAGGGCATAAGTTTAAGGGTTAGGGTTGGAACGATGCCTGATTTTCACTTGGTTGTGTGCCGATGTCGCTCATAGCAAGATTTACAAGCTCACAGCGCATCGCGCTGCGACGAGCTGTGAGCTTGTAGATCGGCTATGTTCGGCTTAGGGTTCAAAATGTCCCCAAACTGTTTTTAAACTATGCATTAATAAAATCTGCATCTTAAAATGTTGTGGTCCTCACAAATATCGTAATACAAACTCTGTGTGTGTGTGTGTGTGTGTGTGTGTGTGTGTGTGTGTGTGTGTGTGTGTGTGTGTGTGTGTGTGTGTGTGTGAGAGAGTGTCTCACTGGTATAAAACATTCTCTGCTGCAGTCATGAACAAGTGCAATACAATCCCCCCCGACCCCGATCCATATGAAACCAAATTCTATTTACATAGCATTCAACATAAGTGCTTCAAACAGCTGAGTTACAGTAGTCGTACATAATATGCAATAATAGGCATCCATAACCAAACAAAAGTATTGAAAATTACACTTAATGTCAGCATGCATAGGCCAGAACAAGAACTTGATCAGAAGCAACCTTTCAACTATGACAATTCACATTCAGAAACAATATCTTTGTTTCAATACTTGTGTTTGTTTAAAAGTATCGTGTTTGCTCAACTTAATTTGGAGATACTGCATTTCAGATAATAAACAAAACTCAAATGAAGACATAATTGAATAAAGGCCATGATTTATTATCTTACTCATTAAGCTATCTGGTATAATTTAAATGTATTTTGGTGCAGTGTAAGTAAACAATGCACCTTATCAATAACCAGTTGTGATGGGTACTGTTTGGGAAACTGAAAGAGAATGTCCACTGGATAAACCTGCAAAAGGTGTCATTTATTCCAGTTACCTCCTACATTAGGTGATGTTTCAAGCATACTAGCTCTTCCTCAGACCAAGGAACACTAGGTAACAAAGTCAATCGGTTAATTAAATCAGTGCAACTGTGCAACACAATGCTCATCATGAAACTAACAAGTAAATGTACAAACACTGCAATGCTGTAAACAGCACAGATAAGACAGTATTGTCTTTTATCTGTGCGGTTTATCTGTGCAGGTACAGGTATATGTAGGAGTGTCTTTGACTAGTATTCCTTCGTCTGAGGAAGAGCTGGTATGATATAACACCTTTGGAGCTTGATCTAAAGTGAGGATTCTTTTTCAGTATTTATGTATGCCCAGCACCTGGCACTTTACTTTGGATGTGCGAGCTTTATTCATCTTTTTTACTTGTTTGGGAAACCCCTCAGCATAAAGTGCTGTGCAGTGTCATATACTGGAGAGGATAGTCTTTCAAATCGAACTGAAGTTTCTCACCTCCAGATAATGGGAAACGGCCTGTTTTTGCACCTAACCAAGACTTGCAACACAAACTCACAACACAGAGGGGCTGCGAGTTTGCGTTAAGTTATCAACTCACTTGGATTCCTTCATGTAAAAGATCCCAAATAGCACTGTACAGTCAGACAGTGTGCTGCACAGGGAGGAGGTTTTACACCAAGGATCAAAGTGTTGGTTAGTTGGAAAAACCTGGCCCTTTGATGCACCCCGTTGAAACTGGACATGAGAAAGACTGTGGAATGAGAGAGGGAGAGAGAGGGGGTGCTCCCAAACATACTGTATGGCTTATGAAAAGGACATGAGAGTATCCGCTTGTGGTTTTACATTTAAAAAAATACTGCCTTTAACTGGTTGATGCATATTATAGATGGAAGCCTCATATACAGACCTATTCTCATCTCACACAACGACTGGCATTAGTTTTGCTATGCACATTCCTGTACAAACGTGTAAATGGGGATAATTACCGCTATGTCGACATGAAGTACATTTCATGTTGATCTTTTGGTAATTCTCACTGGACAGGAAGAACATGCGTCTGGCAGATAAATAGATAAAATCTTAAAGGGATTTATTATACTTTCAATACCGGAACTGCGTTAAAAATACTAGCATTCAAAGTAACTATGATGAATATATTTGCAGTATCATCATGTCAAAATGATGGATAAAACACAGGCTTCCAACTTGTGTTCCCATTCTTTCAGTAAAACTACCACTGTTAGCGCTTGCCTCGTTTAAAAAGTATAATTTAAAATGTTTAAATAAATGTTATAAAAAACACAGGTGCTTCTTTAAAAACTAAATAAAATACTTGATATATAGCTAAGCTTACAGTACATGTTGAATAACTGTATATGCTGTGATTCAGAAATAACACATAATAGTGATAATACCATGGTATATAGCATATAGTCCCAAAAAGGAAATGATATGTTGAAAACAGCACTACCACCAAAACCAAACTAAACTGTTTATCTAAAGTAGACTGATCAGGTAGAGAGCTAATTTAAAAACCAAGAGTGATTAAGCGTCACAATGCCATGTGTAAGTATAAATAACACTAAATAAGAGCAAATAAATAAATAAATAGATTAAATAAGTTTCCCCCTATAAGAATATACAAGAAAGAAACCGCGTTTGTGTGATCTGTGTGATCCATGCATGCTCAGGACTATATAGAAACATCTAAACGTCAGATTAACTCTGACACTTAAAGGTGCAAAGGTCAGTGTCTTTATCCACTTCCTCCAGAGACGTCATAGTGTTCCTCGAAGCGTCGCCCAAATGGCAGTGAACAAACGGCCTCGTCAGCAAAGCTTCGGTAACGATGAGCTCCATTATAGCACAGTACATGACAGGGGACAGGGAGAAAAGACTCTCTCCTCTCCTCTCCTCTCCGTCCCTCTATCTTCTTTTCGTCTCCGTCGACTTCTTCTCTCTCTCTCTCCTCGCTCTCTCTCTCTCCTCTGGGAGCAAATCCCTCTTATCGCTCCCTCTCACACCACTGTGCTGACAGACGGGTCGGACAAGTTGAGTTGGCCCGTGATGTCAGTGGGTGGGTACTGCTGCAGAGAGAAGAGGGGGGGAGGAGGAAGGGGGAGAAACAAAATGCAGTGTCATTTTTCGACGACCTTCCCCCCCGAACGACAGATGGTGGATTTCCTTTTAATTTATTTTATTTTCCTTTTTCAATTAGTAATTGTAAGATTTTTTTTTTCTAATTCAAAATAAAATAAAATAAAATGGCAAGAACGCCTGTGCTTCATTTCTGTGGAAATCTTTGAAGCAGACAGGTTCTTTAACCCTCCTCAGGCAGACTAGGCCTACTGTAAATAATAACTTTTATATAATTTTCTTTTTATGAAATTGGATCTGATTTGAATAACGAAGCAAGGCAGCTCTGCCTGAGGCGGGTTAGCTTGTTTCTAACGTGGAGTAGATGTAAGATCCAGTGAGTTCTGGAACAGTGGCATTTAATCATGTGCTGTGGAAGTTGAATCTGTTTTCCTCTTCACCCTTCCACCCTTCCAACCGGTGATTTAATTAATTAGCATACCTTCGACCAGAGGAGGCGTAACTAATTTGTGAAATCACCAGCTGTACTGCTGGGCTGGAGTGAAAACCGACTTGGACTCGGACCCAGAACCCCCTTGGCACAGAATTGAACACCACTGACTTCTGACACCGATAACAGCACATTTAAACCAGGCCACAGGCTGCACTTAAAACCTCATAAAACCACTGGGCAATCATTTCCAACCACGGCTACCGGCAGCTCATTTAACTGAACTCATTTGTGTTCATGCAGAATTGTAGTTACAGATGGGGTTTATAGTTGAATGATGACTTGAGTGTCCCACTGTGGACTGGTTCAAAGTGCTGTGTGCTTGGACAGGGGCGTCATTTGGGGTCACAGAGAATGGCAATTGCCGCCCTCTGACATTTGCATTTAACTTTAAATTTAAATTCAGTTATTTTATGCATATTCTCTCCACCTCAACGGTTTTGTTGCAGATTAATCCAATTTGATAGATTAATACATTTTACATAGACCACACGCACCATCTGGTGACATGTGATACACGTTAGATATGCGCGTTCATTAACTACTTTCAACTTATCATGTCATGATGAACATTTAAAAAAAAAAAAGGATATATTTTTAGCAGATCTACAAGCCCACAACACATCACATTGTGGCGTATTGTGAGCTTGTAGAGCTGCAATTCTTTTTAACAAGGCTTAAGTGGTCACTTAGTTTGCCACAGCCTACTGTAGTATATTTTTCTAAAATGACGCCTCTGTGCTCGGTGGACTCTTACACCCAGTCCTTAAATCACTCGCTATGCTTCTCTCCTTAAAGCAGAGTGCATGAAATACGCATCTACTGTGTGATAGTGCTGCTGAGTTTAGCCTGATGCACACTTTGTTCACAGAATACAACCGATTGTCGAACATCGGTTATTTTCAGTGAGCAATGCTGTCGAGTGACGAAGTATACATTAGGCTTAAGGGAGAAAGAAAAGAAAAAATCCCAGTTCCACGTTGCTATGGCAACTGTGATTTTGCTTTTGTGTAAGCCAAAAAATCTTTTGACTACATAGTCTGCCTTGGGTGTGATAGCAGAAAGCCATATTTTGTACAATGTTGAGGTTTTCACGCTGTGGTCATTCACGTCGTAAAGAATAACGCGCTCCTTAACCATTGTAAATATGACTGCGGACGGATCTTGCAATGCGCTTTTATTGTGTGCATTTTCTTCTGATTTGATCACATCTTCAACACAGCAGCGCTGTTGTGTTGAATCATATACTCTGTATTATGTCCCTTCCAACATGTCAGTCGTAATCCAACTTACTCCACCTGGATTAGGACTCTCAGTGACATGTTGGAAAAAATGTAGGTCACAAAATACAGCATTTTCTTTTAAGGGATTTGATATTCCATTAAACATGTCCGTCTTGTCCGATGTTAGACGTGAATATTGTGTTTACATTGTGCTCAAACACTCAGAATAGGGGAAGGTTAAACAGTGATCAAGTATGATATCTGTTTAATTTTCCCACGTTTCAAATAAGCAAGATCTACAGTGGCAGAAAGACTTTAAGTGCCTCTCGTTTTAAGCTGATGCAGCCGTTGCATTCAAGCATATGAGATCCATAAGCTGGCTGTGATGCAACTATCATGCTCACTGCGACGGGGCAACATCCAAATAATACCCGCGTTCGATATTCATTCAATGTAATGCTTAAAAACAAAGAAACATAGTTTTTCCTATAATAAACGGAGCAGACGGCTCCTTATTCTCTGGTACCCAGGAGTTGCATCATCGTATGACTAATACATACATACATACATACAGCCCCTATTGGTGGGGTCCTCATATGTTGTACCTTGAGGGCCTGCTGTGAGTGAGGCCACTAACAGCGGAGCCCTACTGGGGTCTGGCGGACCAGCGAAAGAGAGACACTTCTCTATCAACACCACAGCTAACACAGTATATACGGTTACGACATCTTACTTAACCACTTAAATCCACACTATAGGGTCTTTTCGGTTTTCTGCTATTGCGGCGAAAGCTTTAGCTGAAAATATCCGATCGACAGCTTGTCGATCGGATATTTTCAGGAAAAGATTTCCTCACAAAACGGATGCTGGGGTTTAAGTGGTTAATAACAGTCTCTATCTTACCACTTAAACCCCATATATGGGTGACCGGAGGCCCTCAGGGCTCTACGCTAGGGTCTTTTCGGTTTTCTGTTAGTGTGGAAAGCTTTGCTTGTCGATCGGACATTTTCAGGGAAAGCTCCCCCCACAAAACGGATGCTATGGGGTTTAAGTGGTTAATCGCTATAACAGTTGTTGGAAATCCTACACAGTGAAATCCAAAAGACTGCTAATTCAACTCTTGAGAGTGCACAGATGCAACCTTTCGGTTACATGTACACTCTCGGGAGTTACAAATGCATAAACATAAAAAACATGTAATTACTGTGTAATTACGGCGTAATTACTGTGTAGTTACATGGCATCTACGGCGACACAATACAGTTTGACTAGCGTTTCTACTTGTACCACGACTAGGTCTAATGTACGTTTCTACGACAGTTACAATAATTATTGACATGCTTTTAGAGGGAGAGAGGAGCAGTGTGGGCATGTGGGTGAGGGACACTGACACTCCATTGATATCCATTAATATAAAAGAAGAACACTTATATAAAATCAAAAATAATGATCAAAGACTGAGGATGGTAAATTGATTCCATTAGAGCATCTTCTTTTGTTGGTTACACTAAATCCTATATGACTGCTTGTTTTTTGTGTGTTTTTTACTATTTTAGCCATTTTGTTTCACATAGAAGACCATAAGACTAAAACTTCCACAACACAATCCAGAACCTCATACAGACAAAGCAATAACGGCGATCCCAAATCTTCTTGGCATCCAATATCGACCCATTCTAATGGTTCCCCTCCAGGGGAGAGCAAAGGTGATTTAGAATTCCATGTACAGCAATAAATAATAATTAAATAACATCCATATAAAAGACAGGTTAACTCAAGAGAAAGAGAGAGAGAGAGAAAAAAAACATATTAAAAAAGGAACATATCCAAACATCATACACCTCCAAAAAATAAAAACATAAATATATATAACATCTATCAATCTCCAGAGATTGTACTGTACAGTAACAATTATAATGGACTGTTTGTTTGGTGTGAATCTGACCGTGGTCAACTTGACCACGGTCAGATTTGGTCACCAGCCAGCCATGTCTGGCTAAGCAGCAGGGGCACAAACAATTGCGGGTCACTGGTTTGTCAAAATGCTCCATCCTTGTTGTATAACAACCGCCTGCAACAGTAATGATTGGTCCTTTTTCTATTGGACTGTGAAGGAATGAGAACACCTCACACACACTATCACTGTGCAGTAGAGCACACAGATAACAGATTATGGAGACACATCCAAGATCAAATAGATTTAACTACACAGTAAAAAAAATCCTGTTTGTTAATTTGAACAAACTCAGGATTTAACTGTGTCAACACAGTACGAGGTTGAGGCTTCAAAGTCGTTTAAAAGAACAAAAGACTAACAAGACAAAACACACACACACATACACACAAACAAAACCAACAAATTATAATAATCAAATTGTCTTCACCACCTTAGAACAGACCCTTAAACAGGCATGCACAGTTGGACAAGAACAAAGACATTGGAAAATAAATACATTCGTAGTGGACAATACAAAGAACAAAACATGGTGAAAGCAAAAGTAAACCTATATAATCGAGATCCACGAGCCCAATCCTGAAATAGACATGTTGGTAAGAACACACTCGTATTAGTTTGTTGTTAAAAGGACAAGACTACTGTTGGCAACACGTCTGGAAATGACAAAAAAGAAAACACACTGGCGCATGCTTTCCAAACCAAAAGCCAACCAACACAAGAGGAAGTGCAGGATTTAAGCAATAAGAAAAGATGGATATAAAGTATCAAGCAATCAAAATGACAGGACACAAACACAAATACACACACACACACACACACACACACACACGCATGTGCACACACGCACGCGCGCCCACACACACACCCACACACACACACACTCACACACATAGATATCACAACATCTAAAAGACACAACCGCCAAGAACATCCACGTTCAAACCAGGCGCACGGATTAACAACAGCCCAACATTAACACCACTGGCAGACCGCTTGCTGTGTGGCCCCCTCCTCTGATACCCTTATGCCCCCTAAAAATCCATTCAACCCCAAAAGCTGGCCCTGGCTCTGCCCACTGCCTGCAATGGCTTATTTATAGGTCTAAGTATATGAATTATAGAACCAAGAGTCCTGCTCCTTGGCCTGGTCTGCGCTCCTGCACTGAAGTCCCCTGGCCTGTAGAGGGCACTGGCCTACAGATGCTGACTGGGATGATGCAGATCGATGGTGAACTGACAAGACAAGTGGGCCGAGGGAGGCTGCAGCAGAGCCATGTGGAATGGGGGTGGAGGAGCAGAGTTATGGGTTTGAGTCTCTCTCTCGCAGATCTGAAGATGATGCATGGGGATGTGCATGTAGGCAAGAGAGGACAGATAAGGAGAGAGAGAGAAAGTGAACGAAGAGACAGAGGGAAGGAAGGAAGAAGCAGAGAGGAGGGAAGAGTAAATAATGCCGCTTCTCCGTCTTCTTACCGTGTCTTTGGAGGACCTACGTCTCTTGATGCTGGAGGCCAGGTTGGTACTGATGGACCTAAAAGAGGCTTTCTTTTTGGGGTCGGGTTCTGCTCTACCACTTTTTCTATCCTAAAATGAATATATGTAGAAGCGTTATTCGTGGTCCTGAGCTGGGGTGATAACCTTGTTGTTCCATTCTCTCTCTCTCTCTCTCTCTCTCTCTCCTCCCCACTAGGTTAACCACCACCACCTCCACCTCCTGTACCACCACCCGCCAACCCAATGACTTTGAGGGAGGATTCCATTAGAATGACTACATCTTTTTTTTGGACATACGTGTCAGAATGTGTACAAATGGGGAAAACAGAAAGCGATAAAGCCTGCTAGATGTGATAGTGGATAATGTAGTTGGGTGGGTCCATCTGTCATGAAGGCTCCTTTTACTAGGCAAGTCAGTTATATCTGCTTTTTGGTGCCATACATTTTTAATCACGCTAGGAATGTACAAGATGGAGATCCCCCCCACAGTAATGCATTGGCACATCCAAACAACCCCCAGATCTCTTTAGAAATGCATTGGAATGGTTGGAGTGATGACCAGTAAAGGATGTCAGTGGGTGATACCTGCACTACACTGATTTAACCAAGCACCCTGTTTTAACACACTCACTCTCGCCTGCACACACTGCAAGCACACAACTGCATCCCCCCTTACCCCCAGCACACAACAGCTCTCACAGGAGGAAAAACAAAAAGCATCAACAGAAACAGTCAATGTGCCAAAAAACAAAGACATTACAAAAGTCACTAGACTCTACTTCTGTGTATACAGGTCCAACCCTGGTCAAAAAGCTCTGGGGGAAAATATTGCGTAATATTCCTGTCAAAAACAATAACATAATATCGATTTGTCTTTAAGTTAATCCGTATCCTTACAAGATGAGAACGTAAATTAATGGCCTCCCTCCCTCATACCGTCAAGAGTGCCCCACAGCTACTCTCAGATCTATATATCTACAGCACAGCACAATAACTGGGTGTTTGTGTGCAAAAAGCTCATATTAAGGTATTCTTACATCCTGAGTCTCTAGAGAGGAAGAGGGCTGCATAGAGGGGGAAGAAAAGAAAAATAAATAAATAAATATCCATCCACTTGCTGTTAGATCGTTATACTTTAAAGAAAAGATCCTTAAGCCAAAGCCAACTAAGAAAGTGCGAATATAGCGTAGAAAAACTAGCAAAGCAAACACCGCATACAAAGCCAGGCAGTTATGAAAAGAGGTAGAGAAGCTTCCAAGAGGCAACTATGAAAATGCAGATCAAGGAGGTAACATAAAAAAAACAAGTCATTGATAAAAGCCATTGAAATTCATTATACCCGATATCACGGTATAATGGAAATTCACCCCACACTCTGGGAAATGGGATGGAGTGTGGAAGAAAATCGTACAAAAGGTTTGTGAATGAAGCTATATGACAGCTGCACTAAAGCTGCCTTTAACAAGAGATGGACGGGAGACGACGATGGTATAAGATTTATGTGCCGGTTTCACCGTGTTTAAGCGAGGACATCTGTGAAGATGGTGGCTCTAAAAGCTGCCATTTCTAAAAGAGGACAGATGGCATTGTGTGCCGTGCATGTCCAGTGAGATATGCAACTGGGAGATCAGTGATGGGATGACATTTGAGAGGAGGGAGGCAGGGGCAGTGTGGTGTGAATTTCAACATGCCAAAGAGGGGGTACAGTCAGTGTACGGGAGATTAACAAGGAGAGCGATTTCTCCTAACATAGAATACGCAACACAAAACAAATAGCATGACAAATCAATCCAGGCCAGCAGTGGCCCCACAGTGCATCCTTTTCATCAGGTCACATGACTGGTTTCTTCTGACCACTTTAACCACTTAAACCCTATACTCGGTCGAGCAGAGTAGTCCCTCGGGGCTCCTTACTAGTGACTTTTCCGTTTTCGCTCTAGAGCAGGGGTCTTCAACAGGGGTTCCTGGGACCCCTAGGGGGTCCTCAGAGTTACTTCAGGGAGGCCACCACATTTTTGTGATAGGATCATTCTTTTAAATGAACTTGAACCCTCGCATCCCTATTCTGAGGAGAACTTTAGCCAAAAATAGCAGATCTACAAGCTCTCACCGCCTCACACTGCGAGGCGTTGAGAGCTTGTAGATCGGCTATTTTCGGCAAATAGGTTTGGTGTAGAGGGGAGAAAGAGCAGTCCAAGTACAGAGTGAAAGGTCAAGTTAACAAAAAAAAAAACGAATCCAACAGACTGATGACAGTGCTGTCAAACAAGTCTATGAATCTATCTATGCAATTTATGAAAATCTGCATCACACATTTATAAAATATGTAGAGGGGGTCCCTGCTTCATCTCTCTCTCAGCTAAGGGGTCCTTGGCCTGAAAACGTTGAAGACCCCTGCTCTAGATTAAATACGAATCCGGATGCCGAGTGTTTAAGTGGTTAACCCTGGTGTCCTGATTTTGGGCATATCATTATAGGCTCTACGAGCTCGAGCTACAAGCTAGGATATCTACAAGACAACAACGCATTGCATCGCAATGCACTGTGAGCTTGCAGATGTGCTATTTTCCAAAACATTTAGGAAATATTTGTGGTTAAGTGGTGTTACTTGAATCCACCCATGACCATGCTAATCACACAAGTTCTCCAAGCCTCTTGATGGCTCGACATCAGGAGGTGAGGGGCTGGCGTGGAGGATGGTCATTGGGGTATAACTCCTTTTTAGAACAGGGTTAAATTAATTCATCCATAAATTAAAAGAAAATGATTTTTTTTTCCTGTTGGAAGATGACATCTCATAAGTTAGTAAACCATCATGTATTCAGTTAGTATTTTGTTCAATGTTGGAAGTCAGGAAAAAAATCAATGCCCCTGTGACTGACACCCTTTTTGTGCTGGCTTATCTGTCCATGATGATCATACCACCCTCCCACCCCCCCTGGCCTACCTGCTCCATTAATCCTACTACAGAGTGCTCAAATCTGGCCACTCGGAGCCCTGTTCACGCGTGTGTGTGTGTGTGTGTGCATGTGTGTGTGTGTGCACAGTCCCGGCCATGCAGGGCATGCTGGACCACCAGATGAAGAGTGGTGTTCGGGGGACACGCAACAGTACACAGCAGCAGCTCGTCTCCCGTTGAGAACGGACGCGAGCCGCCATTGTAGTGCACCAAACGTTATACACCGCCATCATGTTTGTCGTCACTCAATTGATTTGGCTCTCTGCCTCTAATGTCGTTGCTCTAAATGTGTTCATATTCGGACAGTGCACTTCTGAATAAAGCCGGCATAGCTGCTCTGTGATGTAGTGGAGAAATCTTTTCAGTGAATAGTAAGTGGCTACACTGCATCTAAACCAGGGTAGAAAGGCTAGCTTGTTAGATTAGAACCTCATAACAAATGCTTTCTCCTTTGGGGATAGCCTATAATTAACTTGAAAGATGGATCCTATCTATCGAACCTCGTGAGCATTCTATTCTCCAAGCTTTAGGGAAGGGTTGACTCACCAACAGCACAGGAAGCCAACTCTGGATTAATGTTCGCCGCTACGCAGGTATTCTTCTCAACTTGAGTAGCCGATTGCTGGGCCTGCACATTCCTTGGCAGGTGTTGGTTCAGCTTAAAAAAAACTGTAGGGGCCCAGACGGCTAGGGTAGTAGTCCGGGCACCTGTCAGTGTGTCGCGGGTCCGAATCCCGTTCCCGACGACCTTTGCTGCGTGTCACTCCCCATCTCTCTCTCCCCATTTACTGTCAGACTACTGTACTCTCTAATAAAGGCATAACAAGCCTAATTATTCAGAAACCCCCAGACCACAGAAAATCCACTGAATGTGGAGTTTTTGGGTGTAATTGAGTTCCAGAAAAATAAGAAATCATAATAATAAATGAGACCTTAAAAAGAAAAAGTAGGAATCTGGGCATCTGGGTGGTGTAATGGTAAAACACTCACCCACCACCACAGAGGCCCAGGAATTTGGCAGTGGACTGTGTTCTTTGTCACTGCGCTTTGACAGTATACAAATGGAACCAAATGGACCCGCATTTGCACACAGTCAAAGTTAAGGGGAGACCTTCTTATTTAAAAGTTTTAGAACCACTGTCCCAGGGGATCTGGGTGATAAAGCACGAACATTTGCACTGGTCCAACTTCTCACTATCATGTGAAAAGAAGTGGCTGGTGACTCTCAGGTGTATCAGAGGAGACACGTGGTTGTAGGAAGGGCTTGGTACTGACAGGGGTTACAATACACAACATGAGGAGTTGACAACGAAATAACTAGAAAAGAAAAAATATTAAAACGGTGACAATTGACCCTATTCACTCCGCGGCCATCTTGGATCACATGACCACATGGGGTGGCAACTCGGGCAGGTCTTGCCTTACCCAACAACAGCTTCTGATTGGCTGCGTTGCCACCCCATGTGGTCATGTGATCCAAGATGGCCACGGTGTCAATAAGGTCAATAGGCATCCTATGGGTGACAAAAGCCCATTTCCAGCTGCGCGTCTGCATGTGACACGTTCTGTGTCACGAAAGCCTCACAGGCCTCCACAATCATGCTTATTAATGAGTCAATTACCTCCCCTTAAAGGAGTAGTTCACCCCCAAAATGACTTTTTTTCTATTGATTACTCACCTCATGGAGACTTGAGTTCAATAATATTTCTTTTTTATTTGTCACATTCCTAAGACAAAAAAAAACTATTATGAGGTGAGTAATCAATAGAAAAAAAGTCATTTTGGGGGTGAACTACTCCTTTAAATGTGACATCAGTATTCTACCTCACACTCATATGGATGGATCAATCGATCGATTGATTGATCAATCTCGATAGATAGATAGATAGATAGATAGATAGATAGATAGATAGATAGAGAAACAACTGTTAAAGGTATACATTATTATTATTTCAGGGAAACAAAAATGGGTTCATCCTCCACTACATCACCATAATTATTGTTAATACTGGAAAGAGCATCTTAAGCATGTTATGCCAGCCATGCTTTTGATCAATTGTGAAAGCCAGAGATGATGAGTCGAATGGAAAACAAATGATCTTCCCAAAGTCAAGACATTAAGCCTTTGCGGTCGTCAATGTTTGGAAGGAAAGAACTGCAGGTATGGACGATCTCCTCCTGGAGATCTAATGGATGGTTAAGGACATTAAAAGCAGCTTGAGCCAATAGCACAGAGACAGTTATACCCCGTGAGGGGACGTGGGTTATTCAGAAGTGCACATCCTCTTTAGCTACTATACAGTATGCTGAGAGGTGTATAGGTGCAAAATACAGCATACAGTAGTACTTTGCATAATACCCAACAGTTTAAACACGTACAGTACATACATACATAGGTACAGTACAAACATACATATACGAATACACGTACAAGCAGTCAGGTCGATTACCAACAACTAGACATTGGGGTGGAGTATCTACTCTGCTAAGGAAGGAGGAGGACACAATACGCTGTTATCCTATTCAACACAATGCTTGTTTTTCTCCATGAACAGTTGCATTTATTCCCTCAACAGCGGGAACTAAAATGTAAATAATGCTGAATTAATTTGGTGCGCTGGCTGTTTGTGCGAGAGGAGCCCATATTACAGCGGTCACACTGTGGCAGCCTGAGTGAATTGAACACTGTGGCTCCAGGGCCTGGCTGCATGTGAGAGCCCATGTGCAAGATGCATATATCCATGAGCCATATTTGCTCATCGGTGCCTGCCTGCCGCCGGATTTATCCTTTGTCGTATGACCGCGTAGCGTGCCCGAAAATAGCCGACGTACATGTATCCTACATGTAACCGCAGCGTGTAGATTGGCTATTTTCGGCACGCGACACAAATCAAATGTACGACAGAGCATAATCTAAGCATGAAAAAGGCAACATTACCAAGGCTGACAAGGATCTGGATGAACATCTGCAAATTACACAGTGTAGTTTTGAGTGTCCCCTCTCCTTTCTCAGGGAGCCCTCCCTACTGCATGCATTTGCCTGCCGTATGTGCCTAATAGACAATGTACATTCATATGAGGGCACACACAACAGTTACATATAGTAGTGAGGTCGATGGCAGACACTTTCAGAAGGACATTGATTTGCTGACAGGCACCCCAGACTTGTGGTCTTAATTAATACTGTACCTTTCTCTGGCCCTGCTGTCGCTATTCAACAACAGGACCAAAACCAGTGACCCTTTTTGTCAAGGCCCTCAAAGAGAGCCAGCATGTGACAAAGACAGGCCACCAGGGCCACGTCACAGACGCACAGTGTCTGGGGGTGGGACCCCTGCACGCCGCACCCACGCTGAAAGCGTGCCATGGGGCAGGGTGAAACGAGGAAGGCTGAAGTAGTGGCGGTTGTTGGGGTGGTGGAGCGGTGCTACAGTACATTGCTTCACAGATACAGTGGAAGGCACGGACTATTCACACAGCGGCCATTTTGCTGTTACGTCATACTCAAGTGTGCTGTAAAAGCAAAACGGCTGCCTTGTGAATGTGGTCAACAGACCCGGTGCATAATTGTAGTTCCCATTTTCAGTGTAGCTTCATTTGATTGTTTCAGCAGCAGATTTGAACCAGAAACAAACAACACCTTCAATACAGTATATCGTCGTTGTCGGGTGAAAACCTTGTATGTCCAAAACTCCTCGTTTTGCATTTATCATTTACAAAATGATTTAAACTAGTGAAAACAGCCGATCTACAAGCACACAACGCCTCGCACTGCGAGGCGTTGTGTGCTTGTAGATCTGCTGTTTTCACTACTTTTGTGCGACGGCCTTGCATGATGAAGCAGGGCTTTATTTTGCGAAAGAACGTACACGTTTGAAACTTGGAGATACGAGGTTTCCAACCAACGACGACAATATGTATTTCCGGTTCCAATCGGCTGCTGAACCAATCACATGAAGCTATGAGAGCTATGCGCTACTGCTAGCTGTGTATGCCACATTCATTCTTTAGAAGGGAACTACAGTTATGCACGGAGCCTATTGAAGGCGAGGGCAAATCATGTTCTTCTGCGACTGGACTCAGGACATCATGACTCTGTTGCAGCTTGAATTGCTATCTGCTTGAGCGGACATTGAGTAGCACAAACAAAGCCCCCTGGTCATGCGAGTTGTCTTTGATCCTTCTGTGTTTACGGTCTGCCACGTGGGCAGCACGCGTGGGCAAAAGGTCTAATAATGTACCAACGGTTTGTTCTGCTGTACAGCGATGATGTGTGTCATCCCTGACAGGGCATTGATTTTTAGTCATTATGCTATTTGAGGTGTTAGTTCCAGCTGCTGTTAGTATGGCTGCCCTGGAATCAAGTAAGTCAATAGAGATGTGACACTTTCAAAAGTGCACTGAAATGTATCACATTTACAGCAGCGCGTTGGCCTCGTCATCTGACCTTTAGGAAACATTATAGGCGCCAGAGCAGCAGCATAGAACTACCAGTTCATGCCATGGATGGGGAATGCACAATTATTATCATTGTTATCTTTTTAATAATTCAGATATCCTTATATAAGGGCCAGTAAGTTAATTATCTTATTAGCACTCTAATCAGTACTCTTATGTGAAAGGTGACTAGGGGTGAAGATGACTCTGCTAATTTGTTACATACTAACGACGAGATAGAGGTCCCAGCCACTGCTTGACTTCCAGACGCTTCCTTACTGTCCTGCGGGTACACACAAGAGACACGGGCATGGTTGGCAGGGGTGTCGCGCCAAATTCTGGGCCCTGGGTACAAGGATTCACTGCGGGCCCCCCATGAATGTTCTTCATAGGGAGGAGAGGGTTTAACCCATTTAGACTGGGAACGCATCATTACGCATTATTTTGTGCTTTAACTATTGAAAAATAGCAGATATATAAGCTCACAGTTCACAGCACGGCAGCTTGTAGATCTACTATTTTTGAGAAATCGTGAAAATGGGAAGTCTTTAAAAATTTTAAATCCTTCTAAGGTTTCTATGTCAGTGGTGCTCAAACGTTTTCATGTGAAGGATCCTCAAAATGATATGTATTTGGTCACGGACCCCATCTCAAAATATTTAGTTCCAGGGACCCCCCAGAAGCAAAATTTGGGGTTACAAATTGTTCGCTTAAAAAACACATATATTCAAAGATTTCACGACTTTTCAAAAATAGCAGATCTACAAGCTCGCAGCGTGGCACTCGGTGCCACGCTGTGAGCTTGTATATCTGCTATTTTTCAATAGCTAAAGTATAAAATAATTGAGGCCCCCTCCACCTTGGGCGCTAGTAACTTAGTACCACTTCCCAACCCCCTTGTAACACCCCTGATGGTTGGCCTCGGGGGGCACTTTCACCAGGACCTACAGTACAGTATACCTTGGCCGCTGGCCATGCGCTTCATTCAATGAAGGCACCAGAGACCACCACCACCGTTTCTCATACGGTAGCTCTGATGGACAAAACCCAGCATTTCAAAAATGCAAATAAAGAAATCTCTCTCTATACACAGTACAAAGGCAACAGAGAGGCCAAAAGATGGATTGAACTCTTCCACCAAAAGATGAAGGGGAGGTGGGGCTGTCCCCCTCTCCCCTTCACCCTGAGTGTGACAGTGGAGGAGATCATCCATACCTGCAGGTTTTTCCTCCAAACATTGACGGCCGCAAAGGCCAGCTGCATCTGCTTCCTGCGGGCGTCTTTATGGCGCTTGTAAGCGATCTCAATAAAGATGAGGAAGATTCCTGCCGCAATGCCTCCGGCCACCAGCATGAAGACACCTGTTGGGGGTGGGGGGGTGGGGGGATGAGAGGACCGCACACACGCAAGCACGCACGCACGCACACACACACACACACACGCACACAAATGGCAGAACAGTAGAAGATGAGGGACTGGTCTGTAACCCTTCTGCTCCTACTGAACGTGGTCAGCAGTCGCCCCCAAAAAAGTAAAAAAAAATAAACAAACTGCTTCCACCTCGGCTGCGTGGCTGCAAACCGCACAATGTGAGAATGAATGGTATAGACGACAACCGCACCATCGGTACACCAAAGGAAACACCAAAAAACAATTGAATTTGAAAGGTATTGGACAAAAAAGGGCTACAGTACCTCACCACTGCAGTTTTTGTCCAATCACTTTTAAAACGGTTTCTTTGAAACCAGAGGGACCATACCTGCCATATTCTCAAAGGTCAGTGTGGCTGGGGCATTGCTCCTTGAGTCACACTCCTGGTATCTCACCCAGGTTTTATCTAGGTCTTCCATGAAGCCGTTCTCATGAGAACTGTAGGTGGGGGGGTGGGGGGTGTGGGGGTAGTGGGGAGCGGTAGTGGGCAGAAAGGTCACAAAGTTAAAATCACGCCCCCCTCCCTCCCCTCGAGCCGCCGACCTCCCAGACTGCGACTCAAGACGAGAACACAACAAACAGGGACACCACAGCCGGGACAGGTAATGTTTGACAGACACTGAAGACAAGAGAGACGGACGAAGACGTGACACTCAGAAGCGGACGAAAGACAAAAAACGGACAGATAGACAAAGGGTGGGAGAGGGGGAGACACAAAGAGAGAAGATGCTAACAAAAAGGCGTATGTTTCGGATGGCTTCCAAAGAAATCATAAACAAAGGAAAAGAAAACAAAAAATCAATGAAACAAGATGTCATACGAGTAAATGCTGCTTCGGCTGGGACAGACCTGAGAATGGCCAGGGACACATTCTGTTTCCAGGGGCTGTCCTTGCGCATGCCTATGCCAAAGCCCGAACGGAAAAACAGCTCTCCCGTGGTCACCAGGTCGCACTTCTGCGAGGCTTCAAACTCCAGCACCGCAGAGTCCCAGATGAAAGCATGCAGCTTGCTGTGGGGCAGGGGAAGGGGGGAGGAGCGAGGGGGGGTAAGGGGAGGGGGGAGGGGTGTGGGGAGGGGGGAGGGGCGGTGGGGGGGGGCAGTAGGGGTTACGGTGTAACAGTACAATGATTTACATACACATACCATAGCAACCCCCCTCCCCCACATTTCTGGCACACTTTTTTTTTTTACCAGCCAACGTTTATATGAAATCCAATGCCGGACGGATGAGAGCGTGTCCCCCATTGGATTCCCCCCCCGCATCTCAAAGATGTTCGCCTCGGGTACAACCTGAAAAAGGTGTGTTCCTCAGCTCAACGTTAAGCTTAACTTCACACTGGTCAGCCAGTGTGAGCCGACGTCCAGGCCTCGATGGAGGGCGACGGGCCCGGACCAGGGAGGACGCCACGGTAAAGCCCTGCGGTAAAGCCCTCGCCTGGTCCAACGGTCCGTGTCCCTGGGCTTTGGCCTGGACTGGCCCTTTGCTACATGCCTTACTGACAGGCTGAGCCTGTGGGCCGACCAGTGATGGTCGGCCCAACCTGGCCGAGACTCACTTGTCACGCACGGCTTGGATAGCTTCGGCGGCACTCTCATAGTTGTGCTTCTCCATGTGACGGTACATGGTGCTAAGCTCCACCTGCCGCCGGAAGTAGATGTCCACGGAGCTCTGCTTCACCGTGGCGTAGATGAACTTGTCTGATGGATTCCTGAGCTGTTCGTGGCAATGAGGGAGAAGAAGGAGGAAGCGAATGGTTAAGAGTTTATTCAAAGGCATTTTTCATACAGTACCTGGTTTTATGTAGAACAGTGGTTCTCAACCTTTTCAGGCCGCGACCCCGAAAAAAATCATATTTTAACTGGGGAGGCATTACATTTTGTATAACACGGTTCTATTGTGAAAATAGCAGATCTACATGCTCACAACACCTCGTGTTGCGAGGTGTTGTGAGCATGTAGAACTGCTATTTTCACAATTTATGCCTCTAATATTTGACAATTTGACCAATGTTTAATTTGTCATTTTAGATTAAAAAGTCCTTAAATTATCACTTTAGAAATGTGCAGATACCCTCTATACACTTAAACTTTATGTTGGTTTGTTTACCGTCAAGTGAGAAAACAATGTTGCACATTTAGTTAATCATCTGGGGACCCCCCAAAATAATCTGGGGACCCCACAGGTTGAGAACCACTGATGTAGAAGGACTTACAAAGTGCAGTGAACAACCAACAACAGGACCGACTGGTCAGGAATGCATACATACTCTCGGGTCATTGATGCCGGTAATGCGCTCCTCAGGCCGGTCCAACACCAGGAAGGCTGCCAGGTTGGCAGTATATGATGCCACAATGATCATGGCAAAACCAGCCCACACCATGCCTAAGATTCTCGCTGAGAAGCTGCGCGGCGCACCTAAATGTTGAACGGGTACAAACCAAATATTGCATTTAATTCATTAACAATGAGCAGGTATCTAACTTTGCAATCGGTTTTACAATGATGCCTACATACTATGTAGTACATACTCTGTGTCGCGCCCAACACCACCCCTTTGCTCTTCTAAAATATCTACAAACACAGGCCTCTTGGGGCACATTTTTAGCTCAACTTAACATTTACTTTGTTCTTTCTGCAAGCTGGGTAAAAACGAGAAATGCTACCGCGGTGTAGCTGCAAAGCAATTAGCAAATGACTGCATCACTGCCAAGATGAGAGGAGATCTTGGTATGCTTTGTCATTCAGTTAAACCAGTGGTCTCCAACCTTTTCTGGATCAGGGCCCACTTGAAAAGTCTTTGTGGCCCACCCTTCTGTCCACTTAACATCTGGTCAAATTAAGTTGTCAAATGGGGACAGATGGAAAGCATGCATTTTCAGAGCACTTTTATTTTAATGGTCAATTAAACGATTTTGTTCCGGCTTAGATCAGTGAAACTAACATAGTAGGCCTATACACTGAACACATTTTTCCAAGAAATACCATGCCTTTTTCTTTTTACATTACTTTTTCTTTATTAATATTATATTATCATTCAAATCTTAGTGTTTTGCCAATCATTTGGGTGCCCACTTGCAATATCCTCATGGCCCACCAAGGTTGGGAATCGCTGGTTTAAAGACATACAGTATATACTTTTTGTTTAAATGTTTCACCTTCTCCTATTCCAGAGTTCAACAACACTCCCCAGGAGAACCACATAGCGGACGATAAGGTGAGGGCATCTTCTTCCTCTTCTTCACTGTTTACTTTAAACCTTCCAAACGGGCTAAAGGGGAGAAAGCAGGAGGGAAGGTTGCAGGAGACAAGCGTGAGATTCGTTTTCTTTGTATTTGAAGAGGAGAATACCCTTACTTATACCTTATACCTTACAGGGAAGGGGAAAGTGGGGGTAGGAGGAGGGGGATCTACATGAGCAAAGCAAAAAGCGAGAGGGAATCGACTCCATGGAAAGAGAGGACAGAAAACAGAAAGAAGAAGGAGGAGAAGACAAGACTTTGCCGCAGGACAGAGCAGTGAGATGGATTGGAGACGATCTTCACCTCTGCCCTCCCCTGTGCACCACTGAGATGAAGATCTGCAGCTGTCAGCAGGAGAGTGTACAGTAGATAGACACACACACAATCACGCACGCACATGTGGACGTGCACGCACACACGCACACACACACACACACACACACGCACGCACACGCACACACGCACACACACAGAGGTTCCTCTTGTACCTGAACCGGTCTAGTAGGTAAAGCATCACCGCCACCACATGCACCGATAGACCCACCAACAGCCACAGAGTGCTTTGGAACGGCTGCATGAACGAGTCCAGCGTACTGCGAGGGATTTCCTGGGAACACACAGCACACATGGTCATTTTCACGGATCTTCTCCTTTTCTTCTCCTCCTAGATCACCTTGAGCCTAATGCCTAATACTGTATTAGGCATTAGGCAGTGGTTCTCAAACTTTGTTTTATTTCAAGGACCCCCAGGTTTATGCATCACTCCACAGACCCCAATACTGACAATGTATAAATGGATCCAAATGGACCCGTAAAGCTCGACTTGGTTCCCTTTGTGCACGGTCTGAGTTGTAAGGGTCCATTTAGTTCCTAACAAACGATAATTTAGCTATTTCCCGGGACCCGCGGGACTACCCAAGGGTCCTTCCAGGGCCACCTTGAGAACCACTGATTTAGGGTATGAACCGGTCACACATGCACAACCGAAGGGGAGCGGCCAACAAATAACGCCAAGTCGTCAGAAGAGGTGATTCAAACGCGACAGCGCTTAGTAGCCAAATGCTTCATTCCACCCCCTTTGATCGCATAGAATGGAAGTATAAAGGGACTCGGCTGTTTGCCGCGCACATGCAATCGGTTTGTGCCGCCACGTGCCGATAAGTAGGCGATGAGGAAAAGTTGACATACCTTTTTAACGAGGATGGTGAGGCCTTGGTACTTGAAGGGCTTGGAGAACTCAATGTACTGGGCTCGTTCATTGTTTATAGTCAGCGGGGCGACAATCATGTCGGCAAGACCCCCCAGGAGCTCTCCCATCATCCCATTCCACTCTTTCTTGTTACTGTTGTTGACCTGCAGTCATAGGAGTGATGGGTTAGTGTTAGAAAGATACATTATTGTTGTTTTTTTTCCATCTCTGCCAATGAATATTGCATGCCAAGCTGTACGTACAGTACATGGTTAAAACCTCACCTTGAACTAACATAAATGTTCGATGGGATGTCCATTTACGAACATTTGTGTCTTGGGCAAGAGTTTATGGTGGGTCTATGTGTTAATAAGGGTTTAGTGTACACTATGAGATGCAATGTTTCATAAGTGAAGAAGACTTTACCACTTAAACCCTATAAACTTTGTTGACCCTCAGGGCGTTTCTTCAGGGTTCTATACTTGGTTGGTGCCCTCCCGTTTTTCCATTCTCCATCTCTTCACCGAAAATAGCCGATCTATAAGCTTCTACAGTGGCCATGTTCGCTGAATGTTATGCCTATTATGACATGCCCAGAATAGGGACGCTATAGGTTCAAGTGGTTAAACTTTGCATGCAAAGCAATCCCTAAATAGACTGAATGGTCTTCTCTGGCCGAGAGCTTGTAAATGGGTCCACAGAGAAGCTCTGTTCAGTCAGTGTTGTTCAGCCCCATCAGTTTAAACATTTTGTCCAGATTGCAGCAGCTCCAGAGTGGAAACAATGCAATACAACACGATGGCTGTGAGTCAGCCTCCCCACTTGGTTCTTCCTGACCTTATCCATTAGTGGGGTAATTCAAAAACTGACACCCGATCAGCGTCTACGGTCAACTTCACACTTCTGCGCCAGGTGATGCCAGAGGTGAGGAAACCTTTGGCCCCCACGGATCTCTGTTCTATGACTGCTCATTGGGTTCAGCTTTGGAGGTTAGTGAGGTTAGTGAAGTTAGTGATTTGGGAGAAACAATAAAGCATTCTGTGAGAGCTGTTAACAATGATGATTCATAATACACTAGAACGGTGTGCTCAGTGGAACGTATCTCCGCATGCAGGCCCGGTTGGAACTCCATATCTGGACAATGCATGGCGTTATGTGTGACGACTGCTATTTGGGGAACCTTTCAGCCCGATCCGACTGCCAATGACTTGCCAATTATAATTTAAAGTTAAATATTTGAAGAAAAAAAATATAATAATACAAATAAATAATAATAATGTGCTGTTCCACTGAGCTTATAATGCATTATGACCAGCACTTATAATACATTATAAACATTTATGACGAGTGTTATAGTGCCCTATAAGCACATTATAATGCATTACAAATGTGATGATAATGTATTATAAAAGTGACCTTTCAGTAAAGCGTTACCGAAATGTGTCACTGATTGGTCTACCAGATAAGCTAAAACAGACACACAGGGACGAAAAAGTAATCTTCTCCCTTGCCTTCGGCATGGAGGAGACACTTTATCATTCAAGTGAGGCATAAAGAATTGTGTCTCGTGAAAAATACTTAAAACATCTTGCATTTCATGCAAGTTAATTAACGCATAAATAATGAGACCGAGGGTCCGTTCCTCGGGTGTTAAACTGACCCGCTCTTGCGTTCCAAACTTCCCATCGGCCACCAGGTGCACTTCATAGGTAAAATTCATGGTCATGGCCAACTTTATCAGAAGGTCAACACAGAATCCGTAGCAACACTGAGGTACGATTGGGCGTCCTGTAACACAACCAGCAGAAGCTGCAAGTTACAATCGCTCTGGAGGGAAAGACATGACATTAATCTTGGAAGGAAAATAAAAAGCCTTATACAGCCGAGCAGCAGCGGACATACACACATATACACGAAGCAAAATGTATCTCAAACACACACACAAGCAGATTCACAACCAGTGGTGGAAAATAACTAAGTACATTTACTCTTTTACTTTATTTGAGTTTTATTCTTCTTTTTTTGATACTTTATACTTCTAGTCAACTAAATATCAAGAGGCAAATATTATACTTTTGACTCCACTACAATTATTTGATAGCTGTAGTTATTATTATTAGCTACGTTGGCAGATTTAGTATTAATACAAAGCATACAATAATCAATTAAGCCCTACATCTTATACAGTAAGTTGGTTTTCTAGAATAGCCCACCTACAAGCTTACACGATGCATTGCATTGTGACACTTTGTGTGAGCTTTTAGATTAATAAAGAAAAAAATATTTTTTAAGTATATGCCTACTTACTTTTACTTTGATACTGTAAGTATATTTTGATACTTTTGTACTTCTACTCAAGTAAAACTTGCAATACACAACTTTTACTTATACCAGTATCTTTATATTGTAGTATTGTGACTTTAACTTTAACTAAAACATTTAAAACCTTCCACCACTGCTCACAAATGAACGGCACAAATGAACGGCGTTTAACAGGTACATGCCTGCACTGTTTGCAAATGAGGAAGCCGACGACGGTAAAGCCATTCCCCACGCATCCTGTACAACATACTCAGGCTTGATTTATACGGCGTTGTACGTCGGCATCGCGCACCAAAAATTGCAAATCTAAAAGCTCACAGAATGCAACGCGGGCGTGAATGCACTCACTGTGAGCTTGCAGACAGGCTATTTCTGGCGAGCAACACCGGCACACAACCAAGCCTAAATCAGACTTCTTCACGCTTCGCTCAAAGCACGCAACACCCAAACACTCCGCAACATCATGAGAGACGATCACACGTACATTATGGCACTCACACGCACACACACATACACACATACACACAACTACATGCATACATATATAGATACCTACTGCATATATATGTATGCATCTCCTGGAGATGGTTGGCGGTTGCAGTAAAAGCACAGTGATGCTATAAACGTCCCTGATGTGTTACCTGGGATGGTCTCATTGGGGCCTGTGCAGATAACCTTTTTAATTAAGACTCCGTTTAGTGTCATTTCCTCCTTGCAGGTCCCATCCAGTTGTGTGGGTTTCACATACACAAACGGCTCCTGGTGTATGGTCACTATCTGCAACAGACGGGAGAGAAAAGCCTGTTTATCGACGTAGAGATATTTTCACCCGGACGGAAAGGCTGGAATGGGCAACCAACCACCAGAGCAAGTACGTGGACAAACACATGCACACACATATAGAATTTCAATAAAATAAAATAAAGGACACAGAAAGTTGTGAAGAATAGTCCTGCAGGCCCATGACCCATCTGAAAGATACAAATCATAACTTTATGATCCATATAACAAATATGCTTGCATGGAAACAGATTTACCTGGGTCCCCGCCTATAACACAATGTTAATAAATTATAATATGTTACTTATTTGACATATATGTACTGTATATTGCCGCAGGTCCATATGACCTGTGTATTTATGTGTGTATGTAATGGGGCAGGGTTTATTTTAATGATCAATCAATTGATTGTGTTCATGCAGGCTTGGATCAATAACTTTATTGGCATGTCAACATAGTTGATAGGAATTTGTCATGGTTCACATGATTTCTTTTTTTCATAATTGATATTATCATTTAAAATATTAGTGTTTTTTAAATGACCAGGCGTCCACTTGCTATTCCCTCATGGCCCATGGTTGAGAATGGCTGGTCTGAAGTCCTGCTGTACGGTACCTTTAATCGAGTGGACATCTGGAAGCCCCGCGGTTTCTCCGTCTCTCCTCCAGGCCAGATGATCTTCCTCTGGTTGTTCATCACCACCTACATGGAGGCAACACACCACGCTTTAAACTAATTTGTGAGGTTGACAAGGCTCCAATGACGGGGGAGTCCAAACGCACATGACTCAGCAGGGTTTACAGGGGCGTCACAAGGGGGGGAAAGTGGGACTGAGTATAGGGCCCCAAGTTGGAGGGGCCTTAATTATTTTATACTTTAGCTATTGAAAAATAGCAGATACAAGATCACAGCGTGGCACCGAGTGCTGCCGCGCTGCGAGCTTGTAGATCTGCTATTTTTGAAAAGTCGTGAAAATGTGTACAAAGCTTTGAATACGGTATATGTGTTTTTAAAGCGGACATTTGTAACTCAAACTTTGCTTCTGGGGGATCCCTGGAACTAAATATTTTGAGATGGGGGTCTGTGGCCAAATATATCATTTTGGGGGTCCTTCACATGAAAAAGTTTGAGCACCACTGACATAGAAACATAAGAAGGATTTGAAATATTCAAAGACTTGCACAAATGTTCACGTTTTTTCAAAAATAGCAGATCTACAAGCTCGCAGCGCAGCACTCGGTCGGTGCCGCGCTGTGAGCTTGCATATCTGCTATTTGGCACAAAATAATGCGTAATAATGCGTTCCCAGTCTAAACGGGTTAAACCCCCTCCCCCTATGAAGAACATTCATGGGGTGAATCCTTGTACCCGGGGCCCAGAATTTGGTGCGACACCCGTGGAGGCAACACACCACGCTTTAGCAACGACGCTGAAACCAATAATGTGAGGTTGACCAGGCTCCAACGCCGGGGGAGTCCAAACACGGATGACTCAGCTGGTTTATATAACTGTTGCTGAGCCTTTCATTTCTTCTGATTACCGAGCACTTTGCGAAATCCTGCTTCTTAGGGTGCCTTCAGTCCTTGTTGTTGTGTTTCGTCATTCCTTAAAATAACTGCCCTTATTATACCCTTTCTGAAGCCATTCTCATAATGTCATATTGTGTAATATGTTTCTTCTAGCCTATATTATATTGGACTCTGAGCTGACCTGCGTTCCGTTGTAAATGCCAACTTGAATGAGTCGGCTCTTCTGGTAGTTGAGAATACTGTAGTGAGCGAACTTCCTGTCTCCATCATCGTTGAACTCCACACGCCCCGTGAGGCCTTCGGGATACTTGGATGACATCAGTACCCTGTTGGAGGTGGAGGATATGTTATGCATGCATGGATGCACACTGCACACAATGTATATATTTGTAGTGTATAGAATGAAGATTCCTATGTCCAAATGTACGAGATAAAGGAGAAGAGGGGATGAAAGGAAGGGAAGGGAATAGAGGGGGAGGGAGGGAAGGGAATAGAGGGGAAGGGAAGGGAAGAGAAGAGAAGAGAAGAGAAGAGAAGAGAAGAGAAGAGAAGAGTGCGTGCCCGTCCTAGCCTGGTATAACCAGCCTAGATACTAATGCAGCTAGCTAACTAACTGCAGTATCCCAACTATGTTTTAACATGGGGGGATTGTGTCTAGCTGAGCTAGGCTATGCCCGTCCTACCTTTTAAAGAGAGGCCCTGTCTTCCAGATGTTGGTGTTTCCAACACAGCCTCTGGGGGGTTCTGTGATGTTTTCCTTCTCAAAGAGCTCCTGGATGGACTGTGCGACCACAGCCACTGCATCGTTGATGTGGGCCGACTCGTTCTTCCCGTTGATGAGCTGGAGGCCAATGAGACCTGAGACCAGGCCACAACGACAAGCGACAAGAGACAATCACTGACCTGGCTTGATGAATCCGTGTTCCAGGATCCTTTTGCAATGCTCAACATATAGAAAGAAAGCTTATAAGGGCTCTAGTCTGGGCATCCTGAGTAAAGGTCACACAAGTGGCACGTTCATTCATCTAGGTCATGTCAAAGTGTTCAAAGGGTGCATCATCTCAGGGGAATATTTGACCTGTGAATTGCTCAATGTTTTGAAAATACAACTAATTGTGGGCTCGCCTATAAGGCGAGCACACTTTAGATATTGTCATTATTTCTATACTAGGCAGGCATATCAAGTATCAAAAAACTTCGGTTCCTTTCTACTCCTACATACTTAGTGAGAAAATGAAAATAAAAACATCAATGTGTTCAGCTTACTGTGGCGAAGTATGCTATTACTTTTTACAGCAATCGGCCAAATGGTGGCGCTGTAGGAAGCCTTCGAAAGTGCGATCTTTGAACAGGTATAGCTCATGCTGTGTTATAAATACAGCCATGAAACCTGTATACACTTATGCGTCTCCTCATGCCGAACAACTTTTACCCTCTAACTTTTGACCTCTGACCTTTAGGTCTCCCACAATTCGGAATTATATGAAAAACAGTAAAAATCTATCTCCTCCTGGGATTTTCGCGTCAAGTGCACAAAACTTTTTTCACATGAACTTTGGACCAATACGGTCAAACTGTCTGGTCGGATTTCTTTTAAAGTGAAATATAATTTTTTAATAATTCAATCAATATTGCGGTTTTATGCAAATTATTCTTTTGCCTCTAAATCATACATGCAAAGTTACGCGTTCATGGCATTTGGCAAAGATGTAGAGGGTTAGTCAAAATATCACTGAAACCAATCTTATTCCAATTGGCCAAAGGGTGGCGCTATACGAAGCGTTTGAAAATTCAAACTTCAAACGGGCATAAGTCATGACTCGTTTCGTTTGAAGACATGCAACTTGTTACACGCGTGCTTTGACTCGAGCAGAAGACATCTGTGTCGTTGTTAAGTAAGCTCCGCCCTTCGATTTTCCGCCATTTTGAGCACTTTGTAAAACGCGTAAAACCGCTTTTATTCTGGAATTTTCGCTCCACGTGCACAAAACTTTTTTTACGTGAACTTTGGACCGATATCTAAAGATCTGTCAGATCGGATTTCTTTAAAATTGAAACATGCTTTTTTAAATAAATTCCATGAATATTGCAGTTTTATGCAAATTATTCTTCTGCCTCTAAATCATACATGCAAAGTAACATGTTCATGGCATTTGGCAAAGATGTAGAGTGTTAGTCCAAATATCACTAAAACCAATCTTACCCCAATTGGCCAAAGGGGGGCGCTATATCATTTTGAGCAGTTTGTGAAACGCTTAAACCCGTTTGGATTTTTTTTTTTTGCAATTTGCATGAAACATTCTACACACAATCTAAGGACCTTTATCTAATATGCCTATGAAGTGCACACACACAAAAAAAATAATAATAATGAATATAGCTGCAAGCAGCGATAAAGTGGCCAAAGCCAAAAACACCTCAAATCATGAACACAGCCTGCAATGTGCGTGAAATCTTGCAAGCACATTCCCAATAGGTCAAGGAACAGATACCACCCTTCTTACATTGGCCTGTTATAGCGCCACCAGCGGGTCAACTTTTGCACAACACATTTTTGGAACAAAATGGACCAATCTTTGACGTCAGTAACGTCAAAGAGAGCACTGCCTGCGATCTTGACATTTTGTACTTTAATAGCCATTGTTTTCTGGCTTGAAGCGAGCCCACAATTGTTTCGAAGGAACAATATTTTTCTAGTGACAATATCTAACCGTCATATCAAGTTCTCCTCAAAACTTCGGTTCCTTTCTACTCCTACATACTTAGTGAGAAAATGAAAATAAAAACATCAATGTGTTCAGCTTACAGTGGCGAAGTGTGCTATTATTTTTTACAGCAATCGGCCAAATGGTGGCGCTGTAGGAAGCCTTCGAAAGTGCAATCTTTGAACATGTATAGCTCATGCTGTGTTATACGTACAGCCATGAAACCTGTATACACTTATGCGTCTCCTCATGCCGAACAACTTTTACCCTCTAACTTTTGACCTCTGACCTTTAGGTCTCCCACAATTTGGAATTATATGAAAAACAGTAAAAATCTATCTCCTCCTGGGATTTTCGCGTCAAGTGCACAAAACTTTTTTCACATGAACTTTGAACCTATATCTACACAGGCTATGTGGTGAGAAGTTTGTACGTTAAATAATGATTTTTTAATAATTCAATTTATATTGCGGTTTTATGCAAATTATTCTTCGGCCTTTAAATCATACATGCAAAGTTACACGTTCATGGCATTTGGCAAAGATGTGGAGGGTTAGTCAAAGTATCACTGAAACCAATTTTATTCCAATCGGCCAAAGGGGGGCGCTATACGAAGCGTCTGAAAATTCAAACTTCAAACGGGCATAAGTCATGACTCGTTTTGTTTGAAGACATGCAACTTGTTACACGCGTGCTTTGACTCAAGCGGAAGACATCTGTGTCGTTGTTAAGTAAGCTCCGCCCTTCAATTTTCCGCCATTTTGAGCAGTTTGTAAAACGCGTAAACCCGCTTTTATTCTGGAACTTTCGCGTCACGTGCACAAAACTTTTTTTACGTGAACTTTGGACCGATATCTAAAGATCTGTCAGATCGGATTTCTTTAACATTGAAACATGCTTTTTTAAATAATTCAAACAATATTGCATTTTTATGCAAATTATTCTTCTGCCTCTAAAACATACATGCAAAGTCACATTTTCATGACAAAATAGTGTAGAGGGTTAGTTCAAATATCACTGAAACCAATCTTACCCCAAATGGCCAAAGGGGGGCGCTATATAATTTTGAGCAGTTTGTAAAACGCTTAAACCCGTTTTTATTCTAGGATTTTTTTTTGTAATTTGCATGAAACATTCTACACGCAATCTAAGGACCTTTATCTAACATGCCTATGAAGTGCACACAAAAAAATTATAAAATAATAATAATAAATATAGCTGCAAGCAGCGATAAAGTGTCCAAAGCCAAAAACACCTCAAATCATGAACACAGCCTGGGATGTGCGTGAAATCTTGCAAGCACATTCCCAATAGGTCAAGGAACAGATACCAACCTTCTCACATTGGCCTGTTATAGCGCCACCAGCGGGTCAACTTTTGCACAACACATTTTTGGAACAAAATGGACCAATCTTTGACGTCAGTAACGTCAAAGAGAGCACTGCCTGCAATCTTGACATTTTGTGCTTTTATAGCCATTGTTTTCTGGCTTGAAGCGAGCCCACAATTGTTTCGAAGGAACAATATTTTTCTAGTGACAATATCTAACCGTCATATCAAGTTCTCCTCAAAACTTCGGTTCCTTTCTACTCCTACATACTTAGACAGAAAATGAAAATAAAAACATCAATGTGTTCAGCTTACAGTGGCGAAGTGTGCTATTATTTTTTACAGCAATCGGCCAAATGGTGGCGCTGTAGGAAGCCTTCGAAAGTGCGAACTTTGAACAGATAGAGCTCATGCTCTGTTATACGTACAGTCATGAAACCTGTATACACGTATGCGTCTCCTCATTTCGAACAACTTTTACGCTCTGACTTTTGACCTCTGACCTTTAGATCCCCCAGAATTTTGAATTATATAAAAAACAGTAAAAATCTATCTCCTCCTGGGATTTTTGCGTTACGCGCACAAAACTTTTTTTCACATGAACTTTGGACCAATACGGTCAAACTAGTCTGGTCGGATTTCTTTTAAAGTGAAATATATTTTTTTAATAATTCAATCAATATTGCGGTTTTATGCAAATTATTCTTCGGCCTCTAAATCATACATGCAAAGTTACACGTTCATGGCATTTGGCAAAGATGTGGAGGGTTAGTCAAAGTATCACTGAAACCAATTTTATTCCAATCGGCCAAAGGGGGGCGCTATACGAAGCGTTTGAAAATTCAAACTTCAAACGGGCATAAGTCATGACTCGTTTCGTTTGAAGACATGCAACTTGTTACACGCGTGCTTTGACTCAAGCGGAAGACATCTGTGTCGTTGTTAAGTAAGCTCCGCCCTTCAATTTTCCGCCATTTTGAGCAGTTTGTGAAACGCGTAAACCCGCTTTTATTCTGGAATTTTCACTCCACGTGCACAAAACTTTTTTTACGTGAACTTTGGACCGATATCTAAAGATCCGTCAGATTGGATTTCTTTAAAATTGAAACATGCTTTTTTAAATAAATTCAATGAATATTGCAGTTTTATGCAAATTATTCTTCTGCCTCTAAATCATACATGCAAAGTAACATGTTCATGGCATTTGGCAAAGATGTAGAGTGTTAGTCCAAATATCACTAAAACCAATCTTACCCCAATTGGCCAAAGGGGGGCGCTATATCATTTTGAGCAGTTTGTGAAACGCTTAAACCCGTTAGGATTTTTTTTTTGCAATTTGCATGAAACATTCTACACACAATCTAAGGACCTTTATCTAATATGCCTATGAAGTGCACACACACAAAAAAATAATAATAATGAATATAGCTGCAAGCAGCGATAAAGTGGCCAAAGCCAAAAACACCTCAAATCATGAACACAGCCTGCAATGTGCGTGAAATCTTGCAAGCACATTCCCAATAGGTCAAGGAACAGATACCACCCTTCTTACATTGGCCTGTTATAGCGCCACCAGCGGGTCAACTTTTGCACAACACATTTTTGGAACAAAATGGACCAATCTTTGACATCAGTAACGTCAAAGAGAGCACTGCCTGCGATCTTGACGTTTTGTACTTTTATAGCCATTGTTTTCTGGCTTGAAGCGAGCCCACAATTGTTTCGAAGGAACAATATTTTTCTAGTTATATCCACTATTGTATGTTTTCACTATCACCAACAGTTCCCAATAAGTGGTGCTTTCATATCTCAGATATATATTTATGAGGAATTAGGTGTCACATTTGTTTTAAAGGGTGGATGCCTAATTTTAGAATGAAACACATTTCTTGTCAGTGGCACCATTTTGATGCCATTAGGGACCTTTACCCAGCATTAGAGTCCCTTGAAGTTGGATTTATCATTCAGTCCTATCACACTCAGGGATCAGGTTGTGAAGTCAGTACAAGCAATGCACTACTTGTGGGATCAAACAATCACACCATCGGACCTTTACCAGAAATGGTACCGGAAAAGGTATACCAGAAATGGGACCAGAAATGGTTTACCATTATGGTACTAGAATACAAATGGTATAATGTACCACAGATGGTATACCCCAAATGGCACACCAGAAATGGTACTTTTGCATACCAGAAATGGTACAAGAAATTGAACCAGAAATTGTTCTATACATGGTACACCAGAAATGGTACTAGAAATATTATACCAGAAATAAGGAACTGTATGGTACCATAAATTCGACTATTCCAGAGTAACAAAAACAGACATTATACTAGAAATCGTGTACTCATAAAGACAAACCACATCAACAATCCAACTTCAGCTAAGTTTTCTGATTGCAACTGGTCCAACTGTCTTGCAGACTCCCGGAAGAAGACACAGGGGTGAGTGTACAGACAGAGACATGGGTGCAGACAAACAGACAGACAAAGAGACACAACATTGTCTCCAGGGGTTGTTTGTGCTTGAGTGGTTAGGGGAAGACGCTCAACGCTTGTGACCACAAAGTGAGATTATTAAGTGAGACTTGTGCAGAATCTGGCAAACAAAGAAAAAAAGGACTGTAGTTCCTTACCATTCTACCTCAGTTACACTTCAGTGTTGTTGGGGGTTTGCAAAACTCCCTTCATACATTTATGAGAACCAAGCTATTAATATTATGGCAGAATAGCACAATTTAGCTTCGGATTGAGACATTACATGTCTGTAGGTTTCATAATGTAGTAAAGAAAAACTGGTAATTTGAGGATATAGGGATACACATTTCAACTAAGTGAAAACCACATGAGCCATTTAAACCTTTAAACATTGAATGCTTAAACATTTAAATGCTTAACATACAGGCAAGCAACTCTACACATAATCACACAATGCATCTTTTTATCATTTTGACATCTCTCCCATGACTGTGCATTAGGATTCGATCAAACCCATCTCGTCTTCCACACTGGTCCGTAACGGACGGGCCTCGGTGCGTGTATACGTACCGTCTGGCGCCTCACTCAGGGCTTTACCGGACATCTCGCGCTCGCCCACCAGCCAGACGTAGCCTGACCCGGTCATGTTGAGGAAGCGGGCAGCCTTGTACACCGCGGCAGCCTCCTCCTCACTGCAATTTGTCATATTGATTGAGAGGTTATCATTCGTTGGGACGGCTGAGGCACGCCAGTTCAGATTACACGCACAGAGAGGAAAGATTTAGGGTGGTGCAGACCGACCACACAAACGTTTTTGGATTTACGAAAATGTACGCCGTGTAAATCCATTCGTCAGCTGTCAGCAACCGAGATAGTGATTTCTAGTTCCAAAATGCTACCTGACAAAACATAACTCAATACACATCATCTCAAGGATATAGCTACTGCCTGTACAAACATCATTTTATCGACCAAGTCTTAACTTGTCCGTTATCTTTATCAGACTCTAATTCATCATCTTCATCATCATAATCTTTAATCTATATTAAAACTAAATGAGGGCAAGCCCTCATTTACAATGCAGCCGAGATTACAATTTTTTTTCAAGTGGTCAATATAGTGGAACATACAGTATGTGTATACATAGAGAGAGAGAGTGTATATGATTGAGAGATTGGCATCACCTGGCGGAGAGTATGATGACGCGGGCCTCCAGCTCTTTAGCCTCCAGCAAAAGGGCAGTTAAGTTTGTCTCCGAGCTGAACTGGAGGACTTTCTCTGCCTGTGATCAGGGCACAAGAAAGGTCAAGCGAGCTACTTACCCCCACACACACCAGACACCATGCTCCCTCTTTACCTGTTTTTTTCTTTTTTTTTTTGCTCGGGCGTGGTTGTGTGATTTCGTTCGAAATGGGAGAGAGGAGGAGGGAAAAAAATGAAAGCGATCCAGGGGTTATCGGCTAGAACTAAAAAAATACAAAAATAAAAAAAGCTTGGAGGGGGAGGAAAAAAAATACTTTTGCATTTTTTCACATGCAAACTGAGAGGTTTATCAAGGCTCCAAAGAAGGACGTGCATGTTAGGTAGAGGGAAGAAGAAAGGTCAATGCAACCATTAACTTAAAAACGGGTGAAGGGGAGTGAGGGGGGTCTTTTTTTCCCCCCCAACAAAAAAGATAATTGTTGAAAACTAAGGGAGGTGTCTACAGAAGAACAGGAGGAAGGAGCATTTGGGAAAGCGGCTGTGTCCCATTATACTATCATGTTCTCCACAAAGGAATGGACTTGCAATTTCTTTTGTGTGTATCATAATATATGTGTGAGTGTGTTCAAGAGAGTACATGCATTCCTTTTTATTGAAGGAGAAAATGAAAAAAATGATAAAAGCGGGGCGCGGCCGGTTTATTGGTGTATTCTTTCTTTTTTTCTCTTTTTTTTTTCTTTTCTTTCTTTTCTTTTTTTTTAAACCGAAAATTACCATAACAAAAAACATTCTTCATTGAAATCATATATAGGGAGATGTCTCAAAGTAAAAAAATAAAGAAAACACGTGCGCTACCGGGGAGAGGTGGGGGGTCATTTCTGGGTCGGGCTCATGGTGAACTGCTCGGGCTTTGGTTTCTAGTTGCTACGTTCTGACAAATTGGAGCGGGCGGCGTGCATTGACCATGCAAATATACCTTGGGTCCTCGCTTGTTGTCATAGGACAGATGCTCCATATTTTCATAGTTCCTTTTTTTATTCTGATGAGTAATGTGCACAGAGAAAATATGCAAGACACAGAAAAATATTATAAACAGTTGAAAATGGAGGGCAGTAAAGCATTCCAACAAATCTCCACTTTTCTGCTTCAAACTGGGAACTTTGACGTGGGACTTGCAAAGGACATCAAAGACGACCCATTCGTTTCGGTGTACCGCTCAACCGCTGTGAACCCCTGCGATCCCTATATTCTGTGGGTCTTGTATGCCTTAAATAGGCTAACATGTGCTGAAAATAGCAGATCTGCAAGCTTGCGAGCTTGTAGATTGGCTATTTTTGGAGACGACATGGTGTAAAGGGAAAAAAGGACAGGGGCCAAAGATAGACCCCTGTCAATGAGGTATGCAGATAATACAATCCCACAATGCTACTCCAGACACTATAAATTCAGACTCTGGTCAAAATTCAGTCAGATTACAAAGGAAATGTGACATATCACATTTCTTGGAATCTTGAATTATTCAACCAGAAATGATATGTCTCAGTTGAAACATCTGGCATGCCGGTTTCTTTGGTGCACTAAATGGTTTTTCCTTTGCACTGTAATTATGTGACCATTTTGGTCGTTTCTTGATTAGCTATTCATGCCTTTTACTCTGATATCCCACTTATAATTCACTCTGGATGAGAGCACCTGCTTTAATGCCTAAATTGTAAATCGTACACTTAAGCCCCTATCAGAGTCTGCGGTGAAGAGCCTATCACCTCAAATTTTAGGTGTAAAGCTATCCACCTAAAGTGAGAAAATAAGTGGAGGCCATCATAGTCAGTCACGGTGAAGTCCTATCACTGTGACTGACTGGTCTAGATCGACCAATCAGTGAACGGGGTGATGGGTCGACCTGTCTGAAAGTAAAAACAGAGAGATGTGTCGGGGTTCGCGGTGGATAGTTCTTCACCGCGAGTAATGACGCAATGTTGTTGTTTTATGACTTAAAAAGACTACACCGTGGTGGATAGCTTATCACCGCGGTGCCTACTATGATAGGGGCTTTAGACACGCTATCACATTGCCTTTGTGCAATGATCAGTCAATTAAATTAAGCATCATGCCAGTGGTTTATATGGCAAATCCACTGCACAGTAATGGAGAGCCATATGGAAGAGATCACTGGTGTGCACTTCAATCCACTGAGGACTTCTCTTGGACCAGGTGTCAGAACAGGGCCAGCTCCATTATACAGGAACTCCCTGCTAACTAATGGTCTCCCCTCCCCCTGCAGTCGGGCAGTGGCGGGCAGTAACAAAGTACATGTACTTGAGTATCTGTACTTTACTAGAGTACGGTATTTGCATTTTTGTATGCTCACTGGTACTGCAGCATTTGAACCAGGGCAAGGAGGTTCAAGAACAGTCTCTGCCCACATGCAGTTTTCCTACTGAACTGATACTTGCGTCATTATTGGACTTTGCACAAAAAACTCATGGCTCACAAGCACTCTCACTGTACTACACTGGTGACTGGTCACTTGACTTTATCATGTATCATTATACTTCATCATTACATTGTTGTTTCAATAAAAAAAACAATGCCATTACTACCTCATTGTTACTATAAGTTATGCTATCATTATTGCAACAGCAAAATTATTTTGCACTACCTGCCCTAATATTCAATAAGTTTTATTTACTAGCCAGCCACATAACCTTTAGCCACTTTACTTATCATGTACATAATTATACTCTATGTTTAGAATGGCTACTGTGGGGGTGGATTGAGAGAGAAAGCATTCCTCCATCGGTACGCATGGCAACAAAGAATCTTGAATTTCGTGAAGAAAATACTGTAATAGTCCACGGCACTATAATTCTCTGTAATTGCTTGTCAGTTGACATCTTGTCCAAACACTCAAACTGGGCCTTGGGCATCAAATCAGCATTATTTTGAATTCCAGTCAGATCCTGTGTGATGTGAGAAGAGGCCTAAGGGAGAATCCTGTCTGGGACACTACGGAGCCATTTTGCAGTGAAACGCAGAACATCTTTCTACTTCACAGTCACACCCTCTTCCCTTCACAGCTCACACATCACTGCAAAATTCTGAGTGTTAATATAGCACTGAGAGTGAAAAGACTCACCCGTTTTACACTCTCACATTTAAACTGACACTCAGGACTTCTAGGGAAACTCTGGGTCTGTTAAGATTCCCTTTGTGGAGTCAACACTGCATCTTGGTTCATTATAATGTCTGACAAGAAAATCCATAACAAATCTCATTCACAACTGTTGTATTTATATGCTCCACTGAAAAGGATTAGGGACCCACTATGCCCACATTTTATCTGACGGTGCTGTCATTTTTTTTGCCACATCATTCTGCACAAATAAATGCCAACTGTGATCTATGATAATGAGGTCAGTGGGCAATGTTAAATCACTATCATGATAGTGCAAACTGACAATTGATCCCACTCAATTAAGCAAGACTCAGGTATACATCTTCTACATCAACACATGACACATTCTCCTCCTCAAAATCTATTAAAAACAAGATACTAAAAGGTTTTGCAGTATACGTTTCTGGATCATTGTTATGATATGATATCATCATATTATATTAATGAATCCAACTCAATTAAAGCTCCATTGTGTGATACTCTGCCTCACCAATAAATAAGGAGGATCACAATTACCAACCAAGTTGCCTATAAAAAAAAGGATTGCGAACACCCAACAGACTATGGCAGAGAAAGCAAGACATTACATGTTCATACCAACAGACTGTTTCAATTTTGCTATCATGTCAAGACAAAGGTAGTTTAAACTACTTTAAACCATACACATAGTTGACTGGATTCCCAATGGCTCTCTCTACTCTTGGGCACCTCCTATTTTTGCACTACAATGAATATATTTGCCAATAAATAGCCGATCTACAAGCTTTGTGCGCACCGCGTTGTGAACTTGTGAAACATTGAATTGTGTGAGCTCGGAGTTCTTCTATTATTAGCGAATGCCCCCCCCCCCCCCCCCCAAGTGGTTAAATGTATCTGGGACTGTCATTGTTACTTTTTGTACAAATGCATGTTATATATTGACCAGAATTCTCCTAGAAGTAATCTAGCAGTGGATAATCCACAGTATTGAGAACTGAGAAGCATTATTGCCATGGGAGTAGCATTATGTCTCAATTGCAGTTTTAAGCACTTAAACCCCCTAATCTTAGTAGAAGTGACCTGAGATACAACTGCACCTCGACCACTTTTTTCCATCTACACCAAATCTCTTTGCCTAAAATAGCCTGCTATTTTTGGCTAATGTTCCCCCAGAATATATATGGATGCTGGGGTTCAAATGGTTAAACAAGGGTTTAATATTAGATTATACATTTCTTCATCACAAGAAACATTCCAGCAGCACTGCAGCAAACCTGGCTTTGTTTTTTTCCCCCTCAAAGGAGTTCATCGGAATGCTCTATTTTTGCAGCTTCGGTCATGCATGAATATTGCATGTTGTGTCGCTCATGTTTGCACTCGGACCAAATCCACTGTGCACAGAGACTCTTTGCTGGTCGCGGCCGATAAAGGCTGTGACTTGTAATTGGTCTCGCTGATGACAAGACCTGAAGCTAGCCTGGAGGGAGGCTTTGTGCAATCAGGGACATGCTGGGACCCTGATTCAGCCCGGGAAAAAGAGTTGTAGGCCCTCATTGCGTGCTATAGAGAGAGAGATCTCTCTATAGCGCTGCTGCTGCTACTCAAAGATTTGCCATTTCAGATCATGACAAGTGACAAGCCAGTGGGCCAATTACATAAGTTATATTTTGTCGTTGTCGGGTGGAAACCTTTTATGTCCAAAACCGTTTGTTTTGTATTTATCATTTAAAAAATGATTTAAACCAGGGAAAACAGCCGATCTACAAGCACACAACGCCTCGCGGTGCGAGGCGTTGTGTGCTTGTAGATCTGCTGTTTTCACTACTTTTGTGCAACGGCCTTGTATGATGAAGAAACAAATGTACACATTTGAAACTTGGAGATACAAGGTTTCTGCCCGACAGTGACGATTTACTTTGTTGGCCGCCCAGCCCCCGAAATTGAACGAAGGCCGACATTTTATTTGTATTTTTTTCCTAATGGCCGGCCTGGACCGGCCGGGAATGAACCGATGGCCAGCACGTCCCTGCATGCAATGGAAAATACCAAGCTGCAAGAAAAGTAGCTCCGTTTATTTTCCTCAACGCAAGATTATTGCAACGAAGCGGCAAATCATCCAGTCTGATCCTCCATAATCCTCAGACCTTTTAAATGCTGCATTTACCATAAATTATATTTACATTTTAAGCATTTATCTGTTATCCAGAGCGAGTGCAGGTTAAATAAATACAGTGCTCAAAGACAGTTTGATAGGACCTTCGTAGAGACACTGTTGAATTGGACTTGTGATCTCTGTGTTAGGGGTTAGCTTTTCTCCAGGACATCCGTGGCATAAAGTAACTAAGTAGATTTACTTAAGTACTGTACTTAAGTACAACTTTGAGGTATTTGTACTTAATTTGAGTATTTCCAGTTTTCAGTATTTTTACTTCTACTCCACTACATCTCGCATCCAAACATTGTACTTCATTTATATCTGCAAAGTAGCTAGTAACTAAAGTTTTCAAATAATTGCAGTACCTCAAAATTGTACTTAAGTACAGTAAGTAAGTAAGCCATTTACCATGAGAGGGAGTGGGTTGTTGGCTGATTTACCACTGTTTCAGGGTTGTGCCACGAGCCGCAGCCCGCAGGCGAGTGGCAAACAACCCTGAAACAGCTTTTCTACCACTTTTTCCATATAAATGAAAGAAAACACAGTTGTAACTTGCAAGGATCTTTAGTTACAATCATTAATTGTTTCAGTGGGCGGGGTCCATGAGCCAACTCAAGGTTGTTGGCCGATTTACCACTGTTTTAAACCAATCAGAATCCAGTATTTGAACATGTGACTAGAAAAAGTGGTAGAATTATTCTTAGTTACTTTCCACCACTGGGGACATCACAGAACACAATGTTCATTCTGTATTCTATTAACATCCAGTTTATGCAAGCACACAAGTACAATTATTCTATCTAGGTCATAAATAACTGTAGTCTGAGCAGCGCTGATAACATTCAAATGGAACAAATTGTCTTTTGTGTGATGGGTTCGTGCGTTCCTCCTACCCAGTATGTTTGAACGTTCTCCCTTCTTAAAAAGCCATCACCGGTAACCACCTTTTAACACACAATATTCATTATTATCAGCTCCAGAAAACAGCCCTGGATTCCATCGTCATCGCCTGCTGTGGATGACTACGGGCATAATGTCATAGTACATTTTTCATCAGGTTCCAATTTAATTACATCTCCAAATTGGGACTCATTTCACTCTGTCACACAATTACAGCACCAAGCCCTAGAGGGGAACTCACATTGCCACGAAAAAGAAGGAAGAAAAACCGTATGCTCTATCCAGACGCAAACGCTTTTTTTATGAATTGGATGTAATTTTTTGTTTGTTTGTTTGTTTTATGTATTTTTTTCCCCTCTCTTTTCTAAATGGAACCACAGCAACACAATCTAGTCTAGTTTGTCTAATGGTGGATCAGCACCTTTCACTGACCCACTTAAGCCTGACTTAGGTCTATATTTAGTTGCTCGCCGGTGTCGCTTGCCGAAAATAGCCGATGTACAGTACCTTGTTCAACAAGGTATAAATCAACTTAGACGTGCAGCTCTGAGCTCTGCTTAAAACGTCTTTGCCTTTTTTACAGGCAAAAGAACAATCTATTTCTCAACAGCCAAACCTAACGGCCCAAAAGAAAGCACCATGGCACTGTATTCTATAATGCAGTGGTTCTCAAAGTGGATTCCAGGGACTCTGTGGGTTCTTTTAGGGGGGTCTAAATTGACCCAGTGTACAATCATTTGGTACCATTTGAACACTGTCAGAGTTGAGGGGAAACCTTGAAATGTGAACGTTTGAGAAACACTGCCATAATGAAGCCAGAGACCCTTATACATTATGCCTGCAGGAAATGTGAAAGAAAACACCTGACTGTGCAACACCCGATGATGCCCCCGAATACATCTCACCGCACCAACAGTCTTTGATGGTTTGCAAAGCCCCATGTCAAAGTCCACCATTTGGCTCCCAATGTGGAACAACAGACACAGGATAATTTGGACTATGGCGAAAAGCAACGTGAAAGATGAGTAAATTAACATACACACTTTTGTCAAGATTAGACCACATTAAACGCTGTTGTTGATGTCTCTTAGGGGAAAATGTTTAGCCAATGTTTTACACAATGGTGAGAAGGAGATGTGGCCACATCAAACAGAAAGGGAAAACAGTCACAACATACGTACGTCGACATACATACATACATACATACAGTACACACATACAACCTTATGAGGTTAAGAAACAGAGGCTTTACACAACCAAGCACACACACAACACACACACACAACTCATTCTGTGGGGTGGGGAGGGGGGGGGGTCACTGTTCCCTGGGAGAGTGAGCGTCTCACCTTTGTCTCTCTCTCCTCCAGGAGAGTCTCGAGCCTCTTCTGCGCGGCGCGGCCCTCGTGGTCGTCGCTCACGATCAGGATGATGTGGTTCCAGCGGAACTCGCGCATCATGTCGAACCACACGTGCGCCTGGTGGGAGTAGGGCGGCACGGTCCTCAGGAAGGACAGGTGGATACTCTGGGGGGGAGGAGGACAAGCGAGATTAAGTTAAATATTACTTGCATGTCGTCGTTGTCGGGTGAAAACCTTGTATGTCCAAAACCGTTCATTTTGCATTATCATTTTAATAAGGCGTTGTGTGCTTGTAGATCTGCTGTTTTTACTACTTTTGTGCAACGGCCTTGTATGATGACGCAGGGCTTTACTTTGGGAAAGAACGTACACATTTTAAACTTGGAGATACAAGGTTTCTGCCCGACAGTGACGATATATACTCTATTACAGGGGTAGGCAATCACGGTGCATTGGCACAGGGGATGGTGATCACTGGCACACTGGCAGAAGTGTAAGAGAGAGGATTTTCATTTTAAAATCAAATATTTTTTAAAAACGTGATCAATTAAACGAAGTCACCTAATTTTACAGCTAATCACATCCAGCACACAATTCTACATTCATTAAAACTCGGAACTCTGGCTGTGGAGGGAGTCGGGGGTTATTGCTCTATAATGATTGTTATAACAAGGTCCTGCCAATCAAAATATGTCAGAATGTTTTATGGTGTGTCATTAAAATGTATGTTTACGTGGCACAATGATCTAGAAAATAAAAACATGGCACTTCATTTCAAAAAGGTTGCTGACCCCTGCTCTATTAATTTACGCTATTAAAACCGGGAAAGCTTCTTTAAATATTACTTGCGTATATACTCTATTAACTCTATTAAAACCTGGAAAGCATCTGCATCATTTTCGATTTTTAGGCATATTTTATGCTTTGGTTATTCAAAAATAGCAGATCAAGCTCATAGTGTGTGAGCATGAGCTGAGCTTGTAGATCTGCCAAGTAGTGTACATAGGCCAAATAGTGAAACAATAGGCAATCTAAAAGCTCAAAACACCTAATTTGTGAGCTTGCAGATCTGCTATGCATAATCTTTTTTATATTTGTGAACGCAAGGATTTATGTGGTTAATGGTTTCATGCTTGATGTAAAGGTTAATTCAAAATGCCTCGTGATCCAGCCCCACCTCACACACACACACACACACACACGTGCACACACACACAGACACACGCACAGCTCTCGGGATGAAGACATTACTCAGGTCACAGTCATTATTAATGGCATCCTCTCGGATTTCAGTGGGAAGGCCATTTAATCACAGCTCACATCTTAATGTACGGAGAGAGGATGTTTAATCTTAGAAGCCTTTCAAACCTCCCCCTGGGAACTATAGCCTCCCCTCATTCTCTCTCTCTCTCTCTCTCTCTCTCTCTCTCTCTCTCTCTCTCTCTCTCTCTCTCAGGGGCGTCAATTGGGTATGGCAGGGGTATATGCAGGTGCCATACCCTGGGTCCAGGGGGAAAATAAAAGTTACTTTTAAATATAAATCCAAGAATGTCTCTTTGTCTATCTGTTCTGGTTATTATGTTGTTAAATTACAGTAAAATAACAAAATGTAACAAAAATGGTCACTTTAACAAGGTATTATGATATTCTCCACACTTTTATTCTCCCCATCTTGACAAAATGGTATATTCCCAGGTTCCGCAAGGAGAGCTGCACAGGTGCAATGCATTATTGTTAATTGTGGCACGTTTACTAACATGCCACAATTAAGAAACCGTAGAAACAGTGGAAAGAATTGAATGTAATTCTTAAAATAAATGTATCATGCCTGTTGCTAAGGTATGGCAACATGACTGGTGTCTTGCACGCGCGCGAAGGCGCGCGTGCAAGACACCAGTCATGTTGCCATACCTTAGCTTTTTCTGAACTGACGCCACTGCTCTCTCTCTCTCTCTCTCTCTCTCTCACTCACCTTATCAGAGTAGATGGACATGCGAGTGGTGAGACCCACAACAGGGATGCGGTAGAAGCCGGCCGTGTAGGACACGGGCGTCGGTGTGAGGTGGTCGTTGGACTGGGGAGGGTGACTCACCAGGATAGCGTAGACCTGCGAGAACGCGGGGAAAAGAAAACAAAAAGCACATTTAAACACGGGCACACTAGGGACAGTGGTTCTCACCTTTTCAGGCCGCAACCCCCAAAAAATTACGAGCACTAAGAGTTGAGCCAATAGATTTTATATAACACTGTTCTATTGTGAAAATAGCAGATCTACATGCTCACAACACCTCGCGTAGATTGTCTATTTTAACAATGTTTGCCTCTAATATTTGACCATTTGTCCAACGTTTAATGTGTCATTTTAGAGGTAATAAAAAGTCTTTAAATTGTCACTTTAGAAATGTGTAGATACCCTCTCTATGCGCTTAAACTTTATGGTTTGTTTACTGTTGAGTGAGAAAACAACATTGCACATTAAGTTAATCATCTGGGGACCCCTCCAAAATAATATGGGGACCCACCTGTGTGTCCCGACCCACAGGTTGAGAACTACTGCACTAGGAGAGGCAGAGCTCAGAGTCCCACACCCAAAGCATGCATTTGTGGATCTTCGGAGACTCACATATATAGACATGGAATTAGTAGATGTCAGCCTGTCTGCTCGAGCAAGAGATAGAATCTGATCACAAATCCCCCCAGAGCAAAGCATACAGTAATATACAGTTATTACATGTACATAAGATTGAACCTTCAGTTGCATGTTTTAAGATAATCAATCCATAGAAACACAGCACAATCCACAAATCAACCATCAACACATGTAACCACATAAACCAGGGGTCTTCAACTTTTCAGGCCAAGGACCCCTTAGCTGAGAGGGAGATAAAGCAGGGACGCCCATTATTATTGTATAAAATTCTGTTGCAGATTTTCATCGACTTGTTTGACAGCACTGTTACCAGCATATGTTGGATTCATGTTAAAGTGTTTTTTTTCTTTTCAGACATTTAACCACTTAAATCGTCGATACTTAAATACGTTAATTTGACCTTTCACTCTGTACTTGGTCTGACTCTGATCTACCTCTACACCAAACCTATTTGCCAAAAATAGACTACCAGCTCTCAACGCCTCGCTCTCACACAGAGATCTGGCGGCCCCCCTGTAGTAACTCTGAGGACCCCCTAGGGGTCCCGGGACCCCCTGTTGGAGACCCCTGACATAAACCCTATGTCAGGGCTATTTTTAGTGAAGATAACAGGGCGCAAAGGAGGGGCCTAATATAGACTCCCAGGCTGGGGGAATCCAGTCAATTAAATATACAGTGGATAAGAGATCCACTCACTCTAGCCTAGATGCATAGATGAAGGCTTCTGCCAGAGTGTCGACTTATGTCTTCATGCATCGTTTGATTCGTTTTGCCCATGATGAAGACATATGCCATAAGTGTAAACATTGGCAGCAGCCTTAATAAATAATAGTTTCGCACCAAGACTGGAGTGGGTCCTTGAAGTGCATCAACTTAAACATATGCCTGTCCGTGTGGTCTGTCAAGAAAACCAATGAATATTTCTAGGAGGCATGAAAGAGGCATGAAAAGCAATTTCTAGAATCGTAATCGATACCCTTATATTTGCCCGGTGGGCCCCAGGGCTTGGGTTGCCCCTTGTCTCCCTCTACACTAAATATCATCCCCACAAATAGCCGATCTACAAGCTCACAAGGCATCGCAGGACTTTGTTAGCTTGTTGATTTGCTATTTTCAGCGTATGTTCGCTCCAGAATGAGGTTCATGTGGTTAAAGGAGGAGGATAGATTGTTGTTATGTGTACACATCCACAACTTTACCTTTAAAACCTAAACATTTAGCTGACATTAACTGTACTGCAGGAGTATCTTACACCAAGTGTGACATTAGAGGCAACCAATAGCACATTCCGCTGCATCCCTAGCATACAGTACATCATACGTCGATAAAATAAGACTGTAAATCTGTAACACAAGATTTGAGGAGGAGGATTTATACTATTGGAAAATGTGGGAAATATTCTCCTATTACTGTTTTTCCATTACTACTACTGTATCATCAATACGAAAACTATATACCAGCAGAAAAAATAAATGTAGTTTCCTGGGTAAAATGGTGGCATATGCTCTCCTTTCTTGAAAAGCTCTAGCCTTGAGAAATGCCCTTGAGAAGCGAACTGAGGAGGAGGAAGAAAGCTGGCAAGGCTGCACAGATATGGATTGTTGTGCATGAGCAGCCCGTATGGCTGTGTGAGGTTTGTCATCCAAGCACAGCTTCCAGGCATCTACTGTCCCATCTGTCATGGAGCCTCCTTCTCACTATCATCATCACCCCCCCCTCCCCAAAAAAACAGCCTCATCTCATTAACACTCAAATACCTGCAACGCACCCGAGTCGCGTTAGATTTGAACCACTTTAACCACTATTTTATGCCTTAACCATTGAAAAATTAGCAGATATACAAGCTCACAGCGCGGCACGCTGCGAGCTTGTAGATCTGCTATTTTTGAAATAACGTGAACACGTGTGCAAGTCTTTGAATATCTTTGACCCGATCTTTGACGCGACTTCTAAATCCTTCTTCTAAATCAGTGGTTCTCAAACCTTTTCATGTCAAGGACCCCCAAAATTACAGATATTTGGCCACAGACTCTCATCTCAAAATATGTTGTTCCAGGGACCACCCAGAAGCAAATATTTGAGTTACAGATATTCCCTTTTAAATAGATATGTTCAAAGACTTGCAAAAATAGCAGATCTACAAGCTCGCAGCGCGGCGCTGTGAGCTTGTATATCTGCTATTTTTCAATAGTTAAAGCATTCAATAATTCTAGGTCTAAATGGGTTAAACCCCTCATGATTAGATAGACTCAGAGTCAATTATAATAGGTGTGATTTCTTTACACACAGCCGTTCGTGTGGGGTGAGAAAAGGTGCATATAACACGTACCACTGAAACATTGCACCTGTACTCTCTGGAGCCCGATGGTCGAATAAGTACTAATGTAGTGGGCGAGCAAAAGTGACAAGACACTGCATTACCACGGAAGCCTCTATCAATTATATTCATTAGACTAAGCACTAAGCAAAGGGCCCGGGACATAACAAAGTGCACTATAGCGGCGAGAGTGGCGCGTGTTTTTGTGCGGAGAGAAAAAGAGAGAGAGACTCATTCAGAGAGCGAGAGAGAGAGAGAGAGAGAAAGAGGGTTCACGCTTCAACACTCTGTGCAACATAATGTCAGTGCTTTTCAAAAGCTACATAGCGAATTATCCAAGATGAGGCCCTGCGCTTTACAAGGTGTTGTTCCGATGGTTTAACAACTCTCAAAGGGCATATACGCTTACGCAAATGCATAACTCATGAGATTTGAGTTGTTTGTTTGATATTCACACCACATAATGGCATGTTTCTTTGTGCATTTTTGCACTGCAGAAAGCAAGTTAACATGATACGCAGTGGAAATCTACACACAGACATAAGTGTGTCACATCAGAATCAGTGGTACTTTGTGAATGATTCACCCTGCGTACACAGTAAAATCCTCAGGATTAATTTATCCCTTTGTAACTCTGAGAGTGTGCCCTTGTGGGGTCCATTTGGTTACATTTGTACACTGTCAGAGTTATATCAAGACTTGGGATTTTATTGTGTATCCTCAATCCTCTACACAAAAGCTGGCTACACAAGCAGCCACACTTTGGCCAAGTCTGATCATGTGGCGCACACAGCATAACTATAGAACTGCAGCCAAGTTGCTAATTGTGAATGATGCACCACTCATTTCATTGCTCATTGGCCCTCTCTCTGCTCGGTCAGTACACAGTAAAATCCTCAGTGTTAATTTAACCACATGAACCCAGGGTGTCCTTATTCTAGAGTGTGAACATCAAATGAGATTTGCAGAGCTCACAACACTGTGATCTTGGAGATGAGCTATTTTTTGGTCAAGATGTTTAGTGTAGAGGGAAAAAAGTGTGTGTGGGGGTCTAGTATAGACCCCTGGGGGAACTTTGAGAGCGTACGAACGAGCATTTGTTTTGCACACACTCAGAGCTACAAATGGATAAATTAACACAGTGGATTTTACAGATCTGCAGTTACATCTGGCTCTGTAAACGTTTGGCCTCTTATCCAAGACTTGACCCAAATGCCTATCTTTAAACTTTGCTACACTAAACATCTGAGTCTCTGTTACTTTGACAGGGTAAAATATTTACAGATTTGCAGTGCATGAATCTTCGTGCCTTTTGTATTGTAGAAACCAAGTAATAATACCTACTGTAAAATAATGTGCAGGCTACACATCATCAGATGATAGGCTACCTTAATGAGCCATTCATCTTTTTTTAACTCAGAATTTTGCTGTGTATAAACAGCGAGGTTTGTCACATTCAGTGATCTGTAATGAAAACCATATAATGCTAAATTACACAACCTAACAGCCAGATATGGATAAACAGGCAAATTTCTTCCCTCTTCAAGTCAATAGGTCTAGACCTACTTGAGTTATAAAACACCATCAAATCCTCTGTGTCCATTTAAGTCTGTAAAGAAAATGACCCAGATGGACTAAGGGGGACATTTGGGTCCATTTCTATGTCTCTCAGAGAAGTAGTACTGAGTGTTTTTACTGCACAGAGTGAGTCTGCCTCCTGTGGCCCAAAGATGGACAACCTGTTCTAGGTCAGAATGACATGGCAAATGACCTGCAAGCAATATTCACCCAATCACAGTACTTCTTTGAACTGATGTCACCACAGTACAATCCTTAAGTGTTCATTTATCCATTTGTAACTCCAGGGGGTCCCCAGCAAAACAAGTAAATATAGTCTAACATCAAAATCAGTTTATCCACTTTAACCCTATTATATAACTATATATAACTATTCAAAAATAGCACCAAGCTATAATTACATTTTAATCACTTAGAAAAGGGGTTCTCAACCTTTTCAGGCCGTGAACCCCAAAATAAAAATACTGAACTGGGGACCCCCACTCTGACAAGCACTTGGAATTGTAGATATAGGTCTACATTTAATGTGACTCGGTTCCACGGATAAATATTGTGAAAATAGCAGATCTACATGCGATTTTCACAATGTTTGCCTCTTGCTTACTTAATATTTGACAGTTTGGCTAGTTTGGTATTAAAACGGTCTTGAAAGTCCTTACATTGTCACTTTATAAGTGTTCAGATACACTTATGTTGGTTTGTGAGACATTTTTTATTTATTCTTTTACATTAAGCTACCGTAATCATCTGGGCCCCACAAAATAATTTGGGGACCCCACTTGGGGTCCCGACCCCAAGTTTGAGAACCACTGACTTAGAACATTTTAACAACACAAATCTTCCCTGATTGGGGTCTACACAACATATTTTAGATGGGGGTCCAGTAGTCCATGGCCAAATACATATCAATTTTGGGTCCTTAAAAACGTTTGAGAACCACTAAAGGGTAATTTTGTTACATTTGTAGCCTTTCTCTCTGAGTTATAATAAGTGTGGTTTTACTAGGATGGACAGTGACCAGTGAAAAGTGTGCCAGATTTTTGCACCCCTGCAAAGAGACACATGCAGCCATACCTGACTGGAGATCAGGTCCTCGCACACCGACAGGGCCATCTGTATCGCGTTGGGCTTATGCGTCACGGAGATGGCGGTCAGCTTGAACTTGTCCCGGCCGTAGATCTGGTTGGCCTGGGTCACCGCATCCTTAAACACCTGCTCGTACCTCTTCTGGCTCAGGACGGCCCCGATGTTCACGATCTTGGGCTCGCAGCCGGCCCGCGCGCACGAGCAGGAGAACAGCAGCGCCAGCAGAAACAGACGCATCGTTGCTGCTGGACAATATTATAACCGGCGATCAGCAAAAAGTCTCCGTGTCGGCCGGTCGGCTTGACCAGCCTCCGGACCCCCGCTATATAAGCTGCACCACCGGAACCACAGTCCAGATGGAAAGTGTAGGGGAAAAGATAAAAAAAAAAAAAAAAAAAAACCCTAGTCGGTGGATTTACATGCACTGCGGTGGAATGCGAGCGACCTGCAGAAGCAGCCACTCCACTGCAGCATTCATATGGATAACCTATATATAACTCCCGTTCTCCTCCTGTACTGTACAAGCTAATCGGTCTGGTTTGCAGATACCTGCAGTAAAAAAAAACTATACTTTCCCAAAAGGAAAAGAAAAATCTTTAGTCAGCATCTAAAAAAGAACATTCCTGCTTCAAACGCAGCTTACTGTGATGCTGTGTCTGTTCCGTGGAGTGTGTGAGAGAGGCTCTGCTGTGAAGTGAGTCCACCGATGATGCGACGCTTCAGGCGACTCTGCGCTGTCCTTGGTGCTGACAGCTGTGTGTGTGAGTGTGCCTGTGTGTGGAGCCTATGTATGTATATGTGTGCGCGTGCACGTGGCGAGTGCGCGCCCCCACCTTATAGGCTATACCCCCACTGTTTTTTTTCTCGCGTTGCCTCCCTCTTCTTTTTCTGAGCAGTGAATCAAACCAGATACCAGAAGACACGAAGTTTATCGTTTAAAATGTAATGCACTTTTGCTCAAGAATTTCCCGTCAAAGGACAAGGAAGGCAAGATCATGGTCCAGATTCATAACAATTTTCTAGGCTATATGGACAAAAGACAGAAGATAAATCATCACATTGAGAAGATGCTCGTCTATGAGCCATAATGAACAGTACAGGCACCAAAACCAGTGCCAAATTATCACATTGATGGCACTTGTGTAACCATATGTGCATAACTATGCGCCTTATGTCTTGCGATCAACACAGCAAAGTCTGTTAGTTTAATGGTGTACAAATTGATAACACTGAGGATTTTTCTGCATGTGCAGATCGACGCTTTTAATGTGTGACTCTATTTTTTATGTTTTTTCCTCAAATGGACTCAAACAGCAGATGGAGAGAGGGGTGTTCATTCCGCTGGAACGGGTCGCGGGTCACATAGTTGAGTGGAAATGCCTTGATGTAAAAAACAAATCCACCATTGCTACTGGGCGGAAAGGAAAGTGTGACATGATGCACAGCTCCAAACAGATACAGCCTGTATACTGAAAACAGCAAATTGTTCATGCATCCATGCTGTTCATTATTTCAGCTTCTTAAATAAATCATGCATCGACCGACACACGCGCACGCGCGCGCACACACACACACACACACACACACACACACACACACACACACACACACACACACACACACACACACACACACACACACACACACACACACACACACACACACACACACACACACACACACACACACACACACACACACACACCTCCCCCCGGCGTGTGATGTTGTATGCCTGGGGTTCTTTAATCAGACACCTGAATAATTGCAGGAGTTGTCTCATGAAATCATTACAGTGAGACTACAGTATGTATGTAGACCTATATTATTAACCCTAGCGGTTCCCAGACATTTTCATGTCAAGGAACCCAACACTGATATGCATTTGGCCATGGACCCCCATCTGAAAATAATTCTTGTCAGTATTTTCTCCCCCCCCCCCCTTTTCCCCCATGATTCAACTGAGAGATGGGCATAATGTGTTAGGGGAAAATAGAAATAAATAGGATATCATGATTTATATAATCTAATACACGTTTCATGTAAAAGTGCTTAATTTCTGTGCAAAAACAGTAAACGCCTTCTTGTTTAGCTACATCACATCACACTAATGATGGCCAACGACTTGGCTTTGATGCTATCTTTGAATAGATGTCGACCTATTTGACACTGCAGACAGATAATTGCCTTCTTTTGATGGAGTCTTAATTTCTCTCCAAAAGCCCTGACTATGATTAAAGGACAACTTTAGTTGTTTTACAACAAGGGTTCATATTTTAGATAGTTATTTGAGAAAATAAAAGATGAGTGTTAAAATGTTTTCATTTATTTACTTCTTTATCGTTTTAGTGATTATAACGATTCTGATTTGCATGCATGCCCCCAAGTTGGGGGCATGCATGCAAGTGCCTAAATATGTGTTTTTAGACACAATAAGCCCATTCCCTAGATGCACCGCAATCTTTAATGGGCAGATGTGACTTATGGGGGCTGTGTAAATAGTAACAAAGAAATTGCCGGTTTATCGTGTCTAAAAAGACATATTTAGCTACTTGTTCGCATGCCCCCACCCACTGAAATCAAAATACTAAGATCGCTAAAACAATAGAAAGCAGTAAATGAAAACATTTTAACACTCATCTTTTCTTTTCTCTAATTACAATCTAAAATATGAACCCTTGTTGTAAAAAGTTGTCCTTTAAGGATTAATGTGATTATGGTAAGCTCACATTGCATATCGCACAAACCACAGTACATTTCAAAAGCCCTTAAAAAAAATCTATATTCAATATTCGGCCAAATTCGACTATATCTTTAGTCGGGGACACAGATCAAAAAGCTCACAATGTCCCTGAGCTTTGCTATACTCAAATAGTCAATATAAATAGGATTAAAGTGGTTAAAGCAATGTTGATGCTATTAACACATTTTGCTGAGGACCCCCTGGGACCCCCCAGGACCCTAACACATTAGGCCTAGCCTATATTGACCTATACTGTGTGCGTTAGGCTTGTAGAACACAAGAAATGGACCGTGACACATCCAGAGAGTTGTACTGCATTATGCTATACTAGGCCTACTACTACTACTACTAAGTCCTTCTTCATTTAATCAAGTACGCACTTATACACAAAACTGTAACAGGCAGTGCATGGAGTGGGGTAATTTCATTAAAGGAAAGCCACCCCGCCTAGAAGAGATGGAGCCAAGCATTTAAGTAACCGCGAGGGCATCCCCAATAGTGAGGAGGCAGGAAAAAAATCAACCTCTTGGTTACCTAGGAAACAAGCTCCCTCTTAACACACATGAGAGGCTGGGCGCAGGCACACACACACACACACACACACACACACACACACACACACACACACACACACACACACACACACACACACACACACACACACACACACACACACACACACACACACACACACACACACACACACACACACACACACACACACACACACACACACACACATTTGGCCTTGATTGAAAATTACATTGAAAATAGGTGGGTTTAGGCCAGTAAAGCCATTGAAAAGTCTTCTGAATAATAAATCAAACAACACAGTTATGTCCCAGTGTGTTCCAGCGCGCTGATAAATTAATAACAAGGCTGAAGTCATCGACATGGCCTATGGGCTGCCAACCTGGCTGCTGATATTGTTCCAGTATGACTTGATGCAATTCATCATGCTGCATCGTTTAAAAACAAAATCAATTAAGTGTTCAATACTGTATGTATACTGCATATGGATATTAAATCTGACAGGGTTATTTATCCTATCACGTCATAGAGTCGGCTATGTAATATAATACATGGCCGCATTGCTGATGATGTGCCATGATACAAATGCACATTACTCTAACTCAGTAAAATCCTTAATTTATTCATTCAGAGAGTGAAAAAAGTAAAAGTAAACAATTAACACTGAGAATTTGTGTGTTCAAGCGTGTCATCATGCAGTTGAAGATGAATGAATAATCCTGAAATAGTATTTTCTTTTTCTTTTTCTGTGGCCGAACACAGCATTTTAATGATGCTTTCCTACTATCAGTGCGATAGTGAGTGATGGATTCTTCGAGTAGCCACTAGAGGGGCATTGCTTTGAGTGGTGGAAACCTCTAGGCCCAACCTCCAACCCGCCCCCTCTTCAAACATCAATAAAGCTGGACCAGTGTGCAAAGCAATCGTTACAGCAGTCCTCTGCCAGAGAAACAAGCCACTGCCATGGCCTGTTGGAACAGACAAAACAGTTGAGACTGTCAAGAAAAGGGAATCATGCAAAAACAAATGCAAGCATACAAATTCATCCTAGTGCGCACACACACACACACACACACACACACACACACACACACACACACACACACACACACACACACACACACACACACACACACACACACACACACACACACACACACACACACACACACACACACACACACACACACACACACACACACACACACACACACACACACACACACACACACGGATGTGTGTATACACCCCCACAAAGACGCACACACATGAGTTCACACATTAAGTAATCCACCCACACAGAAGTGATACAGACTCATATGCCGCCTACAGAACATGTTTGAACCGTATAGGAGCGAAACATACAGTAGACTCTTCACATGCTCAATTCAGACGATTCAAACATACGCTGTACTCTACTGAGAAGAGCTTGTGTGATTCCTCTGTATTAAGCCTGGGCGATATTAGGAAAACCTTCAATATTCGATAATGTTGTCAAATACTTCGATATCGATATTACTCACGATATTAGTAAAAACATTTGTATTATATTGTTTTTAATGTTTTTCTGCTTTAGGTCCACTGCCTGCCTAACCCAGATAATGATTAGCATATCCATGCATGCACACTGCACAGTACACATAGAATAAAGAAATTAACTGACTTATTTCCATTTCCCAACAATGGTTTTATAACCACACCTGGTTACAGATGGACTGCTTTTTTGAATGTGCTACATGCATGCATAGTGTGTCTATTATACACAAATACCATTTCAAGCTGTCTTCGTCGATATGTACCTCGCATGTTGATACCTCGATATCGATACATTTTCGATATATTGCCCAGCCTTAAGGCCCATTCCCACTGGGCCAGATAACAGATATCTGGAGATATTTCTCCAGATATGTTTCCATGCAAAGTGGATGGTAGATACAGATAAAAAAAAATCTACCACAGATATTTGCCACAGATACTTTTATCTGTGGCAAATATTTTTTTTATCTGTATCTACCATCCACTTTGCATTGAAAAATATCTGGAGAAATATCTCCAGATATCTGTTATCTGGCCCAGTGGGAATGGGCCTTTACTCTGTATGTCTGTGCAAATGCACGATGATGATGGTCATAATAAAGAAAGGAAGAACAAGAGGAAGGACTGCGAGATAGCATGTTGCACTTTACCCTTACATGCTTTACAGTGTAGCCTGACAGTGGAGCATTTGTCTCGACACACACTGCACGTCTCAGACTCTCACGTTGCCTCTGTGCATTCAGAGGAAAATGTGCACTGACTGGATAACCATGTTGTAGTGGAGTGGCGTGAGGAAGCGATAAATAACACCACATCCACTTCACGAGAGCACGGTATTGCGTCCAGATGTGCTCTCCACTCACAGAGTTCATCTGTGTAGGCGGTTCACTGGTTGGTTGGACACGGAGCTACACATTAGCTGATTGAGAGATTGGCCAACATAAGAAATAATTCTTAGTCCACTGATGTGTTGACACATGCGTGAGAGAAGATTCTTTGCTGCCTTCTTCAGTTCTTGGAAGTGCATTCACATAGCATGTGCCATCTTCAGATGCATCAGCGCTGCTCGCTGATGTGTTTCTCATGTAGTGTGAATCCCTGCATGAATTAGTAATGCACAAGCCCTTCAATGCTTACTTTGGCCTTCTCCCCAAGGTGAACTGAACTATTCATGCTGCGGTAACTACAGATAAAATTACCAAAGAAGAATCTGGCTTTGTCTATATGCAGTAAAATCCAGGATGTTAGTTCAACGCAGAGAGTCTAAAATGTGCGCTTGCAGTATGAGTAAATTCAAGAATTAATTTTAAGTTCTGATAATGCTGATAAAGTAAACATATTCAGATTGTTCATATTCCATATTCGAGAAAAAAAAGAAGAAAAAAGAAAAAAGACCAGAATCGTAAATGCATCATGGGTCTCAGTCAAACTTGGTTTGACTGAGTCCCATGTAGCAGGGCACCACAAATGCTACAAATATCAGTGTGTATTTCACAAACCAGATTTCTTTCCCCACCAAATTAGAACATTTGGAACAAATGACCTCAGGAGTCATGTGACAGTCCTGGGTATAGGCGACCCAGCCTGGCGGAGATATGTGCTCCTTTCCAGTTTATCTCTGTGGTTTACACAGTGTGGTGCATTTTTGCCCTTGTACAATGTTCAACCCTAGTGCAGTGCAACAACTTAAATGTCAGAGTAGAGTCAGCCTAAAATCCAGATGGTCTACAGACATTTCCTTCTTCACTTACGACATACACAAATAGTAAAATACACACGCACTAAATTAACTTAACTAAATTAACTTGGAGGGTACCTCATGGACCCATGAGGTTACATGTTTACAGTTAGTGTTGTAGAACTGTGGACAAAATAAATGCAAAACACTCTTCATGGAGTGCATGTTTGGTTGCTACAATTAGCCGATGTTAGAACATGGTCCATGTCTACAGTACATTCTACAAAGGAAAACATTTCTTACTTTTACTCTTGAAGCTCTAGTTATGTGTGTTTTCTACTGCAGTGCTGCTATGACAGCTGAATTTTCCTTGTGGGATCAAGGTCCGTCTGTTGGGTGCCAACATTGGCACAGGGGAGGGTGATCACCGGCACACTGGCAGAAGTGTGAGAGAGAGGATTTTTATTGAAAATGTAAACGTGGTCAATTAAAGTTATACCATGTAACTTTTTTTATAAAACAAATCTTAAAATTGTCCTAACTGTTAAATCGCTAAAGTTTTAGAACACCCACTCCGTTATTTTCAGCTTCTGAAGCCTTCTCTTTATATGTTTTCTATGAGCCGTGAGGGGGGGAGAATTTCGCGGCAAAATTGCGTCATACACTACCGGCCAATCACAGCGAGGGTTATACACTGCCGGCCAATCACAGCGCATCTTGAAGTGGGGTCGCTATCACAATACGGCGGCCATATTTGTAGGCGCCCGTGTAGCTTGCCTCAACATAACAACAGCATTTACTCGGCGAAGGAGTCAGTTTCTCCGGAATGCCTGAACGCACAGGAACCAGGGACCCCTCTAAAGATAGATCTCGGCGAGGTGGAGGCAGACGCGGGGGTGGTCCGCGGCGAAAAACGGCCGAAAGACGCGGACACGACCGTGGTTTGCTATAGAGCTACTGACCTCTAGGTGAGCAACTTACACAGTATAGCTTTAAATGAAGTTAGCTAATAAATAGCAAATTACATCTTGCAGATAATTCTACATTCATTAAAACTCTGAACTCTGACCGGGGAGGGAGTCGGGTCGGGGAGATTGGTGGATTATTGCTCTGGGTCTAATGATCCTTATAACAATGTCCTATAAAAATATGCAAAATATTTGTCATTAAAATGTGTGTTGAAATGCACACCGACACTCTAGAAAAGAAAAACATGGCACTTCATCTCAAAAAGGTTGCTGACCCCTGTCTTAGAAGATTCTCCCTCCTGGCTCCCAAGCTGTGAAATGACCCTCCCTCAGTCAGGACTGCAGACACAATCCCCATGTACCTCACCCTGGCCTTGTTACAGTATTCAGTACTATTCAGATGCATGTCGGTTACTTGTCCATGTTATGTTATTTATGTACTGTAGATATGGTTACTTTTCCATAAATGATAAGAGAACATTATTTAGATATTGTTGTGTAGACAGGTTTGATGTTAACCTGCATTGTTACCGGTACTTTGGTTGCTCGGTTGTTTTCTTTGCATCCCATTTACTTGACCATTACTCCATACTCCTTGTCGATTATTGACTGGGGTTCATGCCATTTGCACTTTGTTAATTACCCTGGAGAGCCTCTGCTAAATGCCTAAATTGCAATTTGCAAGGTTAGAGCTGTGTCTTGGAGAAAGCTCCTCTGTTTTGACATTTTCTCTGGTGCAGTGGTGCGATGTGTCAGGGAAAAAGTTGCATGCATCAAAGGACGGACTCACACGCGCGTTCTGGATTTGATTTGATATGTTTCTATTTCCAGACATTATAGGGCTGCACAGACAAAACAAGTGTACCGTCTCTCAACTGAGGAAAGTCCAACATGGACTTGCATTCATATGCATCGTACATAGTCTGCACAGCCCTGTACTGGCTCAAATAGGAACACAATCCAGACTCTAGCCTGAACTATTTTGTTCTGTGTACGAGTGCTCCCTTGCTGAATGTAGATACAGTATAAAATAGATGGGTCATAAGCGGCCTACTTCTGTGTTAACACCCACCTACTTTAGTGAGGACCTGATGACTCTTATCGCTATGGATAGTATTGAATCGATTGCATTGCATCAAACAAGCTTGTCATGGAGGCTCCCATGGATTGATTACTTCCTGTTTTAGTCTAGACACTGAAGCACAACAATGGTATGAATGGAACTGTCCCATCCATACTTTTTTATTAGTATGCCTATGGCAATATCTATGAGCATTTATCAATGTATAAGTGCTTATATTTGTTTTGATACAGATTACATACTGTAGTCAAAACACGGTAGTGTATTTTAGGCTATAAATACATATCCTTGACATTATAGTGTCTTTCCCTCTCATATAAATTATATATATATTTTTTACCTTTGTATTAATACATTTACCTTATCCTCCACTTTTATAGATAACTACTTTTAAATGAAAAATAAATGAATTAGTGTAACCATTTTTTGCTGTGAATGGGTACCATTTTAAAAGTAATCACAGGCCTTATAGCTTTCATTTCTTTTACTAATGTTCCATAAATAAAATGTATTACATTGTGGGGCCAAGGCTCCCTCAACCGTATTATGAAAATGGGATGAGATTGAGTTGCTGCATGCTTTCCTTGCGAGCTTGTCATATTGGATATTTTCAGCACGCAATACCGTCATGCAACAAAGTATAAATCAGGCTTTACTAAGAATATGCAGCAGCTACAGTATAGCGGTGAGCATCTGATCTGCTCAGCTGAGAACAGAAGTAGGTCAAAAAGAGGAGAGAATAGCACAGGACTCAGACACTGCAAAGATAGTTGGCTTTCAAAAGGTGGCACAAGGAACAGGGAAGATGACACATCGAGTGCAGGTATAGTTCAGGTAGGCACGGCAGGCAGGAGATGTACACACTCAGCCTCACTCTACCCCCACCCTCTACAGTATGTAACATACACCCACTACAATCAGACGGTCTTTCCACGTTCGACTTCACTCAGCTCCCATTCGTTAACAAGCTAACGCATACTGCACGCCCTCAATCTAATGTTCACTCTTCAAGTTCAGCATCGGTCACAGCTGTTCCTGCAGCTGTCCGTTATCAAACTCCCTCCACCGCCCCAGCCTGTTTGTTCATCTGTATACACTCTGAGCCAAAGCGGACACTCTCTGTATGTAAATGGGCAGACCCGGAGTAGCTCTCCGGGAGTCTCCAGCCAACAGCATGTGTTCTCCTCCCCCCACCCCCCTCTGCTCCTCCGCTCAGCGCAGAAAGCTGCTGCGTCATGACGTCAACACATTCGGTGCGACGCTCTCTGCACTCTGATTGGTTAGGGAAATTCTACACTTCCTACAACAGTGATCATAACGTGATCGCCCAGGTTTCTTTTTCTTTCCGATCGCCAAAAGAAGCCTGGGTTTCCGAGGCTAATCTGTATATTAACTTATGTTCTTGAAGGGTTCTATGTCGATCTATAACTCTGTATGTTATGCTCTGCTTTTGGGGGGGGGGGGGGGGGGGGGGTTTGTGATCTGTGTCTTGTCGCTTGCACAGATAATCTGTAGTATCAATGGAGCAGAGTCACACCGCCAAACTGAATTCCATAGCATTGAAATAAATGGTCATTCCAGACAAAAGTGTCTAACTGAACTATGGGAGTCACTGGAGTTCATATAATTGGCTGATGAAATGAATAAACCTCTAGGGATACTTTGTATGGTGACATGAATGTTTAACTTGAATGATTTCCCCTCAAAATATATATTTCAACTGATTCCACTGGCTTTGTTAGCTGTCAGATTCATAGCCAGAGAGCCAGAGATTTATGCCAGTGTTGCCATTCATCTTTAGTATAAGCTACTTAAGGCACTTAATCATTGATATATCTTTGCGAGAAATTAACTCAAAGCCCAAGGTTAAGTCTTCCTTGTTTAAGTTATGGAATGACATTTTGTTTAAAGTATCAACTGGAGCTTTTTAATAACAATTGATTTGTTTGAGGACAAGCTGTAAGTGATTGCAAAATAATTACACTGATCACTCATTTGAAATGACTGATCAATACATTCTTTGTACATGTCTTTGTATTGTTTACAATAAAGGGCCACTGCCTCCCTGTTATAGGTTAATTGGCTGTTTACTCATCAATCATGTTCTATAGCTCCAGCCTTTGACACTGTACCTCCGCTCATCACCAGTTCAGTTTCAAACATTTCTTTCCAACCTCTTGCCTCCTGATTTCACCATGCAGGTGACAACCCACCTGTCGGCCAGCCTGCCTTGCCTTGAGTTTGTGGATTTGGGTTGAATTCAATATTCCATTTGGTTTGAGTTCTGCTTTTGGGTTGGTAATACAACACTCCTTTAAAAGAGACAAGTGCATGATAGTGCTGTTGGTACTGATCAAAAATCTAAGACCGGGTGTTTTAATGAAACTAGTAACAAAAACAGGAGCTCTGCAAACCAACTTGAATACAGAACACATGACAATGACCCAAGGTCATATACACACCAGAGGTGATTACAAAGGGGGGCACACGTCAGTCCAACGTCTCATTACTCTACTACGTGGCTGCGCGTGCTTAGGGTTAGCACTAGCTTGGGGTTAGTAATGGAGTCGGACGAACGCAACGTCAGAGTAATACGTGTCAGATTCAAAGAAATACAGCTAGGGCAGACATCAACATAGAACTAACACTAACTAGGCCAGGGAACAAAATACGGAGAACTACAAAACCTAGTCATGACAGCTATGAATGTGGCACAAAGTCTCACCTAAGACAGTAAACCCGCACCTAAAATATAACTCTTGGCGTCCCACAAAGTCGATGAGGAAGGCCCGAAGGGGGACTTTAGGGGTGTAGGAAATTGGGGGTACAACATGGACATGCAGGCAGGGAAAGGGGCTGAAACCCCTTGAAGCCTGTTCTGCCACTGGCAGACAGGAAAGGAACGTTGCGATTTAAATGGCCTTTCTTCCTAAAAATGTATTATTTATTGCATGCCACGGCTGCCGGATAGTGAAATTCAGAGTGGAATTTGTAGGGATTCCCAACTGCTTGTTCGTTGTGTTGTGACCTTTTCACACATTTGGCTGGAGACAGACAAAAAAGCACGAAAGACAATTGGACTATAAATATTAATGCTGTTATGCAGACGTGCATACAGGTGATGGCTGAGAAAAAACGGCTGAATTGTTTTAGTTTTCACAGCACAGATGGGTGGCTTACTTTTGGCTACACTGTCAACAACACACCATTGTTTGTAGTTTAAAACTATTATTGTAATACAATGCATTTGTGACTTTATTGGTACAGTATAACAGAAAATGCCGTCGGCCCCTTCATATTTTCAAATATGGCCCCTTTAGAAAAAGGTTTGGACACCCCTGCATTACACAAATCTCCAACAGTTAACCAACCATCATCAACCATGCCCACTGGCAAGTTGCAACACCCTGGGTACATACCACAGTCGCAGAACCATACAGAGCTCACCGGGTGAAAGCAGGCTCAGGCTGTGTGGTAGCTGGGTGCTGTCCCCTGGGTCCAGTTTGGTTGGGTCACTCTGTCATTTGCTGGTGGTGTGGCAAGGACCCACGTGTAGGAGAGTAAGGCAGGCAGTGTGACCCAAGACAGGGTGTTTTAATGCAGTTGACACAGATAACTAAAATAGCAGCTGAGCTCTCAAACATAATCTCAGAAATATAACACACAACAATGACCCAGCAAGGACTGACTAGCAAACAACACTGAAGGGTGATTACAAACGAGATACAGCTGTTGCAGACTGCAACATAGAATTAAGAAAGCTAGACCAGGGAACAACATTTGCATAGCATAACAAAAGCAAGACAATTAGACAGTGGATGAGGCACAAACTGTGACAAAATATGGCTTGCCCCAAAATATATTTAGTAAAAAGATATAGGCCTATATTGGCATGGACACCCACATGTTCACACACACTCACACACACATGCACACAAGCACGTACGTACAGTACGTATGCACGCACAAAATGCAGCATAGGAAGAACAGTTTTGAAATATTTTATACACATTGTGTGTGCATGTGTGCGTGCGTGTGTATTTGTAATGCTTGTGTGCGTGCATCTATTCTAGGCCTATATCTTTGAATAATAAATCATCAAGTACATGCAGTTACAGTAAGTAGCCCACATCACTCTCAGTGCCTAAGCCTAAGGCATCTCCGAACAATCATGTAAAGAAACCAGGCCATCGATATCAGAAACAACAGCAGCATAAGGCCTGGACGTGGAGAGTATCTGCGGAAGACATGTGCCACTCTCCATGGGAAAGCTTCCAGAGAAGTGGGGACTGGCCCAGGAGGATCTGGTAGCTGGGGGTCAGGGCCAGGAAGAGGGTCAGATCCTTGAGGGTCAGGGCCGGGGTGTCTAACCAAACGAAACGCTGGCCCACGGTGGTTGTAAGACTCCTCCTGCATTCTCCTGATCTCCCATTGCGGGAACGGCGTGCTCTGCCGACAGAAGGGGCACTGCACTCGGGTGGGATCTTTGGCACGCCTCAGAATGCACACCAGGCAGTGATGGCACAGCCTGTGGTTGCAGTTCAATAAGGCCATGCGATGGACTCCAAGTGGGTCGTACGGGCCGCTGCAGATGAAGCACTCGTGCCCCGTGCTGTCGCCAGCGTCCCGACTAACGAGACTTCCGCTGGGCCCATCCGTGTTGTCAAATCCCGGCTCTTCTGGAACAGCTGTCTGTTGGTCAGCACTGGCTGTTAGTGTTTGTGAATCTTTGTGATTCTGTCTCGGCCCATGCCTGCCCTGCTGTTGTTGGTGCTGAAGCAACGGTAGCATTACTGGCACCCCGTTATCCACCTCTTGTTCTGCTGGCTCCATGGCCACGGTGGTTGTTAATCCAAGACAAACATCTTCCAAAACAGGCTGGTACTTTACCCTGAATGTCACAGTCCCCTCCTCCCTGGTGTCAACGGCTTCATCCATGTTTAGTAACCAAAATAATTCTGAGGTTCGCCCTGTGATGAATCAAAGAATGCTTCCCTGGTAGAGTAAGTTTGCTTTCCCACCTGGACAAAATCTCACTGAACACAGGGTTGACGTAATGTTTGTTTATAACAAAGGTGACACAGCTTTCTAACTGCATGACCTCAGCTCAGATTACATTCACAGATACGGAATGATAAGTTAAATTATGAGCGACACACAGTAGTGCTCAATGACCAAGCAGCATTTCACCAAGTTCTCTCAATTTAACATGTGGAATCATTATATTGTATTGATTATAATGTTGTACAGTCCTTGCATAACTATTACATTTTAACAGGGTGAATATTTTGCTGAAATATATTGTGTCAGTGTATCATGCATTTAGGAACAGCACTGTTCAATATAAGTAACGTCAAATACAGTCACACCTGCTGAGTAGACACAATTAAAAGGCTAATTTATATTCTTTCTTTCTTTTTTAAAGATTTATTTGGTGCTTTTTATGCATTTATTGATTGTACACTAGGTTGACAGGAAATGGGGAGAGAGAGAGAGATGGGAAGTGATGCGAAGGCCGTCGAGATTGGGACTCAACCCCGCGACACGCTGTCAGGCTATATTGAGCCTATAGGTGCACGGACCGCTACGCCAGCTGACCGGGCCAATTTATATTCTTTGTTGAATGCTAAATGGAAATAACTTATTTTCATTTGCTGTGAGGTGACATATTTTTCAGCTGAAGAACTATAATTTGACGGAAAAAACATAATTAGGAAAATCTATTATTTTTGTTGAGCAAACAGGCATGCCTGCCAATATTGTGGTCGGCACCACATCATTAACTTCCAAATAGAACAATTACAGTAAATAAACAAAAATGCTACAAGTGCTGAGGCCCAGAACTGCCACAACAGTGGTGTTATTGCAAACATCTAGCGAGTAATGTCCTGCCAATGGGCTTTTGGACTTATCTGTTGATAAGTTAACTTGATAATTCAAAGTCAACACTGGATAGCTTAACTGAAAAGGTCATGGTGTTTGACAAATGACAAAATTCATATGATACGAATGATTATGTAATTTGTCAAGAACAACAATAACCCATTTTAACAATCCACTAAAGTGAAATCCCAGGGGAAAGAAAATAATAAGTGATACTATGGAACCAGAAATAAACAGTGCACACTTTGCATAATCACCTGATGCCCTTAAAAAGATGTAAACATTGTTTTAAATGTTTCTATTCATGTATGATTTGTATACACAATATTAACCGTTAGACTCAAAAATGTATGTAGGTATAACCATTAGCATGCTTTATAGTATGTCATAAACACACTGTTTAGCCTGGGGCACGTGGCCCAGTTTGACTTATAATCATTTCACCTCCAAGTTGTGAATGGCCAGATTGGTGTCTCCTTCAGTAGACACGTTGAATAACAAGCTAAAGCCATATCATGTAGCATTGTGAGTTACACAGAGAGAGAGAGAGAAAGCAAGAGATGCCTTCTTTTCACTGACCTTATTTCTTAATATAGCTATGTGTCAATGGTGCCTCTGGCTGCATTAATGAAGCTAAGGCCAGATGGAGGAGCAAAGAAATGAATTAAGACGGTGTAATAAAGGCACATTAAACCAGCAATTAGAAATAAGACTAAGAGTCTAGAAGACCAACTTGGTGGCACTAGGGCAGTGGTTCTCTAATTGGGTGCTGTGGCACCCTAGGGTGCCTGGACGCAAGTCCATGGGTGCTTCGGAATACCACTTCATCCATCCATCCATCCATCTTCATTCGCTTATCCGGAATCAGGTCGCGGGGGTAACAGTTCCAACTGAGACTTCCAGATTTCCTTATCCCGAGCCACTTCCTCCACTCCCTCAGGGAGAATAGCGAGGCGTTCCCAAGCCAGTTTGGCGATATAATCCTTCCATCTGGTCTTTGGTCTGCCACGGGGTCTCCTCCCAGTGGGACGTGCATCGAGGACCTTCCTAGGAAAGCGTTCGGGGGGCATCCGTACTAGATGCCTGAACCACCTAAGCTGACTCCTTTCCAAGTGTAGGAGCAGCGGTTCTACTCCTGGGGCTCTATTTTGATCCATGCCTTATGCCTTATGCTTAAACTTCTTTGCCTTTTTTTACTATTTTGAAAATCATTTTTAAATATTTCAAATAGCTGATCTGCAAGCTCACAACATGCAGATGTAGATCAGCATTTGAAATATTTAAAAATGTTTTTCAAAATAGTAAAGAAAAGGCAAAGACGTTTAGGCATAAGGCATAAGGCCTGGATCAAAATAGAGCCCTTCTCTCTCGGGTGACTGAACTTCTCACCCTATCTCTAAGGGAGATACCAGCCACCCTTCTGAGGAAACCCATTTCGGCCTCTTGCACCCGCGACCTTATACTTTCGGTCATGACCCACACTTCATGACCATAGGTGAGAGTAGGAACGAAGATTGCTCGGTAGACAGAGAGAGCTTTGTCTTCCAGCTCAACTCTTTTTTTCTTCACCACCGCGATTTAGCGACTGCAAAACCGCTCCTGCTGCTCCGATTCTCCGGCTGATCTCCTTCTCCGTCTTCCCTTTTCTCTCATTCGTGAACAAGACCCCGATATACTTAAACTCCTTCACCTGGAGTAAAGCCCCATTCCCCACTTGGACTGCACAATCCTTCGGTTTCCTGCTGAGAACCATGGCCTCAGATTTAGAGATTTAACCACTTAGACCCTCTATACTTTAAAAAATGGACACAAGTTAAACTGTATTCTACTTGGTGTGTTCTTTTTCAGCTATTCATCAAAAAGAGCAGATCTGGGGCACTGCTGGCCTACTGGTCCAGGCGCATACCACATAGACTCTAATGCCTGACAGCGTGTCACGAGTTCAAGTCCCGATCCCGACGACCTTTGCTGCATGTCACTCCCCATCCCTTGTCAGTCTACTGTCCTATCAATAAAGGCATAAAAAAAAGAGCAGATCTACAAGCTCACATGTGAGCTTGTGGATCGGCTATTTTTGGTGATGTTCCCCCCAGAATATGTTTGAGAACCACTGCACTAGGGTCACTCAAATGGCTGAGGCTCATCCTCCAGAGACTATGCCCAGTCGCATTACTTTGCATAGTAATCGTGGTCAGCCAGCCATGCCGGTGGGAGGGCTGAATGACGTAGGAATTCAATGATTGGCTTCACAAACACGTCGCCACATGTCGCCAATTAACGCCGGCAATTACTTTACCATCAATTTGAGTGGTGTCATTATGAATGGCAATGGCAACCTCCATGGAATCCCCCTAACCCTGAATTTGCATCAGGATCAATAATCTATCTTTCTGGTATGCACCAGACCAGGGATGTGTCGTCCTCCCCATACTCTTCACTGAACCATGTGAAAGATCAACTCATACAAGCCCAGAGACCCAACTAAATGTCGGTTATTTATTATGTGTGTGACACATAATTGTTCGTGACAAATTCTATGCATCAACATTATGTTCCCGAGTAACGGTCGGTGAGGGAAAATGTCAATTAACAAAGTAGGCTATACATTTGGCTTTATTAAGCAGAGGTATATGCATGGTGGGGATACAGAAACCACAGCAAGCCTAATACCTCAGCATGATACATACTAATCTATTCTCCAATGTCGCTCACCCAAAATTACACATTTGTAACAGAATAATTCTATCCTCCCTATTTTGCGTATGTCATTAAACTCATTATATGGCCTCTAATATGACTCCCTAATCTGCCTCTGTCTCTCAACTCTGGTCACTCACTCACTCCACACTCTCCTCCTGGCCTAGCTTGCTTTGGACTGAATCACCACACACTGTGTGAGCTTTATGTTCATGTTAATTGAGTGTTTGGGCGTGTTAGCATTTGGTTGTCTGTGTGCTCTGTTTCCCTGTGTACTTGTGCCCCTCCCCCAGCCCTTCTTGTGTGTTGTGTAAGACTCATCTGTCTTTCCCCACTGACTGACCTGTCTTGTGTAAAGTCTCATCAGTCTTGCCCTGTGTTTTGCCTGTCGAACAACAACCCACCCACCCACCAGACATCTCGTTACCAAACCTATGTGTCTCCCATGCTAATTCAGGTCCCTGCCCATCCCAGCTGTACCCTCTAAGTGTCCTGTTATTAGTTGTCTTATGTCATAGGGAATGTCCCCTTATGTCACAGGTAATTTGGATAATCAGGGAACCACTGGGGACAGTTAATATTCCCTAGTGGGTATGGGAGTATTAACATTCCCTAGGGAATGTTTATGTAACGTTCCATAGGAAATAATGTTAGGTAACATTCCATATAGGGAATGTATATATCTCCTACCCCACCATGCGGGGAATGGGGATACACATAAAAAAACAGATACCCTGTCACTTATCAGGGAGCAGTCTGTCAGCTAGTCCATGCTAGATTAGATGGGTGTGAGGGAGGGGGAGCGCTTGCATTGTCTCACTCTCAATTGAATAAAGATGCATGACATTTTATACGCCAAGTGACAACAAGGCAGGCGAGCCGACCGCGAGGCCTTGAGGTTCATGAGGTGCGCCTGAGCGAGCCGTTAAGCGAGCCGAGTGCCCACGCCGAACAGCCGATGGCCTTGAGGAGCTGTTCTCCGCCAGTCTTCTCCCCTGTGCCAGGAACTTATTATTGCGTTTCAACAAAACTGTCACTGAATGTCATTGTACGCAACTGCACATTGATTCCTCCTTGCAGTAGTTTTCCCTGTCTATCCTTTTGACCGTTGAGTGCACCCGTCTTCACCAGTACATGCGAATTTGTCAATGAAGCATTAAAAAAAAGAAAAGACAAATTATTATGATTGTTATTGCTGTTCTTATTATAAGGATTATTAGCCTACTATTATTGTTATTGCTTCTGATTCGTTAGTGACCGTGTAAACTGCAGTTCTGTCTGTGCTGTAAATCTGCTGAAGCGTCACGGTTCATTTCTAAACAACATGCCAAAGAGTGTGCCCAGCGTCACCATAGCGGCTGAGGCATGCTATTTTACAAGAGGCCAGCCATGCTGCCCACAAATCCTCCCAAAAACAGTGAAGCATAAACAAAAGGTGACAAAGTTGTGCAACAGACAGGGCCATTCCTTTGGGAGTGTGTGATGTATCTGTGCTGACAGTCTTCCAATCTGACTAAGCGAAACAATCCCTACTTGTCTCTCGGTAACCTTGGTTGTTTCTACATCAGTGCTTCTGACAGTGGGATTCCTGGATCCCCTGGGGGTCCTTTAAGGGGTTCTAGGGGGTCCCCTGCCAAATCGTTTAATCCAGCGTCAAAATCGCTTTAACCACTTTAACCCTACATTGACTATTTGAAAATAGACAATGCGCTGCAATGCGAGCTTGTAGATCATAGACCGTAAAAATTAAAATACTCAGACAGTAAATTAAGCCTATTTGGTAAGCGTGTGCATGCCGCCATCTTTCTACGTCCTGAAATGGAAATGAAACCAGAATTCTATTGGTTGGGACAGACCAGGGGGTGGGTCAATAAATGCTGTTGTTTGGGAGCTTGTCAAT